>NC_136059.1:1876683808-1877295409 GCF_964261635.1 Lissotriton helveticus
GCAGGATCTTAAAATCTCACGAGACTGGACTTGTGGTTGCAATCTGTCACTCAGCATGCCCGTGATCAAGGGGATACATCCCCGAAACGCGTTGGGCTAAGGAAACATCCTGAAATGCTGCCTGCTTGCTGTATTGAATAAAGGACCCTGTGGGAAACTGCCGGACCCGCCTGTATCTGAGTGCGGTTTCATGTGTGTTGGACACCAGGGAGCTTTGATAAATACCGGCCGGTCCAAGGTCGGGGAACCGCACTGCCGCCATAAGGGGGCGGACTGCCGCTTTCAGATTCACTGCGAGAAGGGCAGGATACAGGTTCATCTGCAATTTTGCTGGCAGCATGATTGGAGGCTCATTAGAGTTTTTTTAAATATGCGAAAGAGAACGGAATCCATCTGTGGAACAATGTGTTGCACTACAAGTCCCAGGAGGCCCATCGGGGGGCAGGATCTTAAAATCTCACGAGACTGGACTTGTGGTTGCAATCTGTCACTCAGCATGCCCGTGATCAAGGGGATACATCCCCGAAACGCGTTGGGCTAAGGAAACATCCTGAAATGCTGCCTGCTTGCTGTATTGAATAAAGGACCCTGTGGGAAACTGCCGGACCCGCCTGTATCTGAGTGCGGTTTCATGTGTGTTGGACACCAGGGAGCTTTGATAAATACCGGCCGGTCCAAGGTCGGGGAACCGCACTGCCGCCATAAGGGGGCGGACTGCCGCTTTCAGATTCACTGCGAGAAGGGCAGGATACAGGTTCATCTGCAATTTTGCTGGCAGCATGATTGGAGGCTCATTAGAGTTTTTTTAAATATGCGAAAGAGAACGGAATCCATCTGTGGAACAATGTGTTGCACTACAAGTCCCAGGAGGCCCATCGGGGGGCAGGATCTTAAAATCTCACGAGACTGGACTTGTGGTTGCAATCTGTCACTCAGCATGCCCGTGATCAAGGGGATACATCCCCGAAACGCGTTGGGCTAAGGAAACATCCTGAAATGCTGCCTGCTTGCTGTATTGAATAAAGGACCCTGTGGGAAACTGCCGGACCCGCCTGTATCTGAGTGCGGTTTCATGTGTGTTGGACACCAGGGAGCTTTGATAAATACCGGCCGGTCCAAGGTCGGGGAACCGCACTGCCGCCATAAGGGGGCGGACTGCCGCTTTCAGATTCACTGCGAGAAGGGCAGGATACAGGTTCATCTGCAATTTTGCTGGCAGCATGATTGGAGGCTCATTAGAGTTTTTTTAAATATGCGAAAGAGAACGGAATCCATCTGTGGAACAATGTGTTGCACTACAAGTCCCAGGAGGCCCATCGGGGGGCAGGATCTTAAAATCTCACGAGACTGGACTTGTGGTTGCAATCTGTCACTCAGCATGCCCGTGATCAAGGGGATACATCCCCGAAACGCGTTGGGCTAAGGAAACATCCTGAAATGCTGCCTGCTTGCTGTATTGAATAAAGGACCCTGTGGGAAACTGCCGGACCCGCCTGTATCTGAGTGCGGTTTCATGTGTGTTGGACACCAGGGAGCTTTGATATATATATATATATATATATATATATATATATATATATATATATATATATATATATATATATATATATATATATATATATATATATTGCTGTAGCAGAAACAAAATGGGTCATGTTTTCTAGTGGTGAACTGACTTCTTAGATGTAACTGAAGGTTGCTGGAATTATAGTCCCTCCATTTAGTTTTTATCTGTAGTAACAGAATGCAGTACTGTAATGTTGAATAAAAACAATTCACACAGTTAAAAAGAGTCTTTCATTTATAACAGCTTGCTGTAGACAATACCCCATACAATGCAAATAATGTTTCAGAAACACATAATCCATATACATGGCAACACAATACCACATTTTGTTATCCTAAATTGTCCTTAGCATTTCTGTTCTAGAAATAGCAGATATGAGTTTGGTAATTTTTTAGATAGTCTTGATTTGAATGTTATTTGTATGTCAATGCACTCTGGTCATCCCGTTTGACATCTTAAATACATTGTGTAGGGTCTAGAGGTTATATTAACTCCTTCATAAAATATGATTGCTATAGTCGTGAAAGTTCTTTTTGAAATGGAAATTTGTCCAGCTACAACATTTGTAATTTCAGTTTCTAATTTAGTACCAGCCATTCTGCATATTGGAGGCCATATCTTGATAGGCGTTTGTAGATAAATCTTCAAAGGGCACAGCTTTACATTCTGGTAAAATCAAGTAGAGGAATCGTTCTGAATTGATTTCAGTGCTAGAGGTGAATTCACAATGTTCACAGATTCCATTTATAAGTTAAATCAAATAATTCATTGGTAATCACATCTTCGTCCTCTAATATGCCTTGCATTACCATTAACAATTCTTGAGCATCCTGCCGAAAATTTTGAGAAAACACTACTGATACAGTACACTCATTTGCAAGTTTTCTTATTCCAGAAGCAGAAGGTATAAAAGTCCTGTTACTTCTTAATTCTTCAAGTAAACTACACAGTTATGAAGACATTCTTTTATCTACTTTTTCTTTAATAGAATTTGTAAAATGAGGCAAATGGTACCGTTCATTTGACACTACATTTACATACCAGTTCACTGTAGATTTATTATCAAACTGAAAGCCTTCCATTTCCTCATTGTGCTGTAGTTTTCTTTTCTTAGGTCCTTGTTGTTTTTCTTTTTCCTGGTCTTTCTGTTCAGCTCTGCTAAACTGCTTTGATATTTTTTACGCTTTGGACACATTATCGGTTTTTCACAGGATACTGGCCTAAATGAGGACCATATTGACCTCTTAACTGATTATACTCCCTTACACAGCTCATGTCAGCACTTAGGGGGTGATTATGATAGCGCACAAACTTCAGTGGTGGTCGCACTTGCCATACTTTGCATTGCAGTAGGTGCTGCTGGCTGCAGCATCTGCCGTAATGCACAAAAGGAAAGGTCTACATTTCCCTGCACTACGTGGCAGGCACCATGCGGTGCCTGCCACATGGTGCAGGGAAATGTGGTACCTCCCAAAACCAAAGTGCCTGGGGGCAAAGGGGGCCCGCAACGGGCCCCCAAACTCAATCCCTGCCAGCCTTTTTATGGTGGGTGAAATACCATGAAAAGGCTAGCGGGGAGGCACATCGAAATCCCAACGGCGGTGGAGGCACCACCACCATTTTTGAAATGGGGAGGCCTCTGCCACACCAGCGTGCTCAAGGAGCCCATCAGATGCATGGTGGCCGCACAGCGGTTAGATTTTCCGACCACTTAGGACCCCGCCACCATTAAATTTTGGCAGGGGAACTGGCCTCACGATGGCTGTGAACCCACCACCGACAGCCTATCGGTGGTGGATTCAACGTCATTGTAATGACCCCCTTACTTTCTTCTCATCAAAATCAATCAGAAAAAATAGACAATGGGGCTCATTATGATGGCAGTGAAACCGGCAAGCTGCCGGTGGCGGTTTCATTGCCATTGTGAAGCACTTCTCCGCCCACCAAATTACGATGGCGGGAGGTGAGGTGGGAGATGCAAAGTTGGTCCACCACGGGTCCACCACAGGCAATCGTTATGATTGCCTGGCGAACCTATACCACATCTACAAAATGGTGGCGGTGCATAGCAGGCACCGTCCGCCTTATTACGATGCTGCATCCCCGCCAGCCGATGTATGGTGGTTCATCCGCCATTCACAGGCTGGTAGGGATGTTCTTTGGGGGCAAGTTGCGGGCCCCCGTTGTGTTGGGGGAGGTGGGTGTGCACTGTGGGGGTACCTATGGTACCCCTACATTTCCCTGCACCAGGTGGCAGGCACCGCATGGTGCCTGCCACGTAGTGCAGGGAAATGCTAACAGTGCATTACGGACATTCAGTGGGTGTTGCAGCCAGCAGCACCCGTCGCAATGTCAGAGATACACGATGCGACAGCCACGGTGACAGTTGCATCGTAATCTCATGTGCGGGACCGCCGCATTACAGGTGGCCGGTCCCAAGCATGATGGCGGATGTCCGTTCGCCATTGTAATAAGCCCCAATGTTCTAATTTGTGACAAAGCAACATATGACGTTTCTTCTTTGAATACACCACTCCCAATATTAACAAGAGAGGTATCTACTTACAGTTTCTCAATACTGTAAATCCAAAAATACAACATAAGAGCTATTTGTGTGCCTTTCTACCACTGTCTCACAGGTGGATTTAGGTTCTCCGTAGTTTTCTACTTAGGTGCATCAGATTTACATTTTGGGAAACGGTGCATATAAAAATCTATACATTAGTCTCCATCAGAGCATATAGGCCACTACTTCTTCAGAGAACATGCAAAGAGTGTGTGACAGGTTGCATACATAATTCACCAAATGGTTCTAAAAGACTACATATTCCTCACTAAGGGCCATATGTAGGTAGCCCAATACCGGTCGGTAACGGCCAAAATTACCAAATTTCGGCATTTACCGACCGGTATTGGGCATTTGAGATGTAGGGGCCAAATTTAAGGATTCGGTAATTTACCGAATCGGTAATTTAAGGAGTCGGTAAATTACTGAACACTTACAGCTAGATTCATGAAGCCAAATTGCGATCGCAATAGCTGCGAATTAGCAATTGCGATCGCAATTTAAAGAAAAGGAAGTCATGATAGTGAAATCACAAAAAAAGCGAATTCGCTAAATAAAATTTGCGAGTTCGCAAATAAATTCACAGAATCCTGGAAGAAGGCAATTAGCGATTCTGAAATTGCGAGAAACCATGGAATCTGCGAATTAATTTGCGAAATCGCAAAACATTCGCAATCGCTATTCATGAAAATTCGCAAAATGCGAAAAACCCGTAAATCGCTATTTGCGACGCGCAAATTAAGAAGAACACAAACCAGGTGGTAACCAGTAAGGACATTTTTATTTTTTTTCAAAAAAACGTTAACAAACTACCAACAGGTGCAGGCCTGACCAAACACATTTAAGGACATGCAGCTGGAGCCTGAGGACTCTCACAATGCCAGGACTCTTAATGGTGGTGAGGCAGCGAAGGCTACAGCGAGCAGCACGGAACAGACGTAGGATCCAGGAGTGGATATTCCGCCAGCGGGTCACTCTTCTGGGCCAAACCAGGGAGCAAATTTACGCTACGTACCGCCTGACTGGGGCAATGATCATCAAGCTGATCCGGGACATAGACCCCCTGATGCAGCACCCAACAAGGAGGACCAATGCCGTGCCCACACATGTACAGGTATTGTGCTGCCTGCACCTTCTGGCCTCCGGAAGTTCCAGGGGATGGTCGCTGTTGCAGGGGGGATATCCCAGCCCACCATGTCCCGCTGCCTAAGGAGTTTCCTGGAGGCTATGCTGACCTGGCTACACCACTACATCTCATTCCCCACCAGCCAACAGGACCTGAATGAGACCAAGCTTCAATTTCACAACGTTGCACAATTTTCACATGTTATAGGATGCATTGACTGTACCCACATCCACATCTGCCCACCAGCACAAACGGAGTACATGTACCGCAACCGGAAAAACTACCACTCCCTCAATATCCAGATGGTGTGCAATGCAAAGACATTCATCACGGACATAGTGGCACAGTACCCAGGGAGCACACATGACTCCTTCATATTCCGGCACAGCGGCATCCACACACGACTGGCCAGGGGAGACTTTGGGGAAGGACACCTACTAAGTAAGTACACATGCCCCAAAATAGTACACTGTGATCATGTAGCTGCGCAGAACAGGTACTCACCCTCTGCTCCTTTCATTCAGGTGACAGCGGCTACGGTCTCCGTGAGTACCTCCTCACCCCATACCTCAACCCTGCAACACCACAGCAACGGCGTTAAAATGCTGCACACATACGCACAAGAAATTGTATTGAGAGGACATTTGGCCTTTTGAAAAGCAAGTTCCGCATACTTCACAAGACTGGTGGGGCCATGAAATACGAGCCTGAGGTCTGCTGCCACATCGTGGCCATGTGTGCTATCCTCCACAAAATAGCTACCAAGCGCAGGATACCAGTAGAGATCTCTGGCAGTGAGTCGGAAGGGGATTACTGACCACCTGCACATGTGCGTCATGCACGCGGGGAGAATCCTGCAGAAGGACACAGGCGCCGTAACCAAATCTGCATGAACTGTTTCTAGTGCACCCACTCCCCACACCCAAGACTTCACTCATGCATGACAATAGTAATAATGACACGAGTCAGATTAAGTTTAACAGAATATTTCCTATTGTTTTTAGCACAATAAATTGGGAATACCCCAAACTGTAACATGATTGCCATATTGCGTCATATGTCCCATGTTCTTGAGGAGGGCATGCTTGTAGCAGCAGCATGGCCCTTCATGATACCAATCAAATGTTTAATGCTGCCTACGGGCAGATGCTCCCAACCTTCTCTCCAGCTCCTCCTCCTGAATTTGCTGTGAGGCAGCAGAGGGCCTTGTGCTGCGGCGGGGTGCTACCACCAGTGGCACGGATTGGCTACTATGGCTGGAATTAGCCTCACTAGTGTCGTCCCCCCCCCCCGGCTGGCCATGGCCAGTTGCCTGCATACCCTGAACTGCAGTTGTCACTTGCTCCAGAGCTCTCGCGACGTCCTGACAGCACTGGACCATTTGCATCTGCATGGCCAAGGAGCGTCCTGAGAGCTGGGAGGTCGCGTTGCCAATGATATAATTGGATCGCGTGTATGCAGACAGGCGGGTCAGCAGCTGCCGGTGTCTGCGCCGGTTGAGGTTCTGATGGCTATGCATGGCCTGGGTGTTGGCCTCAACAGCAGCGGTCATCCTCTCCATACGGTCTGTCAGCTGACCAACATTCCTGGCGGTCTTGTTTAGCTTGAGATGTATAGCAGCGAGATGACGGGCTTGTGTCTGGTGGACGTGGAGCATTCGGCGCTCAATGGAGAGCCCAGGTGCCCGCACGTTCACCCCCCTGCCAGCGCGTGATGTGGTATTGCGTGGCTCCCTCACCAGTCCGCTGGACTGGCTCCTCACAGCCGCAGGCCGGTGGGTTTGTCTGCGTGCTGCTGCTGGTGTTGTCAGCCCCACTGCTGTTTGACTCACTCGCTGTGGTACTGCTGCACCTGTTTGCGCAGAGGTGGCACTGTCCACAGGGGTAGGTGGTGTTATGACCGCTGGTGCGGCAGCTTGCCCTGATGGTCCTGGCTGTGGGGATGGATGTACGTCTCCCTCAGTGTCCTCTGTTATTTCTTCAATCTGCAGGGCATCGCTGTCCGTACTGGGTACTTCAGCGCCACCTGTGATGTAAAGTGGACGTTGATTAGTGACATGTCACTTACACATTGGAGCTCCCTACATGCATGCGGGCTGCCATTCCCTGACTTGCTGCAGGATTGCCTCTCACTGTACAGGTCTGGCTGTATGGGGCAAGATGGTAATTGTGGTCAGACTACATGTCCCACAATGCAATAGGGCTTTTGTGGTGTGCTTTGGATGCATGACTGGGGTTTGTAATGGGATGAACTGGGGTCATGGCCATTGTTAGGGGACAGGGTTGCAGTCGCATGTCACTTACCTTGTGTATCTTTGGTGAGTCGGGAGGAGTTCAGCTGGATTACCCCCACGCATGCCTGCGGGTTCAGGGTGTCCTCTACTCGGTCCTCAAGTGGGGTGTTGGGTGGGACAGTGGGCTCCCCATCTCCTGTCACAACATGCTCCCCCAGCCTCTCTGCTATCTTCTCCTTGGCCCGCCCTCTGAGGTCGTACCATCGTTTTTTGATTTCATCCACAGAGCGCTGGTTAACCCCCACAGAATTCACTTTTGCGCAGATGCGCACCTAAATCCTCCTTTTATCGGCCTCAGGTACCCTTCTCGAGTCCTTCCCGAAGAGGCGGTTGTGGTCCTTGCACACTCCCTCTATCAGGTGTTCTAACTCCTGTTCTGAAAATTTAATTTTCCTTTTCCTCCCTGTGGAAGTTTCACCAGCAGCTTCCTGTGACATGTTGTTCACTGGGGTGTCACCTGGATTTCACCTGTAGGTACTCTGGAGGGGAGCTCTGGCAATGCTGCTTCCACTTTAGGCTCACAATGCTGAATGAGGGTGGAACCTGCCTACTTCCTGGGTGTGATGTCATCACTGTGCTCAGAATGCGACTTCCCGTTTTTGCGATCTCGCAATTAGCGAGATCGCAATTTGCGATTTCGGTAATTGCGAAATCGCTATTTCAACAGGGGTATTGGCGGAATCTGTGATTTTTTGCGATTTTCAGAGACTCACAATCGGCGATTGCGGCCGATTGCGATTCGCTTTTTTTATTCGCATTTTTTCATGAATGCCATTCTGCGATTTCTAAATTGCGAGAAGCTTTTTCTCGCAATTTAGGAATCGCAGATTTTGACATTGATGAATCTAGCAGATAATGTAGGGAGCACTTAAGTGAGTGCATTTCTGAATTAAGGGTTCGTTATTTACCAGCAACTAAAAGTTGGTGGTAAATATCGAAAACCTTTCAAAAAGCAAATTTGTGCTTTTCAAAAATGCCATGTGGCAGACATACATGCCCTTAGGGCATGTATGTGTGCCACATGTGCACCCATGCACTATTCAGGGGTGCAACAGGGTGTCAATGTGACACCCTGCCACCCTTGTAAGTCTTCCCCCTGTTACCGATTCGGTATTTACCAAATCAGTAATTCCCATTCAGGCCCATAGGAATGAATGGGAATTACCGAATCAGTAAATATCGAATCGGTAATTACCGAATTTTACCGAGTCGGTAAAATTTACCGAATCAATACCTACATACCATTTACCGATTCTGAAATACCGAATCGGTAAAATTCGGTATGTTAGAATCGGTAAATAGTATTTACCTACATATGGCCCCTAAACTTGTAAATACATGTGTTTGTGGTTTAGTGCATCAATCCTCCGTGGATGATTGGATGAGTGCATAGGTAGTGCCTAGGCGATTCCCTAAGGATAAAGGTACTGCCTGGATGATTCCCTGAGTATGTGGGAACTCCGTGGGTCGTTCCATATCTGCATAGTAACTGCCTGCATGTTTGCATGAGTATATCGCTACTATCTTGGTGTTTGAATGAGTGCATGAGTAGTGCATAAATGATTAGATACGTGCATGACTAATGCCTCAATAACTCAATACAAGCATAGATAGTGGATGGATTATTACATGAGTGCAACTCTAGTGCCTGATGATTGCAGCAGTGCATGCGTAGTATATAGGTGATTTATAGAGTGGATGGATAGTGCATATGTGATTGTTTAAGTGCATGCATAGCACCTTGCAGATTGTATGAGTGCATGAGTAGTGTTTAGGTGATTGAATGAGTACATGGCTGCTGCCCATGTGTTTTTGCTTGAGTGAACAGGTAGTGCCTGGGTGATTAGATCATTTCACGGGTAGTGCCTGGTTAATTGAATGGGTGCATCAGTAGTGCCTGGCTGATTAGATGAGTGCATGACTACTGTCTGAGTGATTGTATGAGTCCAATGTTAAAGCCTGAGTGATTGGATGAAAGCAAGTGTACTGCTGGGGCGATTGTATTAGTGAAAGATTATTACCGCAGTAATTAAATGAGTGCATAGATACTGGATGGGTGCTAGGTTTACTGCAATGGACTGCCTGCATAATTGGATGAATGCATAAGTAGTGCCTTAGTGTTTGGATGAGTGCATGGGTTGTGCCCCAGTATTTGGATGACTGCATGGGTTGGATGAGTGCATAAGTTGTGGCTTGGTGTTAGAATGACTGCCTAGGTACAGCCTTGGTGATTGTATAAGGGAATGGTTAGTGCCTGGGTGATTGGAGGAATGCATAGGGTAGTGCCGGCGTTCTTCAATCAGTACATAATTAGTGCCTGTGTGAGTGGAAGAGTGGATGTGTATTGCTTGGATGATTGACTAAGTGAGTAAGTGGGTGGATAGTGCATGAGTAATTCAAAGATTGATTTACTTTGTTAGTGAATGTATAAGTGCTTCTGTTAATACAAAACTGGGTCAATAACATCCTATATATTTTCTAAGCATCTATGTCAGTTGCATAATAACTGGAATAGTCTATATACAGGTTCACATAACATTTTCCACATGATAACTAAGTAACAGAAACTCAAATAAACTATTTTTATTTTTTACCAAAACATACATTGAAAGCATCACATACTAATATTACATGCTGCTAGCAACGGTACATAAGTACACTTTGTACTTCTAATTGTAATCCATATTTAAACACTGCAAGCCAATAATAGGTAATCTGAGCCAAAAGGCTAACTTTACGAATTTTAGTATTCATAGAAGTCATTTACGACTTTTGGTATTTACAGAAGTCATTTCAGACTCGTATCTTTATGTCCGTACTTGGGCCGGAATCTCTGCACTTGGGGCATAATCTCCACACCTGGGACGCAATCTCTGCACCCGGGGCAGGATCTCTGCACCTGGGCCAGAATGTTTACCTCCGGCCCGGAATCTCCACATCCAGTCCAGATAGTCATTGTCTTCAATGCTAAACACCTGTGAAAGGGCTTACAATCCCCCTCCCCCCCACCTTGCTCCAGCTGAAACACTGCATCCCAACAGCCAATCCCAGCCCTGCAGCAAACATAAAAGATTTTCAGATAAAGGATTAACCTATTTGGGATGTCCAGCCAAGATGTCAGGGCCAGATACCTTTTCTCCCCCGATGTCATCTTGGGGATGTTTTGTGATTGGGAGCAGGAATTTGACTCTGTGACCTGTCACTCCGATGACATCCCAGCCTATCTCAAGATACTTGCTGCTCTCCCTTTTATTGCTACGGGGTCGTTCCAAAGGGTCTCCAGTGAACTTGTGGGCATGTCTCAGGCAAGCCAGTTGTGGTTACTGAGCTGCATCAATAAGAGAGCCCACCTCCACATATGAATGCCCCATACACTGGACAGGAGACAAAGGGTAGCTAGGGCTTTCTACCTCATTCCCGCTTCCCACGTGTGCTGGGTGCGATTGATTGTACCCATGTGGCTCTTCAGACACCCCACCACATTGCAAACATCTTCTCCAACAGACACCAATGGCATTCCATCAATGTTCAGGGTGTCTGTGATGCCAGTGGTCGATTCATTGATGTGCTTGCAGTGTTTCCAGGAAATACCCATGACAGCTTTGTATTCCGCATGCCACCTCTTCCCCGGCAGACGGCTGCGGAGAAATTGGCAACATGTGGCTACTGGGTAAGTACCAAGCACAGAACTTGTGGGATGTGTATAAATGTAATGTATGAATGCCAACTCACATAAACAACAATTGTACAATAAGATTTATCATGTCACATACATGGCTTCAACAGACATTGCATGTACCAAAGTATAGATCATGTTCTGTACAGATGCAAGAGGGACATCTAATCTAGTGCCCTATTTTCCCTCCTCAGGTGATGCTGGGAATACCCTCTCCCCTCAACTCCTCACACCATACAGACGTTCAGCCACTGTACCTCAGCATAGGCACAATAGGGCACACATATGAACTGGAGCACTTTTGGCCTCCTAAAGTCGCGATTCAGACGTCTTGATTGTAGAGGAGGAGGGGTTCTGATGTACTCCCCTGAAGTTGTGTCCAAGATCATATTAGCCTGATGTGTCTTGCACAACATAGCTTTAAGTCATGGCTTACTCATACCTCTCAACCCTCAGCTAGGGCTGAATCCAGGCAACCTGGCCATTGCACAGAACAAAGGACAGGGTATGCAAGTCTGTGAGCAGCTGCTTGGCCCTTTTTTTAACCTGAGCAACCTGTTGTGTTACAGACAAAATGTGGTTTGCAGTCTGTTGTCAATGATGAAAGCTGGATATTTATGACTCAGTCCAAAAATTCCACCCTGAGACTACTTTGCAAGCCACACTCAATCTATGTAAACCACAGCTGTTGACAGGAGCCAAAAGATTGGCCATGTGCAGATGTCAGCAATCAATGTTATCAATGTCTCTAAGGAATCCATTGCCTCAGAGGATTAAATGTATGTGCATGTGTGAGACCTTCCAGGACCTATTGCCAATGTGTGCCTGATTCACAAAGGGACCTAACTATTGCATTGTGGAGTATTTGCCACTAAATGAAATCACTCACCCACAACTGAGGGGCCCCCACTGTGAGTGATGATGAGCTTTTTTAATCAGGCCCTATGTGTCTGGGATATGCAGCACTGCTTCCTCCGAATTTACAGTAACACAACAAAAAATCTTGAGCTGAAAGCGAAATATGGACTACACATACCATAATGCAAAGGGGCAAACTCTTCTTGGATATTTTGTTGTGTCTAGTCATACCCTTTTCCCTGCCCAAACATAATTTAAAGGTCTATTTTACCTTTTGTCTGATGTCGCTAATGTTCCTTTTATGTATAAAACTGTTATGGCTCATTTTTTTGGAACCTCCGCTACAGAACAGCAGGATGGCAGATGATCTGATCTGTGATAGAGGATGACTCAGAATGAATAAAAAATGGCTGCCAGCAACTTCCTGTAATGTATTTCCTGCCTACTACTTCCTGTATGTCATTTCCTGTATGAATAGATTGAATTCTGGCCCGTATCCAAAATCTCTGGCCCAAGCACAGTATGTGGAGCATTGGCACGCTGCATAAGAAGCGCAGGCTCTGCATGTGGCACCTCCGCTCTGCATACGGATCCTTATAACTGATGTGTGCATTGGGTGAGGAATGGTACAGACACTGTCCAGTGTGAGGATGAGAGGCCTATGGGAGTTGTGACTTGCATTGCCTTTGGTGTGTGTCTCAGGTCTCCATTTACATAATCTGTGCAAATGCAGGAGTCATTATAAGGCCAAAGGTTCACAGTAGCACATAGAATGCACTGAGAAGAGTGTATTGTGGGAACTGTAGTTTTTGTATGCCACCTGGGAATAGAGCCACACATGTGCATTTGTATATAAATTTGCACTGCCAGCACCATTACCAATGAACCAAAGGCCTTATAACTGATGTGTGCATTGGGTGAGGAATGGGACAGACACTGTCCAGTGTGTGGATGAGAGGCCTACCTAAAGGTGTTGGATGCTGTGACTTGCATTGCCTTTGGTGAGATTGGGTTCTGATGAAGACAGATGATCATATGCCATGGAGTTAAGACAGACTTTGAGATCCTTGCCTCACTCTTAAGTGATACCAACTTCTCTAAGTGGGTCCACATACACACGTCTTACCAACAGTGGCTTGTTTGTCATTATCCAGTCAAGGTAGCTGTAACAACTAGCCACAACTGTTCATCAGGGTGAGACACAACCTCGGCAGTCTTCAAAGGCAAAATGTGGCACTAGACTGTCTGCTGTTGTGAGGGAATATCAAAATGTTAGACTCCCCACTGAACAAAGCTAATATCCCAGCCCCTATTCAGATATGTACACCCAAATCTGCATTCGTGTTGTCTCATACAATGCTACACAGTAGATAACATTTGTTAGAAAGTGTAATGCAGAGACTCCCTATCACAGGATCATTCTAATACCATCTGGGCTGTCTCCACTCTCCTTTTGTAGACTGGCATTGGAAGATGCCTATATAGTAATGACAGAAAACACAGATTACAAGAATACAGAAGGTGAGGGTTGGTCAGTACAGAAGTGTAAGCCATAAAAAATTAAAGTAAGATGTCTGTGAGTCCAATCAGAACATCACAGTGAACATACACCTACTTTAGGCTCCTAGTCCGTTATATTTGTATAGTATCACCAGAGGAGAACAAAGTCTGCCCTTGCTTCATGTAGTTAGATGTGTGGTTCTGACGTGTAAAACCACTACATTATGATTTGTCTTCCATTTCAGTGGGCCCAGCTGGCCAAGAAGACCAGGACCTGGGTCAGAGCAGGACATCGTTGTTGCACTAGCGACTACAACATCTCTGCACAACTGAAGAGGAAGAAGGAGGAGGGACCTTCAGCATCAGAACTGCATCCCCTGCCACTAGTCCCCCTCTAAGTGGCTGCCAGGAAGACCGTAACAGATTCTGACCCTGAGACACCCCACCCCTCATGTTCAACTCAAACCACTCCCTGTATTGCAACTCCTGTGGCTGCAACCTATGAAGTGATGGGGGGCATGTGAGGGCCAGCCAGACATGTTCCCTCGCATCATGCTGCAGCACTGTGATGAGCTGCATAAAATGCGAGAGGAACTTGCAAGATCTATGGCCACCCTCACTGCCATAATCACTTCCATGGGTGCAGTCATGTTGTCTATCCTAGCACAACGTCCCTCCCAAACCACCCTAAATGTTTCCCCTTGTCCTATGCACCACACTGTTTTTCCCCATACTCCTTGTGTGTTCCAACCACGTGTGGTGCCTGGTCCTGCACCGGCCAGCCAGGAGCCTGCACCGGATTCAGAGGATCTGAACATTGTTGAGATTGAGGATGACCAGAAGGACAGTTGACTTGTTGGACTATGACTTTGTTTTGGACATTTATTTACTTTGCCCCTTTGTTGGACTTGGCCATTTGTGGCTAAAGTTCCTTAAACTTTTTTTTTTTTGCCTTCCTCCTAGACCCTTTTCCTACATTATGTTGCCGACTTAGATGCTTTGGGCAATTTGCCCCTGCTGATCAGTGTCAAAGTTCAAGTGTTCCCTGTATAAAGTGTAATGGTAATTAGATGCCCATAATTTGTATGTTTGCCTTACTAGTAAAGTGCACTATGGGCCCTGGCACACATAGGGCCAGATTCACAGAACTAACTTAAGACAAAATCCTAAACTTACTACCATTTTGATATTCACAGAAGGCACTTACTCATTTTGGTATTCACAGAAGGCACTTACTCATTTTGCTATTAACAGAAGTTAGGACTCCCAACTTTAGAACTCCTGAATGCCTTCTGTGAATACCGAAAGTCTTAAAATTAGGATTTTTCTCAATTTAGTCGTAGTAAAGTTAGGACTCCTAACTTTCGGACTCCTAAATGCATTCTGTGAATACCGAAAGTCTTAAAATTTGGATTTTTCTCAACTTTACTACTACTAAACTGAGAAAAATCCTAATCCTAATTCTGTGAATACCGAAATGAGTAAGTGTCTTCTGTGAATACCAAAATGAGTAAGTGCCTTCTGTGAATACGAAAATGGTAGTAAGTTTAGGATTTTGTCTTAAGTTAGTTCTGTGAATCGGGCCCTATGTGTGCCAGGGCTGGTAATGCAAATGCTACTGGTGGGCCTGCAGCACTAATTGTCCACCCACACAAGTAGCCCTAAAGAGAGAACTCAGGCCTGCCACTGCAGTGCCTGCGCGCAGTTTGCTAACTGCGATGTTGTCCTCACAAGTGCACCCACTTGCCAGGCCTTACCCTTCCCTTTCCATGCACCTCAGACACCCCTATGGTAGGTCCAAGGTACTCCCCTGGGCAGGGTGCAGTGTCTGTGAAAAGTAGGACATGTACTGAGGTGTGTACCATGTCTCCATTTAGTTTTTCACTGTTGCAAGGCCATCCCATGAGGCACAGGGTCAAGGCTGATTTGCATATGGCCATGTCTGAACTGGGGTGGTGTGGAGTGCAAAAAAACGATGGATTTAGGCTAGGCCCAGATCTCTGTACTGGGGTGAATGTATGACATTGTTCTACATTCTGTCCATCAATTGTTGTTTTTGCATTTGTCACCCCGAGTGGGACGGGTATGCTCAGACCTGAGTCCTGTGCTCTCCACACCACTGGAGTCAAGCTATCCTGGCTGATGACGGCTGATAGCCAGAAACCGGTCCTAGGATGCTTGATTCCGGTCCAGGGAAGACATGGCTTGGCAGTTCGGGCTGGACTGTTCCCATGAGGCACAGGGTCAAGGCCGATTTGCATATGGCCATGTCTGAACTGGGGTGGTGTGGAGTGCAAAAAAACAATGGATGTAGGCCCAGATCTCTGTACTGGGGTAAATGTATGACATTGTTCTACATTCTGTCCATCAATTGTTGTTTTTGCATTTGTCACCCCGAGTGGGACGGGTATGCTCAGACGTGAGTCCCGTGCTCTCCACACCACTGGAGTCAAGCTATCCTGGCTGATGACAGCTGATAGCCAGAAACCGGTCCTAGGATGCTTGATTCCGGTCCAGGGAAGACATGGCTTGGCAGTTCGGGCTGGACTGTTCACATGAGGCACAGGGTCAAGGCTGATTTGCATATGGCCATGTCTGAACTGGGGTGGTGTGGAGTGCAAAAAAACGATGGATTTAGGCCCAGATCTCTGTACTGGGGTGAATGTATGACATTGTTCTACATTCTGTCCATCAATTGTTGTTTTTGAATCTTGCCCATAGGACAGAATGGGGAAGGCTGTGTAATATGTTTCCAGCCTATCTTCCCATAGGCTTAAAATGGAGAGGTGAAGTTTAGTGTGCCTGAACTCACAATTTAACAACACATCTTCTTGTGAATGTGGTTTTTGCTGTGTGTGTTTAGAAACCGTGCTTTTAGAAGTGGCTGGCTTCTGTGCTCCAAGAATTCTGTGTGTCTCTGCCTGGCTGTGGATTGACTGTCTGGATTTGAATGTGATAGGATCTGGGAAATGTCTTGACCCAGAGGAGGAGTAGGAGACAGCAACAGGCTGACCTGCATCTGGAGTGTAGGGGGGAGGAGTAGCCACTGGAGGTGAAGAGGTCTGGGCTGCTGCCATAAAAGAATGGCTTCATCTCCTGCTGAGTGATTGAGGAACCAGACCCCCACTAATCAAAGGAAGAAGGTGTCACTGGCAGGGAGACACCCATTACTGGTTTGGACAAGGGTCGGTGCCCCCTGAACACAAAGACTTCAAAGACATTTAGGGGTATAACTATGAGAGCTGAGACCCCTGAACGTTGGACTGATCCAGACTGAAAAGGATTGAAACTACTTTGTGGTCAAGAGGAACCTCTGCCAAGGAAGAACAGCTGAAGAGACTGAAGAGAAGGACTGACCCTTGCTGTGTGTTCAGGGGCTGGACTGCAGTTTTCTGATTTAACTAAGGAGAGGCCAAGGGACTTTGCTGTGTGCTGTGTCCCAAAGTAACTTGTCCCCAATGGCCTGAGGAGAGCTGGCTCCCTGTTGTGGAAACTCAGGAACATCAAAGTTTCCAAGTGTGTCTCAGCGACGCTGTGTGCGTGTGCTTTTTTCAGCCTGAGACCTTCGTAAGCATGGCCCGGGACTGGGTGGCCCGAAACCCAACCGAGACTCAGCGACTCTTTGTGCGTGTGCATGTGCAGCCTGAGACTGCTGTTGGGGTCAGTGGTGCTGGTTGGAAAGTGCCCCATGACTACAGTGCCCCGCCAGTGTGAATCATCGTCCACGGTACTGGAAAGTTGTTTGTGGCCCGAGCCATCATCGTAACAGAGGCTGTGGATCAAGATCGCCGCCGCCAGCCCCAGCTGCAAAGTGCTGAAGGATTTCATAAAGCTAAGGAAGTTGTGAGGTAATCGTGATCGTTGTTCGCAAGAGGAATCTGCCTAAGATCGTCAGCAACGGAGGAGGCAGCGCCGTTACCTATCCGGCTACAGCGTCGCCTTGCATCTGAGCTGCGTCGTCATCTGGAGCGCTCAGCAGGATGTCCAACGAGCGGAGAGAAAGAGAGCAAGGCAGCGCATCCCCCAGGTAAGCCTTGGACTCCGGTCGGGAGCCACAAGCCTGTGTGGCCTGGGGAGGCGCGCAGGAGGAGTACAGGAGTGCTCCTGTCTCTTTCCCACTGCATTGCGTTAGACGAGCAGAGTCCTCGAGCGGCCCGGACCTGCCCGGCAGGACTGGGGCCGCCCTCGGAAGTTCAGGACTGTTGTCTGTGGTTGGGGCCTAGTGATGCCTGTTATAATCGCGTTGATTGGCCTGGTATTATTCCTGCATTACGAACAGCCTTATTACTTCCATTAGGGATTGTATTATTCCTGCATTACGAACTGCCTGATTACGTGCACTGAGGATTGAATTATTCTTGCATTACGAACTGCCGTATTACTTGCATTAAGGAGTGCGTTATACTTGCATTACCAACTGCATTAGTCTAACAATACGAACTGCATTATGAACTGCATAGCATTGCATTAGAACTGCATTTGAACATAATGAACTGCTCCTTAATACCGCAAGAACCTACAAGTGTTTGTTGGCCTAATAACCAGCAAAGTGAAATATTACGAATACGCATATGTTGGATTTTTATCGTTTGGTTTTTCCGTATTTTTCTTCTTGATAAAGATACCGCTATATCAATACATCAGTGTGGTGTCCATTTGTGGTGTTATCACTGTGTCACTGGGGGCGTGGTTGCAAATACTTTACACATTGCTTTGAAGATAAGCCTGGCAGCTGGTGCCAAGCTACCAGGGGGTGAACAGGGGTTATCAAAGAAGGTGTCCTCCTTTCCCTGACTAGAAGCAAGGGTCCCTATTTGGCCTAAGGTAACTGCCTCAGCCAACTAGAAACCCTCAGTTCTAACACCCTTGTATATAGATTGGTTCCCTTGACGCTTCCTGACATGTTTTATTTACTTTGCCCAACCACCTCCAAGTCCCTAGTCCATTCTGTTTAAAGAACGTAATTTGCTTTCCTTTCTCCCTTTCATACAGACTGAATTTTTTCCCAATTCGTTAATTTACATAAATTAAATGTTGTGTTCAAAGTATGGACACACACCTTGGGAGTAGTTATATACTCTGCACATGCTAGCTTGTTGCACTGATGGGGTTACACTTTTGCATGTGTCACTCACACACATTCATCCTCACATCTCTAGGCCAGGACAAAGGCAAACATTTGGCCATCAGTACATAATACACAACTTAGTCTTGACTTGTGAGAACAATTATCTTTTATTTACACATATTCTGGAAGATAATTTGTTCCTGTGATCAAGAGGGATCATGATTGCAACTTTGCAAAGTTGGTGGTGAGGATCGCTGTGAGTGTGTTTGTGTTGTTGCTGAGGTGCAGGTTGGCGTGGTGCATCTGCTAGTACATGTGGAAGTTCCTGGACAGGGGCTGATGGTGTCTGTACAGTTGGTGGGAGTGCCTGGATAGGGGTGGTGGTGGATGTGCAGGTGGGGGGGGGAGTACCTGTACAGGGGATGGTGGATGAGCAGGTGGGGGAGTGCCTGGAAAGGAGGTGGTGGATAATGTGCACTCTTGATGCATGCCTGTGCAGTTTATGGTACAGGTATGTGGGTTTGAGGTGCTGCAGGTAGATGTGATAGTTCGCCTCCTTGTGTTGACCTTGAAGGGAGACTTTGGTTACGTTTCAGCATGCCTTCCATCATATTCATGGCCAAGGCATGGTGTCTTGCACTCTCTTCCTTATGGAAGGATATAATGTAATTGATCTTCTTGGATATGTCTTGCCAAGATCTTTCCATCCTGTCCAACACCTTGGTCAGTCTGTCCACCACCTGAGGGATTTGCCGCATGTCCTGCAGAGCCTCGGACACGTCTGACAGGGTAGCCACTATCGCATGAATGTTCTGCCTCATATCAGCCTTCTGTTGGAAGAAGTCATTCTCCCACTGGCCACCATGGTCATCTGCTAGTCTCCATCATCCTCCAATTCAACAGCCTCCTTTGGTACTTCCTCCTACTACTCCTCTTGCACCATACTGGGAGCTGGAATTGCTGCTTGCAAGAGTAGTGGGTTCTCCCCTTCGATTGCTCATCGCCCACCACTGGAGGAAGGTCCATTGTCCTCATCATCCTCATCACTTGGAAGACAGTGGTTGCAACAGGGAAAGTAACTGACCTAGTATATGATGTGGTGCAACACAAGCGTTGATTTTACTGTACTTTGCATCAATAGATGATGCACATGTGACCTGGTTTGGGTACACCTACAGTTGACAGCCCACACCATAGCACAGAGGTATTAAATGGAGAAGCACAATGCACAAGCAAATTCACAAGCGCCAGCCACAGCTCTGCGTTGCTTTGCGATCCCCCCTGATGTCAACTGCTGAACCATAGGTGTAGTTGAAGAAGCTGTCTGCGATCCAGCAACTTGAGTGGTAAGTGACATCATACTTAATGATTTGCATGACTAATATGCTACAGGCACATGTGATGTTCACACCAAGCACAGATGCTATGCAGAAGGGGATTTAGATCTTTGGAATGAATTTGGAATCCATAATAGGGAAACACTTTATGGCATGCTTACCTGATAGACAAATGCGAGTGAGTTTCACTGCTGCAGCCAGGATGTCTTACATACCCTGGGAAGGTGTTGTCTGCAGCACTGATGGTATCCTGCCAGCAGCTGTTATGAGACATACATGTCCACATTAAAGTACACAAGATGATAGCAATGAGTTGACATGTATACGCCATTGTCATAGACCATTGATATGCTATTTCTGGCCAGCTTGCTGCATGTTTACCTCCTGAACTTTACATGCAGGCCCCTGTTCACCAGCAGCAGTTGCCAGCTGTCACCTCCACACAGCACTGACATCAATGAGATAAAACATTAAGAGACAAACGTGTATGAGAAGATAACTGATATTTGAAGGAAGGGAATAATTATGCTGAGCACCTCCACCTACTTTGGTTACACCTTCATTGTTAGGCCCATCATGCCTGATGAGAATGATGTTGTCTGTAGACAAATCAAAATACATCATCATGCAGGCCAGTTTCACATTTGCACATCAGAACATATCATTGCATTGAAGAGTTAATATGTGAGATGTCCATTAGTCAGGTTAATTTTATGGCACATTTGTGCTTCCCTCCCCAAGAAGTCACTTTGCCCGTTTAGGACTGGGAGTTCACACATTGGTTGTGTTCAATCTTTGTGTGTCCTCTGTTCCCATTATACATGTACGATATTATGGTAGAACTCAGCTGTCAATGGATGATGTCTTGTGCAGCACACATCCTAATCTCATATATTATCCTGTCACTTATATATGGGAACACGGTAGGAGAGGAGGCAAGCTGAAATACATATTGTGGTAAAGTATAAAAGCTTGGGTGTTTGCCGCCTTCACTGGATTTGCGTGGTGCGGATCAGCTACCTGATATATATGTTTCACTTCCTTTACATCCACCTTAGCAGCCCATACATCCCTCCCAAAACAACACAACCTAACTGGCATCAGTGCGATCCTCATCCACACCAATTTCCATACATGTTTTGCCCTGTGATTTTTCTTGAGAGTTTTCATATCATTGACTTACAATCGAGTTGTGGCTACTCCACTTCATATGACACAATATCGTCTATTATGTACATACTGCACTCACTTGCCATACATTTAGTGTCATCCTTTCACTACCACCATGGTGTGATATGGTGTGCGTTAAAGTGCCTTATGTGGGCATACTGTGATGAGGGACAACAGTGATGTTGAATACATACAACATACTGCAGACATTAAATCCACATTTTATAAGCATGAGCATTCAGGTACATTATTCTTGGGTTTACTTACCAGGGTCCCGCATCTGCTCAGTGTGTGGTTCCTGAGCAGATGTCACAGCCAACCTTGTAGCAGATGTCACTGTGGGGACTGGAATCCTGGACGACATCATTGGACCTACAAAGATATGTGTGTTTGCCACCTAACATTCCAGTTGCCACATGTGATGCACTCGATTTCAGAGTTCAGTTCACCGTTATGGCACTGTTGATGGAATACATGTAATGGGCCAGAGTCACAAAGGTAAAATGAGACAAAAGTCTAACTTTATGACTCTCAGTATTCACAAAGGGCATTTACTACTCGTAAATGTCTTTTCGAAATGCAAAAATTCGTAAAGTTAGACTTTTGTCTCAGTTTACATTTGTGAATTGGACCCAATATGTCCATTTGTTGTCTGCTCACAATGCAGACTTTTGGACCCTCTCCTGACCAGTTTTACTTACCAGTTCATGAGGGTTGTATGGCTTGCTGTAGATGATGTTGTTTTATCTCAGTAGATGCAGGGACCTCTACTGCAGTGGATGACTGTACTCTCGGTGAATGGGTCAATAGAGGAGAACAGAGAAAAGTCAACAAACCAAAAATGTACTTGTGCAACTTGTCCGAAATTTACTCACTGCATCTGCATGCTATAAGTAATGGTAAGTGCAGCCACGGCCGGTGCAGGTAGGAGCAGTGGGGCGGTGGGAAGGCATGGTGGAGAGGGGGGGGAATTAGACAGCCAACGGAATAAGGAACATCTATTTATTTTAAAAAATTAATTCACTCACCATGTGCTCGGCGATGCGGCGAGCGCAAGGTAAGTGGTGTTGATTATTCTTTGTATTTTATTTTCCCTATTATGTTTTCTGTCGATTTTACCCCCGGCCCCCCCACCACACTTACCGGCCTGGGCAGCGGCAGGCTAAGTGGAAGGTGCCCTTTGTCTATTGCAATTTACCAGTGTTAGGTATATAGGCAAGCAGATCTGGGCCTATGTTTTTGATAATAGGAATAGGATTTGCCAATTCCATCTCAAAGGATTCTGGGGTTTGTGGTGCAGTGTACCGAAGGAGGCACACAAGGCTCTGACTCACTATGCTTTTTATGCATACTAGGGACAACTCCCTTAGTCACAATTGTGGTGCAAGGCAGACAGACATTTCATAGCCATGTTTTTATCACCACAATTTCCTGGTGCCACATTGAAGACATCTCTCACAGGTAGCCCATGGAGCATGTGCGGGTGTATGGTGTTGAGAGAATCATCCTCTAGTGGGGTGAGATGGAGGCGGGGTCCGGATTGTACACAAGGAGGAATTCTGGCAACCCCAATCCTGGCGTACTTCTCCTTCACCCACCTCTTCTCATCCTGCCACTTCTTTTTTATGTCAGTGACAGTGCGGACATCCTCCCCCAATGCTGTGACTACAGTGGCTAAATCCTGCCATAGGACCACATTCTGTGTGCCACTGGGGGGAAACCATGGAGCGATTTGTGATACCTCACAATAAACTCCAACATCATGGTCGTCTCCTCGTCTCCTCATCTGTATAATTTGTATTCCTCCTCTGGTGCAGCATTTTCCTGAAGTAATGCTCATAGCAGGCAAGCAGGAACTCTATGTGGACAAACCCGGGCCTTGTTTGTGTGCTGCTTTTAAATGGATTGTAGTGCAGGTCTTGTAGGTAGTGTCAATCAACGTAATCCGGCCCAAGCTGGGGGGACGGTAAGCACTTTCACAGATGTTAAGCACTTTCACAGGTGTTTAGCATTGAAGACAATGACAATCCGGCACGGATGCAGAGATTGTGGCTCGGATGTGAAGATTCTGGCCCAGGGGCGGAGATTCCAGCCTGCGTGCGGTGGTTCTGGCCTGTGTCAGGAGATTCCACCCTGAGTGCAGATATACCAGCCCAAGTTCGGACGTAAACATACGAGTTGGCAATGACTTCTGTAACTATCAAAAGTCGTAAATGACTTCTGTGAATACCAGAAGTCGTAAAGTTAGACTTTTGGTTCAGATTACCTTTGTAAATTAGCCCCTGCATGTTTAACTGTGGCAATCGGTGTTATATTACACATCTCACTTAGAATAATAATTAAAGAAGATGTCTCACCATCTGTGCAGATACAAATCTGCTCTGAAATTATCCAACTACACTAAAGAGTATATAAAGATAGCTGTCACCTTTCACAGATTCAATATTCATGTACACATACAGTGCATGCTTTCCACATTCAATTGTAACTGTTCTAATCCTCCTTTATAATGGACCAAATAGGACTACAACTCCCACAATTCAAATGAAAGCATTGTTTGTAAGCAGAACATCATGTATACACATGTAAAACTATCACATCCTATACTACATATTTATATATGTACGTTTAACCATTAGTGTACACTGTTAGGTTATGTTATGTTAAAAGATTTTTAGAGCCCATGGCTGTCCTGGCAAAAGGACGTCCCAGCGCTAATTGCAGAAAGGAGAGGGTGAATGCATGAAAGGGATGCTAGATAAGCAGAAGATCCAGGTCTTTACGGCCTTTCTAAATGACAGAAGATTGGTGATATTTTTTATAGGAAGAGGCAGAGAATTACAAAGGTTGGGAGCAAGCACCTTAAACGAGCGCCCCCTGCTGTAGCCCTACGGAATCGCGGCACACAAGTGAGATGTCGATCAGCGGAGCGAATGGCACGGGTAGGGGTGTAGGGATGACAAAGATTATTCAGAATAGCCGGGCCAGTGTAATTGTGTGTGTGATGCAAAGCATTTTGACCTGGATTTTTTGCTCTACAGGCAACCAGTGAAGGTGATGCAGCAAGCCTGAGACAGGACTATATGTAGGCAGAGCAAACGAATAGGGGCTGCCGCATTCATGATGTGTTGTTGCATGTTGATGACGGACTTATTGGATCCCAGCAGAAGGCTATTGCAATAATCCTGCCTAGCCAGAACTGTGGCTTGTATGAAGGGTGTGGGCGTCAGACAACCCCAATACACATTAGAGTAAAAGAGAAGAACTGCAATATGCAGGTCCATGGAAATCTTTGTAAACTAACCGCAGAGACACCTAATCTTCACCTCATAAACTGTGTCTTAATCATCCTATTAATTGTAATATAAAAACATGCATACTTTTAGTTATAAACCACCTTATCTTTTTTTAATACTTTTTTTTATATTTCAAACTGCTTTTTCCATATATATTTTAGAAATATACCTTCTTAATAAATTTTTTTATTTAAAAACTATGACTGACATACCAGAATATTGAGTTGGTTGCTAAAATCATTGTTTTGTCTCTCATTAGATAAATGCAATACTATCAGGTTTTGTAAAAACTTAGCACAAGAATGGCACACCGCTCTCATTCAAAGCAACCATAAATGGCAACCTTATGGACTTTACATTGCCTGATACTGCAAAAGTCAGCATATTTCAATGTGAGATACAGCAGGTGTGGTTTACTGCACATACTGTAAAGCATTTTCAAGTCTGTATGACATTATTTTGTATTTATCAGAAGAAATCAAACATCTATTTACTTAACTTTTCAAAAACTACCTACATTTATTCACCTGCACATTCCCTGGAACCACTCAAATTTTCTATTTGTTTGAAATCACCACCACATATGCATTTTAACTGCTTTTCATTGTACCAATTGCATCATTCAGCTGCAGCCTTCTCCTTTCTGCTACTGCTGTTTTACCTCAACATGCTTAGAGTGTGGATTGTGGTACACAGCCATGTCTATTGGGCTGGTGAGACTGCAAGAAAGAGAAGTATTGGCAGGGACTTGGTGTTGGTTAATATGGGCAGAGAGGATTAAAGTCTCATCAATTGTTGCCTTTGGTTTAAAGCGTTGTGGATTTACCAGCCCCTGACCTCATGATTGTGCACTGTGGGGGCAATGACCTAGGCACATTGACTGGGGAAGAACTGGAAATCCTAATGAAGGATACCTTTACTGAATTGATGATGCTCTTCCCTCACACTGTCTTCGTGTACTCTAACATATGCCAAAGGCAAAAATAGAAGTGGTCTAATCAGTTCTGTCCACAGATTGACAAAGCCAGGAAACATGTTAATAAAACTGTTTCTGCACTCCTCAGAGGCCATAGCATGGGCTGTATTTATAACAACAATCTGCGTTTTGACAAGAATGAAATCTATAGAACTGATGGAGTGCACTTTACAGGAAATAGAGTATTTCTGTTCAACCTGAACCCCTGCATTAAGACTTATCTGTAGCTGGAACATACTCAAAATGAATCCCAAAGGTTCTTATCAGAGCGACCCTACTACACCAAATATATCATGTTTTTCCTAACAGAAATCTCTCTTTTATTTTGTTTAAAATTATTCGCAAATACGTCGCTAGTACACAAATTAAAAGCAGTCATTCAATAGCCATCAACGGTAAACATCGTTTACAATGCGGTGTTTACACTGCACGACCTTTACCACGCTGCCATTACAACGCAAGTCGTTACTCCGACTTGCGCTGGATGGCGCTGTTGGTTAAGGAATATTGTAATTTTATATTCCAACACCTTCCCTACTGTTACATGCACTGGTGTTGGAATATAGAATTATAAGATTCCTCAATCCGCGCCCCCCAACGCAAGTCGTTGTAACGACTTGCGTTGTAATACCCGCGTTGTAAAGTACCGCGACCTAAAAGATCGCGTTGTACTGACATACATCCGCCATCAACACTTCTAAAATTTGTATCTTTAAAATGCATTGTAAAATTGTACATTTGACTGATTGGATGAAACACAGTGTATATTAATTACTGATTGGGTGCATCAGTGCAAGTGTAAGCAACTGAATGACTGAATCAGTATGTGTATGAATCAATGTAAATGGATGTAAAAATTAATCTATGAGGAAGTTACTTGGTGCATCAGTCCATGTATGTGTAACTTTCTTGCTGGATCACTGCATGTATGAGTGACTGATTAAGTACATCAGTGCATATTTTACTGAGTAAATGAGTGGAAGAGTGCATAGGTCAGTTTCTCACTGAGGTCATCAGTGTCTCAGTGCTTCTGTGACTGGGTGAATCAGTGACTGGCGGGGACTTCTGAATGGGTGTATTATTGTCTAACTGAGACTGTCAGGGGGTGTGTCAGTCTTTGAGTTCATCTGTGAGTCATTGTGTCAGTATCTGAGTGGGTTTGTCAAGGAATTGCATATGTTCATTTCAGAGATTGTTATTTCTGAGTGCATTTTGTGTGGAAAATTCCTCCAAATATGGGAAAACATGTGCAATATCAAGGACCCTTGATCCGCATATCATGATTATTTCAAACAGCCTCATGTAATGCTGCCAGAAATATGTCTCAATTATTGCACAGTGTCTGGAAAAGTCAAGAGGAGAGAAATTTCTCCCCCTCTCGTATCCCTTTCTCACCTCCGCACTCGATTATAAGGGAAATCATTTTGCTGGCAGAGAGGTAAACGGGTCATGCTCCCACTTTAAATCTCCCACCAAGCCATAGCAAACACCTATGTCACAGGTGGCAGTCCCCAGGGCCAACTCTGGCTCCAGGAGGGAGGCTACATGGTCCCCCTCTATCACATGACACAGCCCTGGGAATTAAAGTCAGGGGCTGCGTGCCCCCCACGCAGCCCCTGACTTTAATTGTCAACATTTGCCCCAGTGAGGTGGTGATCCCTGCGGCTGCAGGGGCCACGCAGACCCACATATTATTTGTACATTTGCTCTGGGGAGGTGATGGTCCATAGGGCTTGCGGGTTGCCGGGCAGGCAACTCCCGCATAAATAATAAACAATGCCCCTGGGAGGGGGCTGTCCCCGGAACTTTATTAGCCCTAGGAGGGGGGCGCGGCCGCCCATCACCTACATATATTGGGCATGCTGTGAGGATCTGGCCCACTCTGTACTCAAGAGTACAGTAGTGTGGGAGACCACACTTTAAATATTTTCTGAGAAATTCACCAATCCAAAGCGACTCCCGGAAAAAAATAAAAAATACTCTTTTGGGCCCTAGATTGTCAGGGTAGTCCTACCCTGCCCCCCTTTCTTTATTTCTTACATTTGTTGTGGGACTCAGCTCAAGCCAAGTTCCAAGACGGCTGCCAGCACTTCCTGGTTTGAAATGTTGGCAGCCAATCAGATTTGAACACAGGGTCTGTCGGTTCCTCAGGGGATCTGTGTCCCTATAGATATATATATACAAATTTGGATTTTGGTTAATAACTCCGTAATTACTGAACGGATTTACACCATATTACAAAAAGGCACTTCCCTGAGTGAACATACACCTCCCTGGCAAATTTGGTGTAATTCTGTTTAGCAGATCGTTCTGTAGCTGTTTGTAGACGTCCTATGGTAATTAATGGGGGAAATGTATGCTTTTTGACCCTCACCTTTTTTCACAGCCCCCGCTTAACGGATCATCCCAAAACTGTCCATCCGCAACAGGAATCACTGGGGCACTTTTTTGGGGGGGAATTTTGTGACGATTTGACAAGCGGTGCCAAAGTTATAGGCAAGTCAAAAAAAAATATTCGTATGGAAACTAGGTTCTAACTATAACTACTTACTGGCACCCGTCAGTACTATGTATGTAGAGAGAGAGAGAGAGAGAGAGAGAGATAGAGAGAGAGAGAAAGAGATAGAGATATATACACACACACACACACACACACACACACACACACAAATATGTATATATGTGTGTTTGGGTGATGATATAAGAATATATATCTTATTACATTTTAGTGTAACATATTTAATTTATATTATATTACATTTATATATTGAATTATTTATCATTTACTACATTAAACATCATTTATATAAAAATATATATATATATTTTTGTCAATATTTTTCCTCAATATTTTTGTACCATTATAAGTATAGGACAACAATATTGTAGTAAACAATATTTTTGACACAATATTTTTTTTTATAAAACATTTTTATTGGTTTTTGTAAATGCTAACCGAACATGAACGTTGGCAGTTTTGACAGAATATACATCATGATATAGTGCAAATTATACATTCGTACGGGTTCCTGGACACACTGATCGCACCAGAGGCAGTACAACGTTTCTTCATCATGAACCCTGGTTCAGGCCTGTCACCATTAGTTATATTTTCCAGCTAATCTGACTCAGTCCCCTTCACCCTCTTCATCTGAACTAGCAATGTCATCTTCAGGTAGTGGGTCACACAAATCCCTCCTATACACATTTCAAGGCATCCAAATCTTATTCCATTTACGTGGACTAGCCCTTATCGTATATACCGCTCGTTCTGTCAACATCAGCATATCCATATTCCTGCACCAATGTAGGTGAATCCGCCGCCCCCCATTTCTGTGCGATGTCCCTCTTAGCAACCATAATGCCTATTGTGCCCCAGAGTTGGCCGTGTCGTGAGAGGTTATTAGGTTCCCATATATTCAGAAGACATTTACGAGGATCAGGTGGGATAGAGACCTCTAGTGTTTGTGAAATAGTGTGCATTACCTGTCTCCAGTACTCTAGTATACTCGGGCAGTCCCATATGGTGTGTAGAAATGTTCCTTCCTCCCCACACTCGCGGAGACAGTAGGGATGCTGCGCCCGCTGAATCTTGTGTAAGGTACTTCTGGTGTAATATATCCGGTGCAGAATTTTGAGCTGTACTAGATGGAACCTGGCCGATATTCCCGCCTCTTTCGGGGACGCCAATGCCCCATTCCATTCTGAATCGTCCATGTCGCCCACTTCGTCTACCCATCTCTCTCGCAGTTTTGTCATGGGGTCAGGCAGATTGTTTATCAATTTACGATATGTGAGTGATGTGGCACTGTGCTGCATATAGTCTGTAAGTAACCGATCCTCCAGCGGGTAGGCTTCAGGGATCTCAGTGTCTGCCGGCATGGCAGCTAGCAATGCGTGTCTAATTTGTACATATCTGTACGTTTCGGTTGGGCCTGGGTCATACTGTTGCTGGAGTCTGGGGAACGGAACCACTGTCCCATTTTCCCACAAGTCTCCCACTGTCGATATGCCGATGTTGTCCCACTGGGTAAAACCCTTGCTACGTCTTAAATGACCCAGAGCTTTGGTGTCCCATAATGGGGTGAGTTTAGTGAACACTCCTTTCCATTTGAGCTTAGCCTGCGCTGCGTACCATATTGCTACTGAGTGCTGTGTGGATCCTATTAGTTTCGCTGCCAACCCTTTGTGGTAGAGCACCGCCAGTAAACTGTGTGTACCTAACTGCGCTCTATCGGCCATATATGCTGGATCATCCTGGGGCGCATGTATCCAGTGGTTGATGGTCTTCAGTTGTGTCGCCCAGTAGTATATTTGCAAAGTTGGCAGAGCAATCCCCCCCTCATACCAGCTTCTGTTCAGCTTGACATGTGCTATGCGTGCGGGGCGGTCACCCCACAACAGGCTAGTGACCATGGCTGTCACTTGTTGAAAATAGCGTAGCAACACCGGGTATGGTGTGTTATCAAGCGCATTTAGGAATCTCGGCAATGACATCATCTTATATAGTGCTGCTCTCCCCAGCAGCGTCAGGGGCAGAGTTGGCCAATGTTTCACATCGCGCCGTAAACGTTCCAGTGGTGGCTTCAAATTTTTTTCAAAGAACTCTGACAAGTCCCTAGTGATATGAATGCCAAGATATTTGAAGGAATCCACGCTACCATTAACTGGCAATCTGAGGCAAGGACAGGTTCCGGCCCTTGTAGAACGTAAATCGCAGATTTCGCCCAGTTTATTGTGTAACCCGATGCTTCCCCGTGGGTGTCACATAGAGCAAGAAGCTCCGGTATTCCATGCTCCGGTTCCATCAGATAGACTAACATGTCGTCAGCGTACAGTGATACACGATCTTCCCACCCCTCCCCCCAGCTGATTCCTTTCAGTAACGGGGTAGCTCTAATCAAGGTCGCTAGTGGTTCCAGTACCGGTGCAAACAACAAAGGGGACAGGGGGCACCCCTGCGGAGTCCCCCTCGCTAGTTGAATCGCGTGTGAGATGTGGCCGTTTGCCGTAATATATAAGAGTTGTATCCATGTTATAAATTTAGGGCCAAATCCCATATGCGCTAACACAGCAAAGAGATATTGCCACTCTACCATGTCGAATGCCATTTTAGCCTCTAATGATAGTATCACCGCCGACGCTGATAGCTGCGACACCCGCGACACCCGCGCCAACACACCATGGACTCGTCTAAGGTTCATAGCGGTATAAAACCTGATTGATCCGGGTGGATCAATTGCGTGCGGGAGATGTGACATCAATCTAGTAGCCAGAAGTTTTGCTAGGATCTTTGCTTCTGCATTCAGGAGCGAAATCGGGCGGTACGAAGTGCAGTCCGTCGGTGGTTTTCCGGGATTTGGAATTGCCACAATTGTCGCAGTACGTTGGTCCAGGGGGAGTTCAGAAATCTTGAAACTCTCCGTGTACATTGCCAGAAGTGGCGCGCTGAGCGTATCGGACATTAACTTGTACCATTCAATGGGTATCCCGTTGGGGCCCAGCGCCTTCCCGGATTGGACTGCACTAATGGCCAATTGTATTTCGTCAGCCGTGAGGTCTGCCTCCAGCTCCTCGGCCGCCTCTGGTGAGAACGTTTGGGTGACTATATGACTGAGGGAATCTACTGCTGCCTCCTGCGTCACTGCTCTATTTGGGGTATATACCTTTTCGAAATATTCTGCTAAAGTGTTGACTATGTCCTTCGGGCGCGCCCAAAGTGATCCGTCGGACACGCGTAGATGTAATATACCTTTGGCACCCCCCCCTTCTTGTCCAACCAGGCTAGCATTTTCCCTGCCTTATCTCCCACATCGTATACTCTGTGTGTGGTGGCCGCGATGTTGTCAACGGTCCATCGCTTTATATGTTCCTTATATCGCTGTTGGCATAATTGCAATGTGTGTAGTGAATCTGGCGTGGGATACGCCATGTGTGCTGTGTTCGCTGTGCTCAGCTCCAGCTCTAAGTCTGTCAATTCTTGCTGTCTCGATCGTTTGTGCCCCGTAATGGACGTTATGGCTTGCCCTCGCAATGCCGTCTTGTATGCTTCCCAAAGGACCAAGGGAGAGGCCACTGATGCCGCGTTTTCTTGAAAGTAATACTGTGTCGCCTTCTTCAGTTCTTTCCTAATTTTAGGGATCTTGAGATATCCAGGGTATATTGGATATATTCTCTTTCGTGACTTCTCCTGACACGAGAGAGTTAAGAGTATTGGGGAGTGATCTGAGATTCCCCTGGGTTGAATGTCTACACTGTCAATGGTTAGTGTTCCATTTCTTAGCGTCAGGAAATAGTCAATCCTCGATAGACTATTATGTGTCGTGGAATAATAAGTGTATTGCTGCGTGGTGGGGTGCATACACCTCCACATGTCTGTCAGTCCCAGAGCCTCAAGGAATCCATGAAACCGTGAGGGCCGAGGTGCGTGGGTCCGGACAGGTCTACTGATTCATCTGCTGCTGTGTTGAAGTCCCCCCCTAAGATAAGGTCCCCTGCTGGAAGATCTAAAAGGAACTTTCCTAGTGCAGGTATAGCTACTGACTGGAGCGCTGGAGGTATGTAAACTGACACTATATTTAACGGCCTGCCTTCCCACTGCCCTGAATAGCTGCAAAACAACCCTGATCATCTACTTTTGTGTGCAGGACTATGAAGGGGAATGTCTTCCGTACTAGGATGCCTGTCCCCCTGGAGCCTGATGTGAATTCAGAGTGCACTGTCATCTTGTATCCCCGCCTATCTAACGCCTGATACGCCCTAACTGTAAGATGTGTTTCCTGTAATAGAACCAATGCAGGGCCTAACCGCTTTATGGCCTGTAATACCAGTCCCCTCTTGATTTTGTCCCCTAGTCCTCGCACATTCCACGTAAGTATCTGCAGGGGCGCTACCGGTGTCTCCCTCCAGGAGTGTCAGGTGGTGAATTGTGTGCCATGCATAAATCGGTGACGGTCATTAACTAGTATCCAGAATATTAGCGTACAGTGCCCACCCCGTAGTGGTGTTGCCAGTGTGTCTTTTCCATTGCATCCTGCCTCAACGCGCAAAGCCTGAATAACAAAAACTGGTACCCCCCTCCCCTCCCCACTCCCTGCCTCCCTGCTTAACGGACATCGAACCGCCCGCCCCCCCAACTTAGCAGATTGCTCGTCCCCGTTTAACCCCACAGCACTTGCTTGCTGGGGTAAAGGTCCCATGGAGGCAGCGGCCCTTCATGCCCTCCTCAGCTTGCCCCAAGCCAGTGTCCGATAACAGCCCGACCTGCTATGTTCGTAGCGGCTAGCGTCCCTGTGGTATTTGGTCGTCCATGCTCCCGTTCAGTGTTCAGTATCTACCGATCCCTCTCCCAGCGAGCGATCCGGAGTTTCACGTCTTGATGCTTGAGATCCGGTGTGGTCCCCCTGCTGTTGATTCCGATTGTTCTTGTGTGTGCGGCGAGGCGCTCCTGCCTGTCTCCAACCATCTAGCCAATCATGCGCTGTTTCCGGTGTGTCAAAAAACCATGTCTTGTTGTCTGCCACCACTCTCAATCTCGCCGGGAATAACATAGAATATGGTATTCCCCTCGCTCTCAGTATTTTTTTGACTTCCATGAGGCATTTCCGTCTGCGGGCGACCTCCGCTGTGTAATCCGGAAAAAAGGCAAGCGTGGAGTTGTGTACACGGATTGGCAGTGAGATTCTTGCCGCTTGGAGGCTCGCGTCCCTGTCTCTAAAGTTAAATAACCTGGCCAGGACTGGCCTAGGGGCCGCCCCCGGTTTCGGTTTGCCGCCAGGGACTCTGTGTGCTCTCTCCACAGAGAAGACGTGGGACAATCCCTTGGGCTGTAGTCTGGTCTTAATTAGTTCCTCCACATAGAGATCCATCGCTGGCGAGCCTTCCGACTCCGGAATTCCCAAAATTCTTACATTGTTCCTTCTGGAGCGCCCCTCCTGGTCGTCCAGCTTCTCCTTAAGTAGTTTGTTTTCAGTCTCGATGCGAGCCATCGCCAATTGTAATTCTGAGATGTCCTCCACAAGAGATTTCGTCACTATCTCAACCTCCTTAATCCGCTCCGTCATTTTGTGGAAGTCTGCCCGCAGCAGGGTGACATCCGTAGAAATCGTTCCCACTGTGGTCTGCACTTGCGTTAGGGCTTTCATCACGTCTTCAAGTGTTATCCTCTTGGCCCCGTCTCCCTCTGGTGGTTTCCCCGTGGGTGTACGTCCCTCCGTCGCTGGCGGGTTGCTTTCCTCATAGGCGTATTTGTCCAATTTTAACTGTGTCGATTGAGCTTTCGGCCCTCTGCCTGCCATTATGCCGCCTCTTAGAATCCTTTACAGCTGGAATAAGCCACCCTCGTTGATGAGTTGCTCCCAGGGCCCCGTAGGTGTGTCTATTGACCTGTGACACCGCTCTGATCTGCGTGCGAGGTCCGGTGCGGTGACCTCCTCTGTCACAATTGTGGGATAGGCATCCACCTCTCCTTCTGGCAGCACTATTCCACTACCGCTGTGCCAGTATATCCTGCTTGCAGTGAAGTTCCCTGTATTTCCAAAGATGAGCCGTGGTGGGGCACTCTGCTGGCGCAGCGCATCCCCAGGCTGCGCGTCCTTAGGTTCCCTTGTGTATTACGGGCCCTACGTGTGTGTAGAAGTCGATTCAATTCATAAACTATATTCGATTCAGAATGATAGAATCACAAAAGTGTACAGACCTTAGTTTAAAAAGTGTGTGGAAGTCATCAATAGCATCCGGATCCGCTCAGCGCTCTCTCTTCGATGCACACCCCTCTCGGTCACTCTCCACCACTGCCGCCAGCCTGACTCCGCACCTTCTGTCCCCCCCCGGTGCCCAAGTGGTATGCGCCGCTGTAATTGCACGATTCCGGTGTGCCTATCCCTTGGAAGTGCCGCTGATGGTCGTGCGCACTCCCGCACACTGCCAAGTTCCCACGTCGTGTGGTCCCCAGGTAGCAAACGCTGGGGGAGTGAGGGGGGGGGGCCTTGGTGCTGAGCCCCTCCCGTTCCATCTCTGCTGCAGGACCACGTGGGGGAATGTGCACAATGGGGCGCTGCCGTACCTGCGCCCGTATCGATGACCGAGTTCTCCGGTAACGAATAAGTTCTTTGCTCCCCACGGGGGGCTAATCTAATGTCCAGTGGGTTCGCACCTCCGCCAGTCACGCTGGGACCATTGTGATGCACAGAACGTTCTTAGCTCCGGATCCGGGGACGGCAGGGCGGACTTCCTTTCTGTCCCGACCGTCCTACTCTCACTTCCGGTCGGGCTCCCGCAATACCACAGGCCGATGACAGGGTCTTAGCTAAGGCCGCAGGTTGCCAGCATCGATTTCCGCCGGTTCCCAGTCGTCTATCTTTACCGGATCTTTACCGGTCTAAGCTGCACAGTCCTGAGCTCCGGGCTCAGCCTCCGGAGTCTGCAGTTGTTACGGATCGGTGTTCGGATCGTCAGAAGGACCACTTTATCCACAGAGCCTTATCACTACACAGCCATCGTGGTCGGCTGCTAGCCACGCACCCTCTTGACACAATATTTTTGCCAACGATATTGTTTACTACAATATTGTTTCAGTGTTCCATGTGAGGGTGAGAGCGATTCTGGTCACCGAGTTCTGATGATCTTGAGATTTTTGGTGAGATTTCAGTCACATAGACATTGAACTTGATTTGGGTAGCACACGTCTTGTCTGTAAGGGAGAGCATGAGTTCCATATCATCATGGAGAAAACGTAAATGTTGTAAGAGCATATGATGCAGGATAGAAGGATCAGGTATGCGTTGAAGATGCTCAGTCTCAGGGAAGGGCCCTGCAGAACTCTGCAGATGAGGTGTAGGTATCCGAGTAGTACGGTGCCAGGCTGACAGACTGGATATTTCCTGTCAGGAAGAAGTAGATCCATCAAAGTGAGTGTCCTTGGATTCTAATGTAATGTAGGCATTGGAAGAGAGTGGGCTGGAATACCATGTCAAATGTAGCGGAGAGGTTCAGGAGGAAGAGGCCTGCTGTGTCTCCTCTGACCTGAGAAATGCTGATGTAATCCATGGTGGCGACAAGGGCAGTTTCCATGCTGTTGGTGGGTCTGAATCCAGACTGATTGGTGTGGAGGAGTTGGTGGTCACTGAGGTATTCTGTGAGGTGTCAGTTTTAATGATTTTCTCTAAGACATTGGCCAGGAATGGTAGCGAACCTGTAGTCGACGAGCAATGAAGCGTCCACAGAGGGTTTCTTCAGTAATGGGTTTTCATGTTTCCAAGCATCTGCGAAGGTTGTGAAAGAGATAGAGACATTCAGAATATGTGTGAGTATGGCCTTAATTGGTTGCAGCCCCATGGACTAGGCATGGAAGGGACAGGGGTCTGATGGGGCTCCTATGTGGATGGACTTCATGGTGACCGCAGTCTTTCTGGGTGGATGATGGGCCATGTAGTTGCCCTTGTTTAAATATATATATCTATATTGGTAGGCATTTGGTAAGATCTGTTGGGTTGGGGTGCAGGTGCTTGCTGTTAATGGTAGTGATTTTGTTGCTGAAGAATTGAGAGGGATTATTGCAGAGTTCTTGAAAGGGGGATCGAGATGGAGGCGGTCGCTGGTGAGGTGAAATCCTTCACAATGGCAAATATGTATTTGCTTCTATTGGTGCTGGCAACTATGCAATCTGTCAAAGGAGTGTGTTTGATGGTCCGGTTCCTTTGTTGTAGCAGCTCAGGGTAGCTCTTGTTGTATTACTTTGCTTGAGGGGGGCAAGGCAGTGACCACGGGACGAGATCCAGTTGTTGAAATTCTTGATGGTTTTGATGAGGCTGTAGCTTTGTTCAGGTCTGTGGATACTGAGAGTGGTGTTTCAGTCCATGTCAGTTATGCAGTTCCAGTTTCGGCTGGCTGATCTGGCAGTGATATGTGTGTTTTGGACCAGTAAGGGGATGTTAGTCTGTCCAGTAGAATGGTGTTGACTCATCAACTACGATGTCTTTGAAGGTTGTGAAAAAAGGGTCAGGAGGTGTCTGGTGACATATTAGGTCTATTTACCTGTGGGTGAGGCCCGACTTCCAAGGTCTTTAATCAGTGCTTTTGAGTTGGGGTTGGCGTGATCTTCCAGGCGGAAGATCAAGCCTCTAGGTTGGATGTAGTTGCTAGCATTGAGGGTGAGTGATGCAATGAAATCTGTGATGGTGTTGGTAAAGTTGGTGCACAGTCCCAGTGGTCTGTAGATGAGAGTGCTTATTTAGGTGAAGTTGGTTGTGACACAGAGTTTGAATGACAGGTGTGACATGTCGCAGGAGTCCTTCTCGAACTTCAAGGGCTGTCTCCAAGATATAGCCTGCAGGATGAATACGAACAAATTAAAACTAAATACCAATAAGACTGAAGTGATCTTCTTTGGAAAAGGCCCCCCACCTCCCTCAGAACTATGGTGGCCTACGGAGATGGGCCAAGCCCCCTTACCCAGCCATACGGCTAATAATCTTGGAGTGAGGTGGGACGATAGCCTGTCCTTTACCTCGCATATTCAACAAGTCGCCGGCTGTTGCTTGAGTAAGCTGAGGAACCTCCGTAAGATCCTAAGACTCCTCCCGGAGAGTTGCCGGAAAACTGTAATCCATGCCACTGTTACATCTAGGCTGGATTACGCCAACGGACTCTATCCGGGCCTACCAAAATACCTGACCCATATACTTCAGGTGGTCCAAAATGCGGCTGCGAGACTGCTGCTGTGAATCCCGTTCAAGCAGTCAGTCTCTCCGCATCTGCGATCACTGCACTGGCTTCCAGTTGCCAGCAGAATTTTTTAAGGCCCTCACGCTGGCTTTCAGATCTCTGTTTGGCACCTGCCCGGAGTACCTGAAATGCCGGCTCCCGAGATACTCCCAAGCTCGCACGCTGCGCTCCAACTGCCGCGTTCAATTGGCTGTCCCACGTACTAGAAGGGCTCGATTAGGAGGCCGAACTTTTTCGGCAAATGTTACAACATTATGGAACGCCCTACCCCCAGCAATCCAGCAAGCCCCCTCCGAACGATGCTTCAAGAAGCTACTAAAGACGTGGCTCTTCACTCAACCTCGCTAAACTCTCTCACTTCTTCCCCCCAGGTCAACTGTGTTCTCCTAGCGCCGGGACACCTCCTAGCGAGGTAGCTGTTCGCGTTTTACAAAATGCTGTATTATTATTATTATTATTATTATGTTGGAGGATGATGTATCTGTTGAGGTGGTGCAGCTGATAGTGTTCTAGTGGATTATGGCACTTCCAACTCAGTGCTTGTGAAGTCTATCTTGCTTGGTGATCTTGTAGCCAGGGGTGTTAGTTGTGGCAATGTCAGGTGCTGATGCGGGGGTTCAGCCAGGTTCCCTTGAGGAAAAATAGGTCCAAGGTACTGTCGTGCAGCAGGTCCCAGATTTCTGTGGTGTGTTTGGTGAGTGAGCAGATTTTTGTGAGACTGTAGGGTGTTGGATGCTGTTGGTACAGATGGTGTGAGTGTTGGGTGTGGGTAAATGCATGGAACATTTCAGCAGAAGAAAGTGCTCCTTCAGTGTTGAGTGATGCCGCAAAGGTTCACTGACAAAACATCAACACCCACAACATCCCCATACCACAATATCGAATCATTAACAAAGATGCCAAAAATATCAACATCCTACAAAAATATCGGGAAAAAATATAGATGACATAAATACAGATGTAAAAAATATCGGGGCATATTAGCAAGAACTCGGTAAAATAATCGCCGTTTTAGCAGCAGGAAACTGCCGCTAAAAAGGCGATAATGGGCTTGCTAATATGCGTTATAGAATTCCACTAGAAGCCCAAGTTAGATGATCCTTTGGAGCGGCTTCGGAGTGCCCACAGCATGTCCTCACTGCGGCCGCCATTAAATAGGTCCAGGGCAGATGGGTGATGGAAAATTAGGGATTCCAGAATGTTCCTTTGTTTGCTTGTACTTTGAGACCTACTGTGACATCATGCTTTGGATGGCCCTTTAAGGTATCAAGTTTAGATTCTTAACTTAGCTATCATTAGAGCAGGAGTTTTGAGAATACATATAGGACTTTACTACTTCTTCCCCATCATCTATCTGCACAGAAAGTGACAAACCTGCATTTCCCTTCATCCAGCTACATAGGAAGTGACATCACTGTATTTCCTATCATCCATCTGAATAAGAAGTGACATCATTAGTTTCATTCTAAAATGAAGAAGCCAAACAAGAGGACTTCAAACCTTATTATCTATACATATAGAAAGTGCCACCACTGCTTTTGCCATAATCCACGTGTGCAGGAAGTGACATCTATGCATTTCCTAGCATTCATCTGTGCAGGAAGTGGCACCGCTAGATTCCCCCAAACCTGTCTTTAAAGGAAGAAGCCAAGCAAGAGTACTTCATTTCCCATCATCCATTTGCACAGCCAGTGGCACCACTGCATTTTATAATCATGCATCTGACCTGGAAATGCCACCACAGCATTTCCCATCATCATCCATCTGCACAGGAAGTGACATCACTGGATTCCCCATCATTCATCTGCTCAGACAGTGACTTCACTGGCTTCATGTCAAAACCACCTTTAAATTAAGAATCCAAGAAAGAGGACGTAATTTCCCATCTTCCAGCCACACAGGAAGTTCCACCACTGCATTGCACTGCAGTGACATTGCTAAATTTCCCATCATTCATCTGCAAAGTACGTGACATAATTTCCTACCTCTCCCTATTTCAATTAACTCTTTAGGACGTCCCATCACCTGGACATCCGTAGCAAAAAGCGGATACAGACAAGGGTATCACCTGTTTGGGCTTGTTAGATTCAAAAAAGGCCTTGGGCCAGAACACCTGTTCCATTGAAACTTACAAGGTAAAATATAATCATGTGCTTAATCCAGCATCCTATACTGACGATTTTCACAATCATGCCTAGATGTAGACGACCCAAACACTCACATACAATTCACACAACACATAGACCACATCTTGCACACATCCCACTAACTACCACACAACTTCAAGCTACGAAACACATTCCAACTCATGCTCATCAACTCTCACTCTGCAGTACTCAATGCACCAGACATCATCACCTATCACAAGCTTGACACCATCTTGATCACAGAAACATGGTCATTTCCACATCTTCACACATCCTAGATGTCTTTCTTCCCACAGGCTACAGCATCCATTGTGTGGACCACACGCGAGAGACAGAACTGACATCCAAAGGCCTCCTGGTCCTGCACCCTAGGCAAATAAGTAACACTTAACTCCATGGAGCTGCTGACATGACATTTCCTTTTCTCTCCATTTCAGACTTCCACCTTCCATTTCATCTACCGACCTTTTGGGCAGAACAAGGACTTCTTTTAGGAATTTTCAGATCTCCTCTCCTCCTTCTCCATCAGATATGCACACACCACCCTGTTGGTGACTTCAGTTTCCAAGACAATATAACCACAAAATAAACCAAGAGACACAATATTCAACCTCATTGATACACTAAACGTGGTACAGCATGCCACACAACCAGCACACTCCAAATATCACATCCCCCACCTTGCTTTCTTGATATCATCAACAATCCAGATCCTTCAGACACTTCTCCATATGCTACCTAATGCTTGAACTCGTCTCTTGCACTTTTAACTCCACGTCCAATGCCAACACCCTTCTTACAAATTCAACAATTGTTTGGAAAGCTGTGTCAAAATCCATGCACCAATTACAGCATGTAAGTGCAAGACAAAGCCTTCAGCACCTTGGTACTCTAAAGACCTCACTGACAATAAACAATCCGTCTACTGACAGAAAAGAAAATGGAAGCAAAACAGAACTCCTGAGGACTTCTTGATATTGAACTCCCTCTGTTCAACAGACAAACAGCACATCACATCACCCAAAGCCAAGTACTTGGCCAACACCATCAATGAGACCAACAACAGAAGCAGAATGCTGTTCAAGACAATCAAGCACTGCATCAATGCCTTGTGGACCTATCTCTTCTTCTACAGAAAATAAAGAAAATCTGACAGCACACCTATGACACAAAGCCTCCTTCAATTCTTGTAATTCCCACCCCTCCTGTGGAATTCCACAATGGTCAGCCTTGCAGGCCCTATTTCTCTCAGATTAACTGACATACTCAACTCCCTCATAGCCATTTCTTATGAAAATGATGCTTTAGTATCATGCTTCATCAAGGCTCTCTCTGGGGATGCTCCCTTCCCCCTACTTAGCATTTTCAATGCATCCCGCATGCAAGGCATTTTCCCAGAAGCTCTCAATATAGGTCAGGTCTGTTTACACCTAAAGAAACCTACACTACACACTGATGCCCTTGCCAACTTCTGGCCCAACACTCATCCATTCATCAGCAAGATCATTGAAAATTAAGTCTATATTCAACTCCAAGACCATACCATCTCCTGCACAACTGCCAGTCAGGCCTCAGATCATGCTGCAGCATGGAAACCGCTATCTTTCGTGTCATAGACGATGCCTTCTTTACCTTAGAGAAGGATGACTCATGCCTCCTGATATTGGTGGACTTTTCATTTGCATTCTACAGTCAATCATGCCATGTTCATACGCAACCTGGAGTCTTGAATGGGATTCACCGGAATTGTCTTTCACTGGTTCTCCTTCTACGTTTCCAAACAACACCAGTTTGTTCACATAGGCACATCCAGGTCACAAAATATCCATATCACCTGTGGAGTACTGTATGGCTCCATACTTTCCCCTCTCATCTTCAACCTGTACATGGAGCTGATTGGTGCTCCACTCACAGATAACAGCATCAAGCTTCACCACTATACAGATGATACTCAACTCTACTTGAAAGATTCCTCTGCTTCAGGCATCCCATGCCTCAGACAACGCTTGTACATCATCAAAACTGTTATGTCCCCCGCCTACCTGAAGCTCAGCCCCATCCAGACAGAATGCTATTATGTGTCGAGAAAAAATAAACAAGATACAGTACAAACCAGGCTCAATTACATGACATGAACCTTGATGGCTTCAAACACCCAAATTTCATTGAATGCCAAGTCACTTGGATTCACCCTGAACTCCGACCTCATCCACAAGGAACACATTGCCAAAAAAAATAATATGGCCTGTTATCATTTCTCTCATCTAAAGAACGTCAAACCATTTTTTTCCAGAAAGCGACTTCAGTGCTGCTGTTCAAGCCTTTGTACTTTTGCATCTGGATTAAGCCGGGGTAGAGTTTGCAGCAAAAAATTTCCCCCACCCTCACGGAGCTCCGCAAGCGGCGGAGTGCATTAGATAAATGCCATTCGGGTGATATTCAGTGTCAGGTGCTTGTCCATGTTGTGCAATCGTCGCGAATGGCACCATGCACAGCGCAAGCGGGCAATGCTTCCTTTCTGCTGCTCAAGAATATTTTTACTCGAGCTGCAGCTTTCTCAACGCGAACGGACGGTAAGCGGTCACAAGCACAAGTGGCCACTCGTAATGAGAAATCTGACCGCCCGCGTTGAGAAATCTCGCCGGGCAGTAGATTTTCTACACTCGCACTTGCCAACTTGATGTTGACGATCGTAAACGAGGAAAAATCTCGCCTGGAGTGCAGAAAATTCGTAAACTCCGCAAGTGGAGCAGAGTTTATCACCCAGACTTAGGGGCCCATTACGATCGACCGCAGCAGATGGGGAAAGCAGTTCAAGGGACTAATTCAGCTCCTGAAGCGGAATGACCCCCATGGCCAATTACGAACCCGCGGAGCTGGAGGACGGAGCATTGCATAACGATTTCCTTGACAAAATCAAACTCATGTACAATGCACGCTGTCAACATGAATGTCTCTTAAGACTAGCATTTCCTTCCTCTGCTTCACTTAACAGGTAGGTAGCCATCTTACTCGGGAGGGTTTGTCGGGGCCTGACAGCAAGGCCACAATTCCCACAAGGGCCTCTGTCTTCCCTCCCAAACAGCAAGGAGCTATCTGATCACCACATCCCGCACTTGTGTGCCAGCTCTGTCAAGCTGTCTAAGCTGCAGCCAGAGCACACATAGAAAATACCATTGGGGGGCATGGCCAAGATGGCTGCGGAGTAGGACGTGGATCCGAGTCCCTCCGGCACCACGAGCCCTATAGCTTTGCCTAGCACCCTCTTGGGACCCTTTGCCGGCGAGAATAATTGCCTCCCTGCCGCCCTGCTGCATCGACGGTCCGGCTGCGGGTTCTGTTTCGCCTTCCGGCACCGCAATTGTGCCGAGACAGAAGAGTGGCCTGCGGCGTGCAGGGATCGGGAACCGAGCCGGGCTCCAACGGCGCGAGTAAGCGGAGCTTGGGTGACGGGGCACAGGCGAAGCTGCCGGAGAGGAGGGGGCGGAGGCGGCGCCCTCAACGCGCCTCGCATAGCTGAGGAGGACGCGGAGAGGCGACCCTTCGGAGACGCTGGGACCCCACCAAGGAGAGGCACGGAGTGCGGGCGCCCATATCGATGAGCCGAGCCCCGGCAGCCTGTGCGGGCCCAGCGCCAGGAAGTTGCGAAGGGGGCCCCTGAGGCGCCTGATGCCCGAGTGATGCTGTCGGGTTGGTGGGCCCCCTGGAAAGCGACTTTGGTGCTAGCGGTGGTGGCCCCGGAAACAGGAGGGTGGAGGAGCCCCTGACGTGGCAAAAGGGGGTGCCTAGAAACATCGGCGAAAGTGCACCGGACTGCTTGCGAACCGCTGGAGTGGTCCCGGAGGTGAGAGGGTAGTAGAACGGCTGCACACTGAGTGCGGGGGCCCCCTGAGAGGTTTTCCGCGGCCTGCTCGGAATCTGTCTTGGCGCGGGGCGCGTCGACTTGCCCCACGTGGTGTTCTGCCCTAAGCGAGTAGGGCCCCCAGTCAGAACTGCGTTGTCCTGTGCCCCGGCCCTGCCCACTACCGGGCTGGGTGGCGGCCTGAGCTGCGGACTGTCCCCCCCTTGTGAGGGCCTACCTGGTTTCCCCTTGGACCTGCGAGACCTCTGGGCCTGAGCCTGGAGTACAGCCCGGGTGACCAGAGGTGGGTCTAGCTGAGCGCGGGCCTGGTCGTGAGTGCCACGTGGCGGCCCTGCCGGCCTTGGGAGTGGATGGTAGAAGGAAGGCAACCGGAGGTTGACCATGGCTGCCGCCAGGACGAAGAAAGACAAACCGGGCAAGGACGGAGTACTGAAGAGCTCCGGGCCAGCTGTGTCCCCAGTGGCTGACAAGTACCCGAGCCGGAGTCAGGCGGAGGAACCCACGACTAAGGCCTTTATGCTGGAGCTATTCACAGCAATCAAAGAGGACATTGCGGGGTTGCGCAACTAGCTTGCAGCAGACTTGAAAGAGGTCCGGAGGGAAGTGGACGAAGTAGGGGAACGCGTGGCCACACTGGAAGAGCACGACCTGGAGACAGGGGGCGACATACACTGACTTCAGCAGGACGTCATCAGGCTTACCGAGCAGAACCTCGACCTCCAGGCACATGCGGAGGATTTGGAGAACCGCTCCCGCCGCAACAATATCCGTATCAGGGCGGTGCCATGGAAGGGCAAGGGAGCGGATCTTCGTGAGTACGTCGAGGCCCTCTTTCAGCAGATCCTGCAGGACGAAGAGCCTAAGGCCATTCGAATGGACCAAGTGCATCGTGTGGGCCTACCCAAGGGAACGAAAGCGCCACCTCCGGACATCCTTGTATGCGTACATGACTTTCAACTGAAGGAACGCATTCTCAGGTTGGCCCGCGATGTTGTTCCCCTGCAGTTTCATGGGCATAATCCGGTGCTGTACCAGGATCTGGCGGCCTCCACACTGCAGAAGCGCAGGGACTTTCGCCCAGTCACTTCATTCCTGCGGGATCGCAACGTTGCCTACATGTGGGGCCATCCTTTCTGACTCATCTTTCGCTGGCAAAATAAACTAGTTCAGGTGCGATCGCTTGCGGTGGCCATGGACCTCCTGGGTATTGAACGCACAGACGCGGAATCGACGAAGGGTGGCGACACTCAAAGGCGAAGAAGACGCTCGGCGGAGTGGCAGACGGTGGGCCGCTCCGCTCCCAAGAAGGGCCCTGATCCTTCGACACGTCTCCAAGAGAGGGGCGCAGCTGTAGCCTCTGTGGCCCAGGTTACGGAGGCCACTCCGGAGGATGTTTCCGAGGAGCCGTGAGTCCCGAGAGGGTACATAGGCGGCGCCGGAGGGGAGGTATCCCCTGCAGGTACTCTGGTATGTTTTGTGGGCTGAGTGAGTCCCGTATCGGGAAAAGGAAGACTGTGGATTGGTGCCTATTCCCCTTGCCTATGTGCCCTGAACTACGGTCTTGCGTACTCAAACTTGTCCTTTTTTGCTTCAAGTTGGTTTTGTTAAAAGGGGGTGCGGTATGTGTGCGGGGGGGGGAGTGAGTGAGGGGGGGGACTCCGCATCAGACCTTTGGCATTTGTCCCTAAAGGTACGTTTCTGCTCATCCCACTTGCACGGATGGGTGTGTGTTCTGGATGCCTGCGGGAGCCGTGCTCGGCCCTGAATCTGCCCTGGAGCGCTTGTGATGCAGGTCAAGCTCGATTGCGATGGCTAGGGAGTTGAAGGTGGTGAGCCTTAATGTCCGGGGGCTGAACAGCCCAGTGAAGCGCTCTGCTGTCCTATCCCTACTTGAACAATCTGGGGGTGATGTCTGCCTCCTACAGGAGACGCACCTCCTGCTCAAGGATGAGCGCTGGATGCGAGACAAGAGATTTCCCCTTCAACTATGGTCATCTGGCCCGGCCAAGAAAAATGGAGTGGCCCTCCTCTTTAGCTCCCGACTGCGCTGTAAGGTCCTGGCTCACCTCTTGGATATTCGGGGGAGGCTCCTGGCGGTGCGGGTGCAGTGGGGAGACACGATTTTTACTGTTGGGTCCATGTATGCACCAAACACACAGCAGGAGCCCTTTCTGCGCACAGCGTTAGCCCAAGTCCTGGCTTCCCGTGATGCCTTCCTCCTGGTGGGGGGCGTTTTCAATCTAGTAATGGATGATTCTATGGATAGGTTGGCGAATAGATCACACAGCTCAGAGTCCTGGTCAGCAGAAGGGAAGCAGTGGTTGGCGGATGGCGGACTGCATGACGTGTGGCGGATGCACCACCCCCAGGAGCACGATTACACATATTACTCAGCGGCACACCAGACATATGCGCGCCTTGACCACTTTCTAGCCTCCTCTGCCCTGTTGCCCCACCTTCATGACGCTGATATTGCTCCCCGATCCCTCTCGGACCACGCGCCCCTGTCGGTCATTTTCACTCTCGGCGGCGCGCGCACTCCATCTTCCGGCTGGCAGTTGCGAGGCTCCATGCTCCGTGCGGAATCCGTCGTCAATAAGGTCAGGGACACTATCACAAATTACTTCACCGAGAATCCAGTTGGGGACATTGCGATCGCATCTGTTTGGGAGGCGCTGAAACTGGTGGTTAGGGGCGATTTCATTGCTTTGGCGGCTACTTACTCCAAGCTCCGAAGAGATAAGAGGGAGGAGTTGGAGAGGGAGGTCCGGGGCTTGGAGACTATACACAAACGCACTGGGGCCCGCCGGGTTTGGAGAGAGCTTGAAACTAAGAGGTGCATGTTGAAGCATCTGGATCTCGACAGAGCAGAATATGCGCTCCTGCGCCATAAGTTCTATATAAGTGGAGATAAAGGAGGTAAAATGCTTGCACATCACCTGTGGGCACAGGCCCAGGCGTGAGCCATTGCCGCCATCCGAGACTCCCATTCGATGTCATGCGCCACGGACACGGAGATCGCAGCTGCCTTCCGCCAATTTTACCAATCCCTATACACTGGGGAGGGTTCATCACCCACCGAGTGTGACCGGTACATCGCGGCGGCTGGCTTTACCCCTCTGTTGGAGAGTGCGGTCGAAGAGTTAGACTTGGAGATCCGTGTGGAGGAGGTCATTTCCGCCATTTCCCGACTAAAATTAGCCAAATCCCCTGGGCCTGATGGCTTCTCTGCACTGTTTTATAAAACTTTTTGCCGGGAATTGGCCCCGTTTCTAGCCCGCCTGTTCAACTCATTCCTTGAGACGGGGTCGGTCACACCCTCGATGTCGGACGCTGCCATAACGGTCATACTTAAACCCGGCAGGGATCCTGAGGACTGTAGTTCCTACCGGCCAATCTCCCTCCTGAACATTGACGTCAAGCTCTTCGCGTGCATCCTCGCGTCGAGACTCAGCCCCCTTATGGACGGAGTGGTGGAACCGGACCAGTCAGGCTTCGTCCCCACCCGTCAGGGCAGCGACAACTCCAAGAGGTTGTTGCACTTGCTGGATAGAGGCCGCCGCGCAAAGACCCAGGCCCGTTTCCTATCCATCGATGCGGAGAAGGCCTTTGATAGGGTCGAGTGGGGATTCCTTTTTCGAGTACTGCGGGCGTACGGTCTGAAAGGCAATTTCTTGCGCTGGATCCTGGCCCTATATGCCTCTCCAAGAGCTGTCGTTAGGGTAAATGGCTGTAGATCGGCGCCATTCCCTATCACTAGAGGGACGCGGCAGGGGTGCCCCTTCTCACCGCTCCTGTTCGCGTTTTACATGGAGCCCTTTGCTCAGCGTGTCAGATCCCATCCAGACATCACGGGCCTTCGAGTCGGTGCTGATGAACATAAAATAAGCCTATACGCTGATGATGTTATCTTAGCGCTACAGAACCCTGCTACCTCCCTACGCTGCCTCTCGGCGGAGATCCGGGCTTTTTAGACCTCGGCCGGTTTTAAGGTCAACTTCACAAAATCAGAAATTCTTAATATCTCAATCCCAACGGAGGAGGTCACTGACCTGCAGCGGGATTTTGAGTTCCGTTGGGCGCCTTCAGACATCACGTACCTGGGCATCCACCTTGCATCATCCATCCCCCGGACACTCTCCCTGAACTATACTAACCTAGTTGAACAAACTACCAAATATATTGCTGCATGGTCGCGCCTTAACCTGTCGTGGTTCGGCAGGTTGGCAGCCATCAAAATGACTCTTCTGCCCAGGATATTGTACATTTTTTGAATGCTGCCTCTTACTCCGCCGAGGGGGACATTGAAAAAACTCCAGGGCTTAGTGAACATATTCTTCTGGGACAATAAGCGGCCACATGCACCCTTCGTGACGACCACACTCCCCAAAGCCGTGGGTGGCCTGGGTTTCCCTCATCTTGTGGCCTACTTTCAGGCTGCTTGTTTGCGCTTCGTGGTCGAATGGAATAGACCGGAATCGAGTAAGCATTGGCTATTCATGGATCAGGCAGTGGCAGGTTGCAACATTTGGCGGGAACTCTGGTTGCCTCGCAAGGATAGGGCGTGGGGACTGTACTCCTCGCCAGTGACGTCACCAACACTTATGGCTTGGGATCAACTGGCAACTCGTAAAGGGTGGACGACCTTCCCCTCGCCCATGACACCAATAGTGGACAACCCCGCCTTCCCTCCTGGCCTTTCTTCTCCGGTCTTTCATCGCTGGCGCGAGAAAGACTGTAAGAGGGTGGGCATGCTTTTTGATCTGGAGGGGCTTGTCCGCTTTGCGGAGCTTCGGGCTGAGCATTCCCTAACGGATGTAGCAGACAGCTTCGCCTATGCGCAGGTGACTCACTGGGTGTCCAGCCCGGCCAATATGGCGCTGATGTCGCGCTCCCTCACGGCATTCGAGCAATGGCTTATGCTTAAAAAGAACGATCGGAGTCTCATCTCTGAAATATATGCCATGATTCTACGCGATACACAGCGGCCCCGCACAAAGGCGCAGGTGCGCTGGGAGGTGGAGTTGGGGAGGCCGCTTTCGCAGAAGGAGTGGGAACAGGCATTTTATCGCGCACACCACACGACAGTCAACACAGCGGGCACGGAGTCGGCCTACAAGCTTACGACTTACTGGTACTACACACCATCTCGCATTGCGTCATGGGATAAGGCCAAGTCTGGTCTTTGCTGGAGGGGATGCGGCAAGTCGGGCACCCTTCTGCACTTGTTATGGCACTGCCCCAAACTGGAACGATATTGGAAAACGGTTCTTGATGAACTAGATGCGGCGTTCCGGATCACACTGTCCAGACTACCTGAGCACACACTGCTAGGCCTCCCGCACCCGTCCTGCTTCCCTCTTCGCATTCCACTAGGGCGACAAATAGCAATGGGTTTGCTTACTGCGCGTCAGGTCCTACTAGCGCGCTGGGTCTCCCCGGATGTCCCAGATATACGTGATTGGTTGATGCGTCTGTGGCATGTCCTGGCGATGGAACGGCTTACCCTGAATGTAGACGGGAGAGGGTCTGAATATGCCACCCTGTGGGCTCCGTTCTTGAGTCTTTTATCTAAAGAATTCAGAGAAATTACGTGCCCAAAGTATTTGCAGGTCCTTCAGCTTATTCCTTTGGATCCAAGGGGGGCTGTCCCAGGGACCTGAATTCCTGGATTCTAGGGTGGGTCTGGCTGAGTTGGATCGTTGTGAGTGAGATAGGGGCATGGGCTGATGGTGGATGCGGAGTTGGGAGGGGAGATGGGGGGTTGTGGGGGGCTTCCTAGGGGAGGAGGGTGGGAGGGGGGCGGGGGGTTTGTTCTTGGGTTCTCTTTCTTTGTTTTGGCAGATGTTCTTACTTTTGAAAACTGCGGACTTGGCTATGCCGGTGGGGACTGTTCATGGACTTTATTGCGCAGGACCGCCCTCCGGGTTGTAGGTCCGAATGCTGTGTTTAACTGTTGCTCTTTTACGCTCTGTCGGCGAATCGATGTAGGCAGCTGGGCTGTGTATGGAGTTTGCCGCACAATAAAATGTTTGCTTCTAGAAAATACCATTGAGAGTTCACATGAATCACAATGTCATTGATGAAGTCACATGTAACTGCAAAGCAAAACCCAAGAACACAGTGGCCAAAACCCAATGTGCAAGTACCATTATTCCAAAGCATAAAGACTCACATCAACACAACACATGCATGAAGACTCAGTTAAACATCACAAACCACAAGGGGACAGGACAAAAAGCACAACAGAAATCAGGAAGTAGCGACATAGTAGACAAACAGTCATAGCAAAGTCACAAATATCCTAACATGAACAGAAGTGGATGATCAACAAGTTGGTACCAGAGTACATGTACTTGGAAATACAATATCTGTACATATGAAATTGTTGCTACAGCCATGTCACATTGCTGAAGAGCAATGTATTTACCTCCACATCATGTTCCACTACTGACAAACTTGAATGACAAGTAATGCCAAGATGAAAAGTCATGTTGTCTCAATCGAAATGTGCCAAATATGAACATCAAAGTTGTGACGTGTATTGAACATGCTGACAATTCAACCTCTGTTCAACAGGTGACTCACCAGCAACAGCAGGCGCCCATGCCATGGATGACCCCAGCCAGTCTCCCACCCAAAAAGCTGAACCCTCGGATTCAGACTCCCTGGTTTTTACGGATGAGGAACCGACCTGGCCCCTCTGGCGTGCCCAGACAAGCGCAGTCTCCAGCCCTCACTGTCCCCACCACTCCCACAACAGCTGTGACAACAAAGCTGACCCCTGCAGCACCGACCTGTGTGGCAGCCACCTCCGCCATTACCACAGTTTCCTCCAAGACTGTCCCTGTGCCAATTCTAGTCAACACTACCAGGCAGCCTCGGGATGCTGGGGACAGTGTGGGGCGGCAGTGACAGGTGCCGCCACAGGTCCATGGAAGCAGGGCAAGTGGGAGGACAACTGGGGGTCAGTCACAGGATGACAATGAGATAGAGGCTCAGGCCTCCGTGCAAACTGTCCTTGTTGCATACCAGCAGAACCAGTGACAAATAGGCCATGTCCTTGACGAACTGCGTGAACTCCACCTGCTGTAGAGGTCCATGGACGCTCGTTTGGTACAAATTGCTGAGTACATGGGCCAGCTTGTGGGAGTCCTGAGGACATGCATGCAGCACAAACAGCTGGCCACCCCCCATGGCTAGCCGGATGATAGTCACAACACCTCAGCAGCGGCCACAGGGACGGGTGAGTCACATCACAACGAATCCTCGGACACCTCAGAGTAGGCAGCAGGTTCTCCCCAGGCCAAACAGCTTAGGTGGGGTCCAAAAAAGTCCCAGGGAGGATCACGTGGCAAAGCACTGTGCCGTACCAGTTCTCTGAGCCAACGTTGATGTCACCAGTGTCACACCGAGCATTGACTTCTTTGTAAATCCGATCACACATTGCCACAATGATGGGGGTGTACTGATGTACTGTGGAATCCCACCATTGTGTGCTCTACCCGAACTATCCATGTACCATTACTTTCAACTTCAACCCTCACCTGTCACTCATTGACAAATAAACACAAATCACACCTGTATGCCTTTGTGTCAAGACGAAATTATTTATCATAGTAAGTAGCATGTCAACTCACATTACAATGTATCATGAGACGTGAATGCGACAATCCATTGACAGAGTAGAGGAACCTGGAACAACACAAGGAAAAGACAGTGATTTGACATATTATGGCAATACAGAAAAAGCACTACACTAGGCAACACTGTACAAGATGCATACCAGTTAACACAGGACAACACCATCAACATGGGCAGAAGGGGGATGGGAGCACACAACTTCACCTCCCAGCACAGTTCACCCCTCAGCATCCTAGTAAATCCACTGCAGTTGAAATGCTTACTTGTCTTTCCATGAAAATAAGTCACCACGGCTGGATGCAGGTCAGTGCTGTCAATCCCTAGACACATGTGTGTCGCGTTATCATCGTACATCGGTGGAGGTTAGATACATTGTGATCGGTGTTTGCTGAGGGAGCAGCCACAATCCATTCGGGTTTCTGTGCCTCTCCCTGTCAAACTCAGGTGAAACTCTTCAGTCCCATGACAAGTAAACATCATGACTGAACTTCATTTATCCGAATGCTAAGGGATGAACTGTGCTGGGAGGTGAAGCAATGTGCTCCCATCCCCCTAACAACATCAACCTGGACATGACGGATGTTGTCACAGATCACATAGAGCAGAACAATGAAATCCTTAGCAGTGTGCCCACAAGCCAGTATCACAACACATCCTGTCATGTGGACGATGGTGACATTGTCGCATTCACACACTCAAGTACTGGGGTACAGGGCTTTTCATGTGACATGTGTGATTTATGCATGTTTACCCACATGAAAACCAGTCCCTGACAACATACCCTTGCTAAATCTATGTAACAACCGAAGTTATCTTCTCCTCAATGAGCACAACTTACACAGAGGTTATTGTCTTTTCAGAAAGTATTCAATTAAGTTGGATTACCGGATTGACCCCGGCTGGGCTTCCGTCTCCCTACAATTGAGCCAAAGAATACGGCATCATCCGTGTACTGAGTATAGAGCGGGTAAGCCTTAAAAACTGCATGATATTAGGATGTGCTATTTCTTATAGGATGCAATATCTTGAACTCTGCTCTGATAGCATCTTTTCCCCCACCAAATAAGGTATATTCAACCAAGGGTTGGTTGCCCCTTGCATTACCCACGCATCCCGTCCTGAAGAAGACTCGCTGGCAAGGTTTAAACATCCCACAGGCCACAAGTCGAGTCGAAACGTCGACAACTATATATTGATGATTACAATCTGTGATTAGACCCTGTAAAATAGCATTGGGACAGGACACTAAGATTGATACGCTTGATCAATCTCACCCAATAAACCCCAACTTTTTTACTATTTTCTTCACCTTGGGAATAAATTCCCCCACTCACTTCTTTTCGAGCACTACTTTCTTTGCACGTTCCCCCCTGGAGCAACCATCAAATGTATATTGATTAAAATCGAATGATGTAAATAAATTTGACCTTGTTACATATGATACCCATATCTCTGCACATCTTTTCATGCATTCCTATAGTGAAGTACTACTACTCATGAGGAGCACAAATGTAATTTTTGCTCACAAATTAAGATTTTGAGATTTAGTTTTGTATTGTAAATGTTTGGTTTGAGGAACATTGTTTTTCTATATAGAATGCTACCCAGGTCCACAAACTTGTAACGGGTTACCCCTTACCTGTAATGGCGGTCACAGGGCAGGCATCACGTATATAGGAACTGTTGCACAATGTATTCCTTGCTGTATCAATGTTCTTCTCACTCCCCTATATGTGATTGTGGATATTCATTTGTGGCCTCACATTCCCACAGTGAAAGCATACTTCAATAAGTGTGCAGGCACAATGGGCTTCTGTTGAGACAAGTAGTCGCTCCCACATCAGCCCGGAGACCTTCGAAATCCATGTGTCATGACCGACCTGCGCGATTCAGTCACTGCTGAACACAGCACTCCCATCTTTTTTCTCAGGAAACTGACACACAAACTTGGTAGTTTCTGATACTGAAAATCATTGCACACTTTTTTTCAAACTTGTTGGCTCTGGCCTTGTCCCTTCGTTTCATGCTATTTCTGGAGTACTACCGGGTGTCATTCCTCCAATTTTCATACAGCATGCAGCAGTTTCAGAACATTACTTCAGCTGTACAGCTGAGCTCTGGTTCTGAGATTGCTCTCACGTGTCTGACCGTCCAGTTGTCCAGGCCAACCCCAGTCAGTTGCAACTGTACCATGACCACATGCAGCTTCTCTTTGGATGTGTCCTATTAGCTGAGCTACGCATCAGTTATAGGCTAACATTCGCTATGCCTATTTCACCTGCGTGCAACCTGTGTTCTCATGTCGCAGATGCCCCTTTCACTTGGCCTTGGATGTCTGCCTTTCCAATACATCCCTTGCTGCCCTGGATCATGAGCTGTGGGTGAGTCCTTTGTTGGTCAATGACCAGGACTGCTTCGGTGATACACGTTTAGGGGATGCCTTTCAATGTGTCAGACAGGCTGACAGCTGCGCCTGTGCGTTTGCGCAATGGCTCCTGTGCCATGCCTACATTGAACCTATCCCAGGTTGCCATGGGATGATCCTTTCAGCCTTGTGGTATGAGGAGCACATCTGTTCCTTCATACTGCTGGATTGGATGGCGGTCCTTTTTGCTGAAGATGATTTGGATCGTCTTTTGGAACGAATTGCCTTCGAAGCTGCCTGTGCCTTCTTGGATTCGTAACTACTTAACAGCAACAGGAAGTGTCGGTGACTAATTCAATATTCTTTTGCCTTTTTTTACGCCTCCTGACATGAATTGTCATTCAGCTCCCTGACTTTAGCCCTGTCTGCATTGGCTTTGACTATGCTGACCTCTACGATCTGTTTCGCTTGGTACCACAGACCTGAGCAAGGGGGGGCTGTCAATTGACCGTCGACTAGCATTAGCCCGGCTTACATTATGCAGCTGTTGCATACAAATATTGCATGGTGTAGTTGTTTTGCAAGTACCTTAGTATATATCTGCCACATGAGAAGTGTCTGCAGAGCTTGTCCTCTGCGCCGTCCAGGAGTACTGTCTGAACATTCTGTCCATGGTCGGAGAACATTGTCCCTTATCATTCTGTTCTGGTCTGGACCCAGCACCCCGACTCAACAAAGCCTCACAGCTGCTAGAGGACACGGATGCCTTTTAGATGTCATGGGAAGGCGTGCCCCACACTTGGAGAGTGATCCATCCAGTGATGAGAGCGACAAAGCAAAGGTTAGTTACATTTCACCAGGTATAGAGTGAGGAATGGGGTCTGTTGACAAAGCCCATAGACCAGGGATATCCCATACAACTCCTTCCTGCAAGGGGTGGGGGATATGCTTTTGGGTCTTCATCCAGAGGGATTATTGATGTGACATCATGTTAAATGGATATGGCACTATAGTAAATGGTATGGTACACATGCATTCTCAACTAGTTGTGGCGTGCATGTTGCAGGTTTTGACACTGTATTAAAAACTGCAGATTTCAAACCGTTTCTTGTCTTCAACTTATCTACTTGTGTACAGGCACTTGAATACCTCTGAGTGAAGGGGGGAGCAAGTGAGGCAGTATAGCAATTGTGTCCTGTGCTTCAGGGTGCTCAGTCCCTGCATGTCCAAGTTCTCTAATCCTGCGCATAGTCCTGTATGTGTACAAAACCTCTGCAACAATGCTCAAAGTTTGTGAGACAACAGCAAGGCACAAAGACACAGTCATAGTCGCTCATTGTTAACTTACACTGAACGGAAGTAGTTGACAATGAGCTGTTAATGCTGATCAAGGCCTTCTTCCTCACCACTGTCATTGTCACTGGGCATTTGTGTGTTTGTAGCGGGGTGATGGCGCTGTTCATTGTCGTCCAGAATCTGGGGGATCTTTTAGCGCATGGCAAGGTTGTGTAACATGCAGCATGCGACTACCCTCTGGCATACCTTCTGTGGTGAGTACATAAGTGCACCACCAGCATTGTCCAGGTGCCTAAATCTTGACTTCAGCAGTCCAAAAGTGCGCTCCAACACACGTCGTGTCCTCCTATGTGCATCACTGTATTGGACTTCCCCCGACGTTGTTGGATTAGCAGTAGGGTCAGCAACCACTGATGATTGGGATACCCTGAGTCACCTAGTTGTGAGGCAAACAGTGTAATCTGAATATGTGAGGAAAGCAGCATGTCACACATACATCACAGTCATTTACACAGCCCACTCACCAACAAGCCAAGCTAGCTTGGGGCTCAGATTGGACATCAATTGGGGCATGGTGCTGTTCCGCAAGATGTAGCAGTCATGTGCCGACCCAGGATACTTTGCACACACGTGTGGAATGATCTGATCCGCCTGGAATTCCGCTTGCACGTTGATGGAGTGGTAGTGTGTGCGGTTCCTATAGATGTGTTCAGTTGGCTAAGGTGAAACGAGGGCAATGTGGGTACCATCAATGGCTCTCACAACATTTGGAATGCCTCCCAGGTCATAGAACTCCCTCTTCACAGCTGCCAATTCATCTGTCCTCAGGTAGAAGACATGTCTGTCCTTGTATAGCATCAATCCTGAAAGGACGTCATGCAATACCATGCTGAACATGGGCTGTGATATCCCACCGGTGCTGGCCACAGTGTACTGGAAAGACCCAGTAGCAAAGAAATGCAGTGCAGCCATCTCCTTCACTGTGGCAGACAATGCAGCCGGATATATTCTTTTGGGCTTCAAATGGGGCTCCAACAGGACACATAGGTTTTGTAGTGTATTGTGTGATCCAAACGGAATTTCTGGATGATTTCAATGTCCTCCATCATCGCCAGGTCGAGGCCAGGTCACAAGATGGGTGGTCTACTCCTACGTATGTCAGGGTACAGACAGACGCATGAGATGAGTTATAGATGACATGTAGTGCACAGCTTACCCAGAGACTCACACAACCACAACATTGAGAAGGACTCACGGTCACATGAAATGCACAAGTGACCTGCATTCAGACGTTTTTCTTCACTCACTCGACATACTGACACTACAACATCCAAAGAAGTCGATGTGTGTGGCATATGGTACACTGCTACATCAAAGATGAGCTGCCCTGTGGTTAGATGGCACAGCATCAGTGCTGAGTTGTATGTTGCTGCTGTCACTGCACGATGGCAAGCTTTGGTCCCCGTATTCACAACAACATTACGGATTGAGGGCAGTGAGTGTCATCTTGACAACGCAACATGGATATATAGCACGGGGGACAGACACATGTAAACATTGTGAGGTCAGTCCTGCATGAGTGTGTGGGGATTTTGGATAACAGACATTGTAATGTTCACCTGAATGAGGCACAAATGCACATGGATTGTGCACACATGCCCACATGGCTGCCAATGACCGATAATGTTGGTCAGATCGATGTTTGTTTGTTCCACATGTGCACTCCTATGACGTGTGTGAGAACATTTACATCCAATGTCACAATGTCAGCTAGCACACTGCATGCTATGCCAGTACGTATGTTGGAAGTGCTAGGGATTACAAGTATGTCTGATTTGCAGACAATGGACACCTCTAATTGTCTGCCTACATCACTGGCCCTTCACAAGATGACCCCTGGCCAAGAGACATCAGGCAGATGTCAAGGAATATACAGGTGAGGTTCACAGGTTGGATATTTCATTATACAGCATTGGTACAGTGCGAGAGACCTTTGTCCTTTTTGACTCCTTCCCTCATTTCAGTCCATGCTGCCCACGAGGCATGACAATGTATGTAACTTCACTCTCCTTTCTTGGACATACCATGTGTGTGAAGGCTCGACTCTAAGGTCAAACTCTCTCATACCTTCACAGTGTAGTGACTAGGGGTGGGCAGAAATCAGGGAAGGGACTATCGCGGAGACCCCCGGAGATTGAACCAATCTCCATGCCTCTCTGCGATATTTCCGTTACGCGAGCCCGCCGCCCGCTTCCCGCCCGCCTCCCGCCCCCTGCCCGCCTTATTAGTTTATATTTAAAGGCCTCGCCAGGACTGCGCATGCGCAGGCTCCCATGCATGCGCAGTTTCCAAGATGAAGCCGTGATGGGGAAGTTTGCGGCGCATTAAGGTAAGTTTAATTTAAGTTTCATTTTAGACTTTAAATATAATTTAATAAGGCGGGCGGGAGGCGGGCGGCCAACTTCCGTTCCGCCCCCCCCGAATGTGCGGAGATTTGCCGCAAATTTCCACCTTGTTTGCGCAAGGGCATATCTCCGCACATTCCTTGGGCGGAACGGAGATGTCCACCCACCCCTAGTAGTGACCAGCTGATCACTGTTCAAGTTGTTCTGATGTACCAGCCACTCCCAGAGGGCTGTTTACCCCACAGGTGTCACTGGACATGTGACCCTGCCAACAAAGGGGGCCAGACGCACATGCCCTGGGCCAGTTCTCCCACACAGGTGCAGTGTCTGTGTGGTTAGTTTATATGCATGGGGGCCTTGTGCCCCACAACATTACACATAGGGTGCCCAGCCGTCCGTAAATTTCACGGACCGTCCGTAATTTGGACCTCACATCCGTTGTCCGTGAGGATCCTTTTTATGGACGCCATTTGACAGTAATTTTGGGCCTTGAAGGGAACAGAGCTGTTCTCTGCGAGAGGGCTCAGCTCCCAGATAGGGAGCCTCGCACTCATCGTGCCAGCACAAGAGCAGCCCCAACCGCACATTGTCATTCTGTCTGCTGCTGATTGCCACATACAGAATGACAATGGGCCAGTTTAGGGTCTTATAGCATGTGGTGGCCTCCTCCTACTGTGGTCTTGGGCAGGGCATTCTGTTAGGGTTAGATGGAAAAAATGTACAAAAAATGTACCAAACAAACATCTTACCCAGTCTCATCATTTCAGGGCTGAAGCATTTTTATTATTATATAAAACAAAGGCCTAGTTTTTGCTTTTTTATATATTCTATGCAATTAGTATCTATTGACAGAGCCAATAGTCCTATTGTTGTATGTCTAATGTTACTGGATGCAATTATAGGAACAGCAAAATACCAGTCGGGCACATTATGCTCAGCATATATTTTAAGATGATGTGTTTTAAGCAGCACCCTTAATTACATCACACACGCCCCTTGGAGAGACCCCAAGTTTTTGTATCCCACTTAAAGCCCTAGAAACAACACCATGTCACAGTCACCTCACATCCTGGCACTGTGCATCATGCATGACACATGACTTCCAAGTTTTCAGATTGCCAATGTGCAGGGGCATAGTGAACCCTCCCACACACCACACCACCCCTTGCTTTAGGAACTACAGTGTGGGTGGAGTTCTTGATGGGCCTCTTCTGTCTGCAACTGGATGGGTGGTTGAAGGATGGGTGGCTAAGTGAAAGGGCAATGGAGAGAGAAAGGGAGGATGGATGAATGATAGCATGGATGAATGATTGACAGAATAGATGGGCGAATGGGTGCGTGGATGAATGAAAAGAAGAATGTAACGATGGATGAGTGATTGAATGCATACATGAGTGAAAGGGAGGGTGGAGAGCTGGAAGAAAGGATGGATGGATGAGTGAAAGGGTGAATGGGTGGACGTATGAGTGAATGGGTGGATGGATAATTAAGTGAAAGGATGGGTGAAAGGATAAATGATTGGATGGATGAGTGAATGGATGGATGGTTAGAAGAGTGGATGGATGAGTGAAAGATGGCTTGGGTGAAAGGGTGGATGGATGGATGGATGGATGGATGGATGGGTGAGTGAAATGATTGATGGAAGGATAGATGATGGATAGGTGTGCAAATGGTTGAAAAGGTTTGGATATGGATGGGCACACAGATGGAAGGACAGAATGAATGGTGAAAGACTGAATGATGGATGAACGAATTAATAAATGACATTTTGAGTGACACCCAACAGCTACTTGAATGTTATACTAGTAATTGTAAATGTTTGCATGTCTTCTTTTAGTTGTAAGATTTTAGGGAGAGCCTCGTAGTGCCAATAGCTGTGCTTAAGATGTATATTGTGTTTGTAGCAATGGGCAAGGCATCAAAAATAAAGTATGTAATGGTGTATTTACAGTGCATTTTTTAAGATAGCTGCAGGGAAAAGCAACTTTGTGACTTCCGTCAGCATGTGCAACTCTCTGCTAAGCCCCCATAAGCAAAGTCAGATTCCATATTTTCTGTTCCACTTGCTGAAACACCCATAATGCGTTCCCTATAGTGTGTTCATCACAGCAATCCTCTCTTTAGTTCACCTATGCATGCCCCTTTATATCTCACAATGGCACTCAGATATGAGATTCTAGTCAAAAAGTCCTCCCGAGCAGATCTTCCTGACCACTTCCCTCACCAAGCATGCCTGCTCAGGACCATGAGTTGTAAACAAAATATCAGACTGGGCAACCCAGTGAAGATACCATATGAACAGATTATTATCATATGAAATTCCACAAAAAGACCTGCACAGTTGCTCAAAGCTGCATACATACCAAAAAAAACGTGAAGTGCACAATTGTCTCAACCTAATATTAAACTTATTTTGACTTGTACTTTATTGGTTGTCTATTTACGTTCTTTTATACTATCGCGTAACTTCCTCTGATGTGTCTGTAAAACTTACCTTTTGTCCCGAAGTTTTGTCCTGAATTTTGACCTTCTGTCCTGAACTTTTGTCAGGAATTTTGATCCTTTGTCCGGAATTTTTTACACTTACAGTCCTGAATTTGCACACATGCCAGTTGGTCACCCTAATTACACACGGGGTGCACCAATCACTTTAGGCGAATGAGTTGTGATGTAGGATGCAAATCGCATGGTGACAATGCAAATGCAGAATGTGTTTGCATGCGCTGTAGCTGGCATCCACAGTGATGACATGCATTGGCCCCTATTGAATGTTGCAGTATTGCTGCACTAGCTTCCAGGCCGCCACGGTGTGGCACTCACTATGCGAATGAGCCATCAGCCAATATGAGCCTTAGGTGACGTATATTTTTTGATATTGTGTTGTGCGCGCACTGCAACTGCGGGGCTCGACATTGGCTCATATTGCCTTCTGGGGCACCGAGGGTCACTCATGAGAATTGGGTGGGCCTCGCACTTTGCATTTGGCAGGTTGCCACATTCATCGTGGTCACACCACGCTTGCTGGGAGTTGTGGTTGTTCAGGAGTTGCATGCGTACGGAACCAATGTCAGCGGGCTCGATAAATCTCGCCTCGGTGCCTCTCTAACCATGGGTCCCACACTGCAACTCGGGGCAATAGCTTGCTTAATCTCCACAACGGCCCCCTCACTGCCGGGGATGCCTGGCTTCACCTTGGGGATGCCCAATAGGGACCATCTCACAGGGAAAGCCAGGACGGGTTCCCCAGCGGTACACAGCGCCAAGAAACCCCGGGGTGAACGTGCGCTCTACAAATTCATACTAACATAACTAACATAACATGCGTGGAGATGATTGGTACGTAGCTTTGCTGTTGAGCACGGCGGCGTCCTCTCTGCCGAAGTTGAGCAGGTAGAGCAGCGGGAAGGCCTGTAGCGCAGGATCCATGGCGACTCCGGTGGTTTAGATGGGTACTGTATCAGATTTTCCTCTCCCTTGTTGTGTTTCCGCCATCCGCAACGTGGTGGTTTTTACGCGGAGGTGGGAACGGCTGTTTGCAACATCGTAATCTGGTTGGCGGACGGAACGTGTTTCAGCTCTATTGGCTCCGTCTGCCACCCTTGCGTACACAAAAAATGTGCGGAGCCTGACAGACCGCAGCCGGTGGTAAATGGCCTCTGTTGAACCATTGTAATTTGGTGCTCGCGATGACCGCAACTGGAGTGGGAAAATTAACTTTTTCCACCACCAGCATGGATAGGCTTCTGTCCGTCTTAGTATTGAGCCCCTTAAACTGGATGGTGGTAATGCTATGTTCCATGGCCTCCCAGCCGTGAACCCTCTGGGGCATCCTACTTGCTGTTGCATGTCTCTTCCAGGGCCTGAAGAAATATGATCCCATCAACCCCATCATGATGGAATTCTAGTGGCTCCCCTTGCCAGCCTTCACTACTTTTAAAACCAGCTGCATCATTCACAAAGCTTTCCCGACCAGCACCCTCACTGATCTTCCAGACAAGCTTGCCATCTATGGTGAATCTTTGCACTCCCCCAGCCAGGACACCATCAGACTCCCAACTAAGAAGTGTAAAAAGGAAAAACCAAAACAGACCTTTTCCATCTAGGCTCCCAGGATCTGGAACAACATCACCGGATTCATCAGGACTACCCCAACACTTCTCCAATTTAAGAAAGAGTTGAAGACTCACCTCTTAAAAATACACTAAATGGGGGCGTGGTCTCGGCAGCGATGTGGTGAGACGTGTCTCTGGGGAGCTCCTGCGGTCCGCTACCTACATTAGCAATTATAGCGGAGCCGGGGTGCTGCAACCGCAGCCCCAGGGGTGGAAGTTGACCACTGCGATTCGAGACACCTGCGGGGGGGCTGTAAGTCGTTTGACGGCAGTCTTTCAGGCAGAAGACGGAAGAAAGTTGGAGGTCCAGAGGGAAGGTCCACCATTTTGTGAGCCCTCTGGAGGAGCCCACCCCGCGCTCTGCAGACCCCTTGGGATCCCTGAAAGTCGAGATCGCTGACTCCCCTGAAGGTCTGGCTCCGACTACAGCTTTCAGACCGACAGCGGGGGCTTAGACTAATGCGGCGGCGGAGCCCGTGCTGGAAGAGGTGGGGGATGGGTGAGAGGAGAGGCGGGGGACGGCTGACAGGCCTGGTGGGGCCTCCCCTGTGGCGTACGCCGTGACGCGGCCGCGGCCGCCCCTGCTCTGAGCATCGGTTGAAGAGGCCTGGGAGACCGGTGAATGAGCTGAACCTTGCTCGTTGCAGCTCGGAGGTACGGCGAGCGACTGGGGACGGGCGGCCGGGGGGAGAGAGCTGTCCCTTTGTGGGGGCCTAAGAGGAGGCCCCCGCTGCGCCCAAGCGAAGCGTCGGGACCCTGGCTCATAGGGGTCCATATCGAGCAGCGGAGGCGAGAGTGGCAGGGCTGAGGCCAATAAGCGCCTGGAGGAGACTGAGGCAGACTGGCAGACGGCGACCCGAGGATCATTCCGGCGGGTCCTGCGCCCTGGCGGCCGGAAGAGATGGAGGAGCGGCCTAGACGTGCGGCGGCCTGGAAGGGCCCACCCTGCGGTTCCCACACGGCAGAACTTTGCAGCACAGGCCCCCGGTGGGTCTATCGGCGCCCATTACACTGCGGAAGTACTGGGCCCACACCAGGTACAGCGCGGACGGGGGGGCCATAAGAGAGCGGCAAGGCAGTACGAGTGTCCCCCCGCCATTCAAGAGACTGTTGCACTGGGCAGCCCAGGGGCTCTGGACATTGTGCGCTGCTGCATCCGGGAAGTTTGTTACAGGCTCGAGGCCTCTGCACCCCGTGACACTATCTGGGGGGGGGAAGGGAGACTGAGTGAACAACGGCTACGAGGCAGCAGCTGGGTGTTTGCGAGGGGGGCGCCCGGCTCAGGGTGAGAGTGCCGCCATTTTGTGATCGTCAACCCCGCGGGCTCTGGGCGTCTCGCCCCAACGCTACGGAGGCCTGCAGCCTACACCACGTTGTCTAGCCTACACTCACGGCACTGCAGGGCTTTTGGGGCCTCCATCAGGTGCAGCGCAGCTGGGGGCGCTGACCCCTGGATGCAGGTGGTGGGCCCTCGAGGGAACTGCAGGAGAGCGTCACCGTTTTAATGATCGGACTCTGCGTGCTGCTGCCCCTGGGGACCTGTTTTGCATCTGGGTCTCCCGCCCTCCCCTGCACCACTGCCGGGGGGGCTCGGAGAGAATCTGCGGGAGGCTGCTGCTACCCGGCTGCTGGAGGTCAACGGGGGGAAGAACCCCACATTACAAGTATCGGCTGCCATCTTGAGGATTCTGTACGGGGCGGCCTCGAGATACTAGGTGAATAGCAACAGCGCAGCGTTGGTCTGTGCCCTACACCGCCCTGGCTGGATGAGAAGAGGGTAAGTGGACATTGCCCTCTGGAACTTGCGAGCTGGGGGCGGCGTGGCTGAGAGTGGGAGCGGCCAGCCAGGGGTGAAGTGAGACAAGCGCACCCCCTCCGTTTTGATCCTCTGTTGAGTGGCCCTAAGACATTGGCATTTATGCGCTGCTGCATCTGGGGGACTCCTGCTGCCTGTGCTACCTGCGGTGACTTTGCTTCTGGGTGTCGGGGAGGGGGATATGTCGCGCCGGGAGTGCTTGGCTCCATTCTGGGGCTGCTAGGGGAGGCGGACTGGGGACACTGGGTGGCTTGCTCTGGTGCTCACGGGGCCTGGGAGACACACCCCACTGCCTAGATTGAAGGAGGGGAAATCCAGGGCACACCTACTAAGGCAGAGGAGAGATGCCGAATCAGCTGCTGGTGATTCTCTTGGGGGGCCCTGTTGCAGCTTGCCCTGTGGGGCCTTGTGGCGAGTAGTGGGAAACCAGAGCTGCTGACTGGCCACTGTGAGACGACGGGGGAGAAAGCAGGGTAGGGGTGCCATCGGCCGCGATTTTGGGACAGCGGTCCGGAGGTGCTGCTTGGCCCCCCATAATCTGCCTTATTCTGCATTGCTGCCCGGAGGGTGAGTGGACACTGGAATACGCCCTCTGGGATGAGGGGCTGCTGGACACAGTGATATCCGGCGAGATGTGGGCAGCGAAGCTGAGAGTGCATTTTCCCCGCCATTCTGCTTTTCAGCATACCCGGGGTGCCTGTGCTGCCATCTTGAGGCCCTACCCGGTGTTTGGAGTGCTGGCCCCTAGTTTATTGCTCACTGGACTTTGCGGAAACGGGGGCTGGGTTGGGGTCCATCCTGGGCACGCAGCTCCTGGTGGGTGCGGAGTGTGCAGTCTGGCTGCAGAGCAGTCGCACCGGAACTGGCGATATGACACGCTCCAAAGGGGGCAAGGCCGACCAGGCGACGGCCTCTGAGTACAATTCGGTGGTGGCAATGTGGGGCAAAGCAGGAGCATCGGCGCCAGCTGAGGGGCCACTGCAGGCCACTGGGGACTCTATGCCAGTGACCGAGCCATTTATGACCTCCTTCATGTCCGAACTCAAAATGGAGATTGGTTCCCTACGATCTGAGGTGCACTCTTGCGTGCGGGAACTTCGGAAGGAAGTCACTGAGCTGGGAGATCGAGTGGATGGACTAGAGAAAACGGTGGACACACGTACAGAAGACCAGGAGCAACTGTGGCAGCGCCTGGCAGCGTTGGAAGAACAAAACATAGAGTTACAAGTCAAACAGGAGGACTTGGAGACCCGGAGTCGCCGGAACAACCTCCGTATCCGGGGAGTCCCTATCGGGGCGGAGGGGAACGACATCATGACCTACGTGGCGCAACTCCTCCATGAGGTTTGGGGGGGTGAGGACGCTTCCCCACCGGCTTTGGACCAGGCCCACCTGGTTTCCGGGCCCGCGGGAAGACCGGGACTTCTCCCAGACATCTTGACACCTCAAGTACGAAGGGCACAGGATACAGATTTTTCAAGATTTGGCACCCAACACTCTGCGCAGACGCCGAGCCTTCAAGCCAATGACGGAGAAGCTGTGGGCCCTAGATATCTCATACCAATGGGGCCATCCCTTTGCCCTCATCTTCCAGTGGGAAAACAAGCGACGAGTAATCAGGTTCTACCAGGAGGTGGCACAGCTGCTTCGGCTGCCAGAGTTGCCCTCGACCAGCCCTTCTCGACAACGGCGCTGGGAGCGGGTCCCGGCCAAGCCCTCCTGGACCACAGTACAGCGCCATCGCCGTTCCCTACCCCTTGATGAGCGATCAGCCTCGCAGGCCAAGCAGGACATCATAGCGCACATTCGCTCCCTTGAGGGTGACCGAAAGGGCCCACCCTCACGCCCTTCCACGCCATGACCGCTTGTTCAGTGATTTACAATGTTTGGAGATCTGCACCTCCGCTGATGCTGTCCTCCCCTCCCTGGATATGTTTTACGTAGGGGATCCTGCGCTTCCACCCCAGCTCCCGGTCAGCGTGGCTGGGTCATCGGGGTCCTACCGGTGTTCGCCCTTGAGACCACTAAGGGACTCCCCCTGAGCTGTTCCTAAGGGAGTGACATCCCTGAGCGCATCTAAACCCTTGGGTGCAGGATGCCCTGTGACTGGGACAGTACAGTGCGGCAACTGTTGGCCTTTGTTGATACCTATTGCTGTGTGGCCCGGTTGGCCGCTTTTGAGATTCTTGACCTCTTCTACCTCTTCTAACTCTTTACTGATCTCTCTCCTCCCCTCTCTTTTTCTATCTGTGTGTGATGGGTGGAGATTAGGGCGGCTGCGGCCGCCTGAGTGGGTGAGGGTGGAAAGGCTCCTTCATGTGTTTATGTCCCTGCAGTGGCGGAATTGGGAGGCGTGGGTGGAGCCCGCTTGGCACTTAACATGACTGCGACCCTGGCTTACCCCTTAAAGATCTTGACGCTCAAAGTCAAGGGCCTGAACTCCTCCAATAAGCGGAGGCAAACGTGGCGCTACCTCCTACAACAGAATCCCGACATCATATTCCTGTAGGAAACTCACCTGCTGCATGCGGATGTGAAGCGCATGGCGCACCCTAAATATCCTCTCCAATTTTGGGCTGTGGCTGACACTAAAACGGCGGGTGTGGCGATACAGTGCAGGTCTGGCTTCAGGCGGGGGGACACTAAACCTTTTAGGAGTGGGGATGGGCGTTTTCTCAAAGTTGCCGTGGAGGTCGGGAGGCGTCGGCTTACTCTATGTAATGTCTATGCACCCAACCAGCAGCAGGATAGATACCTCCAGGCACTCCTGCGGCAACATATTCCCTATGGCGACCCCTTTCTGGTGCTTGGAGGGGATTTCAACTTCGTTTGGGACCTGGAGATGGATCATAGCGACACTTCGTTCAGCGGCAACGGGGCCATGTCCTCTGCGCTGCGCAAGCAGATAACGGAATTGGGGTTGCTAGATGCGTGGCGATACCACTCCCCGGGGTTGAAGGACTACTCGTTTTGTTTCCATGCACACCGCTCGTACTCTCGCATAGATTACTTATTTATTTCACACGCCCTGGTGCGAGATGCACTTGGAGTCTTCATATCGGAAATCTTGCTGTCTGATCATGCCCACGTCGAGCTGCTCCTGCAGGACCCGGCCGCCTGCCCTACCCGGGAGGCGCGGTGGCGCTTGCCGCCGAGTATTATCCGGGATGCGGCCGACGTTGAGAGCATCCGGGCCGCCATTGACTCTTACTTTGCTAGTAACTACCTCCCGGAGACGCCCTTTCCCGTGGTGTGGGACGCCTTTAAGGCCACGATTCGAGGTCACATCACCTCTCTCTGGATTGCGCGGAGGCGAGAAGCCTGTAAGTTGGAAGATAGCCTGGCGAGGGACAGCAAGCGAGCTGAGCTAAAAGACCGGGAGTACTCTTCTTTGGAGTCCAGACGGCGGCTCGCCAACCTGAGAGGACAACTCAGGCTTTTGCGTACTAACAAGGCAGAGCACTCCTTGAAGGCGTTGAAGCAGCGATATTTTGAAGGGGGGGACAAGGTGGGCCGGTTGCTAGCGTGCGGCTAGAGCCCACATAGCCAATATCCAACTGCCGGATGGAACCAGGGTTACCTTGAGGAGAGATAAATGCGAGGCATTATTGGATTACTATGCCGCCCTGTATCAGGGGGAGACTCCGTCCCCGGATGTGTGGAGGCCGCCCTGCAGGGTTACGAGGGGACGCCTCTGCATCCATTCTGTGCGAAGGATCTGGAGGGGCCTATCCTCGAGGAGGAGATAACGGCAGCCGTGAGGGATCTTCCTTTGGGGAAAACACAGGGGCCGGATGGCCTACCCCTGTCCTTTTATCGCAAATTCCAATCACAGCTTCGCCCCTATCTTCTGAGGTTGTTTAATTCTATTACAGATATGGAGGGGTCATCTTCTGACATGGGTATGGCTGAGATAGCGCTGATACCCAAGCCTGGCAAGGACCCCAACCTCTGTGCATCCTTCCGTCCCATAGCTCTATTAAACACAGATCTCAAAATGTATACTAAACTTCTTGCGAAACGCCTAGATCCCTATATGCCGGGGCTCGTGGACCCGGATCAGGTCGGCTTCATCCACAATCTGCAGGGAGCGGACAATGTGCGCAAGCTTGCGCATCTTGTGGGGAAAGCGCATCATTGGAAGATCCTGGCCTGCCTTCTCTCGTTAGGCGCGGAGAAGGCGTTCGACCGGGTTGATTGGACCTTCCTTCGGGAGGTCCTACAGAAGTTTGGGGTGGGCCCAAAGATGATCACGAGGGTCATGGCCCCATATATAGGGCCACAAGCCAGGATTCGGGTCAATGGTCAGCTCACGGCACCATTCTCTATGCATAGGGGTACGAGGCAGGGGTACCCTTTATCTCCCCTGCTGTTTGCCCTTGTAGTGGAACCCCTTTCTGAGATGATTCGTCGGGCACGCAATATTCATGGAATCTCACTCAGTGGTCGGGAAAACAAGGTGGCGCTCTTTGCGGACGATCTTATCCTCACTCTTACGCGTCCTCAGGAGTCTCTCCCGGTGCTGTACGCGGTACTATGTCTCTTTGAGAGGGCCTCTGGACTCAAGATCAACCACGATAAGTAGTGGGCCCTTAATCTCACTATCCAGCAAGAGGAGCTGACTCCCTTGAAAGATCTGGTACCCTATCAGTGGGCCAATCAGCACATTCGCTATTTAGGCCTCCTGCTGACCCCATCTTTGGACACGTGGACATCGGTGAACTGGCGAGAATGTCGGAGTGCGGTTCTTGAAGACCTCTGATGATGTAATGGCTGGGTAGGCTCAATGCCATCAAGATGTCGATCCTCCCTAAAATTCTATATCTCTTCCAATGTCTCCCCACTCCTATCCCGCTCCACTGTATACGAGGCCTGCAGCATGAGCTCACGTCCTTAATCTGGGGCAGGAAGCGGCCTCGATTCTCCCAGACGCTCCTCATGACACCGCAGGATGGGGGGGACTGGCCTGCCCTAATCTAGTGGACTATTACTGGGCCTCGCACCTCTGCTTTGTGGTGGAGTGGGGGGTGGGGGGTGCGGGAGAGCGAGAAGGGATGGCTGCATATGGACCGAGTGGTGACGGGGCGAACCATCTGGGATCTTGCATGGCTGCACCGGGAGGCATGATCTAAGAGCGCATACATAGCAGTACCTACGAGAACTGTCCTAGGGATATGGGACACCAAAGCTGTCTCCAGAGGCCTTACCACGTTTCCCTCCCCGCATACCCCGATAGCGGGGAATCCTCTCTTCCCACCGGCCCACCGAACCCGCACCTTTGACGAATGGACGCAAGGGGATTGCAGGGTAATCTGCGACTTGTATGAGGGGGGCGCGTTCAAGACCTTTGACCAATGTAGGGAGGAGTTTCACATGCCACCGGAAGCGAGAATGCAGCACGCTCAGCTGCGGCATTGGGTGTCTGTGGGGGGAATGTACCAGGCGGCCACCCGCGGCTTTACTCCCTTTGAGAGGTTGGCACGCTCTCTCGGGGGATCAAAAGGGCTGATATCTCAGATTTACCAGATTCTGCAGCACCCGCCGACTGCACCCTCCCACCCGTACCAGCAACAATGGCAGCTGGCGTCCGGCACAGACATTGAACCTTCGCAGTGGGATAGACTTTGGCGGGACATTCCCAAGGTGAACCGGAGCATCCCACAGAGGGAGAATGCCTATAAACTCTTGACTCAATGGTATTATACGCCTCAGCGTCTTCATAGGATGTTCCCCACATCCTCCCTTCATCCTGTGCTGGAGGTGTCAGTCTGCATCTGGGGATTTTATCCATATCTGGTGGGCGTGCCCAATGCTGACTATTTTTTGGAAGGAGGTCCTTAGCCATATCAAAGTGGTATTGGGGTTTCCACTGCCTGAAGCCACGAGCACAATCCTACTAGGCATCAAACCTGCCGGCCTGAATGCGCGCGCCCGAAGCGATTGGATCTTAACGCTTCAGATGCTGGGAGCGGCTAAGCAGCTTATAGCCCTGGAAGAGGAATGAAGCCCCTCCAATAGCAGCTTGGTTTGTACGGCTCTGGCATGTCATCACCATGGAGCTTTTTACAGCGCGCTTGCAGGCACGCGACATGGGTTTCACAGCAGTTTGGCAGCCCTTAGTCCAATATCTCTGAACTGTAGAACATGCGCGCCACATGCCTACCAGGCTCAGAACGCTGCATCTCTTTGAGGATGCCATTGTCTCTTCTGATCCCGGTAGAGTGCTACGGTAGATCCCCTGAGATGTGGTAGCTGCCTCAGACCCTCTTCCATTGGCCCCCCTCCCATCGCACCCTGCTTTCCCTCTTGCTGTGCTCTTTTCTCTCTTCTACCTTCACTTTCCTTTTCCCTCCCCCTTTTTCTCTTTCATCTCTTTCTCGTTCTTATAATTGTTGGGCCCAGTTGGGCTGACTTTTGGTACGGGGCTAGTCGCCCACTTGTTCCTTGAAATTGTTCTTAGGGGTCCTGGCTTTTTAAATGTTCGCACGACAGTACAGCCAAAACACGGAACGCGGCCGGCCCCAGCGGGGTTGTAGGCAAAACGCTGTGTACCACTCTGCCTTCCTTTGCGAGCCCCAAGGCTCCAATGCTATATTCCTTCGCGGCCGGCCCTGCTTAGGGTTGTAGGCTTAAGGCTGTGTTTAAATGGACCTATGGTATGTGCTATTGCCTAAAAATAAAACAGACTTGAAATAAAAGTACACTAAATCACAATGCATTAACCACCATCCACAACCCAACTTCCATTTCTATCGCTTGTGTCTTTATGCTTGTCTTTGATCATCAACAGGGCTCCACAGTCATATGGCTAGGATTCCGCTATATATATACCATATAGATACCTACATACTATAGAACATTAGTATAGATGAACAGCTTGCATGTACCTCGAAGGTTTCGTGTTAAAAAACGTCTTGAAGGCAGGTGCTACTGAAGGAATCGAGGAAAGACAATACAGGGAGAGAAGGGTTTAGGGATGGAATCTTTGAGGAAGTAGTGTGTACATACTTGTAATAATATTTAGTTAAAATTATGTTCAAGGCAGTTTGTAGAGCGAATCAAACAAATATCTGTTCCAATATGTAAAATAAAAGCAGACCTTACCTTTATGTGATATTGATGCTTTCCCAGGTATGAATTCTCGACAGTTAATAAATTGAGAAAAGTCTGTTCTCGTAGCCTCTTGTGGTGAGCAAGGAATTGGCCACTTCTCTGGCTCAAATTTCTTTCTTATCTTGTAGTCAACTATTTCTACCACTGAACTATTGCTTAAAGCCTGAATAGGAAAAACAAATATATATTCAGTTTGTTTAGTTGGTGCATACAAGAGTATATGCTTTCAGTGTTTAAATGTGAAGGAAGAAAAATACTACATTATCTACAATGACATCATAACAAACATATCTAGATTGATGTCTAAAGGATTTTATTTTGGTATTATTACCTAATTGTGCACTGTCACTCATTGTAACCCACATTATCCTAACTGTTGCGCTATGAATTATCCTCCAAAGCAAATAGTTTCCAAATTTCCTTACTCTCACAGTAATAAAGGAAACTGCAAGCTTGCAGGCTCAAAACGCACCTATCCAAGCAACTCCCCCCACAGCTTTCCAGAGTCATTCTAGTTCTTTTGGTATCTGTAGTCCTGTGTTATTTAATGGTCTAATGTTTTATGCCTTTATTGTGTCCTCTGCAAAACTGCCAAGTGTACCAGTGGCTAGGGATACGCTATATAAATACTAGAAATAAATACCATAAACAAATAAATGACTATAACATTACAATTAGAAGTAATGCATCACCGCCTCCATTCTTTCTTCTGAAATGGCAGCCATTTACAGCACAGATATATATTTTACTCACCTTTTACGTGTGCTATGTGTATAGTTTTTGGCTGGTGAATACCCAGCACTCAGGGAAACCAAATAACATAAAAAACAGACTTAACATGGACTCCACATTGATGTCACCTCTGATAGTATGGATCTTGTGACACTCAGACTACAATATCACACAGAGGGACATTCTTTTTTCACTTTATAAAGGCAGGACTTTGGGTTGCAGTCTATCAGATCTGTAACATCTTCCATACTTTTTTTCATTAGACATCTGCAGATCTGCCATAACGAAGTCTCTGAGTACAACCATAAGAAAATGCTATGTGGATTCTGAAGACAAATTTGTGATATTAGAGTACAACAGAGCAGAACTTAATTGTACTATCCGTTAGGTTTTAGTTTGCCTCTGATCTCACCATTCTTTGAGTTGGTGCAGTTGTGGGGATGTATGACGTTACAACGCATACTATTACAACGCATGCTTTTACAACGCAACTTTTACAACGCATGATCCATTACAACGAATACCATTACAACGCATTTTTTTACAACGGAAATACCTTTACAACGCATACCATTACAACGTAAGTATAGGTAAGTATATCGTTTTTTTTTTAAATGTAAATTATTAAATTTAATATAATTTAATTTTATTTAATTTTAATTTAATTTAATTATTTTTAAAACACCCTGAACCCTAAAAATACCCCTTTACCCAAAAACCCAAACCTAGCCCTGAACCCTAAAAATACCCCTTTACCCAAAAACCCAAACCTAGCCCTGAACCCTAAAAATACCCCTTTACTTAAAAACCCCTACCTAGCCCTGAACCCTAAAAATACCCCTTTACCCAAAAACCCATACCTAGCCCTGAACCCTAAAAATACCCCTTTACCCAAAAACCCAAACCTAGCCCTGAACCCTAAAAATACCCCTTTACCCAAAAACCCAAACCTAGCCCTGAACCCTAAAAATACCCCTTTACCCAAAAACCCAAACCTAGCCCTGAACCCTAAAAATACCCCTTTACCCAAAAACCCAAACCTAGCCCTGAACCCTAAAAATACCCCTTTACCCAAAAACCCAAACCTAGCCCTGAACCCTAAAAATACCCCTTTACCCAAAAACCCAAACCTAGCCCTGAACCCTAAAAATACCCCTTTACCCAAAAACCCATACCTAGCCCTGAACCCTAAAAATACCCCTTTACCCAAAAACCCAAACGTAGCCCTGAACCCTAAAAATACCCCTTTACCCAAAAACCCTACTTACCTATACTTATGTTGTAATGGTATGCGTTGTAAAGGTATATGCGTTGTAAAAAAATGCGTTGTAATGGTATTCGTTGTAATGGATCATGCGTTGTAAAAATTGCGTTGTAAAAGCATGCGTTGTAAAGTTGCGTTGTAACGGGTGCATACCCAGTTGTGGTAACCGCTTAAAAAATATAAAGCTTTCTATTTGTTGCCTATGTGGAAAAAAAGTTAATACAATGTTAATCTAAATACGGATTACATTTAGCATAGTACTTTGAGTAACAGTGAAACATCTGAGATCTTGCTTAACATTAAAGAATATTTTAAAGATAATAGAATTTGAAGGGCCCTCTTGCCTTGTTTTGACGATGGGAACTTGCAACTATCTCTGGATTCCTTTTATTCATATGTGAAGAGATATCACCGGTTTGCACTATATCTACTAGCGTAAAACTGAAATATTTTGCAATTAAATAATCTGACAGCATCAAATGAAAATTTTGATTCCATGCAACTCTACAGGTGCTGTAGATTCCATAACTTGCTCTTCTTAAAAGATGAATGTGGGTAAACATCTAAATGTACAGGTAAGAATTTCAGAATGGAGGTCTTAGGATCTCCTCTTCCTCCTCTGCAGCGGAAATGCCAGCCAGAAGATAGAACACGGTGCTATGTCCCAAATAGGCAGGACATGGAGTGGTGCAACCTGTATATAGACATTAACAGAAGGGGTCTCCTAATGTCTCGTTTGTGTAAAGCTTACAATGTTGTGTGTCATTCTGCATGTAGACACTCCTACGTCTCTGTGCTGGAAATAGGAATTCTTTAGTACACTTTCACGAATTTTATTTAAAATACAATACCTTAACATACATCAGTAACCATAGGCTCACACTCCTTACAGGGAGAAATATAATGAAAAATGACAGTCTCCACATTGTGCAGTTGTAGCCCTTGTGGCAGGATGAGTAAGGGTTAGATCCTGTGAACATGATCTATGTACTCCCCATATATTTTCATCTAGAAATCATACATAGCACTTTTCCAGACATAGGCTAACAGCCTTTCAGAAAGCAAAAATAGATCTTTCAGGGCATTCCAACTATGGAGTATGTTGGAATCTCTCTCCTAACCATTGTCATATTTTCTCTTTGAAACCCACCTTGCTACTAGACCCAGGTCACTTTGAAATTATTGGAGGAAGATTGTGAGCAACATGTGTGTGAAACTGTGGTTTAGTTATATATTTTCCATCACTAAGGCCCTCATTTTGATAGAGGTTGGTAGGACCACTGACCCTTATCGCGTCAGGTCAGGAGACTACCTGAAAAGAAAGCAGCAGTCCAGCCACCGCATTAGGATGCGACCCCCGGGCTGGTGGTTGAAAAGTGCTCCTTATCACGGCGGCATGTGCTGCAGCTAAGATAAAAGGACTGTAGCACAAGCAGCCGAGATAAGGATCACACCCTGCATGTCCTTGGACCGTATGCCACGTACCATGTCATGCACTACATATGCCCCCAAGGCCACTTTGTAGTGGCCCATAACGAACAGGGGCCCTGTTTGGGGCCCCCAATATCCCTTTCCAACAGTTTGTGCATGGCGGTGCTCCCGACATGGACAGGATGTTGGAGAGGGATATCCAAATCCCAACGTTGGTGTCTGGCGCGGCATTGCCGCCATTCTGGGCCATGACTCCAAATGCCCCCCTGTTGGGATCTGTGAATCTCCTGGAGGTGTCAGTCTGGACTCCAACCGCTGTGGTCCAGTCGCCACCATTAAAATGCGACAGTCGGACCAAAGGGCTGTCAGTGATCGGAGTGCTGCTGGCGGATTATCAATGGAGGTCCGACCACCATCAAAATGAGGACCTATGTCCTTGCTGATAATGCCTCACTAACTTAATCTTAACCAATGACATTCGGGCATAAGACTGGGTTTCTACCAGTCCCTGTGGGGCTATCTCCCACTAGGGTTGAGGTTGGTGGTTGCTTTGGTGCCCTAACCCATCTTATGTTTTGTGACTGTATGCAATCGCCCAAACATGCTGTCTAAATACTGTTCTCTTTGCAGATCTTTTGCACCATGCACTGTCTGTACCTGTGGTACTAAAAGTACTGCTTGAGGACTGCATGCGGCCCTCCTGACCTTCACATGCGTCCTCCAGCTGAATGACTGCACTAGGCTGCTGTTAACTTCATACAGCACTAACCAAAAAGATGTTAAATACACCGCCTACAGTTTGTTTACAGGCTAGCTGAAGTAAAAGAATAGAAGTAAATCAAGTGTCCTCCAAAACATAACTTTATGAACATATTAATTTTTCAAGCCATCTTGAACAAAAGAGTAAAAATATGAAAAAAGTCTCTTCAAAATTCAAAAAATGTATTTCATAAACATGCAGAAGCATTTACCTCAGCACATCAGAATATACAAGTGCATGCAGAAGTTTTTTTTAAACATTGTTTTGAAAAAAGGAACATAGAAATATTAATGCCTCCTCCCCTCTGACAACAATGCCAATAGGAAACTAAGAGGCAAGTTGGTTGTCACGTAGAACCCTATGGTTGTTTGCGGCTGTTGTTATACATGGACAACATTATTTTATGAAACAAGACACAGGAGATTGTTTTTGTACATATATCCTGAACTCCTGTAATTCAATGTGCCTTCATATGTTATAATGAAGAAAAAGGAGACACAGTGAAATTAGGCAATTGCAGAGGATCAACCAATGTGGTCAAGTCATGAAGGCAGGATTGATCCTAGATTTTCTGGTATTACTTGGTGTAATTATATTTAATTTCAGTTCAATTATCAAGTTACTTAATCTTTACACATGCCTGTCCCAAGGTAGCAATAGCAAGCAGAGAAGGCTTACCCCATGGTGCAGTAGAGGGTTAGCTAATTGTGATACAAAATAACACAATACTGTCAAATCTATGATTCATCAAGAGACTAGGGGGTTAATTTAGAGTGCAGTATGGACTGAAACCCCTAAAATTACTCCATGAATCACTGACCTCATCATATGTATGATACACTTCCCCCACGGCCACCTCAACCTCCCATAAAGCACCACTCCCACCGTACCGGTAATAATTTGGCCCTCAGGCACACAACAGACCATACTTTGGTCCCTGGGTAAATGTTTATGCGTATCCATGGTCTGTACCAATGGTCACTCAAGGCCTAACAGGCGGTGGGGACCTGGTCTTTACATGTACAGTACACCAACCACTCACAAAAGCCTTATTATTCACTGCAGATGAAATGATAGGTATCGGCGTTTGTGCATTACTGTCATTATTGTGGAACACTAGAACCATATTATATCCATTAGGCTGGTAGTTCAATTGGTCAAATTTTCTACTTAGTCTGAACCAATGACATTTGGGCATAGGAATGGGTTTCTACCAGTCCCTGTGGGGCTATCTTATACTGGGGCTGAGGTAGGTTGTTGCTTTGGTGCCCTAACCCACCATAGGTTTTGTAATTGTATGTAATGGCGCAAACATGCTACCCAATTACTGTACTCTTTGCAAAACCTTCACGCAATGTCAGTGGCTGCGTTAATGGTCACTCAAGCCCTAACAAGGTAGTGGGGGCCAGGTCTCTACATGTACCATACGCCAGCCACTTACAGACGCCTTGTTATTTTATGCCCTTAAAATCATAGACATTGTTATTTGTTCATTACTGCCATTAATGTGGCACACTAAAACCATAATATGCCTATGGTGGTGGTAGTTCTACTGGTCGAATTTTATATGGATTTATCAGTTCCTCGAGCAATCAGATGGGTTTCCATAACCACCCAACTCAGCACTTTGTACTCTCTTTCTAGGCAGATTCAAGACCTCTCTTACCTGTCTGGCCCATTATATTCTTCCGTAAAACTTACTGGTAATTAGACCTAGCCAGGCAAACACCTTCATGGTGCTCTGGAATACCTCTACAGTTATACCTCTCCAACTAGGCTTTATGACAGCACTGCCATCTCAGAGAAAATTAGGAAACATGCAACCAGGCCTATAACTCACCTAATCCATACACTCACCAGTGATCTGGCATAGTTCACTTTTTTCCACTGGAATACCTCTACGGTTATACGTTGTCCCCAACCCTTTATAGGCTGTATGAAAGCACTACCATCTAAGAGGAAATTAGGTAACATGCATCTAGGCCTAAAACCCACCTAATTCATACACTCACCAGTGACCTGGCATAGTTAACCTTTTTCTACTGGAATACCTCTACAGTTATATCGCGCCCCCAGCCTTAACTAGGCTGTATGACAGCACTGCCATATAAGAGGAAATTAGGGACCATGCATTTAGGCCTATAACGCACCTAATTCATATACTCACTAGTGACCTGGCTTAGTTTACTTTTTCTGAAATACAGAAGTGGGCAGTTCCTTAGAAAAGAATAAAGTATTAGCAGAAAGTCAATAGTAGAATGTCAGGTATGGGGAATATGCCCCAATAGGAGCAAGTGCACTCACACACGCCGAAAGGTGTCATGCTTCATCAATTGGGCATGCTACTTGTCGGGCTGGCGCTGCAATCCCCGAAAGGCAACAGCGAAGGGGCTCTTTGCCAGAGATCTTTTATATTTTGCGGTTGGATGATGTCTGGGTATGTGGGGTGTGAGGCCTGTGTAGTGTGGTGTGGTAAAGGTGACTTAAAATAGGTGTAGGTTTGAATAAAGTTTATTAGTGGAGGTCACTAACCTAATTAAAACATATAGTGGTGTTCGTTTGGGATACAATGGTACTAAGGAGCAGTCCTGATCAGTTTTTAAAATGTGAGGTCAATATATTTCTTGTCTATCATAGCCCAAAAATGGACTGTAGGCAATTCGTCAGGACCAGAAGAAAACAACATACACTTCTGTGTAACTGATTCGTTTAAGTGTTTTGGGAATTCTTGTCACAATGTGTAAAACAAAGCATGATTCTACCTTGTTACATCAAAGCATGATTCTACCTTGTCAATCAGACCGACCCGTTTTGGGTCAATATGGGTCTAACAAAACTTAAACAGAGCGAACCGCTCATTTGCGACTCGTCTGGTTTTGTGTGCACCTCTGCACCTAACCCGGCTCTATGTTCTGTGTCACAGAGCCGTTTGCTGTGAATTTTAAGACAGAGGTCAAATGTTTGATTCTGTCTTGCAAGGAGCTTGGTGTTTACTTTTTCTTTTCTCCGACTTCAAATTTAGAAGGTTTATGTAAACATCATGCTGGCTACGGGGGGTAAGTCTGTAAGTGTGGTGGAAACAAATGTTTTAATACAATCAAAATAAATCAATACACCAAGTGATGACATTTCAGCAGATTATCGTTTGCGTGCTTTATACTTTTATCATTAAAACTATATGTCAGTGCAAATGTAATGGTCATTTCAGTTAAAGATATATTGCCTGTAATTGCAGTGCGCTATTACACCATGCATACTCCACTTTACCCCCTCTACGCTGCACTGCTCCACACCACTGCTCTCTACTCTGCACCTCTCCACACTATGCCACTCCACTCTACGCCACTCCACACTGCGTCACTACACTGTACTCTGAACCATTTCACTCTATGCCACTTCACTCTAAGCCTCTCTACTGCAGAACACTCTACTCTGCGCCACTGCACACTATGCCATTGCACTCCGTCACTGCATCACTCTACTCTACACCACTGCACTCTTCATCACTCTAATCTACTGTGTACTACTGCAGTCTACACAACTATACTATATGGCACTTCACTCTACCCTGCTCCACTTTTCTCTGCACCACTCTACTCTATGTCAATGCACTCTATTATGCACCAAAGCACTCTTTGCCACTGCACTCTACACCACTCCAGTCCTAAGCCACTCCACTCTACCCTGCACCACTCCACTCTATGCCACTTTAGTCTAATCTGAAACGGTCTACTCAATGCCACTGCACGCTACATCTTTCTATTCTACGCTCTACTTATGCCGCAGAGGAAAGGGCTTAACGTCAACAGTAGTCCAATACACACAACAAAAATGTGCTACCTGGATCAATATACTACCTGGAGGTAATGCCTTAGGTGGGGAGCCAAAGGTCAAGAAGGTTGCAGTCCCTGCCTCCTTGCCCTTCATGGGTGTTATTGAATATCAAAGCGGAGCCACGTCCCTGTCTTTAATATTCAAGGAGGGCTGAGTGTGAACAGTCTGAGCCGCACTAGTTCAACACCCTCAACTTGCGGCATATCCTCATAATGAATACAGACCTACATATAGGAAGATGCACTCACCCATCCACAAAGAGCAGTTTGGCCTTCGCAGATATGCCAACTGCAGGTTTGGGAAATATACCCTCAATGACCATTCTTTATCTTGTTGGGCTTCAGGGAGCCCTCGCAACCCAGCCCTTCTTCGTGTTTTGCTGTATCAATATTCAATTACTAATGTCCACTTACAATTAACATGCATTTCCACCCTTAATTCAATGTACTGAGTGTTTCCTAAGGCTTAAGCCACTGCTTGACATGACTGCTTATCTCTTGCCAACAGAATAAGCCCATTTTCTTTTAATATTGCTTACATTTAGAATTCTGTGTTAATTTGTTCTTATAACTATATTATCAAACCCAAGTGACTGCATTTCGGAATATTTATAACATAAATAAACTAGATTTACTTCACTTGATGCAAAGGCTTATATTAATTCATAGTGGGGGAGACAAAAAAACAGGACCAGATGTTCAAGAGTTTTATATTCATTGTTTTACCTGCAAAATAATATTGACATCTGTAGTCAAAGCCTGCACACGGCGAAAGCTGGCAATAAGGGAAATAGGTAGAAATCCCTGCTCATCCATCTTTCGTCTAAGAAAAAAGTCCCGCTCTAGATTTTCTGGACTGAAGTAATATTCACTGAAATAAAGCATACACATAAAAGTTAAAAGAAAATGTCCCTGTTAAGTGACTGAAACATTTTCTTAAAATGAGGTTAATTTTTAAGTTGTTTTTTATTTCCAAACAACACTTTGCGGAAAATATTACAGACACATATCAGAGACAGAATCAATACTTAAAATATTTGAAGACGACAAATATTTTTCAAATGTGCGTAACATATAATGAAAAATTGAATGTGCTGTGAAGTTCATTATTTCGAATTTGATAGTGCTGAAATTAATCTAAAAGCACATTACAATTATCATATTTAATATGATTCCACAGAGCCAATATGGGGTTCAAGCTATGTTTTCAAGCCACGAAGCAAGGCAAAAAAATCATATTTCATCCATAGTCATCTCATTGTCAATGTTAATGTGAAAATCATGTATCGTGTCAACTTTTAGATCAGTTAAGTAGTTTGTGATGTGATCGGTTACATTACGGGTGAGGTGACTCAGCTAGATTCTTTTTGAAGATCATAAAATTAATTTCAATCAAGAGGTATTTTGCGGAAATACAAGCAGGTGATTTTCACATTACAAATCCAATCACATTATCATCTACATAGTTCTTCACCAAATTCAAGGACATGAAATGTATGAAGTCTTGTTTTTTTTTTAGATTCTTGGATGCATGAATCCCTCGCCCAACACAATTGACTATTTCTCCCTTTTGCATGCTTGCCCCTTTCATATTGATTTTTGCATTAATAATTCAATACTTTCACCATGTCTCAATTCTGAAACCTAATCTAGAATGTTGTATCTATAGCTAGAAGCCTTACATTTTTTAAGCATTCTACATCATTAATGGAGAACACTAACTGCATTAGAAAGAATAAAAATGGATAGTCAGATACAATTTCTGCTGCATAATGAAGAAGGAGTGGCAAAAATCTCCAAACCTTTATGCCTATATCTTTGTAAAAAATGTGGGAGGGACTGGGGTAGATGGTTGGAAAATGGGGAATACTTACTACTAAATGGGATAAAGTTTAGAGAAACATGAGAAGGGGTTTAGAGAGTGAAAGGCTACTACAACCACCCATCCACAAAAGAGTAACTCCTTTGCTATTTACAAACTAACTGTTACTACAGCCCTAAAGCAAAGCAGTAGTACATTTACTCCAGCACAGCATTTGAGTATGGCAACTACCACACATGGCCACTCACAAGTATTGCAACACACTTGTATAGAAAATAATGGAGGCCGGAACTTAAAATAACACCCTTTAGGTAATAATAAACAAATACAATTATTTCGACGTTTGAAATATATAAACATTTTGTTTAGTCTTCACACATCAGGCGCCAACTAGACAACGGCGAAACATCAGCCCTCATCCTCCTGGACCTATCAGCCACCTTCGACGCGGTCTGCCATCGCACACTAAGGACACAACTCCAAGAAGCCGGAATCCAGGGAAAGGCCCTGGACTGGACCACGTCCTTCCTCTCCGGCAGAACCCAAAGAGTACGCCTCCCACCCTTCCGATCCGAAGCCACCAACATCATCTGCGGCGTACCCCAGGGCTCATTCCTCAGCCCAACCCTGTTCAACGTCTACATGGCCCCCCTCGCACAAGTGGCCCGCCAGCACGACCTGAACATCATTTCCTATGCCGACGACACCCAGCTCATCCTCTCCCTCACCAAGGACCCACACACTGCCAAAACCAACCTCCACGAGGGAATGAAGGCCGTCGCCGAGTGGATGAGGAGCAGCTGTCTGAAACTGAACTCGGACAAGACGGAGGTCCTCATCCTCAACCCCACCTCTTCTGCCTGGGACAACTCCTGATGGCCGACCACACTGGGAACAGCACCGACACCCACGGACCACGCACGTAACCTAGGATTCATCCTCGACTCCTCCCTCTCCATGTCAAAACAGGTCAACGCCATCTCCTCCTCTTGCTACAACACCCTCTGCATGCTCCGCAGGATCTACAAGTGGATCCTGACCGAAACCAGAAGAACGGTGACGCAAGCCCTCGTCAGCAGCAGGGTAAACTACGGCAACGCACTCTACGCAGGAATCCCGACCAAACACCTACAACGATTGCAACGCATCCAAAACGCCTCCGCCCGCCTGATCCTCAACATCCCTCGTCGCAGCCACATCACCCCCCACCTAAGAAACCTGCACTGGCTCCCCGTCAACAAGAGGATCACCTTCAAGCTCCTCACCCACGCACACAAAGCACTCCACAACACCGGACCAGCCTACCTGAACAACAAACTCAGCTTCTCCACCCCCACCCGCCAGCTCCGCTCCGCCAGCCTCGCCCTCATTCCCCACATCCAACGAACAACCTACGGTGGCAGATCCTTCTCCTTCTTCGCCGCCAAGACCTGGTACACCCTCCCGACCCAGCTACGGCAGACCCAAGACCTGCTCACCTTCAGAATACTCTTCAAGACCTGGCTCTTCGAGCAGTAGCAGCACCCCCCCTTCAGAGCCTTGAGACCCTCACGGGTAAGTAGTGCGCTTTACAAGTATCCTGATTGATTGATTGATTGAGTCTTAAAAAATATGCATAGGTTATAAAATAATTATTTTATTTTAAAATGTAGATTGAAACATTAAAAAGAAATGACATTAATTCTGCACCTATTTATCAACAAAATGTAATATATGATACATATGAATAGGATTTTTTAAATTATTCTTTAGGAAATATGATTTATAAATTAAAATAATGTATTTTAATGTATTAATTATTCAATACACATTGTATTTACTGATTTAAGCTGCTGTAACATTTTATTTTATTAGTTCTTTGGTCATAATAAATACTTTCAATGATTTTGTATGTATATTTTATGTTAAACTATTTGTAATAAACTTTTTAAAGAATGCCCCACTTTAATATTTTCCCTATGCTCTGCCATAGGCACACATATTAGCAGAAATCCATACCTAGAGAGTGGAGATATGACAATCTATACATATGTGTAAATCTACACTCACACATGGTGAATAACAAATAAGTGTTGATTTACACCTAGGTGCAGTAGTTGTTTTGGGTTATGGTGGCCGGCTGAACTGGGACAGACTTCTGAACCAGTGAAGAAGGCAAAAAACTTCAGAGTTCTGATAGATAACAGTCTCACTTATGCACATCAAATTAATGCTATAGTTTCAGCCTCCTTCTATGTGCTGGAGAAACTCAAAAAGGTCCAACCATTTATTCCTCAGTGTTGGACCTAGCGAATCCCAAGTCACATAAGGTAGCTTGGCACTGAGTGGGTAGGCCTAACTCCAAGGAACATGTGCTAAGTTTGCGACATATTCATCAGTAACCAAGCATCCATCCACTCAAAAAATAAGGACACTACACCCTGTTTGGAAAAATACGAGCTGTTTTATAAAAGTTTTCTTTAAATCTCCGTAGATACTCAGCACTCTTTAGTCACAGTACATAAATTTAGCTCTGCATAGAAGGAATCAGCACTAGACAGTGTTTACAGAAGAAAAATCATTACTACTCGATTTACAAGCAAGAGAATTCAATACAAAGACTCTCGGTGAGCACCAGTTGTTCACTATGTAAATTCAGGTAACCTTTGGTTTCCACGAGTGAAAGTTTCTTTATCAACTCAATACGTTTTTATCTAGCAGATCAATAATTCCAAGCTCACTTTGACATAGATGACTTGAAGGGAAATTTCAACAGTTGTCAACGTGGTGAGGCAAATATCAAGGCAATATGAATCCCTCAACTCTCTCCTCACACTCAATTTATAACTGAAATTTAGTTCACAGCTCAAGACCCTTCTGTGATTAAGCTCTGATTTACTTGAGAAGCTTCCTCAATTCAAGGGGGAAGTTCCTTAGGTAAAACTACTCATAAAGGGAAAAGCCGCTATTACCCAAGATCCCTTGCCTCTGTCTAAAAGAATGCTGATTGCACTTCCCTCAGGTTATCCTCCGTGGCTTCTCCCTTAGTTTAGCCCCCGTCTGGATTGACTAGCACCTGAGCACATAAACCTCCCCTTCCGCCTGTTTTAGTTCACAGTATTGTCAGTTTCCTTCCAAAGGCTCTCTCTCTCCTCCTTATCCACCTCGTGTTCGACTGGACCCTCTTCCTCGAGAGAACGAAGGCTTCCTAAGCCAGCCCAGCCTCCCTCTTCCTACTTACTTTGCACTTGGTTGATGAAGTCAGTGGGGGGGGGGGTCTGGGTCCGTAGCCGGTTGGAGATTTCAATCCCCACCCTACGTTGCCTTCTACAGTCAAAAGGGTCCAGGAGCGATGGATTTCCGGGAGGCGGAAGATCCCCGTCGGCTCCCCGGCTGCTCTTCTCACTGGCTGACTCACCACTGGGACTTGCGCCGTGCAGAGACACCGCCGCGCCTCCGGTAGTGTCTTCCCTCGAACTACTCACTCACGAGGGTGTTTCTGTGAGAAGGTGCGCTTCCGGACTTGCGCGGGAGAGGGACGCCGTCACTCACCACCAGCAGATCACGACAGGCCGCTCCCTCAGCCAGGACACTCCCCTCGGCCACGCTACCGCTGAGCCTGCGTGAAGGGCAAACACTGCTCTCTTCTTTCCCCGCAGCAGCGGAACCGATGACACCACCACTTAGGGACTTCCTCGAGCCCCCTCACCTCCACGCTGGGCAGTTGGCGAGCCGGCAGCTGGGACGTGCACTCAGCAACAATGAGGTAGTCACCTGCAGCCCCCCGCCGCTCTGTAAACACCGCTGGGGGTGGCGAGAAAGGTGGGAATCGGGGCGCCTTGCAGCTCCTATTTTCTGAGGGACCCGGGGCAGCCTTCAGTCATTGAGGACCTAGACAGGGTCAGGTCCACACACACGGGGCAGTATCAACAGAGGGGGATAGCAGCCCCAAAGGACCATCAACCCGCCTTCAGCGCACTGTCCTCCTTGACCTGTGGTCTAAACTCCTAGCTGGCCTCTCAGCAACTCACTCCAAAATGGCCGCCCTGGTTCTGGCCTTATATAGGCTGACCCTAGGAGGTCCAGAAGGGACCAGAAGGTTCTAGAGGGTTCCTATTCTTCCCTATGGGTCAAGCCTCAGGTGTGGCAGTTATGGCAGTTGTTATCCACCATTTTGTAGGTCTGGATGAATTTTAGTCAGAAAAGGCACCCAGGCCTTAGGTAAAAAAAACTATGAGGGCAAAAGAGCATCTATCCCCCAGGTCAACACCACAAAAGTATCCAGTGGACATAAAAATTAAGGGATATGAGGGGCAGAAAGGGGACAAAAATAAATAATAAATAGGAGGGACCACCCAAAGGGCAGACAGGTCTAACACTCAGGATCTTAGAAAACCAGTGGTGACCACCTTGGTGCTGCCTTAAGTTGGACTACTGTAATGGCTTATACCTTGGGTTACAGAAACAACATCTAAAGAATCTCCAGATGGTGCAGGTACCAATCGATTAAAGAAGAGATACGGAATCTCCACTGGTTGCCTGTCGTGCAACGTTCTAAGTTTAAGGCACTCTGCCTTGCCCATAAATCATTGTATGGGGCAGGACAGGTACCTTTAAAACATCTCTTCTCATGGTACCACCCAGGTAGGCAATTAAGATCGACAAATGCCAGATTAATGCTGGTTCCTAAGATCCGAACTGCTAGCTGGGGAGGTCGGAGCATGGCCTATTGTGTAGCAAAACTATGGAATTCTCTACCGGTATCTTTGAGAAGGCTGAACTCCCTCTCCTCCTTCAGAAAACAATTAAAAACCTGGCTATTCTCAAACTAGTCGTATTGTTTCTTTCGTCGTCTGCAGGTACTACTCTGGTCCAGCGCCAAGAAACCTCAGGGTATAGGCGCACTTTATAATGTTTCACTAACATTAACATTAACAAAACATTTTACACATGTGTAAAGCTACACATCCAAATTTACCTTTCTGAGTTAGGCCCAAGACGCACAAAACTTCTCAAGGAATATAATACTAAAGCAAATCAACAAAAGGAAGCTGCTGACTTTGGGTAAAGGAGAGTTAGAATTTACTAATTTTCATCAATCTTTTCATCAATATATAACAAAAATGGTCTAGCATTGCAGTGCCCAGGGGGGCATTTGAGGACCGGGCCAGCCCATCCCCAACCCAAATCTCCGAGGCAACTGGCACAGTATTAATCAAAAATAAGTTTAAGTTTAGTTTATCAAAACAAACTGCATCCACGTTTGAATGCACACAGTCTAATCCTAAAAAAGTGTGCTGAAGTACAGAAGTTGAATTAACAATAAAAAAATGCCTTTTGATCTTGACAGTTGTTGCATGGTCAAATACAGAGTTTAAATGCCAGGCGCTGTCCAACTCGTTGCTGCTTTATTCTTTTAATGTTGTGATCTTGTTTACTTTTCTTTTCCTGACTGCAAAGTGAGAGGATTTGTAAAGAGACCTATGTGACAATATCCCTGCGATACAGACATGGCCACTGGAATTATATGGCCCAAATTATGATCAAGGTTAACTAATATATGCAGCAAGAAAACATAAATTATGCTGCTTAATGTAGCACGTTTTTGGAAAGTATTACTTCATTATTTTGTCATTTTCACACGTTAGCACTGTTTGGGCAAAGGTTTCAATTCATTATTATCAATTACACACCGAAATAAAGTTGTACGTAACTGTAAGGTGCGCAAAAAGAAGGGGACCCCTGGAGCTAGTAAGAAGTACACCTAGACAGGGAAGGTACAAATATGTAAAATTTTCTAGGGCTACTTCATAACCATTAGCAACTCCCTATTGCTTAGTTAGGGAAGACACAACAGTAACACTCAGAACAAAAATATTATAGAAAAATACAAAATATTTATTCTTTTTGTTATGTTAATTATTTATCGGATATCCGATAATTAATTAATATAAAAAAAAAAAAAATGAATACATATTTTGTATTTTTTTTAAATATTTTTGTTCTGAGTATTACTGTTGTGTCTTCCCTTAATTAAGCAATAGGGAGTTGCTAATGGTTATGAAGTAGTCCTAGAGGGGGCGTGGCTACGAGCGCGGCAATGGCGGTCGCAGCTTCCTAGAGCTCCCGCTTGCCCGAGCCTTATCCGTCCACTTATCCTGTCCCCGAGCCTCTGCCACACTCCCTGAGCGAGGCGATTGCTGCGGAGAGCTCTGGTCATCCTCCGGTGCGGTCACTGGAGACGTCGGCGCCTTGACTGCTGCGGGGCGCTTGGCGACGGAGAGCGGCCTGGTGCGGCGCTGAAGCCGGGACCTCAATTTTGGCGCCCCCCGCCCGGGAGACACCTGAGTGGAGCGGCGGCCTTGCCGCATTCCCTGGGCTGCTAACGACCCAGCAAGACGAGCGGGGGCGGGATCGGTCCCCCCCCGTGACCCGACTGCAGTGCCACTGCCTTGAAGGGGCGAGGGTCGCCCACAGCCTACGAGGGGCCTAGCGGACCCGGCGGAGCCGGGGCCTAGCGGACCCGGCGGAGCCGGGGCCTCAATTTTCGCGACTCCCGCCCGAGGATAGCTGGGTGCAGCTCCTGACCGTGGAGGACGCCTGGCTGCTGCCTCTCTGCATTGGAGGCCCACTTCACGGCGGGGTGTCGGTCGGCGGACCCTGTGGCGGGCGGCGAGTTGTGGACGCCCCCTCCTGGACCCCCAGTCACCGCTGGCGGAGACGACAGGCCCACGGGTGGGCAGCAAGTGGACGGGCCCCATCGATCGCCCTGGGGCCACGAGTGGTGAGGGGGTGTTTCCCGGTGCCTGCTATACCCTGCCTGGACTGTGACGTGAAGGGGGACGCCGACTGCCCGCTTCTGGTGGAGGGTCGTGCCTGGCGGACGGAGTCCCCACTGGAGTGGACGAAGGGCGTGGGGATCCCCATTGCCACGGCTGTGTAGATTGTTGGAGGCCCGTGGACAGGCGGCGATCATGACCCGAGGTGGGGGCGGCGGCCAATCTAAGCAACCGACCATCGACAAATACACGGGGCCAACTGGGGCACCGGGCCCGTCGGGTGGGGGTCAGCATCCACCGCCCCCCCCGGATAATACCGCGCTCATGGCCGCCATCACCCAATCCCGGGACATGCTGGACGCTAAAATTGGCGCAGTGGGCGCAGATGTTACCCTGATCCGCCAGGACCTGCGGAATGCGGTGGCGCGGATTACTGAGGCGGAGTCCAGAATATCTGTCGTGGAGGACGATGTTGGGTCCTTGAAGAAACGGCTGGCGGTGGTGGAATCGGTGCAGAAGAATCTGGCGCTGCGGGCTGAGGATGCTGAAGGTCGCGCCCGCCGCAACAACCTCCGATTTGTTGGTTTTCCGGAACGGTGCGAGAAGGGGGACATGGCGCAATTCCTTACCCAGTGGCTGCTGAGCTGGATGCCTCCGGAGGGCCTGTCCTCGTGCTTCATCATTGAGCGCGCCCATCGCGCCTTGACCCAACGGCCGCCGGAGGGTGAGCGGCCCAGGGCGGTGATCGCTCGGATACTGAACTACCACGATCGCGACGCTATCCTGAGGGAGGCGAGGTCCAAAGATGCCATCCTCTATGAAAATCACAAGATCATGGTGTTCCCCGACTATACCAGAATCGTGCAGCAGAAACGACAATCCTTCATGAATGCCAAGGCGAAGCTCCGCGGTCTGGGTCTCCAATACTCCCTGCTGTACCCGGCTCGTCTGAGAGTGATTTTCCAGTCCAAGACATTGTTTTTTGATACTCCGGAGGAGTTGTTTCGTTGGACGGATGAAACTGTGGCGCTGCGGCCGCATGACCAGCCGGGATTGAATCCTGGGTCCTCGAGGGGTTCCTCACCGGAACGCAGAGATCACCCATCCAAGGGTAAGAGAAACCGGAGATCTAGATCGCGGAAGCGTTCGGCCTCTGCCGCTGGTGCGCCGGGAGGCCACGGACCCGAGGACTCTGACATGTCCGGGAAGTGACACTGCTGCCTTCAGGTACTCTGTGCTCCTGGCTGGGTAGCGTGGCTACTGAGACTGAGTGGAATGGGGGCAGTGGCCCGGCGCCTTGGACGCTTTCCTGATGCCTCGATGTCTTCTTGTTACTATGTTCGTGGAAGTTGAGTGGGGTGGTGGGTACTGGCTCGGGTACAGCCGATTGGGGGCTGTCCCACTCCTACCTTGTAGGAGTTTGTTTTTGGGGGGGGGGGGTAGTGAGGATGGGCCTAAGGGAGTTGGGATCCATTGGCATGGTAGGTCCTGTGCCCTCTGTTTTGGGCTCGGGATCGCCCATGCCGCGACAGATGCTTCATGGTTCTATGAGGTGTAGGGGAGGGGGGTTGGGGGTGTGGGGAGTTGGAATGGGACTGGCTTTAGCAGCCCCTACAGTTTTTGGGTGTTTGGGTGGCAAGGGGGGGATGCACATGCTTTTTATGAATATGCGGCTGTTGTTGAGTGGTGGGTGGTGTGGACACGAGGGGCCTTCCTGGCGGACTCCATCTGACTATGGTTGATACTACGCACAGACTCCCAGTGGAGTCCCTAAGAGTAGTCACGTGGAATGTCAGGGGGTTGTTAGACAAGGTGAAACGTGGGGCGGTCTTGCGTTGGGGGAAGAGGGCCTCTGCCGATGTGCTTCTGCTTCAGGAGACTCATATGATGGGGTCGAAAGCACTCAGTTTGCAGCGATTGGGCTATCACCAGGTGTACCATGCCGGCTTTACCAGGGGGTCCAGAGGTGTGGCTGTGCTGATCCACCGTAGGGTGCACTTCGTACATGTGAAGACGTGGGCGGACCCGCAGGGTCGCTATTTGTTTGTCAGGGGCACGGTGGGTACAGAGCCCGTAGTTCTTGGGAGTGTATATGCCCCCCCCCCTGCAATGGGCCCTGGCTGAGAGGATTTTCCAAGTATGGGGGGATGTCCAAGAGTCCCTGGCGGTGGTTGGGGGTGACTGGAACGAGGTGATGGATGCTTGCATGGACCGCAGGGGGCGCCGAGGACCGGGAGGGCTAGACCCCCCTCTTCCCATCTCCCCTCCCTCTACGAAGCTGCGAGCGATGTGTGATGCCCTGGGCTGGATGGATGCTTGGCGACATATGCACCCTACTGCACGTGAATATACGTTTGTGTCTGCGGTACATGGTTCCTTTTCTCGCCTAGATTACTTGTTTGTTCCCCGAGTGTGCATGAAGTAGTCCTAGAAAATTTTACATATTCGTAACTGTAAAGTGACCAGTCAATCTTTGCGATTGACCTTCCACCATGCAGTAACAGGTGTTTCAGTGGTCGATAGGTTTGAGATATAAACAACGATTTGTTTTTAACATCTGTAGAATATGCAGCAAATGATGGATTATGCGGCAATACACACATTTATAATTATGTGTAAAAGTGCTGCATTCACAGAATCACATCATTTCAGTGGCCCTATGTACAGGGAGTGCAAAAAGAAGAACTGCAGGATGTCCGTCCGTTTCTAGTACACAAGAAATAAAAATACCAGGAAAGTAAACTGTACAAATATTTCAACATATAGCAGCAATTATCAAAGCAAAGATGAAGTAAATTTAGTTTTGTAATTTTTAAGTGTGATGGAAACAATAATTGTAATAGGATCAAAATAATTCTCAATGATGTATAAATGCTAATTATTGTATTGTATTGTATTGTAGCTTTTACATAGCACTTACTACCCCTTTGTGTGGCACTGAAACTCTTACGTACATGGGCAGCACGGTACACCATACAGGGTAGTGTGTGGTTGGAAGGGTGTTGTCTTTGTTTTGGGATCCTATTTGGAAAGTGTTTCCATGTTATGCTTGATGACCACCGACGTGCGGTAATCGTGTTATGGAACGCAGCGTGTAGCAATAATGAATGATGAGATATGAGAGACACAGAAACACAGTTTATGGCTTTTCAGTACACTTGAACAGCTTTGAAAGTTCCTTTATGATATTTCTTATGGTTATATTCTGCTTAGCTGGTAACTGCATTGGGTTTTTCATTCAGAACATGTGTGTATAGTTGTGGGCCTGAGCTGTCATGGTTCGAGGCAGGGTTGGATCGCGGCTACAATTTGGCCCGGGCTGCCAAAATAAAAGTGGCCCACAATCGACGATCGCAACCTTTCGTAATACACTGCTTAGTTGGGATAATGGAGCTAAATGAGGACAAACATTTGCGGTAATAAAAGCATTTCAAAGCTTATATGGCCGGTACTTAAATAGGAAATTAACATTCCAATGAAAACCATATACGTTAGAAGCACAGAATTATCAAAAATACTAGGAACTCACTTTTAATTGTGTTTTTTATCAATATGTTTGCTGTGGATGTTTTGATTAATGTTCACTGGGAAACATGATACGGCATAGACCTAAACTTCCTTTTACACTCACTGTTTTATGATACTCATTTTATTTTTTGCCGTACTTAAGAGAGGCCCCCATTGTTCACAGACTGGTGAAAGGTGCATCTGTGTTTTTGTTTCACTTGCAGCTAGCATCACGTGTATGTTCTGAGAAAGGGAATGATGTTAGCGTGTAAATGCAAAAATAAAAAAATAGTGTCACTTTCCTTACAAGCAGTTTTATATAGCATGAACTAGGCCCAGAGGCAATGGAGCATTTCACGTGTGCACTAGATAACATTACAGAGGTTCATATTTTTTTAGGTTCATGTAGATTAAGTGATTTGCCCAGATTCACAGAATGTCGAACTGACGCTGGGACTTGAACCTGGTTTCCTAGTTTCAAAGTCAACTTAGGCCACAACCAATCCCTGCGGTGAGCAAGGGACTCACGTCTGAGCATACCCTGCCAACTTATGGCGAACAAAGCGGTACAAAAGGGGGTGGTGATGGACGGAGCATCTCAACCAATCAAACACTCACACCCAGTCAACAGATCTGCGTTTAATCCATCACCGTTCTTTAGCCCACTCTGCCACCCCAGTTCAGACATGTCCATATGCAAATCCGTCTGACCCTGTGCCTCATGGCAACTGTCCAGCCCGAACTGCCAAGCCATCCGTCCATCACCTCCCCCTTTTGTACCGCTTTGTTCGCCATAAGTTGGCAGGGTATGCTCAGACGTGAGTCCCTTGCTCACTTTGCCACTGGATTCAAGCAAGCCTGGCTGAAGACGGCTGTAATGCCAGAAACCGGTCCTAGGAAGCTTGTTTCCGGTCCGGGGAAGGCATGGCTTGGCAGTTCGGGCTGGACTGTTCCCATGAGGCACAGGGTCGGATGATTTGCATATGGCCATGTCTGAACTGGGGTGGCAGAGTGGGCTAAAGGACGGTAATGGATTAAACCCAGATCTGTTGACTGGGGGTGAGTGTTTGATTGGTTCAGATGCTCCGTCCATCACCACCCCCTTTTGTACCGCTTTGTTTGCCATAAGTTGGCAGGGTATGCTCAGACGTGAGTCCCTTGCTCACTTTGCCACTGGATTCAAGCAAGCCTGGCTGAAGACGGCTGTAATGCCAAAAACCGGTCCTAGGAAGCTTGTTTACGGTCCAGGGAAGGCATGGCTTGGCAGTTCGGGCTGGACTATTCCCATGAGGCACAGGGTCAGACTGATTTGCATATGGCCATGTCTGAACTGGGGTGGCAGAGTGGGCTAAAGGACGGTAATGGATTAAACCCAGATCTGTTGACTGGGGGTGAGTGTTTGATTGGTTCAGATGCTCCGTCCATCACCACCCCCTTTTGTACCGCTTTGTTCATACATGGCCACATTTGAGAGGGAGGTCATCATGAACCCGAACAACCCATACAGGGGCAATCTCACCATGTGGAAACGCTTCATAGACAACATCCTCCTACTATGGAAAGGTGATGTGGATACTTGCAAAGCCTTCTGTGAATGGATTAATGCACAAAATCAATTCCTCAAATTCACAAGTACAATATCCCATACCGATATCCCATTCTTGGATTTAAGGATCTGGTTGACCGAGGCGGGTCTTCACACTAGCCTTTACAAAGAGAAAACATACAGGAACAGTCTCCTCTTATACCAGAGTCATCATCCTGAATCCCTACGGGATAATTTCCCGTTTGGTCAGTTCCTCTGTATCAGGAGGAACTGTACTTCCCTGGATGACTATAAGACTGAAGGTCAAATCCTACAAAAAAACTTACTGGACAGGGGATACCCGGCCCGCAACACTAAACAATCATACAAACGGGCCATGAATAACCCTAGGGAGGCATTGCTACAAGGTACAGTGAGGGACACAGCTGAAACCATTGAAAAGGCGGGATTTCACCTCTAGAGTCTGCTTACCATTCTCCAGAATCCCGTCACAGGTCGACTGGACCTTTTTACCTGTCATAGAGTGAATTTAGGTAATCTAATCACAGTTAAACAGTTCAATTCCGAAATACCAAATTACTTTCCCAAAAGAACCACTGACTAAAGACTGAATTTAAAAGGTTTATTACATAACCAAAAATAACTGGAGATACAGGCACCTCAGCAAGAGGTTCAGGAGATAAACAGGTACTAATACAAACATAATCCTACGGAAAAGTCTCAACCGGCTAATGAAAAGAACGAGAATCAACTCCAGGATCATTAAACTAAACAGGATAGCTATAACTTGAGTTCTGGCACTCATCAGGATAAAAGACATAGATTCAGATTAGTCTGTCCCTACTCTATGCTAGATGACATCCCTACTCAACAATAGCCCAACCTAACCAAAAGGTGTCAGCCGTGGAGACTTCCTAAGAAGTTCGCCACCTTCTCTCTTAGACTAGAATTTCCATCATCGCTGCTAAGCTCCTTGCCCATGCGACCGCTCTCTCTAGCTCCTCAGCCATCTGCTCTGCCTCCACCCTCGGGGCACTGTCCCTAATACCAAACCCCACAATGTGAATGGAACGCCTTCAGGTACGCCCATCCAGAAGGTGTTGGGTTCTGTAAATTTCCACATGGCACTGGTCCATCCTTGTCCGTTCAAACGTCCTTGGGTCCCAGACTCTTCGTCCTTTCAAGTTGCCTTCTTGAATTCCTGGTCTACTCCTCCATGTCTGAGTCTAGTATTGTTGGACTTGGGCCTTAGGGCAGGTTCACCCCTAATCTTTTTGCTTTTATTTGTGACCCTGTGGTAGTGATTTTTGGGTCTCTGCGCACTTTTACCCTGTGTCCCAGAGTAAAGTGCGTGCGTGTAGTATGCCTGGCCTGCTCTCCCATAGGAATGCATGGGGAATGTGTGTGTCCATGTTAGTTCCTGATGTGTGGGGAGTGCAGGCTCGAGTTTGGTATGTGTGAACTCGTGAGAATGAATGCTGCGCGATGGTATGTGCGGCTCGTATGTGTCTAGAAGGGAAGTGCTACTTCTGGACATTGATGTATGTGTGCAGTGAGGGTGCTGGAGCGTGATTGGCTGGAGCTGGCTGGCATGCCAGGCTCCAGGAAGTCTGGATGGGTCTGCCCGGTGGTGAGTGTGAGATCAGCATGAGTGATGTGTGGGAGGAGTGCACCTGGGTCCTGGATGGGCTGGGTTTTTCCCCACACAATGCTGGCTCCGCCCCCCTGTGGTTTGTCTAACGAGCCAAGCCTCCCCAGTGAATGAAAGGGGTGGTTGGGCCATCAAGGGTACTCCCAAGCCAGCTGCAACTGGTTTTCCCCCTACCCTGCACCCTGAAACAAAGGATTTAGCTGTATAAAAATGGGGCTGTGTCCCCACAGAAGTTGTTCTACTTTTGGATCCTTGCCAGAGGGGGCTGTTGCTGCTGCTGGGGCCAGGAGGACCGCCACTTGGCTTGTCTCCCTGCCTGGAGACCCAGTGTGCTGGCTCTGGCCCTGCCTTGCCCCCCTGCCTGCCTCCAGACCCTGCTGGAGCTTTGCTGTTGCCTGGGAGCGCTGTTCCCTTGTCCTTTAGCGCTGGGGAGCGCTTTATTTTGAGCCCTTGGCGCTTGATAGCGCTTTATTTCCCTGCTAGCGCTTCGAGCGCTCTATTTTGTGCAGCCGGTGCCCACCCGGCGTTTGCCCGCTTTATTGCCGATTTTCGGCATAGCGAGTGCCCACCTCGCTTTATATTTATCTTGGAAGCCGGTGCCCACCCGGCATTGCCCCGGTTTATTTTAGTATTTACAAGCCGGTGCCCACCCGGCATTGGCCGCCCGTGATCACCGCCGCAGCCCAGGAGCATTGGAAACCGTTGCCGGGCCGCTGCCTAGTGCGACCCGGAAGTCCCTCCTCCTGACCCCCAGGGCCGCGCTGCCATTGGCGGCCCCAGCGGAAGTCAGGTGGAGGGCAGCGAGACAAGGCCCGGCGGGAGATGCAGGAAGCAGCCTGCCGCGTCCTTGCGAGGCTCCCAAGTGAAGGGGAGCCCCGCCCGCGGCCCCAGCAGAGTCGCCGAGGAGCCGTCCTGCAGCCCCAGACAGCCGGTGAGTGTCAGGAAGGGAGGGGCGCCGGGACACATTGTCGGTGTCCGCCCCCCCCTTTGCCCGGTAGCGCGAGCTCGCGCTAGTCTCTAGAGTGAAGCCACGAGGGCTTCAAAGGGGGCATTCATTTGTTCTGAGTCCCCCGTGAGGGACTCCAACGACCGGCCCCATTGGGAGAGAGCCAGAGAGGCTCGAGGGCCAGTGCCTTGTATGTAGGAGCCCCGAGGCTCCTGGGGGCAATTTGTTTATTTAGAGCCCGAGAGGCCCCCGCCCTAGTGAATTTACGAGCCTGCAAGGCTCGAGGGGGCAGTTCTTCGTTCAGAGCCCAGAGAAGGCTCACAGCGCCCACATTTGTCTTAGAGCCCCAGAGAGGCTCTTGGGCGCCATTCTGTGTTCTTGAGCCCACGAGGCTCCAACGTTAGCATCATCTGTGATTCACAACTGTCCAGCACTTAGTGGACAGTTGCTACGTTTAGGTTTGTGTTCTTGGCTGCCTGCGCAGCCTTCCCTGACAATTTGGACTCAGGGCATTTCAGCCCTTGCGAGGCCAGTTGGCCTGAGGGACAATTCTAGTGTTGTGCTACATGCACCCTGCACAATTTATTATTTACTGCTTATGTGATTCCTGCGCAAATGTTCTACCTGCACCTCTGAATGTGTTTTAATGTTTCATGTGCAATTGTTTGTTATTACCTTTGCTAAAAGTGACCTGCTTAGAGGAATGTTTGTTATTACCTTTGCTAAAAGTGACCTGCTTAGGTGATTCTTTATGTTTTATCCCCTTTGCTAAAAGTGACCTGCTTAGAGGATTGTTTATGTTATTACCTTTGCTAAAAGTGACCTGCTTAGGTGATTCCTTATGCTTTCATTTCCCTTTGCTAAAAGTGACCTGCTTAGAGGAATGTTGATGTTTTATTGCCTTTGCTAAATGTGACTTGCTTAGGTGATTATTTTAGGTTTCCTTCCCTTTGCTAAATGTGACTTGCTTAGGTGATGGTTTTCCTTCCATAGGTCCTGATGATAAGGTCCTAGTTCCCTGCGTGATTTTCCTACAGTATTTAGGGTTGCGTAGGAGGTATTTACCCTTTACCAGGAAGTCCTGGTTGTGTGCTACATATAACTATTTTGTGTGCTACATTCATTATATGTTTATGTACTAAGTGTTATACCTACAAGTATTATTTCTAAAAAGTGCATACCCCTGACAGTGGTCCAGGTGGCCCTGTCCTGTACATAATCCCTTGTAAATCTTGCCCGTGCCTGTTGGCACATTGTAAAGTGTGTGTCTTATCTAATGTGTTTTTTATTATTATAATACAAAGGCTATTTTTGATATAACCTTGTGTGGAGTTTCCTTTGTGGTGGGCCTAGGGTGTTGTCGCTGGGGTGCGCGCGCAAACGCTTTACACATCGCCTCTGAGATTAGCCTTGCGGCTCGCGTCACGTTACCTAGAGGGTGAGCAGGGGTTATCTTGGTGTGTGACTCCCTTGCCCTGACCTTAGAAATGGCGATCCCTGACTGACCTTGGCGTGAGCGTTGGCCGGCCGGGGGTCCCGTTTCTAACATTAGTGGCTAGCGGTGGGATTGGAGTTGCGTTTGCGCTGTACCACAGTGGCGACAGGCCACACTACAAAACTCTGCAATTTTAGATAACCACATTTTGGGGATTATTGTTTTTTAGGGATGTTCAGTATTGCTTCTCCTGAAAGGTGTCGTTTTGTGATTTGTGTCCAGTACATTTGTTCCCCGCCCTGCTTCCAGAGTTTGGTACCTGTGTCACTTGTGGTCAGGTTGAGAAAATCAGGGGTGGTAGAAACTGCCTTACCGGTCCGAGGGGAGGGTGTGTGTGAATGAGTGGTGTATTACACTGGACAGAGGAGTGCAAGTTCTCTGAGATAGGAATCTTGCTGATTTTTGTAATTGTGTACTCCTGTATAAGCTCAGACCCCCAGGTTCCCTGTGTCAAACTTTTCTTGAGAACGTCCGCCAAAATGGAGCCTACTTTTGATTTCTGTGATCTGTTTAGATACAGTATGTTGGAGTTGGTCAGATTCTGTGAAGAGAGAGACATAGGGGTGGATGAGTCAGATACTCAGTCAGAACTTAGGAGCAGCCTGATCCTATGGCAAAAGGGTCAGTGGGATCTTGAGCGCAGTGAGAGAGATAGGGCCCGGGCCGCACGTCATGAGGATGGTGAGTCTGTTGGGAGCCCTGAAGAATGTGAAGTGAATGAGGATGACAGTGAATGGGCACCAGCAGATAGTGAGGACCCCATAGATAGGGAGTCCCTTGCTGGGTCCAGTGTCAGTACCAGCGCCCCATCCCTTGTCCTGTCCCCTGAGGAGTGGTTGGATAGGAGGGAAGAGCGGGAGCATCAGCTAGCGATGGAACAGCTCAGGTTGGAGCACGCCAAGCTAGAGGCTGAAAGGGCCTTGTTCAGGGAGAAGGTAACCCTAGAGGGTAGGTTATCCCCTGAGTGCAGTTATGGTTTTCTGGATTCCCCAGGGATGGTTGAGTCCAGTGGTGGCAGCTATTTAAGTGTTAGTTTAGACAGTCCCACTCCCAGTTCCCCGAGTATGGTACCTGTTTCCCTAGAAGAGGAGTATAGGTTGCAGTTCAGGGACAGTAGGAAACTGTCTCACCAGTCTTGGGAGGAGTTTACAGAGGACTGTCAGTGTGCACTGATTGAGTGGTTAGAGGTTCCCACGGGACATGATTTTGACAAACTGTTTTGTCTTATTCTCAAGGAACAGGTGCTCAGTCATTGTCGGCCGGAGTTGCGGCAACACCTGTTGAGGTTGACCTTTGATCCTTGGGAGCTTGCAAAGGAAGCAGACCGATGGGACAGTGCGAGAGGTTCTTTAGAGTCACTAGTGAGTGATTCCAACAATAGTGGGTCAGGTGTCCTCCAGCCCAGCGTGGTGGAGGAGGGTGAGAGTAGCCCAGCTAGGTCCCAGGTTAGTGAGGAGGGTGTAGGGGCTGACTGCCTGTCTCAATGGGGCGGGAGTGAGTGTGTGACCGAGAGTCCCCAGACGCCCGAAGCCCTGTCACAGAGCCTGGATGGTTTCTTTAGGGAACACCAGGATGGGAACCTAGGCTTGCCTGTTAGTTCACTTGAGGGAGATCTCCTAGTGTGTAGAGGACCTGGAGCATCTGTAAGCGGAGCTTCTATGGTTCTAGAGTCTGGCAGTACCGCTCCGGTAGGGAGGGTACAGGAGTCCAGCGAAAGGAGTGATTGGGGAATAGGATGTGAGTCCCCAGAAGTCCTGGAGTGCCAGGCATTGGTTCCACCAAAGGTTCTAGACCGGAGGTTGGAAGGCCAGGTTCAGGATCCGCCTGACCTGAAGGGTGGGACTACTGTAATCAGTGTCCTGACCAGTTATTTTTCCAGAGGTACCGCCCCGGTTGGGAGGGAGCAGGACTCTGGAAGGGGGTGCAGAGGGTGGGAGAGCCCACCTCTGACCCCGGTGCAACCTGAGGGGTTAAACCCTAGGTTGGGAGAATGTTGTTTAGAGGGAACCCCTCGCAGGAGGAGGAGGAACCCTAGAAGAAGAGGTAGGGGGAGGAGAGCCTTCCCTGAGACTCCTGGTCCGCCTGAGGTTGTAGACCCTAGGTTGGAGAACCAGTGGCAGTCTAGCCCTGTCTTGCAGACAGGAAGGGTGGAAAATGGCTATTATGTGCCAGGGGTTACTACCCCCCACTTTGTGAGTAGGCCGGATCCAGTGGCACCTGGGTGGCCTAGGGCCTGGTCCTGGCCGAGGGCAGCTGGGGAGTATCAGTGGGGTACCCCAGTTAGTCCCTACAGTAGTTTTAGAAGGAACCCTAGGGGTTCACCGTGGCGTAAAACAGGAGGGTGTCCCTGCAGTTGCGGGCCCGCGTCCGTGTTTTATCGCACCAAGCAGGGAAATCCATCACGGTGGTGATTGGTCTGCCCTGCGTTTTGGCTGGAAGGGGGTTGTGTTGGACTTGGGCCTTAGGGCAGGTTCACCCCTAATCTTTTTGCTTTTATTTGTGACCCTGTGGTAGTGATTTTTGGGTCTCTGTGCACTTTTACCCTGTGTCCCAGAGTAAAGTGCGTGCGTGTAGTATGCCTGGCCTGCTCTCCCATAGGAATGCATGGGGAATGTGTGTGTCCATGTTAGTTCCTGATGTGTGGGGAGTGCAGGCTCGAGTTTGGTATGTGTGAACTCGTGAGAATGAATGCTGCGCGATGGTATGTGCGGCTTGTATGTGTCTAGAAGGGAAGTGCTACTTCTGGACATTGATGTATGTGTGCAGTGAGGGTGCTGGAGCGTGATTGGCTGGAGCTGGCTGGCATGCCAGGCTCCAGGAAGTCTGGATGGGTCTGCCCGGTGGTGAGTGTGAGATCAGCATGAGTGATGTGTGGGAGGAGTGCACCTGGGTCCTGGATGGGCTGGGTTTTTCTCCACACAATGCTGGCTCCGCCCCCCTGTGGTTTGTCTAACGAGCCAAGCCTCCCCAGTGAATGAAAGGGGTGGTTGGGCCATCAAGGGTACTCCCAAGCCAGCTGCAACTGGTTTTCCCCCCACCCTGCACCCTGAAACAAAGGATTTAGCTGTATAAAAATGGGGCTGTGTCCCCACAGAAGTTGTTCTACTTTTGGATCCTTGCCAGAGGGGGCTGTTGCTGCTGCTGGGGCCAGGAGGACCGCCACTTGGCTTGTCTCCCTGCCTGGAGACCCAGTGTGCTGGCTCTGGCCCTGCCTTGCCCCCCTGCCTGCCTCCAGACCCTGCTGGAGCTTTGCTGTTGCCTGGGAGCTCTGTTCCCTTGTCCTTTAGCGCTGGGGAGCCCTTTATTTTGAGCCCTTGGCACTTGATAGCGCTTTATTTCCCTGCTAGCGCTTCGAGCGCTCTATTTTGTGCAGCCGGTTCCCACCCGGCGTTTGCCCGCTTTATTACCGATTTTCGGCATAGCGAGTGCCCACCTCGCTTTATATTTATCTTGGAAGCCGGTGCCCACCCGGCATTGCCCCGGTTTATTTTAGTATTTACAAGCCGGTGCCCACCCGGCATTGGCCGCCCGTGATCACCGCCGCAGCCCAGGAGCATTGGAAACCGTTGCCGGGCCGCTGCCTAGTGCGACCCGGAAGTCCCGCCTACTGACCCCCAGGGCCGCGCTGCCATTGGCGGCCCCAGCAGAAGTCAGGTGGAGGGCAGCGAGACAAGGCCAGGCGGGAGACGCAGGAAGCAGCCTGCCGCGTCCTTGCGAGGCTCCCGAGTGAAGGGGAGCCCCGCCCGCGGCCCCAGCAGAGTCGCCATGGAGCCGTCCTGCAGCCCCAGACAGCCGGTGAGTGTCAGGAAGGGAGGGGCGCCGGGACACATTGTCGGTGTCCGCCCCCCCCTTTGCCCGGTAGCGCGAGCTCGCGCTAGTCTCTAGAGTGAAGCCACGAGGGCTTCAAAGGGGGCATTCATTTGTTCTGAGTCCCCCGTGAGGGACTCCAACGACCGGCCCCATTGGGAGAGAGCCAGAGAGGCTCGAGGGCCAGTGCCTTGTATGTAGGAGCCCCGAGGCTCCTGGGGGCAATTTGTTTATTTAGAGCCCGAGAGGCCCCCGCCCTAGTGAATTTACGAGCCTGCAAGGCTCGAGGGGGCAGTTCTTCGTTCAGAGCCCAGAGAAGGCTCACAGCGCCCACATTTGTCTTAGAGCCCCAGAGAGGCTCTTGGGCGCCATTCTGTGTTCTTGAGCCCACGAGGCTCCAACGTTAGCATCATCTGTGATTCACAACTGTCCAGCACTTAGTGGACAGTTGCTACGTTTAGGTTTGTGTTCTTGGATGCCTGCGCAGCCTTCCCTGACAATTTGGACTCAGGGCATTTCAGTCCTTGCGAGGCCAGTTGGCCTGAGGGACAATTCTAGTGTTGTGCTACATGCACCCTGCACAATTTATTATTTACTGCTTATGTGATTCCTGCGCAAATGTTCTACCTGCACCTCTGAATGTGTTTTAATGTTTCATGTGCAATTGTTTGTTATTACCTTTGCTAAAAGTGACCTGCTTAGAGGAATGTTTGTTATTACCTTTGCTAAAAGTGACCTGCTTAGGTGATTCTTTATGTTTTATCCCCTTTGCTAAAAGTGACCTGCTTAGAGGATTGTTTATGTTATTACCTTTGCTAAAAGTGACCTGCTTAGGTGATTCCTTATGCTTTCATTTCCCTTTGCTAAAAGTGACCTGCTTAGAGGAATGTTGATGTTTTATTGCCTTTGCTAAATGTGACTTGCTTAGGTGATTATTTTAGGTTTCCTTCCCTTTGCTATATGTGACTTGCTTAGGTGATGGTTTTCCTTCCATAGGTCCTGATGATAAGGTCCTAGTTCCCTTCGTGATTTTCCTACAGTATTTAGGGTTGCGTAGGAGGTATTTACCCTTTACCAGGAAGTCCTGGTTGTGTGCTACATATAACTATTTTGTGTGCTACATTCATTATATGTTTATGTACTAAGTGTTATACCTACAAGTATTATTTCTAAAAAGTGCATACCCCTGACAGTGGTCCAGGTGGCCCTGTCCTGTACATAATCCCTTGTAAATCTTGCCCGTGCCTGTTGGCACATTGTAAAGTGTGTGTCTTATCTAATGTGTTTTTTATTATTATAATACAAAGGCTATTTTTGATATAACCTTGTGTGGAGTTTCCTTTGTGGTGGGCCTAGGGTGTTGTCGCTGGGGTGCGCGCGCAAACGCTTTACACATCGCCTCTGAGATTAGCCTTGCTGCTCGCGTCACGTTACCTAGAGGGTGAGCAGGGGTTATCTTGGTGTGTGACTCCCTTGCCCTGACTTGGAAGTGGTGCTCTCTGACTGACGTTGGCGCAAGCCTTGGCCAGCCAGAGATCCCGTTTCTAACAAGTATCCTAACATTCTTACACAATGGGCCCTTCTACTCTACTATCTGCTCGATGAGGCGCCTGCAAAGGAATACACGCAAATAGCTCACAGTCTATAACAGTTGCAACATTTTCTAAAAGGCTCTTTTATAAATAATTTCTACAGTTAAATGTTAAGCAAGACATTTTCTAACAAGCCTGTACCCATTCACTGAACTAGGCCTCTGCTTGACTTATAGGCCCAGCGCTTTGTATTAACACTTCTTCTTGGTTCACAAGGCCTCCAACCTTATACTGCAAATGCATTTTCTACTTTAAGCGAATCATCAAATATATATGAAGACCGTTAAATTTCAGATAAAGCAACTCTAAAGGCTCGTTTATACTTATTTAAACACACATTGCATCAGTAAAAGGTTTCATTTCAACAGCGTCGCTGTTTAAGCAGCAAAGGTATACTTGCAATCCAACTAGTTCTCTATTCTTCATTGCACTACAACATGATTAAAGTCCTTTATATATATGGGTGCAGCCTACTTGTACATATGGTGCACCCCTACAAACTTCACTGTAAATGGCGCTCTCTAAGTTCCCCCCTTTGATGACCCGTGTCATCACCATCCTCACATCATCCTCAGGGTAAGAACTAAGCTAGACAGAGCTTGTGGCCATTTTCCCTCTCTTGAGCATCTCCAATGCTCTCAAACTGCGGTACTGATTGTCTTGCAGCCTTTCCATTCGCATCTCTTGCGCTCTCATTGAACTCGCCAATCTGTTCGATCTATACCACTTGTACATCCTCACTAAACCCCACAAGGCAATCACACATGCCACTGCTATGATAAGGGGTTTCAATACAAATCCAAGGAAACCCTTTCCTAGGTTGGCAAACCAGTTTCCAACCTTCCCAAATCCCTTGCCAACGGTCTCCCATGCATTCTCTTGGGTTAAGTCCTCAATCTCATAATGGATGGCAGTAATGTTGCTTATATATGACTCCAGATCCTTAGAGTTGTCTGGTATATAAGTGCAGCATTCCTGAATCTTCAAACGTTTACAGACTCCGCCCTCTTTTGCTAGTATGACGTCTAGGGCAAGACGGTTCTGTAAAACCATTGTCCTTATCGACAACATCTCACCCTCGACCAACACTAATGACTTGGCTGTATTCATTGACAGTTCATCCACTACAGTTGCTAACCGTCTTATCTTGATGTCATTCAAAATGACTCCCAACATAGGTATCGCTGCTCCAAACACATCTCCAATAATTGCTCCAGCATTCTCTCCTCGCTTTACCCTCCTCTGGGACCCTCCCTCCAAGAAAGCAAAATCCTCAGTATGGTAAATCTTGGGAAAGATAATTGCTAGGTAACACGTTCCATACCACTTCTCTGGCAATCTCACATACGCATTCTTTCCACAGACAAAATATACAGTAGGGATCACCTGCACCACCCTCTTCAAGAAGTCCTTTGTATAATACTCCAATGTGAAGGTGTGTTCGCATGTAGTATGGCCTACATAGACATTCTCATAGTATGTCTGTGGTCTGTGCAGGCACAGCTTCCCCTTCTGTACCTCATCTAGAGCTATTGGACCATAACTCCCCCTTGACTTGTGTTTCTTCTCTTCTTCGGTCCAATCTACCTTTCCTTGTCCTGAATCTCGCAACTGTTTCTGCTTCGTGTACCTGTCTTCCACCTGCTCAATGAACTTCTTTTCTACCTCTGACAATGAACAAGTCAAATTGTGTCGGTGTGCATATGGGGTGTCTAGCTCTTGTGTGGGAATGAAAAAATATCCCAGTCTGTCTTCTGATTTATAATAGTCCCATTTATTCAAGTGCTTGGAATTTGGGACCTCTGGTAACACAGCATCATAATTGGAAAAATAATATTCAAAATGATTCCGTCCATATAATATGCTAATCAACAAACTACATGAAATTCCATATGTCAATGGAAGGTGATGGTATCTAATACCCTCATCTACTGAAGCTGGCAATTGCATACACACGTAACAGTCCTTCGCATCCATCGCATCAATGTATTCATACAGCAGCTTTGCATATGCGTTCTGCCCAAAATTTCCTTTAGACAGATCTGTATGTAACCTACGACTTTCTGCAGCTAGCAAGTTCTTTTCTCTCTTTTCCCTTTCTTCCTTCTGACTAGGGGTGTCAGGCGCCTGTGTCCCCTCAGCCTTCTCTACTTGTTCGTGTGGTGCAAAATAAGAAACTGAAACTACTATAACTATAAGGAGGATCACTCCTGCTAAAAGGGTGCCTACTATGCACTTGGCTCTACGATTCGGGTTTCCAGGCGCCATGGTCTCAGCACAAGCAGTTCGTTCTCGGAAAGCACCCAAAGTCTCTTTTCTTTGTTACTTGAGTCTTCTTGAACCACACCTGGCAACAGAAGTTCCCGTTTCAGTTCTTCTTTTACTTCAACATCAGACAGCCCTAACCCTTCTCCGTCCTCTGTGGAAAGTCCCTAAATTTCTTCTTCTTCCACTCGGCTCTAGGTTAGTTTGAACAGCTATTCACAGCAGTCTTTTCAAAGTTCTTTTCAAAGCAACTACTAAAGGTCAATCAAATTCAAAGGTTCAAAGTTCAGTTCTCGGCTTTTAATAGTCTATGATTATACTTGATCCGATTGCCTGCAACACATAATCTAAAAGTTCCATGCGGAGCACAACTTCATCATAGGCTGGCATATCCGGAACAAAGGTAGGAAATATCAGTCTATCCAGGAGTAAATCACGTATCTTGCTTAGGAGAGGGGGATTTGGAATTGTGAGTGTCAGTATACCTTCTATTTCAAGTCCAGGTACCAACAGCATCACTTCCAGCTTAACATTGGGGATTGTACTGGTCACCGCCACTGACCTCACCCTCCCGGACCTCAGTACCCCTGGCATTTGTGAAAGGGTAGGTCCACTCTGGAGTGGCGTATCGTTGGCAAGGTACTCGCACCCTCCTTGACCTTCTCGGACCCTCCTGTTCAGCTCCTTGGTTTCCCCCTTCCAGATCAGATTCTTCGGACACAGGGGCAAATTCTCTTTCGGAAGCCAATCTCACATTCATTCGCCTCCGTCTCTCGGGCCAATGAGCCTCGGCACCTCTTGCTCGCTGGCCTCTGGCTTGCACCACCTGTTCGTCCTCACTGTCAGCCTCTTCTGCACTCAGATCACCTTCTCCGCCACTTCCCTCTTCTGGGGCGGATTCAGTGTCACTGTCATCATGGTCATATACAGCCTGATCAGGGGAGTCCCCAACTTCCACTGGCACCCCCACAGCTTGACTTGTCCCCTCTCTCGGATCCTCTTCTTCATTGTTGTTCTCGTCTACGAGAGGAACTGTTCCTTCTGCGGGTGCTGGAACTCGTCGGGTGTGAGAAGCATGGACCCAATTTGGCAATCCGCCACACTTTACAGCAGTAGTGGTGATTAGAATCACCTGGAAAGGTCCTCTCCAACGTATATCCAGGCAGCTCTTCCTCACGTGTTTTCTTACTAGGACCCAGTCACCCGGGCACAGGTCGTGACATAGGTCGCTAGCAGCCGGAACTTCAGCAGCCTGCACCTGAAGGGACACAGAACGGATGACATCAGATAGTCCCCTGCAGTAATCAAGAATCAGGTCATCTGTGATATTCAGCAAAGCAGTTGTAGGAATAGATGGCAGTCTCATAGCCCTCCCCATCAGAATTTCGTGTGGCGAGAGCCCTGTCCTCCTATCTGGGGTACTACGCATACTCATTAGTACCAACGGCAGTGCATCGGGCCATTTCAGGGACGTGATGAGCACACTTTTGCCATTCGGGCCTTTAGGGTTCCGTTTATCTGCTCTACTATGCCCGAAGCCTCTGGACGGTAGCTACAATGCAGTCTTTGATCAATGTTCAGGGCAGAGCAGAGCATCTTCACAACTTCGCTATTAAAGTGTTTTCCTCTGTCCGATTCCAAAGAGGTCGGAACCCCGAATCGTGGCACCAATTCCCTCAACAATAGTTTGGCTACAGTGAGTGTATCGCACCTACGAGTGGGATATGCCTCAACCCATCTAGAGAACACACACACAATCACCAAGACATACCTGAGGCTATTACACCTTGGCATTTCAATGAAGTCTATTTGCATCCTGTAAAAAGGTCCGCCGGACCTTCCAATGTGACTCAGTGTAACTGGTGTTCTTTTCCCAACATTTATCTGTTGACACGTTACGCATCTCTGACATACTACTTCCGCAGCCTGTCTAAACTTGGGATTGTACCATGTCTGCCTGAACACACACAACATTGCATCCCTTCCCAGATGCACAGGACCATGTATCTGTCGTGCCATCGCACTCACCAGCTCATTCGGCAACACCGCTCTTCCATCAGCCGAAACCCACATGTCCAAATCTCCCTTGACACAACCAGCCGATTCCCACACCTTTTTCTCATAATCCGACGTCTGTCCTTGCATGTCTCTCAACTCTTCCCATGTATCTGCCACCTCAAGCATCATGCTTAGCTCAGTTCTTTCCCTGGGTCCCTCAATGTGTTGTTCAGTAAAGGAGTATCCCTGCTCCGCACAATAACGTGCAACTTCATCAGCATAACGATTCCCCATTGTCACGAAGTCCGTGCCTCTGGTGTGAGCTGTACATTTTACCACTGCTATTGCGGCAGGACCTTGCAACGCCTCCAGCAATAACCTGACAAACTCGCCATTCCTGATTGGGGAGCCCGATGATGTCATGTAACCCCTCTGAGACCACAACTGGCCGAAGTCATGAACCACCCCAAATCCATATTGGCTGTCAGTGAAGATGGTAATCCGAATCCCGTTGGCTGCCAAACAGGCACGCGTCAACGCAATTATCTCAGCCACCTGCGCGGAGTGTATTCCTTCCAGGCAGGCTGCTTCAATTATTCCAGAAATAGTACAGACAGCAAATGCTGCTCTCAACTGACCAGTATTGTCTCTTATGCATGAGCCATCCACAAAGAAAATTTCATCGGGGTCTGTCAATGGCACATCAACAATATCCGGCCTAGGTTTGGTGCATAGTTCAGTTACATCAAGACAATCATGGTCTTCCCAATTATCTTCTATATCATTTGGTAATGGCAACAAGGTAGCAGGATTCAAGACAGAGCACCTCCTGAGAGTCACATTCTCCGCAGCAAGTATAACCTGCTCGTAGCGTGTGAGCCTGTTGTTGGTTAAGTGCTGCGTCCTGGTCCTGGTCATCAACAATTCCACAGAATGAGGTACATGTACTGTCAGTGGATATCCCATCACAATACTTTCATATCTTTCAATGCTGACACCTGTTGCAGCAACGGATTTGAGACATCCGGGCAACGCTGCGGCTACTGGGTCTAAGGTAGCCGAAAAGTAGGCAACTGGTCTACGGACTCCTCCATGATCCTGCACTAAAACAGCCAAAGCGCATCCTTCCCTCTCGCAGCAGAACAATGCAAATGACTTGTGGTAATCTGGCATTCCCAGAGCCGGAGCACGACACAAGTCCTCTCGCAGCTCGAGAAAAGCCATCATACAATCCGTGTCCCAAGGTACCGGATCAATTACGTCCTTGTGCGTCAGTTTCTGCAATGGTTTAGCTTTCAGGGAAAAGTTAGCAATCCATTGTCGCAGTAGCCAACCATGCCCAGGAACATTCTAACCTCTCTCTGGGTTGAGGGCACAGTCATTCTCATGATCGTCTCAATTCTGTCCGGCGACACTTTCCTCTTTCCCTGCTCTATTCTGTGGCCCAAATACTGCACTTCTTGCAGGCAGTACTGTAACTTGCTGGGGGACACCTTGTGTCCATTCTCTCCCAAATGGTTCAACAAGGCAATGGTGTCAATCCTACAAGCATCTTCGGTGTCTGACGCAACAAGGAGGTCGTCTATGTACTGTTAGAGAACTGAGTTTTGTGGCAGTACCAGACTCTCAAGGTTCCTTTTCAGCAATTGATTAAAGATCGATGGGCTCCCTGTAAACCCCTGGGGGATACGGCACCATGTTAGGACGTGACTCTCTATTTTGAACGCAACAAGAAATTGGCTTTCCTCATGCAGTGGGATGGAAAAGAAAGCTTGACACAAATCAATCACTGAAAACCACTCAGCTTGGAACGGTATCTGAAACAGTATTACTGATGGATTCGGTACCACTGGACAACATGGGACGACTATGTTGTTAATTTTTCGTAGATCCTGCACTATCCTGAACTTCCCACTTGGCTTCTGCAAGCCCATTATCGGGGAGTTACAGGGACTGCCCATAACCTCCTTCAGAATCCCTTGTCTAATCATGGACTCAATCACGGGTTTTATTCCTTCCAATGTCTCTGGAGTCAGCTTGTACTGTGGTGTTCTAGGAAAGTCAGCTTTCGGTTTCACTTGGATTCTGACAGGCTCTACTCCTTTGATCAGTCCTATCTCCTCCCCTGTAAAGTCCCACACCTCCGGCGAGACCGAATCTCTCAAATCCCAGGGAAGTTCTTCCACTGTTATGGCAGGGTACAATTCAATGCACATGTGCGTATTTGCAACTTTAAAATCAGCATCGTCATCATTAGTCTGCAATTCTACTCCCTTGGGGGTACAGTAAATGGTGCAATTGAGTTTACACAAAAGATCTCTTCCCAGCAAGCATACGGGGCTGGAACCGCACACTACAAACTGGTGTCTATCTCTGAAACTGCCTATCTTTACCGGGTCTGGCTCAGTCAAGGGATTTGTCATTCTTCTGTTCGCGACTCCTACCACTTGAATAGTCTGTCCTGAAAGGGGCAAATTGGGGACAACTGCGGATCGCACAGTAGACCTGGAAGCACCCGTATCAACCAAGAAGGTGGTAGGATGTCCATCTACATCAGCCTCTACAAAGGGTCCCCTCTGATCTACCTCCAGCACTGCTCCAAGGGTACAGTCCTCCTCCCCATTCAGGCACCGTCCTGACACTGGATCAAAGAAATAGTGCTCATCCCCCTCTACTATGAAGGGCATCTGCTTGTAAACCTTGTTCCCTGCTGAAATCTTGGGTGGCTGGGGAACCGGAGCCCTAGGGGCTGACGTCCCCCCTTTTGTCGTCTGGGGCTTAGTCACTGTCACCTTCTGTATCGGAGGGGCTTCGACTTCCTCCTCCTCCTCCTCTACCTGGTTGTCCGGGTTATGGGGGCACTCGCGTCTCCAATGCCCGACCTCATGACACTGATGGCACTTGGTCGTTTTTTTCAGGGTCGCTATGTCTATCCTAGGTCTCGGACCTTCTTCGTTGTCCCTTTTCTGTAACCCTGTCTTCCTACTCACGGTGGCATTGCCTGACTGACCCTGTCCTCCCGCTTGCATCTGGACTAACATCAGTTTATCCTTAAGCTTCTTTGTCTTCGAGTCTATCTCATCACTGCAGTACCTCGCATACCTCAGAATCTCATCTAGGGGCTTGTTTTGCCAACAGATCAAATGTTGCTGTATCATGAGGCAGATATCAGGCCTCAATCCCAGCACAAACTTGGATACGATCTGTCCCATATCCTTCGGATCCATCACATCTAATCCGCTGTACTGCTTGAAAATCAGCAATAGCCTCTCATAGTACTCATGCACCGTCTCTTTGGTTCCTACCTGGTACGATCTATCTTTACCCAATCAATATCTTGTGGTGGTACTTTAGTTTTTAGCCACGTGATCGCCTGTTCGTACTTCGCCATCACCCTAGGTGACGGTCCATTCGTGGCAGAGTCGCGTTCTGGCTCTGCCGTGGGCCATTCAACACTGACCTTGCATGCTATCCACAAATCGCTTGGAACCACAATGTCAAACAGTGTGTTTAAATCAATCCACAGTACCTTTGAGATTTTAACGAACCTCTCTACCTGCTTGTACCATTCCACTGGGCTCTCTCGCAACTTTGGGAAAGTGTTTGTAAAGGCAGCCAAATCTCCCCTGCTCCAGGGTACATGTACATATCCCCCATGAGCCACCTCTCTCAAGAGGTATGCTTCTGCATGCATCAACCCTCCTCCCGGGGATGTCTCGATAACGCTCCGCCTAACAGTCTTTTTCTTTGACCACCTTTCCTCCCATTTCTCCAACTGGGACCATGTTCGGATTCCCATAATCAGCTCCCATATGTGGGTTTTTAATCCGATCACCCTCTTTTCTTCTAGGTCTTGATCTGAGTACTGTAACCTGTGGCCCCCCTGTAGGGCTTTAGTTTTTGTCAAGTCTACCATGTACTTGTTTGCCAATTCAGAGAGTTTCTCATGAGCTGTCCTAGCCTTCCGAGTGACATCCTTTGCCACAAACAACAGCTCATCTGGTTCGTAAAGTTCAATCCTTTCTAGTGGCAGAGTACCTTCCACTATCTCCTCTACTTCTGACTTTAGTCTCAGCACCTCTAACCTTCTCGCCTTTATTGCCGCTCTCAGTGTGCCTTGGGTAGAAGTTTCCTTAGAGTCCCTCCCTCCACCGTTCTGACTCCCTCTCCTGTTCTTTTCAGGTGTGTTAGGAGGAATCCTTCTACCTTCACACCCCTCGCAGTCCCACTCTTGTCTACTGTCTCCGGAGGTGTGATGGGACATCCCCCTACTTCCCACACCTCCGTGTTCCCAATCCTGCCGGCTTTCGCTAGCTCCACAGTGAGAACCCATCCTATTCTCCTCATTCTCTGACCCAAACACATTCCTTGACCTGTCGCTCTGGGTGTCCACAACTGTTTCCCAAGTTCTCAAATCTGGCCTTAACTCCCTCATCGACTTCGGCCTTGGTCCTCTCAGATCCATCGATCCCCTCCAACCCCCTCTGTCTTCCGAAGGGTCTGCCGATGCCACCAAAGGGGTGCTCCGTTCTACCGGTCTGGGTAATGTCTTCCACCCATCCACCACATTAGTTCTGTCTTCGCTGGCACTCCTCTCGCTCCCCTTCCGCGGTGGACTTTCAGCTTGTCTCTGTTCTGGGTTATACACTGATACTATGGGACCTATGGTAACAGGTACTGTAAGGGCATCTGGCAGTTTCTGAGAATGTACACCCTCTTCTACCTGAACTTTCTGTACCGTAAACCTTCCCACTACTCTCGTCACTGGGGAGGGTGGGGGTGCCTTTTCTCCTTTTTCTGGGGTAAACTTGTCCCCTGGGGTGTCCCATCCGTTCCCCATTGGAACCCCGCCTTCCCCCACTGGGGCTTCCCAGTGTTTTGCCGATGTTTGTGTTCCCCCTGACTCAGGATTGTATGGGGGTGGCCTTTCTGACAACAGCCTCTCTATCAGGCTGTCGTCTGTCTCGCTGTCCTCATCTTCTGTGCTCTTTTTCTGCCCATCCCCTGCACTTTCCAGCAACGGATACAACTTATCTACTACAATGGTCTGTACCCTCCAACTCTTTTCCATGGCATCCCATCTCGCTTCCTGGACTGCCCTTACCGATCGTTTCACTCTTTCTTGTCTCCTATCTCTGTTCCTGTCGTGGGCTGCCCTGATCCATACATTCAGCGCTTCAAACTGTGTTGGTCTGGGCAAAGGTCGCAATGCAGCCATAATCGCTTTCAACTGGTATAACACTTCTAGTCTATACGTTCCATATTTAGGAAAGGTCAATTCCTCATTTCCATCTGTCATCTTACACCAATTATCAAGCCACAATATGGTATGCAACCCAACATTCGTTGCCATGTAGTAAGCTGGAGTGTCCTCGGGTGGAGCCTCCTCCCCACCCCGAGGTTCTATCCTGTTTCCTCCTTTGAAACATTTTCGCAACACTTTAAAGCATTTCATGATGAAAAACCACAACGTTTCCTCGTTTACAACACTCGTTGTACTTCCTGATGACAATCCACCAATCTCAGCGCGGCTTCACGCTAACCGCCCTATCACAGCGCGGCTTCACACTAACCGCCCTATCACAGCGCGGCTCCTTCTGGCGTCACTCGCCTCCGTTTCGCAGCAGTTCCCCTCCTTTCTCCGATGTCTCGCCGGTCACGCATGCGTCCCAATCATACACTAGAAATGATTACTTCCGACCAAGCAACCACTTCCTTGACTGTACTGCCACAGTCTAACTGTAATTGTCACCCAACCGGCAAATGTCTGTCCGCGAGCGAACGGACAATCACCTCAACTGTTCAACACACGGTAACTTCCGACCAGCGTCCGTTACCCACGCTCCCTCTATCCTCGTCCTTCGGGCGATCAATGGTACCTCATGACCCCCTTACAATGGTCGACAATTACTTTGGGTGTTTGATACACCCGAACCACTTAAACTCCCTTTTAGCTTAAGATTTGCACCGGTTGCGCGCGCTCACAACCTGATCTCCTTTCACACTACAGGCATTCAACTCCGCAAGACATTACAACACAATGACACAACATAACACCGCAATCTAGCAACGCATGACCCTTTTCATACTCACTCTCCTCCGACCTGCTGCTTTCTGCCTCACTGTTACTCTCCGTCAGTTTCCATGGAACGCCATCCTCCGTCCGCGATTCTCTGGACGTTCTTCATTTGTTCTCTATGGGCCTCGGGGAAATCTCAACCTACTTCTAGATTACCCTTACTCCAGAAGATAAACCATCCTACACTGCTACCAACTGAAAAGGCGGGATTTCACCTCTAAAGTCTGCTTACCATTCTCCAGAATCCCGTCACAGGTCGACTGGACCTTTTTACCTGTCATAGAGTGAATTTAGGTAATCTAATCACAGTTAAACAGTTCAATTCCGAAATACCAAATTACTTTCCCAAAAGAACCACTGACTAAAGACTGAATTTAAAAGGTTTATTACATAACCAAAAATAACTGGAGATACAGGCACCTCAGCAAGAGGTTCAGAAGATAAACAGGTACTAATACAAACATAATCCTACGGAAAAGTCTCAACCGGCTAATGAAAAGAACGAGAATCAACTCCAGGAACATTAAACTAAACAGGATAGCTATAACTTGAGTTCTGGTACTCATCAGGATAAAAGACATAGATTCAGATTAGTCTGTCCCTACTCTATGCTAGATGACATCCCTACTCAACAATAGCCCAACCTAACCAAAAGGTGTCAGCCGTGGAGACTTCCTAAGAAGTTCGCCACCTTCTCTCTTAGACTAGAATTTCCATCATCGCTGCTAAGCTCCTTGCCCATGCGACCGCTCTCTCTAGCTCCTCAGCCATCTGCTCTGCCTCCACCCTCGGGGCACTGTCCCTAATACCAAACCCCACAATGTGAATGGATCGCCTTCAGGTACGCCCATCCAGAAGGTGTTGGGTTCTGTAAATTTCCACATGGCACTGGTCCATCCTTGTCCGTTCAAACGTCCTTGGGTCCCAGGCTCTTCGTCCTTTCAACTTGCCTTCTTGAATTCCTGGTCTACTCCTCCATGTCTGAGTCTAGTATCCTAACATTCTTACACAATGGGCCCTTCTACTCTACTATCTGCTCGATGAGGCGCCTGCAAAGGAATACACGCAAATAGCTCACAGTCTATAACAGTTGCAACATTTTCTAAAAGGCTCTTTTATAAATCATTTCTACAGTTAAATGTTAAGCAAGACATTGTCCAACAAGCCTGTACCCATTCACTGAACTAGGCCTCTGCTTGACTTATAGGCCCAGCACTTTGTATTAACACTTCTTCTTGGTTCACAAGGCCTCCAACCTTATACTGCAAATGCATTTTCTACTTTAAGCGAATCATCAAATATATATGAAGACCGTTACATTTCAGATAAAGCAACTCTAAAGGCTCGTTTATACTTATTTAAACACACATTGCATCAGTAAAAGGTTTCATTTCAACAGCGTCGCTGTTTAAGCAGCAAAGGTATACTTGCAATCCAACTAGTTCTCTATTCTTCATTGCACTACAACATGATTAAAGTCCTTTATATATATGGGTGCGGCCTACTTGTACATATGGTGCACCCCTACAAACTTCACTGTAAATGGCGCTCTCTCACCATCACCTGCGTAAGATCCTTCACCTGTTCCAACATCATAAGAAAGACAATTAACAGACACTGGGGGGTACTGAACACCGGTGCTTTGAACATCTCAAAACCTAGATTTGCGTTCAAATGCACATCAAATTTGAAGGATGCCCTGGTCCACACCAGACCAAGGACTAAAGAAGTGAATATCCAGAGAACCCTCTGGGATTTACCTCCAGTGGTCGGCCACTACCAATTTGGTGGGTGTTCAGTATGTGCCCAGACTAGCACATACAAGGAGATCCAGCAAACAGACTTCTTTAGATGGCAACTCAAAAAGCACACAAATTGTAACACCACTAAATGCATCTACCTCCTCCTATGCCCATGTGATTTGATGTATGTTGGCATGACTATGAGACTGGTGAAACTAAGAATCACTGAACATAAGAGCAATGTCAGGTGCTTGAAAACCACGACTAAACTGTACACACATTGCTGGGAATTCAAACATAAAGCTGACAGCCTCAGGTGGCTGATACTTGAGGCACACCAGAACATTACACAAAACGCTCTGTTCAGGATTGAACAGCGCTGGGTTCATCGCCTTAACACAGACAGCATCGGCCTCAACGATAGCATTTTCTGGACTGCACTCAGTAACCATTAGGGTCCTCACACGATAGGACACATATGTGAGTAACCACCTCGATAGCTAGTTGTGATGAGGACCTGAACATAGCCCTCCTGGAGTGCCAGAGCGGATTAAACATCAACACTGACTTTTGTTCCATACACGTAGGGATGTCTGCCACATACCCTTCCCTTCCTCTATTCCACTAGGTGGGATGTCCCCTGAGAGATACATTTTGGGCCCACTATATATGCAACTATGGCCTCTGAGACAGGTTTGCATTATCTTTAATACAACGTTTATACCTTGACATTAGCCATTGTCCCCTGGTTCGATGACCATAACGGCGCCCCGAGAAATTAGGTTACCCTACACTGGTACCCCACTTCATGAGTACGATTATTACTCATCTTTCACCCCTTTTAACTTCGAACCCGAAAACCTACTGTGTCGGATTACTTGGGCTCTCCATAGGCCGCTCACCACTGCAATATGGCCGACGCTCTCACCGCTACCAATGGCGGTGCCCTGGTTACTATAACGATAGCCCAGAGACATTAGCCCAGAGACATTAGGTTATCCCATAAGAGGGCATGGAACTTCAATGTATAAGTATGATTTTACACACCATTGGCCCTTAAACTCCGAATCTGATACCAACAGCACGATTTTACTTAAAACACCCCACTCTTTTTGCCACTACAAAATGGCGGACGTACTAACCATCAGCGATGATGTGCGTGTCACTCCACGGCCCTCGCCGTGCCGACCAACACGTCATGGGACCACGTGATGACGCTTCACCCAGTTACGCCCCGCCCGAGTTAAAATGGTAACAGCCGACATTCAATGCTGCACGGTTCCTCGGCAGGAGCGTCTTCTAGGAGGTTGGCGCGGCTCCATAATTGGAGAGGTAAGCGGTATGGCGTGGCGTGTGAGCATGATCCGAAGCTCTATTTATTGAGGGCTAGCCACTTTGTACAAATGATACTTGCACTCCCTGACCCGGGCAGACATCGCCGGCATCACACTGGGACCGGGGGCTATGCTTGTTCCCCAACTTCGATGTCCGTTGGGCTGATACATGTTGATCGGGAGTGGGGGTGTCCGGGGACCGGCCTGGGCCTCTGAGCTGTGGAATGAGTGTGCAGTCACAGCTCTGACTGCACACGCCTACGCTCGGGACTCTGCCGATTCACCCGGATTCCCAGGCTGCACGGTCTTACATCACTTGGCTAGAACGATGCTAGCATTCCATCACCGGTGTGGCCCACTTTTGATCAGCACAGGCCACACGTACTCTGCATCATACCTACACCCATGCCACAACGCACATGACTGCGCATTTAACTTGTACAATTTCCACTCATTACCCGAGGGGTCCTTGTCTTCCAAACCTTCTACCCATCTGCAGGACATCAACTACGTGGTGTCTTAGGGGAAATCGTGACAGCACTCGCTCCATCAATGGCGGGTGAGTTATGTGTCCACATGCCAACATATCTCCGGCTGTTTTAATTTGTTCTCTAAGCCTGATACCAGTCGTCAAGACTTTTTAAAGTATTTTAATACTAACCTTTAACTCTGGAGTGGTAATTCCATTCCATTTACTTTTCCTGTAGACAGTTGATACCAATAAGTGAGCACGTTGTAGATGACACTTACATTCTCCTTCATGTCATCCTCTCCAGGTTCCTACATGGCAGAACCAGGCACACAGTAGCCTAGATCGACAACATGAGAATCTAGTAGTGTAGATCAGTGGTTCCCAAACTTTTGACTTCTGAGGACCCCCATTGATTCACCACTGGAAGCCGGGGACCCCCAAGCAATTTGTAGGAGTTAAATTTCAAACATTAAAACAGTAATTCGAAACAAATACACACGTGTGCACACAAAACAAATACTCAAAGTACTAAGGGTTTTGGGGCCAGATGTACGACCATTTCATTTAGCGCCTCGTAATTGGCAACACATTGTGAGTGGCAAATTGCGAGTCGCTAAATGAAATGTACAACAGTGTGTTTGACACTGTTTGGGACTCCCAATGGGGTCGCAAATTGCGAGGTTCATTAATATTAATGAGCCTCTCGCAATTTGCGAGCCCATTGGGAATGCCAACCCTCCCAGGGATGGTGGCCTGCTGGTCTCTGCAGGCCACCATGTCTCGGACTGCTTTTAAATAAAGCAGTTTTTAAAAAAAAAATGCAGCCTGTTTAACATGCATTTAAAAAAAAAAAGAAAATGAAACGTTTTCGTTTCATTTTCAATTGGCAGGCAGAGGTCCCTGGGACCACTGCCTGCCCTTAAAAAATAATTGTGCATGCATTTGCAAAGGGGAAGGTGTCCCCTGGGGACCCCTTCCCATTTGCTAATGCATTACCATCTACTTGAAGTAGGTGGTAATTGTGACTGTTTTGCGACCGCAAAACATTTGTACATGGTTTTGAGACTTGCTATTTGGAAGGGAATGCCCCTTCCAAATAGCAAGTTGCAAAACCTATTTAGAGAGTCGCAAACAAATTGCGACTCGAGAAATAGGCTATGTACATGGCCCAATAGGTTTTTGCATGCGCAAACGGGTTCGCGAACCAGTTCGCGCATATAAAAACACATCGTACATCTGGCCCTTAGTATTTTATATTGAAGTAATAGCCCCTCTGTCACATGTATTTTGTTTTATAGCATCTCTCATTCCATTGTAGGATGTCAGAGCACTTTACATCACACACATATAGAAACATTGAATCATACATGTAAATCAGTGTGTATATAAAATGTTTAAAGAGTGCTTGGTCTGGAAAAGCACAAACTCAGGATTCAGAACATAACACAGTGGCTAGCATTGACTTTAACATTAAATATGTATTTCCACCCAAATATATCATTTTAGCAGCATCAGGTTAATGAATAACTGGGACAAAATATAAGTTACCAACTGGTACCATGCAGTTTGCAAGCAGCTCTTTGATGACAGTTAATAGGTCCCTCTGCTAGATTACGATTGTCACTTATGAAGTGCACAGTAACAAAAGAAACTCTGTGACAAAAGCAGTAACCACGAACCTAGGCACATAAAATACTGCTTTTTAAGAAGCATGTTACACGTTCTTTCCAGTAGACACATTAACCCTCTGTGCTACATTAGTTAAATCAAAGCTGCCACTGAACAAATCTTTCCTGCTCTCCAGCAGGTACATTAATCACTGGCATTCTCTTGACACGTTTATTGTTGCTGGAAAGCTGCTAATTATACAAGAAACGTTTCTGTGCTTTTAAAACTGTTGCCTACGGACCCCCTGGGAATGTCACGGACCCCTGGGGGTCCGCGGACCACAGTTTGGGAAACACTGGTGTAGATAGTTTCCCTTATTTTGGTCCTGAGGAAATGCTGAGTATCACTTTGAACTAAAATAGCATGAAACATGTCGACCACTTTTTCTGAGTAGGTCCTGCTTTCACGGACCTTTGAGCCTGAAAAAGCAACCACTCTCTTTGTTTTTAACAAGGTGTGGGTTACCACTTCATTAACATTCTTTTTGTGGACTACTCAACCTTTTTTAATATCACCTTAACACATCTACACCATTCACTTCCACTCTTTAGGGCCCTCACACCCACAGCACCATAAGGCAGGAATAAAAGATCCCCGCCAAAGAGCCCCCTTGTGGGTGCCCGTTGGTTATTGCACCGCTGACCCGACGAGGGGCAAGGCCATATGATGAAGCATGACACCTAGCTTGCTGTGTGTGTGAGGTCTTTAATTCCGAAAAGGAGGATCCTCTTCCTGCGTGCCTTCACTCACTTTTATTTTTCAACTGTCTCATCAAAGGTTTTGGATCTAGGGGAACTGTGCATTCCTTCTTTTTGATACAGGAGTCCTTAGTAGACCAAAAAACTGGCCAACCAACTGGCCTCCGCCCGAGGCCCATCGGCTGATGCCCGATTGCCCGTCTTGCCAATACGGGGCTGGTTGGAGAGAGAGAGAACTGGAAAGATCTGCACTGTTTACCCTCTTTTCTACAGCGGCCTCCCAGAGTGTTCTAACGAACCACAGGAGTGCTAACAGCCTAACTTATGACAAAAGCATGGCAGTCCTGAAGCCATCTTGATTGAAGCAAACTGGTAAAACGTAAAACATTTTATTTAGAAAGGAAAATAAAACAGGATTATTTTTGTCACATAAATGTTGGTTAGTGCTGCAGAAAGCAAAATTAGGACACATTTTAAATGAGCTCTCAAATATGTTTCTCGTGTATTTTATTAAAACATTTTGCCATGCAGACTAAAACATGCACTTTCAACATCAGCAGCAGACTGCCAGTTAACTCCCTGGTGATAAACTGCAGCTTTACCACAGTGTTCTATTGAGCAACTAGAGTTTATGACTGAATTTATGACAAAAGTGTGGTCTATCTGAACGCCATCTTGGTGGAATCAAAGTGGAAAGTTTAAAGCATTTTCTAGTGAGGATATTGCAGAAAATGAGGGCGCTTCACAACAAAAAGTCCCCCATGATGGCCACCATAGGAAAAAGAGCCCAAATATAGCCCACATATCACCCAAACATAGTCCAAGTATATAGCCCAATGATAGTAGAGAGCAAAATGCTTACTGTTTTGTTTTTTTGTAGTGTTCTGTAGCACAGATGTGATCCGAAGGTATCGGAGTGCTTTTCATGAGCATCAGTTACATTACACAAGGACACATTAATTTTGGTTTCAGGTATGGGGAGATTAAGTGATTTGCCCAGAATCAAAGGATGTTTAGCTGACACTGAAAAGCTCGGTAGCTCTGACCATAACAAAGTGCTTTGTTACTGCTTCAGAACTCCAAAAATGTGCCGTCATATTATTTTTTTCAAGCACTAACCATAATGTTTATAGGAATAAGAAGACCCTCATTTTTATAATTACTAAAGGAAATGCTTAAGATTTTACAGTTTTGATTGCCTGAAGATGAATTAAGGTGTATGTAGTGAAGCAGACGCAGGAGACAGGTAAGGTAAACAGCGTGGGTTTATTCAAGCCACTGAACCATCTCAGACAGAGCTCAGACGACGGCCTAAGATCAACTGACAAAACATACAACGCTCTGTACGGAACCCTCACACAATGAAGTTCCCTACCGAGCAACATTCTAACCATCTTAAAAAAATAGCTACTACATGGGTCTTTCCTTAAAATACAAAAACAAAGCATAAGAAAAACAAACCTAAAGGAAGGGAAAACAAAAGAAGGGAATAAAAACAAGCAATACAACAGTACAGTAACATACCATGAGAAGAGGCAAGGTACAAGGTAAACACATCAGTCCCAGTAAAGGAAAAGAACATGTAAAGAGGAACACATCAGTCCTTGTAACGGAAAGGAAGATTCCTCACTCTAGAACTGCATTTCAATCGAAAATGATTTAACAGAGGAAGACTCCTTCCACCATCCACACGGCGACCACCAGAACCAACCTCAACATCACCAAACTTGACCAACCAACACTTGTTCCACCACTGACCATTTGCAAGCTTCACAGAACCACCATTAACTTTCACAACCTTGGTGGATGGCCTGAACTTAGAACAACCCTTCCTCACATTGACAGGTTTTTTCACACAAACAGAATCACCCACAACCAACTCAATCTCTTGGACATTCTTCCTGGAATCAAAGTACTTCTGTTTCTCCTGGGTCAAACACACACAACTCTTCACACTGACATCAGATCACTGCCCACATTTGACCCATTTGCTAATCCTACTGGGACAGAAACTGGTTGTAGCTCTACGACCTTGTAACAGCTCAAAAGGTGACACACCAGTGGTTGAATGAGAGGGTAGTGCGATAGAACCAAAGCATGGTCTTGACAGAGTTAGCTACCACACAGTTATTTGCAAGAGCCCACTGTATACATTCCCGCAACACCCTTTTCATGCATCCTACCAATCCATTGTTTTGAGGGTGATACAGTAAACTCTTGAGGTGTTTAATCCCACTGGCCCGTAAAAACACTTCAACCTCACTGGCGGCAAATTGTGTACGGTTGTCTGTCACAAGTGTTTTAGGGAAACCCTCCTTCAGGAATACATCTTTTAAGAATTCAACAACAATCTTGGAGGTCACCTCTCTCACAAACCTAACCTCAGGCAATTTAGAATAGTACGCCATCATGACCAGCGCTAAACCTTGAAGACGCGACAAGCGCGTAAAATGGTCCAACTGTATCAAGCCCTAACTCCACCCATGGTGCAGACAGCAGCTCATTGGGAGAAAGTGGAGGAGTGCGTAATTTGACATATTTATCACAGCTGGAGCATATGATACACTCTTTGACATCTCATCAACCACCCTGTCCATAGAAGGCCACCAAAAGGATAGCTTGATCCTTTTTTGTCATGGTGGCTCCCAAATGCCCCTCATGAGTACGCAAAATGATGCCAGCTCTCAAACACGCTGGAGGAACCAACTTGTCAGCTCTCATCAATAAACCATTCTCAATGGATAAATCATCTGCCACCTGCACATACATTTTGAATTCAAAACTAAGGTTCCTCTCCCTAGGCCAACCCATTTCCACATATCTCATAACTGTCAGCATGGAAGCGTCACTGTTAAGTGCTTGGCACCACTCATTCTCAGAAATCGCATAGAACTGTGGGAGATCAACAGCTGCTACAATGAATTCCTCCTTGTCTTCCTCACCCTCATCAAATTCATGCTCAACAATATCAGATGACTGTGAAAGGTAATCTGCACAACTGTTCTTGCTCCCAGGAATGTACTCAGGTAAAAAAATCCAATTGCAACAATTTTGAGTACAAGCAAGCAATACGTAGGGTGAAACCTCTAACATTTTTCCCACTCAAAATGAAAATTAAAGGCTTGTGATCTGTTTGGATACAAAATTTCATGCCCCAAATAAAATTGCGAAACTTCATCACAGCCCACCAACAAGCCAATAACTCTTTTTCGATGACAGAATATTTTTTCTCTGTCTGAGACAGAATTCTTGAGGCAAAACCAATGGTCCTAACCTCCCCACCTTTAGTGTGACTCAGCACAGCCCCCACATCAACATTGCTTGCATCCTCCATCAAAGTGCATTGAAGTTCGGGATCATAGTGCTTTAACACTTTGGGCGAAGTGAGCTGTAGCTTGACCCAATCAAACACTTCTTGGCATTCAGCAATCCATTCAAATGCAACCCCCTTCAATAGCATCTGCGACAGAGGCCTTAACTTGGTGGCAAAATCTTGAACAAAACACAAATGAAATTCGCAAAACCCTAAAAAGGACTTGAGGCTGGCCTTTTCAGAAGAAGCCTTTGACTTGGGAATCGAATCCACAAGGCTCAACTTGGAGGAAATACCCTGACTGGTAACAAAATGTCCCAAATACTCAACCTCCTTTGCCAAAAAAACACACTTACCTCTTCGCAGCACCACACCGTTAGATTGGAACCTAGAAAGAACCTCTTGAAGAGTGGCATCATGGGCAGCCCTATTTGGAGCAAATACCAAAATATCCTCTTGGAAAACAGATAAACCTTCGATTCCCTTGAGCATGTTATTCATCAAATATTGGAAGAGGGATGCCGCTGATGCAATGCCAAATGGCATACGGACATATTGGTAAGTACCAAAAAGAGAAACAAAAGCAGTAAGATGTCTAGACTCAGGTGCTAACTCTACCTGGTGGTAAGCAGAGGTTAAGTCTAACTTCAAGAAAACTTTGGCGTCCTTCAACCCTGCTAAAAGTTTGTTGATGTTGGGGAGTGGATGGGAATCTACCCAAATCTCTTTATTTAAGCAGCGGATGTCAACACAGACCCTCAACTCCCCATTACGGGCAACCACCAAAGGAGAAAGCCACAAAGACGAGTCAACAGGTACAATTATTCCCTTCATGCACAGAGAATTGAGGGGCATATTATCAAGGGGAGTGATAGAAAATTATCGCTGCTTTAGCGGCCGTTTTCGGCCGCTAAGAGGCGATAATTCTATCGCCCAATTAGCAAGCTGTCTCTAACAGCAGTTAGCGACAGCTTGTAGGCGATAGCAACGGGTTTGGGGCCTGCTTTGCATGTCAGAGATATTTATCGCTAATGACATGCAAAGTGGGCGTACCCAACCTGTTAGCGACTGAAAGCAGTCGCTAACATCGCTATCGCCTATTACCAACACTGGCGTAGTGATGGAAATATTCGCGCTAAGCGCAAATATCTCCAAAAACTAACGCCTGCTCAGACCAGTTCATAGCCATTATATCCAATGGGAGGTGGATATAATGGCTAAGACCCTGTTAGCGATAATGCGTGAATATCGCTGTATTCTCAGCAATATTCACGGATTTTGCCGCTATCGCCGTTAATTTTATTGCTTTTGAGATAAACGTTGCTAATAGCACGTTATCTCAGCGATAAAATCCGGTGATGTGCAGCGATAAAATAATTGCCGCTAAGACTACTTAGCGATAAATATCGCTATTTGTTGATGATATGCCACCTAAGTTCTTTATCCAAATCTTGCCATATGCTAAAAGGGACGGTCCTCAACCTATGCTTAGTGGGCCTTGCACCATTCTTCACAATAATTCTATGCTTGTAGACTTTGACTTTCCCTAACTCACCTGAAAACATGTGGGGAAATTTGTTGATTATGCCCTCAAGATCCAAATTATCCCTCATAACTAGTACTTGCTCACTGGTCTCAGGTCTGAGTACCATACTAAATAGTGCCTGGTGGAACCAGCCCAAAATGTTTAAACCTTTGTGGGCAAAGTACACTTTCCCAGCAATCTTCTTACCTCTAAACTCAATAATGTCTTCGATGTACCCAGACAAATTGATTTCACAACCTTCATAGCAGTTCGCCTTACGATCATGGGGTAAGAGTGGTCTAGAAGGCCACCTTTTGTCATAAAGTTCTTGTGTGACCATGGAGATGTGAGCAAAAGAATCTACTTATAGTCTCACAGTTTTATCTCCAACCAAAGCTTCAACATAAGGATCCATACATAGTTCTAGATTTCCCACTTTGACCTCCTCATTCTACACCACCACAACCATGTCCCTGAGATCTTTGGTGAGAGGATGATCACTTTCACAAGACAGATTTCGATCAATGATACATTTGACAGAGGACGACTGTTTGCCTCTGCCAGATTGACAAACCTTAGCAAAGTGACCCGGTCTATTACAAATTCTGCAGGTCACAAACTTAGCCAGGCACTTACCACCCTTCACATGTGCTTTGTACCCACACCTACAACAAACATTTTGTTGAGAAAAAAAAAAGGAATTTTGCCTATCAACATAACCAGGACGTGACCTGTCAAAGGGTTTGCTGTCTGTAGTCTCCTTAGTATCCTTGACTTTGACAACATAATCTGACTCACTGTTCTTGGTTTCTAATTCCTTAGCTGACAACTGAGACGTTTCAATGATCTTGGCCATTTTTAATAGTGTCCTCTAACGTTGGATTGCCCATCGACAGTAGCTTCTGCTTGATCATCTTGTCAGTACAATGACAAATAAATTGGTCTCTGACTAACTGGTCTGCAAAATTTTCAAACTGACACTCAGAAATTCTTCTCAAAGAGGTTATGTAAGCATAAACATCCTCATCTGGCGGCTAAAACCTGGAACTCACTCCCCACTCACCTTCGCCTCACTCAGAACCACCTAGCATTCAGAAAGCAACTTAAAACCTGGATTTTCGACAAGTAATCCCCCACCCTTCTTCAAGCGCCTTGAGACCCTCTGGGTATGTAGCGCGCTATATAAATTAATTGAATTGAATTGAATTGAACCAGCATTCTGAACTCTCAAAAGAAACTTGTGCCACAACACAACCAAACTTGGTTGAACATCAAACCTGGCCTGAAGTCTTTTCACAGTGTCTTGATAATCATCAAGAATCTTACTAAAAATAAAATGAGCGGAACGAGCGGTACAAGAGTCACTCCATCATTAAGATCCTTCTTTATGGTGCAGAACATACAGCCGTTAGTAGTAAAGGACTTGGTAGACCCAAAAGTGGCAGTAGCAGTAGAGAAAAATTCGACCAGTCTTTATCACACTCATTTAGGGTGTGTCAATAAGGAGACGATGGAGCCTGTTCTGTTGGAGAATAGGTATGAGCTCTTGACGCAAGAGTTGAATGAAGATGCAGTAGATTCGCTGCCTGTACCATCACCTGCCTCTCTACCTGCGCAGGTTAATATGGAAGTTCCTACCATGAGTGGAAAGGGAAACGTAGCAGCTGTCCAGAAGCCGTTAAATACCATAGACACAGCAAAGGATAAGGGAGTGACCTCACTAACTGAGGGACTTTTAACTACTTTGTTAGCGGAAATCAGAGATAAGTTTGCGGTCTCTGAGAATAACCAATTAAAAATACAATCTGCTTGTGAAATTCTTGAGACCAAGATAAATGCAACCTCTAACAGAGTGGGCGCCATGGAAGAAGTGGTTGAGAGTCTAACAAAACAAGTGGACAAAAATACACAAGAGATACAGGCATTAAGAAGTGAGGATAGAACCCTGAAAGATAAGCTGGAAAGTCTAGAAAATGCTGCTAGAAGAAATATCATCAGCTTTTTAAATATATCAGAAGATGCAGAAGGTGAAGATATAAAAGCTTTCATAATAAATCTCCTCCTAGAGTTACATCCCGAAATTGACAAGAAAAGCCCGGAGGAAGATATACAGCGAGTACATCGTGATCCATATCAGAAAAAGCCTGGTAAGAAAAACCCCAGGAAGATCCTGGTTAATTTCAGGACATATACGCTAAAGGAGAAGATTCTGGCAGGAGGTTTGAAAGCAGGAGCGCACAAGAGACACGCATGGTCATTCCGCATTAGATCGGACATATCCCACATAACCCAAGAAAAACAATGGGAGCTAGGGAAGGTTATGCAGAAATGAAAAAAGTTAGGAGCAACAGCAAACTTACGATTTCCAGCTTCCCTCAAAGTCATGTGGGACAGCAAAATGTTTACATTTAGAGATCCGGTCGAAGCAAATGCCTTGTTAAGTAAAATAAAGAGCACTTCATCCATATAGGCATTTTTGAAAAAACCCTGGGTAGAAATAGAGCCGGAAACTGGAGGTTTCCTCTAATAGTAGAAGGGGAGGTTTCCCCATGGGGTGAGGGTGGCTCCTCTTTCAAAAAAGTACAAACTTTTTATCTTCAGAAGGGTGGGGAGCATGTGGGGAAAAAAAAGAATGTCTTCATTTGAAGATGTAAGTAAATTTCTGGCCACTTTTGTAAACATAAGATACAGAGGAAGCAAACCTCTTTTTTATGTCTAATGTCAGAGTAAAGGAACTAGAAATAACGACCTGGAACGTAAATGGCATGCAGGTCCCGCAGAGAAGAAATAAGATTTTGGAATATTTGAGATTATCAGAGAGTAAAATCTTCCTTATTCAAGAATCTCACCTACTAAAAGAAGAATGGGTCTCAATTTTAAGGCAACAGAATTGGGTGGAACACTATATATGTACACATCAGACATGTATAACAAAAGGAGTGGCTATCTTAATTAAAAAATCAGCTGCTGCGGTAGTGGAAGAGGGTATAGTGGACCCAGGGGGAAGATAGGCTGTCGCTAAAATAAAGATCAGTGGAGTTGGATTTAGGTTAGCAAGCTATTACGGTCCCAATATAGATGATCCAGCCCCCCTGTATGCCTTGATACCTCATTTAGTAGAAGTTGATAATTACATAATCTTAGGAGGGGATTTTAACCTGGTGCTCAATCCAAGCAAGGACTCGACCTCTCTCAGAGCTATATCCAATACACAAAAAATGAGAAAAACTTTAAAGCAACTAATGCTAGATTTAGGTTTAATAGACATCTGGAGTGACTTGGCCACTAAATCTAAAGTTAAGGATGGGAAATTCACCTTCCATAATAAAAAATATGGACATAGGTTGAGGATCGACTTCTTCTTGGTCGGGATAAAAGCTAGACAAAACATCAGTCAATTTAGTCATGTTCCTGAGCATATGTCCGACCATTCGGCTGTAAGTTTGAAAATAGCTGTCTGTAAGACCCAGTCACATAGAAGGTATACTATAAATCGAGCATTATTATTGGAGCAAAATATAATCAATAGGTTGAAAGCAGAAACTAAAGAGTTTTTTTATCTAAACTTAAATACCGCATCAATTCAAACTGTATGGGATACATATAAAGCAGTTCTGAGGGGGGTGTTAAGAAGTATATCCTGGGCAAAAGCAAATAAAATAAAAGAGGAAACCAAAAAACTGGAAAACGAGATACAGAGACTGTCTGATAGTTTGGAGGGGGAAAGGGAGAATTCGATTATTACAAACAACTTAACATCCGCTAAATATAAACTAGCTAACTATCTAGAAGCTATACTTAAAAAAAATGGGATGCTAGTAAACTGGCACACCATGAGTATGGCGAAGGGTGTAGCAAGCTTCTTGCGTGGAAAACAAAGACAGAACAACCGAGAAACTGGATAAAAGACATACGACTTCCTAATAATGGTAGGGTAGTCACAGAAAGTAATGAAATTGAATAAGCTTTTGTCCAGTTTTTTAACAAACTGTATACAGAAGAGGAGATCATAGATGAAGCCTGCATGGAAGAATTTCTATCAGAGATGGATCTCCCCACTCTCCGACAAGTAGACAGAGATGTCATGAATGGTCCCTTTACAATGGAGGAAATACACCAAGTAATTAACTCCTTAAAAAAGGGGAAAGCTGCTGGCCCAGACTCTATCCCAAATGAGATCTATAAGATCTTAAAGGATGAATTAACACCTTTCCTAGTACAATTATTTAACTCCTCTTTCATAGAAGGAAATGGCCCCCCGTATCTTGGGAGGAAGCAACAATAATAATCCTTTTAAAACCTAACAGAAATCCGCGAGACTGTGAATCTTACCTTCCAATCTCGCTGTTGAACTGCGACCATAAAATCTACACGTAGGCTATAACATCACGATTAAATAAAGTGTTAGGGTCACTTATACATTCGGACCAAAAAGGATTTATGAAGGGGAGACAATTATGCGAGTTGACTCAGGATCTTATTGGAGCTATAGATGTGTCACAAACGTATAAGTCCCTTCTGGCGGTAATGACATTCGATGCCGCCAAGGCTTTTGATCGAGTTAATTGGAACTTTTTATTTAAAGTAATACAGCGTTTTGATTTGGGAGAAAATTGCTTAGCAGCAATTAAAGACATCTACAAAAAACCCTCCGCTAAAATCCTGGTTAATGGGAATTTGACTCGAGCAATACAAAGTAAAAGAGGCACCAGACAGGGGTGTCCTCTTTCCCCGTTACTTTTTAACATGTATATTGAGCCCTTAGCTTTTAATTTAAGAACGTCGCGGAAAATCATCCCGTTTAGTTATAACGGATGGGAAAAAAAATAGGGTTGTATGCTGACGACCTTATGGTATACACTGGGAATATAGAAAAATCTTACCCAGAAATATGGCTGGAAATAGAGAGGTTCAGAAAGGTCTCAGGATATCTGTTAAACCAACAAAAAACAGAGTTAATGAAATGGAATACAGAGTTCGTAAGCACCTATGAAAAGAAAGAGATAAGATACCTGGGAATTCAAATAACCCAAAACATAGATAAAATTGCGCAAGTTAATTTCGACAAGGTTACAAAAGAAGTAAGCTCACTCGTAAAATCTTGGGGGGCTAAATCTCTTTCTTTTCTGGGCAAATCCAATTTAATAAAAATGTCGATTCTCCCTAAATACACCTTTTTACTTAATACTATTCCCCTTGAGTTCCCAAAAATTTGGTTTAAGAAGGCGCAGGGTCTTTTTACAAAGTTTATATGGGGAAATAAGAGTCCTAGGATTTCCCAGAAAAAACTTAGAAAGAAAAAAGAGTACAGATCTTTATTTGTATGTGTGTGCATTTCAGTTAAACAAATTCCGACAATTAATGCTGGAACACAGTGCATTTTCACCCCTTTTTACAGCACTTACACGGGCATTATCTTAACAAGCCGATGTTTTTTTTCAAAAATTTGGCAACCCTAAAAAAATTCTTTACGTTAAATTGAAGATTCTGCTGACATCTGTAAAACTTTGGTCGCAAGTAAGCCGCCTCTTAAAAATTCCATATTATAATGATATTACCCCGATCTGGAATTCTCCGGGGATACCAGCATGTTTGACAGGCGCATTGGCGTTACCTATGAGAAACTGTGGAATTTTCTCTTGGGGCCAATTGTTAACTGACAAAGATCTTATATCTTGGCCGCATTTATCAGTCGGAGCTGGAAACTTGATCTCAAAGTTTAAATATTACCAATTAACAAGCTGGACAAAAGCAGTTGGAAAAGATCTGAAAGGGAATTCGTATTCACCATTAAAGATTTGCTCTAAAAGCAATAATGGAGAAGAGGAGCAGGCCTCATTTATGAAAATTTGGAAGAAGGATCTGCCAGATGAAGATCTCGAATCTATGGGGCAAGTATCAATGTCACTTCTTTGGTCATGTATAAATGCCGCACCATTAAAAAAGAATCACCTTTTTACAGCTCCTAAAGCATATTGGACCCCGCGGAGAATCTCAAAGATGGGAAATCGTGAGATCATGAAATGCCCTAAATGTGGAGAAGATAACGCTAACGAGGTCAATATATTTTGGAGCTGTCAGGTAATATATGAATTCTGGAACATAGTGGGAAAACCTCCTGGGGGGGTGATTTAATACTAACAAAGAAGCATAAAGCTTTGTTTTTTACCTTGATTCTCCTAGCTCGAAGGGAATTATGTATTAAATGGATATTAGCATGCCCTCCCACAGAGAACAAATGGACTTATTCCATTCAGAGGAAAGCACGTCTAGACCAAGCAGGCAATTTCACAAAAAAGACCAAATATTGGGAAATCTGGGATAATTGGATTGAGACAGGGGCTCGACATATATTATAAGGAACTGGGTTTTAAATATTCTAGTTTATTGGTTTACGTTTCTTTAATTGTTATGTAGATCTTGGTGTTTCTGGGTCCTTTGATTAATAATATGCTTCAGACATGGTCCTGGGGACTAGTCTGAAAAGGGCCACTCACTGGTAAGTGAGAATATATGAGCCGCTTTCCTTTTCAAGATTGTGGTTTTGGAACCCTAAAGAAGTGGTTGAAGGTGCGGCTCTGGAGATACATAGTATCCTTTCTCCTCTAGACACTAGAAGGGGTCAGAAAAGAACCATCTTTCTTGTTTTTTTTATGGTAGCATATTATCTTTAAATGAGGACGTTAAAAAAGATTTTTTTAAAAATCATCAAGAATGTCTTCTCCTTGAACAACAGGTGGAAATGTGTCAAAATAGCCCTGCCTTCGAACCCTAACGAAAGAAGCAAAAGGTATTTCCTTCTCTCAGCCCTGAAGCGATTAGCACCAATTGCGCCTAAATATGTTTCAAACCCATCAAACCATTGTTTCCATTTGATGGAGGGGTCACCTGGTGTTTCCAAAAATGGAGGTGGAGGCGCAACTGCTTACATACTTCTTCACAACACCACCCGAGGTTTTGGGTTAAAACAGTAAGAAGAAATACCACTGCAGAAATTGATTGTCATTGAATTTTGTAGTCTGGTAAGTAAATGCCCAAACAGAGAACAAAGCGATACAAAAGGGGATGATGGGCAGAGCGTTTGAGCAAATCAAACACTCACCCCCAGTCAACTGATCTGGATTCAATCCATCACCATTCTTTAGCTCACTCAGCCACCCCAGTTCAGACATGGCCATATGCAAATCAGTCTGACACTGTGCCTCATGGGAACAGTCCAGCACGAACTGCCAAGCCATATCTTCCCTGGACCGGAAACAAGCATCCTGGGACCGGTTTCGGATTCATAATCCTCATCAGCCAGGCTATCTTGAATCCAGTGGCCAAGTGAGCAAGGGACTCACGTCTGAGCATACCCTTCCACACCCAGATCTTTTGACTGGGTGTGAGTGTTTGATTTATTCATGTGCTCCGTCCATCACCACCCCCTTTTGTACTGCTTTTGGCCGCCATAAGTGTGGCAGGGTATGCTCAGACGTGAGTCCCTTGCTCACTGTGCCACTGGATTCAAGCAAGCCGGGCTGAAGACGGCTGGAATGCCAGAAACCGGTCCTCGGAAGCTTGTTTCCGGTCCAGGGAAGACATGGCTCGGCAGTTCGGGCTGGACTGTTCCCATGAGGCACAGGGTCAGACTGATTTGCATATAGCCGTGTCTGAACTGGGGTGGCAGAGTGGGCTAAATAACGGTGATGGATTAAACCCAGATCTTTTGACTGGGTGTGAGTGTTTGATTGATTCAGATGCTCCGTCCATCACCACCCCCTTTTGTACCGCTTTTGGCCGCCATAAGTGTGGGAGGGTATGCTCAGACGTGATTCCCTTGCTCACTTTGCCACTGGATTCAAGCAAGCCGGGCTGAAGACGGCTGGAATGCCAGAAACCGGTCCTCGGAAGCTTGTTTCAGGTCCAGGGAAGACATGGCTTGGCAGTTCGGGCTGGACTGATCCCATGAGGCACATGGTCAGACTGATTTGCATATAGCCGTGTCTGAACTGGGGTGGCAGAGTGGGCTAAAGAACGGTGATGGATTAAACCCAGATCTTTTGACTGGGTGTGAGTGTTTGATTGATTCAGATGCTCCGTCCATCACCACCCCCTTTTGTACCGCAAACAGAGAACAGGCAGGTGCCAAGAGAGCTGTAACAAACGTCCTCCTCGCAAAACAAAGTTGTAACAAAAATATGGCTCCTCAAAACACAATATGCATAGCGAAAATTAAATACACTGCAGCAAAAACCGTGGAAGAATAAGCTTTGTGCTTTAAAGACAATTCACTTACCGTACCAGCAAAGCAGCAAGGACCAAACTAACTTGTATGTCTCTTCGTGAACAGCGCTACCACAAATGACCTCTGAGGCACACACCGTGAAGCAGCTGTTCCAAGCAGACAGAAGAGATGCTCAACTGAGATAAGCCTTTATGATGTGGAATACCTTCTCAGTAAGCTCCTCAGTTGACTGGAACGCACCACAAACTCTGCATTCCACTGCCAGCAAAGACAAAGGAAAGCATGGTCTGTCGCGCTGTCATCACGTCGTTGGAGAACATGTTGAAACGCAGTACCCTCCTTGCGTTCCAAACTTTGATGAAGACGTGCTACATCAGCCCGTCGTCACGCCATTTTGGGTTGTGGTGAAATGCAGTGCCCTCCTTGCGTTACACCAACGGGGCTCCCACACCTCCAATTGCATGCTCTGCCCACAGTATGCCAGCGCCTTTCGGCTTTCTCAAGAAATCCGCCGCGACTCACCGGCAACCAGTACAACCTCCGGAAAGACCAGTCGCTGACGAAAATTCCCAGAAGCAACTGAAGTTTGCCGAAGAACAGGGAGACCATGCTTACAAGGCAGGCAGGTCCGTGTAGATGGCCCAGCACTCGTAGCCACAAAAAGATGTAGTGAAGCAGACGCAGGAGCCAGGTAAGGTAAACAGTGTAGTTTATTGAAGCTGCTGAACCATCTCAGGCACAGCTCAGATGACAAACTTAGATCAACTGACAAAACCTACAATGCTCAGTACGGAACCCTCACACAGTGAATTTCTATACCGAGCAACATTCTAAGCATCTTAAAACAGTAACTACTACTGTGTACCACACTTTTGTAATAGATACAGAATGTTAGCGATCTAGTTGTTCTTTGGAACATTGTGGGGAGGCAGAGGTCAGGGGCATGAACTCTGACAATTGAGGACAGATAGGGAGTGGCAGAGACATCAAGTCGACCAACTGGGCAGGCTCAAGGGGCAGTGACAGCACAACGGACCTTAGAGGGCAGTGGAAAGTGGGGCAAGGGCAGAAAACCAACCATGCAGCACAGGCAAGAGAGGCAGAGGCAATACAATGGATAATTGAGGGCAGGAGGAAGAGACAGTGGCAGTACAACCATGCATACCAACAGACCTGATTCAGACGGGAGATTCACAATTTGTTTTAAGCCCAAAGGAATTTTATTTGATCTGTCTCCAGCCTAAAATCTCCTCTTTTTCAATGTAAGTCAGTGGGGTAATCAATTCCCACAATACATTTTTCGTAAAGTCTCCCTCTTACCAAGTTCAAAATGTTGGCATGTTTGGTACAACAGACCATGGAGGGCAGAAGGAAAGGTGCAGGGACATGAATTCGGACATAAAAGGGCAGGAGGGGGTGACAGGGGCACCAAACTGACCTTACAGGGCAGATGCTAGGGGTTGCTGCAGTGCAACACACCACACAGGGTAAGCGGGAGGGCAGTGCAGCACAACGGACCATGGAGACTAGGAGGGAGGGGGCAGGGGCACGCCAATGGATCATGGAAGGCAGGAGGGAGGGGATAGGGGCCCGCACATATACAAAGGAGGGCAAGGGGCAGGAGCAGCAAGCTGACCACGCAGGACAGACAGGCAGTCGAAGCACAAAACACAATGGAGGGCAACAGGCAGACTATAAAGGCATACACAAGGACAACTGTGGGAAGGTGGCTGGGGATTAGGGGAAGCAACTGACCACACAGGGCAGATGGGAGGGGCATGGCAGCACAAAATACCATGCATGGTAGGCATAAGGGTTAGTGGCAGCACAATGAACAGTGGTGGGAAAGAGGATGGGGCAGGGCCTTGTATAAAGGACCATTGTTGGACCCGGCCTCGTGGCGTGGTCCTACCCCTCCCGCATGGCGGGCCCGGGACAACATCGGCCCTCCATCAACCCGCTGTCGCCCCCCCCTGGCACTACCCTCCACGAACTCTCGACAAGAGCAGCCACCCTGACAACCCACGTCTCTCCCCCGTGGAACCCGGCGAACACTACTCGCCCCCAACTCTGCAGGTCCGGCTACCACTCCGGACCACCTTTCAGGCCCGACTCCATCTTGGGCCCATCACGTCCCGAGCACGTGGCCTCGGCCCGACCCCGGCCACGGCCTCAGCGGAGCCCGACATCGAGGCACCAAGATCCACCCAGGTGGTAGAGTGGCCACTCGATGGATCTAGGAGGAGGGGAGTTTCGATGGCCCTCCAGCCGTCCCCGGACGCCTGGTATCGATCGCCCTCCGGCCTCCCTGGGCGCTGGCTCCACCCCCCTGCTGGGTGTCTGGACACACTCATCCCGGCCCCTCTGACCCCCAGGCGCGAGGGCCGGGACATCAAAGGACTCCAGTCCTATATCTGGGCGAGCCCTGGATTAAGACAGTAGTTGTAGCTTGGAGTCGAAGCCCTGCTGACCTCGTCGCAGCTGATCCTGATAAGAACTCTTGTACCTCGAACCACCTTCGGAGCCCTGCTGACGCTGTCGCGGCCCGACTACGCCGAACCATCCTCGGAGCCCTGCTGACGCTGTCGCGGCCCGACCACGCTGAACCATCCTCGGAGCCCTGCTGACGCTGTCGCGGCCCGACTATGCCGAACCATCCTCGGAGCCCTGCTGACGCTGTCGCGGCCCGACCACGCCGAACCATCCTCGGAGCCCTGCTGACGCTGTCGCGGCCCGACCACGCCGAACCATCCTCGGAGCCCTGCTGACGCTGTCGCGGCCCGACCACGCCGAACCATCTTCGGAGCCCTGCTGACGCTGTCGCGGCCCGACCACGCCGAACTGTCCTCGGAGCACTGCTGACGCTGTCGCGGCTCCTTGCACCCCCCAGCTCGAGGATTGAGAGCTGTGCGCCGGGCATCCTAGTGGCCATTGTTACCAAGACTGTCCCGCTACCCCGTTCCCCTGAAACCGAGACTTTAAGGGTCCCTCGACCCCTTTGTACAGATTGCTGCTAGAACTTGCCTTTATATATATATATAAAGACTCTTAAGAATCTACTCTCGTGTGGTGTCCCTTTGTAGTGGTGTGATTGCTCGTCAGGTACGATTGTACGAGAGGAGCCTCGCCAAGGAGGCCTCTCGACGGCGCTCGGCCTATTCCATAAGGATTGGTGGGTCTCAGGGTGGTCAGTCAGACATCTTCTGTCTCCCCTGGGGTCGCCTTTCTAACATTGGTGGCAGGCGACGGGATCCGAGCCGACGCAAATCGTACAGCGAGTAACTCGCCCACTACTAACAGAGACCCACAGCAACTATGACTACTAAAGAAGCCGGAACGTCCCCACAGTTCCAAAAGGAACTATTGGAGGAGTACACCCATAAAGAACTCAAACAATTTTGCAAAGACTTAGGTATCCCTACCACCGGACTAAGCACCAAAGAAGATTTTAAAGAAGATTTTAAAGAAGCGCTGCAAACCTGGGTGGAGGCTGAAGCGACGCCACCCCGAACTGAAGGTGACACGGTCCCAGACGTGCCCCCGAGAACCATAACAACCCCAGCGGTAGAAAGAACCACCAGCAGAGACACGGGCCTCTCCCACGAAGACGCCTAAGAGCGAGAGAGAAGCCGGCTCCATGAGTTGGAGCTCGCCCGACTACGGCTGGACGGAGAACTCCAACTAGCGGAAAAGAAAATGGCCATCGAGCAACTCCGGTTGCAAGGAGACCTGGAGGAGAGACGGAGGCAGAGAGAATTGGAAGAAAAGAAACTCGCGTTCGAGCACGAGCGTGGCCTCAAAGAACTAGAGATCAAGGCCAAGAGCGAAGAAGCTGGCGCCGCTGTGAACCGAAGCCCCCCACCTCCTACCGACATGAAGGTCCATATTCCCAAGGATGTCGTCAAAGAGTACTATAAAAATGACGACATCCAGCAGTGGTTTAAGGCCTACGAAGTCGCCATGACTGCGCACCGCATACCACGAAAAGATTGGGGTGCTGGCTTATGGGGGAAGTTCGTCAGCGAAGGAAGAGACACCCTGCTGGAACTGGCCGACGACGTGATGTCCTCCTATGATCACATGAAGGACGCCCTGTTCACCCGTTATGGTCTCACTTCTGAGATGTACCGGCAGAGATTCCGAGACTGTAAAAAGATCCCCGGTACCACATGGGTGGAGTATGTAAACTTTTATAGCCGGGCCCTGGAAGGGTGGATCAAGGGCAGCAAGGTGTCCACCTACGAGCAGCTGTTCGACCTCATCGTATGGGAACACCTCTCCAACAACTGCTTTGTCGAGCTCCGACAGCATCTACTCGACAGCAAACTGACCGAGCCCCGGAAACTCGCCGTCGAGGCCGATCGATGGGTGAGCACCCGGGTCCCCCGGGCCCCGATAGGGGAATCAGGACGGAACTTCCAGGGGCACCCCCGCCAGCGAGGCGGCGGAGGAGGCCAGAACCGGAGCCGAGACTTCCCGTCGGCCCCACCCCGGAGTCCGCCCCGGGGGTCGCCCCAGAATAACACTTCGCCAACAATGATCAGAAGAGGGCCCCCCCCCCAGCACGGCCGGGGCCCCGCCCGATCGTTACATGCCACAGATGCCAGCGGCCAGGTCACTTTTCCAGTGACCCCCACTGCCCACTGAACCAGCGTAGCGGCACCACCGGACCGCCAACCAGCCAGATCGCGGCCGCCGCCCTGGGGGAAGGAGAAGAAGAAGAAGAGGCCTACAACGAGGACCAGACTGAGTGGGAGCCGGCCGCCATGGCCCTAGTCTGTCTAGGCGAAAGAGACATGATCCCCCGGGCTCCACTCCCGAGCAACACCCAAAAATACCGTCAGTGGGTCAACATTAATGGGCGACGGACCGAAGCACTCTGTGACACTGGGGCTAGTGTGACGGCCGTCCGCTGCCACTTAGTGACTCCCGAACAGATCCTACCGAATGTGCTATGCCCCGTACTGGCCGTCGACAATTCCGAGACCCTGTGCCAGATGGCCCGAATCCCCTTCGAGTAGGGAGGGGTGTCGGGCACACTTAAGGTGACCGTCCGGGACGACGCCCCCGTGGACTGCCTCCTCGGCAACGACCTCGAGAGCTCCCCCTGGGCCCAGGTCCAGCGAAGAGAACACCTGGGGATGTTGGGACTACCCGAGTGGGTCTGCACAACCACCCGATCCATGGCAGCCCGGGCCCCGGCGGCAACCGAGGCCGCCCTGACCGAAGAACAGGAATGGCCCGCGCCGCCACCTCCCGCCGTCGAGAAAGAAACCGACCCTGAGTCCGGGCCACCGGCCCCCACCGCGACGACCTCCCCGAGCTCGGCGACATCCCCGAACTAGTCCAATGGCATCATGAAGGTGGTCCCACCCGAGAACAATTCCGGCAGGAACAGAAGACCTTCCCCTCCCTCGAGGGGACCCGGCAGCAAGCCGCCGCTCAAGCCGCTGGGGTCCCACTGGGGTCCCACTGGGTCTACTGGGACCACGACCTCCTATACAGCGAACAGAAAATTGCCGAACTAGGGGCCAGCCGAGTGTTGGTGGTCCCCCTACGATTCAGAGACTTCCTCTTAAACCTGGCACACGACGTGCCCCTCGCCGGGCACCTGGGGCAGGACAAAACCTACAGCCGCCTGGTGACCCATTTTTACTGGCTAAAAATGCGCAACGACGTGCACAATCACTGCAGAACCTGTCCGACCTGTCAAGCCAGCGGGAAGAGCGGGGGGAAAGGAAAGGCCCCGCTCCAACCCTTTCCCGTGGTAACCACCCCCTTCGAGCGAGTGGGGATCGACATAGTGGGACCCCTGGACCCCCGCACCTCCCAAGGACACCGCTTCATCCTCGTCCTGGTGGACCATGCCACCCGCTACCCAGAAGCCATCCCCCTCCGGACCACAACAGCCCCCGTGGTGGGCCGGGCGCTGATGGGGATCTTCTCCAGAGTAGGATTCCCCCGAGAGGTCGTGAGTGATCGGGGCACAAACTTTATATCCAAATATATGCGGTCCCTGTGGCAACAGTGCGGGGTCACATATAAGTTCACCACCCCGTATCACCCCCAAGGGAATGGACTTGTGGAGCGGTTTAACCGAACACTCAAGGGGCTGATCAAGGGCCTGGAAGAGCCCCTACGCCGCAAATGGGACGTCCTGCTGCCTATCGGGAGGTGCCCCAGAAGTCCCTGGGGTTCAGCCCCTTTGAACTATTGTACGGACACCCTGTCCGAGGTCCCCTCAGCCGGGTCAAGGAAGGCTGGCTGGGAGACTGACGTCCGAGATGCTCCGCCTGATGTCTACCGGTACCGCCTGACCCTCCGCAACCAGACTTGGAAGTTCCGGGAACTTGCCGAGGCCAACCTTGAGGCCAGTCAGGAGGAGATGAAACGCTGGTATGACCAGAACGCCTCGTCCATCGAGTTCGAGCAGTGCCAACAGGTCTGGGTCATGTCCCCGGTCGAACCTTGTGCCCTCCAGGACAAATGGACGGGGCCCTTCAAAGTGGTGGAGTGCAAGAGCCCCGTCACCTATCTGGTGGACATGGAGTCCCCCCGGAACCCCCTCCGGGTTCTACATGCCAACCGGCACAAGCCTCACTTTGCCCGCACAGAGCTGAGCCTGCTGTTGGCTACGGATGACGGAGCCGAAGATGACTCCGAGCCCCTGCCCGACCTCCTGAAGTGCTCCGAAAAGGACGGCTCCGTCGAGGGAGTCCCCCTCTCCTCCGCCCTGACCCCCGAACAGCGCCAGGACTGCCGAAAGCTGCTAAGACAATTCGCGGACCTGTTTACACTCACTCCCGGTGTCACCCAGTGGTGTGTCCATGATGTCAACACCGGGGACAGCCCACCCGTGCGACACCGGGCGTACCGAGTTCCCGACCGAGTTCGGGCCTGCATCCAGTCCGAAGTTGCCAAGATGCTAGTCCTAGGGGTGGTCGAACCCTCAGACAGTCCCTGGGCCAGTCCAGTTGTCCTGGTCCCTAAAGCCGCTGCCCCCGGCGCCCCCCCGGAACTCAGGTTTTGTGTCGACTACCGGGGGCTGAATGCCGTCACCAGGACCGACGCCCATCCCATCCCCCGGGCGGATGAACTGATCGATCGCCTGGGGGCCGCCAGATACCTCAGCACCTTCGACCTCACGGCCGGGTATTGGCAGATCGGCCTCACCCCTGGTGCCCAGGAGCGATCTGCCTTCTCGACCCCCGATGGCCACTTCCATTTCAAGGTGATGCCCTTCGGTATGAAAAACGCCCCGGCCACTTTCCAGAGACTGGTGAATAGGGTGCTGGCAGGGCTAGAAGAGTTCAGTACCGCACATCTGGACGATATTGCGGTGTACAGCCTCCACTGGAACGAGCACCTGACACACCTCTGGGAAGTCCTGACGGCCCTCCGACGGGCCGGACTGACAATAAAAGCCAGCAAGTGCCAGATAGGCCAAGGGTCTGTGACCTATCTGGGGCACCAAGTAGGGAGCGGCCAGGTAGCGCCCCTCTAACCAAAGATTGATGCCATCGTAGCCTGGGCGCCCCCAGTCACCCAGACAGCGGTCCGAGCCTTCCTGGGGCTCACTGGATACTACCGGCGCTTCATAAAAGACTATGGGAGCATTGTGGGGCCCCTCACTGAACTGACCTCCAAAAAGCAACCACAGAAGGTACACTGGACCCCCGAGTGTCAAACGGCCTTCGAGACTCTGAAAACTGCCATGTGCACCGCCCCTGTGCTCCAAGCCCCCGACTACAGCCGAGAGTTTGTGGTCCAAACCGACGCCTCGGAGCACGGCATCGGGGCGGTCCTATCGCAAGTTGACCCCAAGGGAATTGACCATCCTGTGGCCTTCATCAGCCGGCGCCTGCTGGCTAGAGAACAACGATGGAGCACCATCGAGAGAGAAGCCTTCGCCGTCGTGTGGGCCCTCAAGAAACTCCGGCCCTACCTCTTTGGCACCCACTTCCGGGTCCAGACCGACCACCGGCCCCTGCGATGGCTGATGCAGATGCGGGGTGAGAACCCGAAGCTGCTGCGATGGTCCATCTCCCTCCAAGGGATGGACTTCACTGTGGAGCATCGCCCTGGCAACGACCACGCCAATGCTGATGGCCTGTCCCGCTTCTTCCGCCTCGGCGAGGAGACACCCCAAGAAGATGGGTGACTCCCTGCCTTCAGCTGGAGGGGACGTGTGTTGGACCCGGCCTCGTGGAGTGGTCCTACCCCTCCCGCATGGTGGGCCCGGGACGACATCGGCCCTCCATCGACCCGCTGTCGCCCCCCCTGGCACTACCCTCCACAAACTCTCGACAAGAGCAGCCACCCTGACAACCCACGGCTCTCCCCCCTGGAACCCGGCGAACACTACTCGCCCCCAACTCTGCAGGTCCGGCTACCACTCCGGACCACCCTTTCAGGCCCAACTCCATCTTGGGCCCATCACGTCCCGAGCACGTGGCCTCGGCCCGACCCCGGCCACGGCCTCAGCGGAGCCCGACATCGAGGCACCAAGATCCACCCAGGTGGTAGAGTGGCCACTCGACGGATCTCGGAGGAGGGGAGTTTCGATGGCCCTCCAGCCGTCCCCGGACGCCTGGTATCGATCGCCCTCCGGCCTCCCTGGGCGCTGGCTCCAACCCCTGCTGGGTGTCTGGACACACTCATCCTGGCCCCTCTGACCCCCAGGCGCGAGGGCCCGGACATCAAAGGACTCCAGTCCTATATTTGGGCAAGCCCTGGATTAAGACAGTAGTTGTATCTTGGAGTTGAAGCCCTGCTGACCTCGTCGCGGCTGATCCTGATAAGAACTCTTGTACCTGGAACCATCTTCGGAGCCCTGCTGACGCTGTCGCGGCCCGACTACGCCGAACCATCCTCGGAGCCCTGCTGACGCTGTCGCGGCCCGACCACGCTGAACCATCCTCGGAGCCCTGCTGACGCTGTCGCGGCCCGACTACGCCGAACCATCCTCGGAGCCCTGCTGACGCTGTCACGGCCCGACCACGCCGAACCATCCTCGGAGTCCTGCTGACGCTGTCGCGGCCCGACCACGCCGAACCATCCTCGGAGCCCTGCTGACGCTGTCGCGGCCCGACCACGCAGAACCATCTTCGGAGCCCTGCTGACGCTGTCGCGGCCCGACCACGCCGAACTGTCCTCGGAGCCCTGCTGTCGCGGCTCCTTGCACCCCCCAGCTCGAGGATTGAGAGCTGTGCGCCGGGCATCCTAGTGGCCATTGTTACCAAGACTGTCCCGCTACCCCGTTCCCCTGACACCGAGACTTTAAGGGTCCCTCGACCCCTTTGTACAGATTGCTGCTAGAACTTGCCTTTATATATATATATATAAAGACTCTTAAGAATCTACTCTCGTGTGGTGTCCCTTTGTAGTGGTGTGATTGCTCGTCAGGTACGATTGTACGAGAGGAGCCTCGCCAAGGAGGCCTCTCGACGGCGCTCGGCCTATTCCATAAGGATTGGTGGGTCTCAGGGTGGTCAGTCAGACATCTTCTGTCTCCCCTGGGGTCGCCTTTCTAACAACCATGGAGTGCAGAAGGTAGGGGCCGGGACTGGACATATACAACAGAAGGTAGGGATAAGTGGCAGGGGCTTCACTTCACTGAGAAGTAGCAGCACACAGAACATGTAGGGCAGAAGGAAGGGGCAACAAAATGGACCATAGAGGGCAGGAGAGAGGGTATAGGGGCATGAAACTCAAACGATGGAAGCCAGGAGGGAATGGGGCAGGGACAGACAGTAGCCCTTTGACAATGTCAGCTCAACAGAATAAGCAATGTAGACAGGAGGGGCAGCGGAATCTCCATGGAACATGGCGGGCAAAAGGGTGAGAGCAGAGGCATGCACACAAACATAGGAAGGCAGGGGGAAGCAGGATAGGGGCAGCAAGCTAAGCACCAAGCCTAAGCAAGGAGGCTGTGGCAGGGGCAAATATTTGAAAGCTAACTGGAAGGCAGTGGCAACTCATCAGACCATGCAGGGCAGGAGGGAGGGGGCTGGTGCATGGACTCGGACAAAAGAGGGCAAGATTGAGTTGGGTAGGGGCTACTAGCTAAGCATGCAGGGAAGGCTGGAAGGGCAATGGCAGAACATAAGCCACACAGGGCTGGAATGAGGCGGCAGGGCATGGGCTTGGACAATGGAGGGCAAGGAGGAGGTTGGATAGGGGCAGCAAGCTTGGGCGGGGGCAGTACAATGGACAATGCCAGGCCAGGTCCTGCGTACAACTCCCCGCCATGCATTGTGATAGACATCTTATGTTGCATAATAAAAACCATAGAAATTTACAGAAAAAAACAAAGGTTAAAGTGACGTTATCATTAGAAATTGTAAGAATGTCTAACTTTACATTAAACAAACTTAGAAATTCACTGAAAAAAACAAAGGTTAAAGGAATGTCATTTAAAACTTAGCATTTGAAACTAACAAAGCTACTGATATTCACCAGTTATAGCTATCTCAAGTAACTATAACTTGTGCCCTCGCAATGCACTGCTTTCACCCTCACATAATAAATCACTTATGACAAATTCATTGACTACATTTACAACATTCCTGATCACATCTAAATGCCATCACTATTTATTTATTTTTGAAACTTATAAAGCGCGCAAATGCCCAGGGGCGTCTCGGTGCTACGGACGTGGCAGAAAGAGAAGCAGAATTACTGATTAAACAGCCATGTCTTTATTTTTCTTCTGAAGGCCAGCAGGGTTTGTCATGATCTGATCTCCAACGGGAGAAAGTTCCACAATTTTGCAACCGAGACAACAAAGCGTTGATCGCCTCATGAGGCAGTTTTGGCCCGTGGCACTGACAGGAAGTATGCATTGGAGGATCGGAGTGGCCTGTTGGGGATATGGATGGCTAGAGAGTTTAATACGAACTGAGGGCCTAAATTTCGAGAGGCTTTATAGGCAATACAAAGTGCCTTCAATTTAATTTGGTTCCTCACGGGGAGCCAGTGGTAACTTTGAATTACATGTGCTATGGGCTTGAATTTGGGGTTCCTGACAGCATTCTAGCTGCTGCATTCTGCACCGATTGCAATTTTTGAATAACCCTATTGACAATACGTGCATGGCGGTGGTGGGAGTTATAGTTACATGAATGTGTGTTCATGATTTCTGCTACTAACCTGAAGAACTCAGGGCAATACATATCAGCTTTGTGTGTGGCTGATGGCGAAACATCCAAACAACGGCCTACAATACTAAGTTTGGTTTTTTTTTTTGTTTTTTTTTTAAAGCAAGACTTTATTGAGGATATCCAGCAACATTACATTCAGGCGCCTACAACCCTGAGGCCGGCTGAAAGAACGTCATACGTATGATATATATGCAATTACGCCGGTCAACTCTGGTTGTGAGCCTTCTACGGAACATTAAACATGTCGGACCTTCAATAATCTCTATTCTACGGACAGTACAGCCGCTTGCATTTTATATTTTATGTGAACAATAAAACATAGAACTAAAAACATGACTCAGTAGTGACCGACACAACAGTACTCATGCGTCTCTGTATCAGCTTATCGCCGTTAGGTGTCGCCTCTGTGGGCTGCGTTCAAAACCACCTCCCCTTGCGCCCAACCCCCCTCTGTTGTACTCACTGTATCGCATACTGCGTAATGCCCTCCACACCATTCCATACTCTTTAACAATTAAACATTGTCCTCCCATTGTCCACAAACCGCTGCGAAGCGGCCCTGATCATCTATCTTGGTGGATTCGACGATGTAGTGGGAAGATTTTCGCATTAGTATGCCTGTGCCACGTGACCCCGAGGTGAACTCCGCATGCGCAACCATGTGGTAGCCTCGTCTATCCATCGCCTGTGTAGTAGTGCCCATCAGATGTGTTTCCTGTAAAAGGACCAGAGCGGGACCCACTCTCTTAATTCCCTGAAAAACCAGGCCTCGTTTAATCTTATCGCCCAGCCCTCTAACGTTCCATGACATTATTAGCAGCGGGGCCATCGGGGTGATTTGCTCTAGCCCGGCCATGGCAGTGGTGTGTGGCTGGGCCAACCCAGGATCTTCGGATTCGAGCCATGCCGTTCCCCCCGTGGGAGAACCAGAGGAGAGACATATGGAGCGATAAGAAAGGTATCATCGCGTGTACTGTACCGTGTCCTGCCTCGCTGTGCAGTGCTTATGTCGTGTTGCGTTGTGTTGTGTTGAGTCAAACCATTAACTTTTAGAACCAAGTAATCCCCATTAAGAAACATCCCCTCACCCATAACTGCCCCCCTCCCTGCTCCCCTGCTGCTCGGACTCGAACCTGCCCGCCTCCCCAACTTAGCAGAGTGCACTTCCCAAACCCCAACCAGTGTACTTGCGCGCCGGGGTGAAGGAGTCTCCGCGGTCAGCAGCCCCTCAGTCTTCTCCCCGGAGGCCCCTCGCCCAGTGTCCAGTGGCGAGCCTCAGGTGTGCAGCCCAGCAAGTTCAATAGAAATTTTAACCTGGAAGTCATTGCTCTTCGTTGTCTACTTCGCCCGCTTCGTCTCTCAAGGGTGATTCCTCGTCAAATCCCCCTCCTCCCGATGCTTGGGATTCCGGATGATGTCCGGCTGTACGATCCTTCTGCTGCCGGCGGGGTCGCCGAGGGTGGGAGTTTGTTCTCCAGCCGTCCAGCCAGTCCCGCGCAGACTCTGGGTTATCAAAGAACCAAGTTTTATTTTCAGCAACTACTCGCAACCTGGCCGGGAAGAGCATGGAATACGGGATCTCTCTCGCTCTGAGTTCTTTCTTCACCTCGAAAAACGTTCTTCGCCTGCGTGCCACCTCTGCCGTATAATCAGGGAAGAATGCCACCGTGGCATTTTGGATTTTAACAGGAGGGGATGTCCGGGCAGCTTGCAGAGTGACATCTCTGTCCCTGAAGTTGAACAGTCGGGCCACAATGGGCCGTGGGGCCGCTCCCGGCTTCGGCTGGCCTCCCGGTACGCGGTGCGCCCTCTCCACCGAAAAGAATGTTGACAGTCCCTTTGGCCGCAGTTCATTTGTGATCAGGTTCTCCACGTATAAGTCTATGGCTCTCACACCTTCCGACTACGGTACACCAATTATGCGGATGTTATTCCGCCTGGAGCGCCCTTCCTGATCGTCGAGCTTCTCACGTAGTACCTTATTGTCTGTTGCCAGCTTCTCCACCGCCAATTGAAGTTCAGACACATCCTCCACTAGTGATTTTGTTACCACTTCCATGGCGTTGACCTTTTCCGTCATTTTGTGGAAATCGGCTCTGATCAATGTAATGTCGGTCGAAATCGTTCCCACCGTCGTTTGTAGATGCGCCAGGGCTTGCATCACATCATCCAGTGTCGCCTTTTTGCTCCCCGGTACGTCCACGGATTTACCAGCTATCTCCTTTCCGGTCGTCAGGGGTACAGCGGGCCTGTCGCAGGCATATCGGTCTATTCGAGTCTGTGTAGTGCCACTCTTCAGGCCCTTCCCCGCCATGTTGGCGTTTCCCACGGTCTCCGGGCACTCCTGCGATGGAGGACCGCGTCTGCCCCTTTTGCGGTTGATTTTGTTTGCCGACGTTGCAGCCTGTGTCAGTGGCCGGGCAGGAGGCGTTGTACCTGTCCTGGATCGCCTGCGATGAGAGGACCGAGTAGTTGCCCCGCTATGGCTAACAGGGACTGTGGAAGGAGGAATGTTGGATGTGTCCCGTTCCTCGTGCCTATGAGAGCTGCCACCAGTCAGTTCCAAACCAGGGATAGAGTGTCCGTGACCCAGCTCAGTGTATGGGTATTAGGCTTCCCCCATCGTTTGCATCGATCAGGGAGTGTCCCGGATATGATCGATTGGGCCCACCTGCTGGACGCAGCCTTACTATGTGAGGCCCCTCTTCTCCGCGACCCTAGTTGCTCTATGGGCAGCCGCCCGCTGCTTCGTGGAGTTGATTCACCCCCAGGCAGTCCTTGAGAGAGCTCCCTGTTGCCCCGAGTGCCACGTGCCCCGTGATTTCAGTGCCGCCGGGGGGACCACAACGTAGTGCGGGTGGTGGCCTCAGTCTGCCGAATCCATCTCCAGGCAAGTAGGGTAAGTGTGTTCTTCTTTCGCCCTGCTTACACACCGCCAGTAGTTCAGTGCTCTCAGTATCCGCCACTTTTGAGTCTGGGTGCGGTGTCTGAGGTCTGTATGCAGGCCGGGCCCCGGTAGTATTATCCTCCGCTCCCCACAAAATGGCGGCTCACTGCAGTTACACCATTCTCATCAGCGGTCTGCTGTGCACTATCTGGTCGCTGAGGAGCTAGGAAGCATTAGCCAGTCTCTACCTTCGCACTCCCGTTCGTGAGCCGGGTTCGGGTCCGCCGGCACTCACCCCGAGTTTCGGCGTTCTCCAGCTGGACGGGTAGTCTGTGGGAACTTCCGGTGTGGGTCTCCCGGGGCAGCTGCACTTCCTGTCGGGCCGGATTACTAGGACAGTCCCTGGTGTGTTCGCGCTGTGGATGCCGCTCCGCAGCTCCGTCAGAAGTCGGCTTTCAGGCGTCGGATATTCACGCCGCTTACACCCTCCGGCACCGCCCGGTCCTGGGCTCAGGTTCCCACCTTCGGGGATGAATAAGTGTAGCGGATGGTAGGTCGGATCTTAGGAGAGGCCGCCTCAACCACGGAGCCTTTCCTTTATGCTGCCGCCATCTTCGGCTGCTAGCCACGCCCCCCTACAATACTAAGTTTAACAAATTCTCACAAATGGAGAGACAAACTCCTCATCCACCTTGGTAGCAAAGATGTTCCAAACATAAATTGCCCCATCTTTCAAAAGAAAATTCTTTTTGCACGCTACTGTGCACAACCCTTCCTAACTTTAATTCAGCAACACCACTAACAACTCCACAGTAGTCCATGTTTCTGGCAACAGGCAATGCCAATGCAGCAATCCACCACCACTGAAACCTGCACCATACCCACCGAGACCTGCACTCCCTGCTGTGACTGCACTCACCAAACTCTTGATATAGTATGGATGAATGAAAACATAGTACACAGTTTATTCCTGTTACGTTTTAATAGATAACACACCACTCATTTCCATTTTCGATGTAAGTTACATTAACTTTAAAATGTAATTTTAGTTAATTTAAAATTTACATTAGTTTAAAATGCAATTACATTTAAAATTAAAATTGTATTTAAAATGATTAAACTTTATTAAATGAAATAGAATGAAATGATGATGTCTCTATTTGCACACTAGATAATGCTTGGTCTGTTTTGAACTTTGGGGCAGTGGACCTTTCACTTCCTTGTTTTTGGTGAGTTCACTCCATAGACAGCTAAAAACAAACATGAACTGTGGGGTGATCTTCAACAGGAGATGGTGAAAATGTAATTATCAATAAGAAATTACAACCTGATAATTCACTTACAGCATGGGTCCTCTTGCAGAGCACATACCCATGCCCAGAAGAGTAACAGTGATCAACTATGCTTATCCTACAACTGGCACACCCTTTCACCAGGTCCTGATGCACTCAGCAAATACTGGCCAGTATAAGTGGTGAGCAATGCAGTAGTGTCTTAGGGTTTTTGCTACTCTTATTCTATGCAAGGTTAGCCAAGACTCCCTTTCTCTTTCACTATAAAGATCGAGTAGCTAGAGTCTCCTTTAAGGAAGACTTTCTTTTTATTTCACAGGTGTTTGCCTGTAGTGTGATATGATTGGCATTGGTTTTTTATCACTTTTGACACTTTTTTATTTCGTGTTAGGGTCTCGTAAAACAAAATATTTGTATCTGCTTTATTTCACTCTACAATGCAATATTTACTCACTGTAATATTTTTAGTCTTTAAAAAGCTGAACCTATGTAGCCTAGAAGTGGTCTGTTTGGGACCAAATGATGACTAATTCCATATTATCTAGTAACAAATCATACCAATGTTTTTGTCACAACATAAGCTCAATGCAGTCTTTCCTATATGATGGATTGTTAAGGTGTAGGCAGTGATATAATATATCTGGGGTAATATCTAGAATGTTGTTTTGATGAAAATTGTTTGTAAAAGTGATTGGGACAGACTTATGTTACAAATGAGTTTCCTATTCTGAAATATACCCCTGCCCATTCCCCCAAGGGGGTTGGGTGATTTTCCAAGTATTTGAAGCAAGAGATTTGGGATGGTTTGCATGGGACCGTCATGTGTGTAATTTTCTGCATTCATTCTTTGCTCTTGATTAGCAAGAATTTAGGGACATTACATTTAAAATGCTCATCAACAGTCAAAAATCAACAAGTTTGTTAAGTCTTTGTACGTACATTTGTCGCTTTATGTATTCTTTTAGCAGTGTTTCATCCACGGGGTACATCTGTGGTGTAATTCCATCGTCAAAGTAATATATCATCCTCGGGCTAACTTCTGCTTGTATCTGGTGGGGTATTTCACCATATTGTTCTTGATAAACATAGGAATAGCCATAGTGTGCTTCACACATATAAAAGACAGAAAGTAACATGTGTCACAATCTACAGGTGGAATAAAATCATCCTAAGAAATTATACAGTCACATTGCATTGCAATCTGTTTATTAGTCACTGGGTGCCAATTTGACAGGTTTCATGTTGAATTCTTTGTTGAAGTCACCAATGTCTTTGGTTTCATATACCACTTGCATGCTAATGACAAGGTGAACTCGTCATGAGAGCATACTGGAGCTGTGCTCATGACAAGGTCAACTCGTCATGTATAATGGGAAACATAAATCTGCAGCACAGGAGGGGAAAACCCCTTAGCAGCCAAGTGGTTAAGATGTAGGCTGTAAGGGCATGCACTTTATGACCTTTCTCTACAAATACAGCTTTACAAGTGTCTACAAATACAGCATTACAAGTGAAAGCAACAAACCAACAGAATGTTATACAACAGAGGCATGTTTGAGTGAGAGGTGTTTAGTAATGAGCGGGTTAGGGGTTTGTATTCAGTTAAGGTTTTTTTGTTTTTGAGATTAGAGTGGGGGGCATCGAGCGTGGTGAGGCTATAGGCATTGGGTGTTGTAATATTGTTTTGTATTTTGTATAATGAGCGTGCTCATAGGAGTAGTCGGCTGAGCTATTTCTTTTATTTGTTTTAGAGACCCCTGAAGAAGAGCCTTATGGCTTCAAATGCATTATAATGGGCCTACTCCGTTGCATGATTGACCTTGATGTGTCACTGTATAAGCCTGAATGGGCATTCAGGAGGCATAAGAACTAAGTTGAATAAATAATGATGGTCAATTAAGCTGTCTCCGCAGTGATTATAAATACAATGATTTATGGTGAAAAAAGAATCATAAAAATATTGGTATCAAGTGGAGTGGTTTAAATGGACAAATTCAAGAAGACATATTTTATTGAGAAGGAATATTTCCTATTTCGCAGTGCGACAGTTGGGTGCGCGAGCAAGTTGCCCTTTGGAATCATATTGAATTAGCTGTGACATGTGGCGATTCACTGTAGCTGATCGCACTCATTTACAGACTACTACTTTTCCGTGTATGAATATGAAAAATGAAATTTGATTAAGGGAAGGAGTGCAACCTGAAAAGTACTTTCCCACTTTCTAAAACATTTCTAAAACAGTAATGTCAATTCCAACTTTACCATTGCACTGCACTTTATGTTATTATGTACATGTTACGAAAGATGCAAATAAAAAGAATTTAAAAACAATCCAACTCAACCAGTAAATAGGATGTATCACTACCATGAGAGAAGTAGGCCTCACAGTATTGAAAAACTAATTTAGCTGTTTGTCACTACTAGGACATGTAAAACTTAAACGTACATGTCATACCTTTAACTTACACAGCACCCTGCCTTGTGGGCTACCCATGCCTACCAAAGGGATGACTTATCCATACTAATATTATAAAGAGAGAGCCCAAATCCTTGAGGCGGGTAATCTCAGTCACCACAGCACCAATCACAACACCCAATACAGCGTTGGAAAGGGCAGTTGCAGCAGTAGGACATAGGCTATGCAGACGGATAAAAAAATATAAATAAAAATTGCAAAAAACTACATCATCCAGAAGGCCGAGGGCCAAAATAACATCAAACAGGAAATGATGTAATAATGTGACTCACTATATTGAGACTGAGAGCCTGGAGCCAAATTGATCGTGAAAAAAGGATATGCTATCCCGAAACGCGTAGATTTGTGCCTGCCTGCTTGAGAAACTCCATGCTGTGAGGATTAAATAAAAAAGCACATAAGTGAAGACAAACGCAAGTTCGCCCTGTTTTTCTCCCAGTTGGGGGAATTGGTTGTGGATTTAAATGTGGCGTGATTCTGCCGCGGGGATTTACGAACCGGTGAGAGAGCGCTGAAAATTCTGGCGAGGAGGGAGGGATGGATGAATGGATGGATGGATGGATGGATGTATGTATATATATATATATATATATATATATATATATATATATATATATATATATATATATATATATATCCATATCCATACTAATATTATAAAGAGGGAGCCCAAACCTTTGAGGCAGGTAATCTCAGTAACCACAGCACCAATCACAACACCCAATACAGCATTGGAAGGGCAGTTGCAGCAGAAGGACATAGGCTATGCAGACGGCCACCATATACATTTAAAAGGTAAAAGAACCGTGCCAGCAAAGTAGTCCCTTGTGGGCGTGTCTGCGTTCTGCTGTGGGCTTGTGCTGGGGGCGTGACAAACGCTGGGGGCGTGTGGTACGTTCTGCCGCGCCGCATCAAGGGGCACGCAGTGGGCATCACACGCTGGGGCCGTGACAAACGCTGTGGGTGTGTGTCCGCGCTGTGGGCGTGTGTCCGCCCTTCATGCCATGTGAAGAGCCAATTACGCAATTGCGCCGCATCAAGGGGCACGCTGGGGGTGTGACAAACGCTCGGGACGTGTACTACGTTCCGCACTTCATGCCATCTGGGTCGTACATTAATCAGATCGTCTGCTCTGGCCGTGTGCTGGGGGCGTCACAAAGGCGTTCACCTCGAAGCGTGGTAAGTAACCATTCGCAAGACTCCCTTGGGGGACTGCCCGTTGTCTCACACATACTGGGGGTGCCGAATGCAGTGTGTACCTTGGCCTGGGTGCGTCTGAAAGGGCTGAACGCAGTGTGTGGCGTGGCCTGGGTGCGTCTAAAAAGCACTTGGGGCCGAAGAGCGTCGGTGTGGGTCATAAAAAAATAAGAACAGCGGGAAACAATCATTCAAGACTTACACAATTCTAATTGTTAGACGGTCGCCACTGGCCCTGAAGTGGGGGCACACGCGACTGAGCGTGTCTGCGGGGACAATACTGCAGCCACTCATGCGCTCTGTTACTGAACTATCAAATTAAACCAAATTACACGCGCCTGCTAACATCAACCAGGGCTGTAGCCGGGCTCAGGCGGCGGATCACTACACTAATTACATGCGCCTGCTAACATGAACCAGGGCTGCAGCTGGGCCTCAAGCGGGGGGACACGCGCATGCTAACATCAACCAGGGCTGCAGCTGGGCCTCAAGTGGGGGAACACACGAATGACCGTATCTGAATAAACACATTACACACATTCTACTTCATACCCGGACAACGTCGGGACGGGCTTCTAGTATGTAATAAAAGGGGTTTTTAATACTTGGCAAGTGGTTTTATATGCATAGTCGGAGTGGCAATGGTAGGCCTGAGATAGGTTTAAAAGGCTACTAGTGTGGGTGGCACAACCACTGCTGCAGGTCCACTAGTAGCATTTAGATCATAGGCCCTCGGTCTATGGAATGCCACTTTGCAAGGGACTTACAAGTAAAATAAATATGTTAAGTGTGCATACACCAATGTCACCATGTTTGGGGGAGAAGCACATGCCCTTTAGAACTGGTCAACAGTGGTAAATTGCTCAGAGTCCTAAAGCCAACAAAAAGGTACATTAAAAAAAAGGAGGTAAGCAGGTAAAACGTTTAGGGGAAGACCACCCTAAGGATGATAGATCTAACACCTGCTTACCCCATTAATGCCCCCTTTTTTTATTTTAATCACTGAATGTAGCTGGAGTGTAGTAGAGAGAATAATTGCTGTTGGGCAGAAGTGCATTCCCTACACCCCTGACAGCCTACTATAGAAAATATTCAGGAGAATGTGCATTAATAAAACCGTCCGTAGCAGATAGATGGACAAATATTCTCTAAGTTAAGGGCGCACTAAAGCCCTAACCACCAAATGTACATCTGTTTATAATGTAGAGCAATACTAAATATGATATAATGAGTTAATCATATGTCACACTGCACTTTGTCAAGATCCTTGGGGGCCAGGACTCTTCCTTCTCATGGGGGACACAGGACAGCAAATCAGTATTCAATGTTTGTGCAATGCTCAGACCTGGGACTATTAATCACTCTTCTGACTCATGGCAACAGTTTCCTCCTCACATGATATTGCTCCTGTAAACCATAGGAGTCTAACTTTAGCTTGGACCTCATAATGCATGCAACTTAAAGTAAGGGTGGAAATGATCATAGGGGTGAAGCTTCCCACACAATGAAAGCTTTTCCCAACTGCCCTTTATAATTTTTTCATGCCTAGCCTGTAATGTTCTACTAATAGAACTAATAATCTGTAAGCCTGCTGAAAGTGCTATATGTTTTTCTGACATTCACCAAAAGAGCATAGGACTACTGGTTGGGGCGGATGTATGACGTTACAACGCATACTTTTACCACGCATACCTTTACAACTCGGTTTTTACATCGCAAACCTTTACAACGCATAGCGCTTAGAGGTGCTGGATAGTGGTAAGTATAATTTTCTATTCCAACTCTAGTCCCCGTGGACATTAGGGAAGGTGTTGGATAGAAAATTAAACTTATTCCCTATCCTAGAGCGCCCCCCAGCGCAATGCGTTGTAATGGTTTGCGTTGTAATGCCTGCGTTGTAATGGTAGTGCGTGGTAAAAGTTTCGTTGTAAACGTTGTTTACCGGTTGGGGCGCTCCTGCTCCAAAGCGTAATTTCCAAAAGAATAAGTAGGACCCAAAGTTTTGCTCAGAAGCATGCAGCCGGTGCTACCGAATGTCAGGGGTTCTGATGATCAAGACTGGGTTGTCTTGATTTCACCTCATGCCTCTTACATCCAGCACCAGACACTCTATACCCCTTTATCTCATTCCTTCAGGTTCTTTATCATACCTACTTTCTTTCTGTGTCAATGTTTTTACAGATTTCTCTTCCTCCTGCTTTCTCCTTTTGTGTTTTCCTCTCTCTGAGGCATAATGAGGTAAAATAAGTGCTGAGGCCCACCTGCAACCACAGCTCAAATTAAGCACTGCTTCCTCCCCTTGTCGAGAGAGTATACTCACTTTTCTTACAAGGGTTTGGGAAACTGGCATTTTGTGGCAGCTATTTCTAAAGCACGGTTGTAGGTCTTTTACCCTCTCTCTGTATGGCGTGTTTCAGGTGAGCTGTGAAAAGACTGTGAGGTTAAATGGTGTCCTATGGAGGACACAGTAAATGCACATAAAATAGTGGTTTCTCGCACGTCATCTTATCCTTCCTTGGTGATCTGAGAACCTGCCTGCTGCTGTCCCTTGGCATCAGTCGTCGAAACTTCTAGATGTCTGGGTGAGATTGATACCAACCCATTTCTTGCCATTAACTTTATCTTTGTACCTGTGCATCTTTGTGTTGTGCTAGGCATCGCCTACCTTGCCTTAAGACATCTGATTTCTATCAAAGCAAAGGCACATGCATTAGACTGCAATCTACCAGTCCTCTGCCATTACGGAAAACCTGGGAAATGGTAGATAACCCAATAATATATCTTCCCCTGGAAAAGACACACTGTCAATCCCTATGGTCCATCTAAAACGGAGGCCTGTTTGAATTTTGAAAATAATTTTGACTTTGAATCACACTGACATCTTGTCAATGTCCTCAAAGCAGGATAATACAAAACTTTTAAGCACGCAACTGGTACTTTATCTGGAACTCGATGGTGACTTTACGTACCACCCAGAGAGATGCCAGGCACAGTACTGCGTACACAATTTTGTTTTATAATTCATCACAGACCCCTTTTGTCACCAGAGACACTTTTACTGCACATATGTATTCCAGTCCATTTGAGTAGATGTTTTAGATGGATTTCACAGCTTTGGCCTACCCCGCTGAAGTATCTTGGTATTCTGCTTGTGCTATCAGGTGAACCACGGCAAAGGTGATACGTTTGCAGCTCTCTATCAGTCTCTTTGATTGATTGTCTGACACTAAACCCTTGGAAGCGTAGCCAGCATCTGAGGATTCAAACAGATCGCTGCCACAAAGACAACAACTAACATGCTGGTTACTTGCTTTTAAGGAACTCAAACACATTTGGACTCAAAACGTAGCCGCTGAAGGTTTGGAAACACAGATTTACTCAGTTGTCTAATTTTCCCTAATTTCCTGATTCTCAATAAAGTTTTATCACTTTTTCAAATGAAATAATAATTACTGGAAATTTACCTTTATGCTGTTCATTTATCGTGTTGTACAAGTTCTAAACCAATACCACATTCAAGACCTTGGAATATCAACCAAGTCACAATTGGAGAGACAAGTACATAAAACCAGCATATGTTGGGGGAGTCCTCCTCTCCATTCAAATTACTGGTTGCCTCTATGATGCATGGCTTCCTACATACCCTGATACTGCAGCTCTTGTCAACGTGGCATTTGGTCAATGGGCAGGTGTGAATACATGTAAACTAGAGGCTCAGGGGGCGCACAGCTCAAACGAGTGAAGAGTATGGGAAGTGACTCTGTTCATGAACTACAGAGAGCTCACAGCCAATACTTAATCAAGCAAATGCATTTTGAGGAAATTTAGAGATAAGAAGCGGAACTCAGTGGCTATGTCGAGGTCAGGCACCCAGGCCCCATATATCTCCATTATTCCTCATGGGACCACACACTTCCTAACTAGGGCATCATAAAAGAGGAACTATGCCTGTGGAAGAGTTAGATGTGGACAAGTACAGAAAAAAGGGCAAAGAAGAGGAGCAAGAGGATTTAAAAAAAAAAAATGAAGTGAGGAGGAAGAGTTATCTAGACAACAAACTCCATCAAAAAATGCGATCGTGCTGGGAGGCATGCTTGGCAAGTTGAATGAGGTGGTGATTAAACTGAAAGGCCTTCAACCCTGAAAAGTCCAAGGGGTAATTAGCAAATGGAAATGATGGATAGACAAATGAGTGGCATCGTTAATAAACAAACAAAATAATGGATGCCTGTCCTGAAATATTAAAAACTGGGCAAGGTGTAAGTAGGCCAGAATCCTGTGGTTCTCGGTGGAAATAGAAGAGGGTGGCCTAGGGCGTTTCGCATGTTTAATGGATACAGATCCCTGATATCATGAATCTGGATGTGGGAGATCACCCCATCTATGCGGCAGATGCTTCTGCTACAAATTTTTGGTTGGCAAGTGAGTGAGAAAGGACAAGAGGGCCTAAAGTCAAACAGTACGAGTGACAGGAATATCTTCTTTTAGACAGAATTGGTGGAAGCCTTGCTCAAATCTGTGATGGCTCAAGACCAGAAGAGTGAGGCGAGGCTTGACTAGGAAATGTAGAACCATTTACTTTTTAATTAAAAGGCCTAATTGCATAGTGAATCATGCGCTCCGTAGTTATATATACAATGGATGGAATCTGAAGGGATGTTTGGAAGGTAACAATGAGAATGGGGATGCAATACGCTGTGCTTTGGATTTCAAGGACCAGCTTGCTCTGCTTTGGCCACTTGGGTTAGAAGGTGGTGTCAAAAAGCACCTATAAAAATCACTACACACTCCTGCAGTGCAGGAGGCACGTGGCACAGGCAAATACCGGGCCAAGATGTGCCCATCTGAGCTCGTCAGAGACAAGAACCATAGCGGTGACCAGAACCCTCCTTGGCCTCCCGAGGACTTGCTCTACCTCTGCCGCCATCCGCCATCCACATTGGTTGCCGGTGGCCATACATGTGGAATTCAAATCTCTTTGTATCGCTTTTAAGATCCTGAAGTCCTCTTCCCCGGCCATTCTGCCCACCCTGCTCTCGCCCTACAGTCCTCCCTGCCAACTTCGTTCGATGGGCCAACACTTGGCTGTGGTTCCTAGGGTAAGGCGAGCACGGGCTGGGGGACGTGCCTTTTGAACACTGGTGGACAAACTTTGGAACTCTCTCCCACTGTCCATTCGCAGCCTAAACAATTTTTTTGCCATTCCGTAAGGCAACCAAGACTCATCTTTACCCTTCACTGTAGGTTCCTATACCTTTTCTGGTGGTCCTCTCCTTCTGACTGTTATTAGCAATGGGATGCCCCTTTGCTGGGGCAGCTGTGCGCTCTATAAGCTACATAACATAACAAGAGGAGGCTGGGCCACCCCTTTTGAGCTGAGCATTTAATTTTTAGACTACAGGGAAAGGGACTTTGGGGATGGGGGGTTAGGGACTGTGCGTTCTTGCCATTTGCAAAATGTTAAATGAAGACTTTAAAAAAAAGACCAGGAGAAAATGAAGGACTCAATGATCTCAGGTGGTAAGAATATCAAAATCTCCAAGGATGGCTTTGAAGAACACTCAGTTAGTGGAGGAAAGTCCTGGAAGGGGATGTGGACAAATTGTGAAGGTTGGAGAACTTGTGTCTGTTAATTCTTGTGATAATTCATCATCCGACTGCTCAGAAGACTCCTACTCTGGTAGACTCTCTGCTGTTTAATACATATGTAGAGTGCTCTAGGTGGCAACTGTGTATAGAAGCTACTCCATATGTGATGGTGTTAACTGATGTTCCACCACTTGCACCTGGTCAAATCGCAGAACTAAAACAACAATGTCTTCCATCAGTTCATTATATTTGTGGTTATGGGGACATTGTTATGGTCAGAGGAATGGCTTGAGTGAGCTATAAATGAAAGGAAAGAGAAGGGGATTGTGTGGTAATGAATTTTAAGGATCCGTATATTGCTGACACTCTTCTTCGCAGGTTAATAAGATAATTTTTGAGTGCCAGGCATATTAACGTTCTACTATTGGGGTATTTTCAATTCTTTGACGCAAAAGTACGCTTCTCCTCATATGGTAACCTTGAACCACAGTAAGGGCCTGATTATGATCGTGGTGGATGGGATACTCCGTCAATTTTGTGACGGATATCCTGTACACTGTACTACAAGTTCCCTAGGATATAATGGAATAGTAATTTGGCAAACAGGATAGCCCTCATGTTTATGACGGAGTGACCCTGTCCACCAAGATCGTAATCAGACCCCAAGTATTCACAGTCGACACAGGTTTTTAGTGTTCCCACATCAAATTAATTTGCTCCACTGCAATCTCTGTTGAGAATGAATTACCACCTATTATAGGGTGTTTGGGTGATAAACAGGTTGACGATTTGGCTTGTATAGAGGAACCCACCAATACTGAAAATAATAACTCTTTACAGGTGTTACAATTCTCCCACCATTCTTTATTCCCCACATATACTCAGAATATATTTGCCCCTTTTCCTTGGAATGTGTTGGTAATTAATTCAAAGTTGAGGTACCCAGATTGGGTGACTTTTATTAAGCGATTTGATTGTATCTGCTTGCAAGAGATATGGGCTATTGATCCCTTTTTTATCAATGGTTACATCACTTTTGCTAGTTCCACACATGTATCTACCAGTGGAAGGCCAAAAGGAAGTTTGACAATTTTAATTTCAATAAAATTGGCCAACAAAGTTAACAACATCCTCTACAGAGTCCCCGTTTTACTTGGCAGTATGTTGGAAGGGATTAGGTATACGTATACACAAAGTGTTGGTGGTTACCTTTAATAATAATAACCTCAATTACACAAAGAAATCATTAAGGAATTGGTATGTGAAATGCAAAAGTCTTTAATGTGAGTAGGAGATTTTAATGCACATTTGTGTAAACTGCCTCTAAAGACGTTTGTGGACTGGTGAATTTAATTGGTATTGAGCAAACCCATTCTGAACATGATGCAGTGGAATACAAGTTAAATATTATTATGATCATGGGCCCAAACCCCGACACCTGGAACAACACCTGGTGGCCCCCCGCCCTCTAAAGCCCTCCCACCCCCACGGACAACGCACACAACCTGGGAATCATCCCGGACTCAGAGCTCAAAATGGACCGCCAGATCAACTCTGTCTCGTCCTCCTGCTCCCACACCCTCCCCCTCCTACGTAAGACCTTCAAATGGATCCCCCTCAAACACAGAAAGACCATCACTCACACCCTGGTTACCATCAGACTCGACTACGGCAATGCACTCTATGCCGGAATAAACAAAAACCTCACCCGCAAGCTAAAGAACGTTCAAAACGCCACCGGAAGACTGGTCCTCAACCTGCCAAGACACTGCCACATCTCCCAGCACTTGCGCACATTCCATTGGCTCCCCATCGAAGCTAGAGTCACCTTCAAGATGCTAACCCATGCTCACAAGGCCCTCCACGACACCGGACCAGCATACCTGAACAGCAAACTCAAATTCCCCATACCCCAAAGGACCCTGCGATCATCTCAGCTGTCCTACGCCATGGTACCCGGCACCAGAAAGACCAGATCGGGAGGCCGCTCCTTCTCCTTCCTCACAGCCAGAGCCTGGAACGAACTTTTGCTCCACCTCAGACAGACAACATCGCTCCCCATCTTGCAAGAAACCTCAAAACCTGGCTCTTCGACAGACCCCTTGCTTGATGGACCAGAACCTGCAACCCCACGACCCCCCAGCTCCTTGAGACCCTTACGGGTGACTAGTCGCGCTTAACAAACACCTGATTGATTGATTGATGTAACTTAATTTTTTTTGTCCCTGGTATGATGTATTTTTTCATTTTGGCCACTGGTATGAGTAATGATGCCTCCCAACCAATTCCAACCGTTATAGGTAGAGGATTTACGTCTACTACTGATTTTATGATTCTTTCAGAGGATTTCCTCATTGTGAGAGTGATCACAACCAATTACTTCTGTTCCTTAAGGTTGGAGAGAATAAGTTTGCAGGCGTAATTTGAGTTTGCCATGTCAACATGAGGTACAGCTGTTAAAGAATAAAGGGGTGCTGCTAAAATGGAATAAATTAACCACACCAAAGTTCTCTTTGAATTGATTTTAGCTAATGATGATCATTTCACGATGTGCCTAGAAGCTGATATGGAGACTTATAAGATCTTAGTTGCTTTTGGGGTTATTAGCCAAAAATTGAATAGGCTGGTGAAGGGTTCTCCCAGACATTCCGTTGAGAAGCTGTGTAATGGTTTGACCAGACCAGTTAAAAAGGAACATGACGTCTTAAAAGCTGTTTTAAAAAAGAACCCATGTAATTCAATAGAAATTAAATATTGTAGGGGAGAGTATAAGCTGGAACTCATAGCTAGGAAATTCATAATTAGGGAGGAGGTTTGAATCTCGCACCAGTGGGCCAGCATTCTATGAGATAATGCTAACGTTTTCAGAGTCGTTAATGTGCTCTATTTAGGGACACCTCTACACCAAGTTTAATTACTGTTAAGCCCACTGTTAAGGAGTTAAGACAAACGCTGAGGAATGGAGAATTGTTAGAGGGTGACATTCATCCTATTGCTGATAAGATTTGTCCTTTACATGGTTAAAGAATGCCACTGAATTTGCGCAAATGCCTATGAGGAGGTGAAGCTATATTGACAACGTATCATGATAAGCAGATAACTCTTGCTCCTGAAACAGTTAAAGAATTATAGGGGCAACAAAGATTTAGTGATTATCCCTTTCCCAGGTCTGTCCCTTACACAAAACAGTTAATTTTGGAGATACAAGGTTTTGCTAAACTGCACCATGCCAAAACTAAACATTATGATCTCTTATTGCACAAATGAATCCCCTTCCCATTTCCCCTTGCATTTTCACTACTTTCTTCACACCCACTAGGGCAAAACAGGCCTTTCTTAAGGAGTGAAACTAACAAATGTCCAGGAATATTCCAACAACTATTGCCGGGCCAACTTCAGTTAATACAACTTCCTAATATGTATTCCTGGATCACTGTTACACGTTATTGTTGCTTGCCAAAAATAATCTTTTTGATACGGCCCCCAAGTTGCACAGTGCTTACATGAATCATATGTCCTCGAACAGTGTAGTTACCTGTCTTCCCATGCTATATCCTCAGTAGGATCTCTAGCAAAGAAGGGGGACTGGTAGGGCTTGGTAATGGGGTCCAGCACACATGCCCAGTCAATCTGTTATACGAAGAGTATGCTGTTCCCCAGCGGTGGACAAGAAGTACAGAGGCCGGAGGAAGGAAATCCTCCTTTTCAGAACTAGAGCCCTCACACACCCAGCAAGCTAGATGTCTTGCTTCATCATATGGATTTGCTCCCCGTGGGGTCGGCACTGCAATACCTGACGGGCACCCATAAAGGGGCTCTTTGGCAGAGATCTTTTGTTCCTTGCCATATGGTGCTGTGGGTGTGAAGGCCCTAAAAGACAGTGTAGACACCACGTGAGAGAGTGACATTAAAAAAGGTTGGATAATCCAAATAAACTTTTTATTAGGGTGGTTATCCACCTTGTTAAAAGAAACGAAGAGTGGCTGCTCCCTGGCTCAATTAGTCCAGTGGAGCTGAGCTCAACTCTTACAGTGAGGTCGACATGTTTCATGCATTGCGGTCAAATATGATCCATTGCATTTCATCAGGACCTAAGTGCAAAACTGGGGATTTTACTATTTATCAAGGATCTCATACAGCATGGAATAGGGAAACATCCTTTACAATGCGGTGATTACACGCGATGCATTTAGAACGCTGCCATTACAACGCAAGCATTACATCGACTTCCGCTGAATGGCGCTATAACCTAAGGAATAGTAAGATTTACTATTCCAACACCTTCCCTACTGTACGTATACTGGTGTTGGAATAGTAAATCTTTCTATTCCTAAGTTGTTGTAATGACTTGCGTTGTAAAAACTGCGATGTTACATACCGCAATCATTTTGATCGCGTTGTAACATCACATATTCCATGGAATAATGATGGGGATAAGTGACAGCCTCTATAATACTCTGATCCTCCCTGAGAAGAAGGCCTCCAAGGGACCGGATGGGGCATCTATCTTCTGTGTTCGGCAGGCTTTAAGGGCAGTGAACAATATTGCAGGTCCATCATTCCATGTGGTACCCAAACCAGATACTTTTTTGACCAACATCCCTCTCACAGCAAAATACTTCAATGTTCTCGATCAAAGCTCTGCCTTTTTCATTATACCTTTGTACCTCAATAGCCAATATCTATTTTCCTTCCAATTTCACAATAAAAGGTACATGTGGACTCGTTTGGCTCAGAGGTATACGGAAAGCCCTTTCATTATCTCCCAGGATTTAAAGGGACACTTGGATTCTCCTACACTACCATGAGGGTACACCTTGATTCAGTATATGGACAACTTGCTTCTAGCCTCCCCCTCTAGGGAAGCCTTTAACGCAGACACCATAGCCCTCCTCTGTCATTCGCCTGCAAAGGATTATAAGGTGTCGCCAAAGAAATGACAGTACTATTCTCCACTTTGACTTACTTGGGTTGAGTATTAGCTAAAGGAAAAAGAAAACTGATGCCTTATCACCTACCTGCTATTATCCATTTTCACAGTCCAAATTCACAAAAAGATGTAAGAGCTTTCCTTGGTATGGTGGGATAGTGTCATCACTTGATATCCAACTTTTCCTTGATAGCCTGTCCTGTACAATCATTGACTCACAAGAATTTGCCTTATCCAGTTCCTTGGCCTGAAGTATGTAGAGATCTTTTATCACCTTACAGAAATAATTGCATAGCTCACCAGCCTGGGGCTTTCATGATCACACTAAGGACTTTCACCTGTTTTGGCACGAAAAACAAGGTTATTCTCTGGCTGTTTTAACAGAGGAACATGGTGTTGCGTTACTTCAGATTAATGAAGCCACTCAGGACCACACAAAGTGGCCTTGCGTGGCTTAATAAATCTCATTATAGAGTTGCGTGGCTCTTGCACCATATTGCGTGATGCAAGAGCAACAGAACTGGGCTCATAAATATGGCCCAAGGTGTTACCAAATATCTCTTGAAAGAACTTATTCCAAGATTTTAGTCCCAAAATAGTTGAGGTCAAACAATGGCCTGGTCTTTGTATCGCAGGTGATAAAAGGATAATGCAAAGGATTGGGAATAATGCAAAAATGTCACTTTGCCTATCGCCCACCTGCAGCAGGTGCAGTAGGACAGAAAAATGGGTGCTGCAAAACAAAATATGAAAAATATGTGCATCCACTGAACTGTCCTGGATAAATGCACTATCATTGGCACTGATGGCAAAGAGAAGCACTCCTGACCGTCAGACTAAATGAATCCCTCATGACATTTTGTAGGGATGGCCTATGAATATACCTGGTCATGTGTCTACTGCTTCACTATGAATAACTGATGACTTGATACTACAATATTGGCAACGATTAACAGAGACATTTGTTTTCACCGCCAGGTGTAAGCACTTCCAGACCCACTGATAATAGATAAACATTCTCTTCATCCAGGCAACAAGGTCTATGTGAAGGCCTGTACCAAACGTCACTGTCTTCACCCTTATTGGAAAGGCCTTACCAAGTATTGTTGACTGCAAAGATGACTATGAAGTGTGCAGTTTTTTTCTCCTGAACTCACCGTTTCCGCCCCAAAGAAAGCCATACTACCAGGGTCAACATCGGAACAGATAGACAGCGATAAACAAGAGGTACCCGCCCCTTTAACTACAACAACAGTCTACAATTTAAGGTCTAAGAAGGATCCTAGTCCATCAGATTGGAACTGATGGGGGGGCCCTGGGGGATACTGTGTGGAAAACAACGTACAACACCGCAGGGCGAGCGGAGTTAGGAGTTTGAACACTTCCCAAAGTTGTGAAAGGTACACGAACCGCATGTTTGAGTTGCAGGGGCAACCAACACCTCAGTGGTTGGAGAAGCAGGCAGTTTTAAGCCCACAGTCCAATGATGTAGGGAGGGGTGAGTTGGGAGAGAGTTGTTTTGGGAGGAGAGGGAACAGCACGATGTCAATTGCACATCCAGTGCACAGAGTGGGTTCACAGCCAGAGACTGTCCATGGCCGAACACCTGACACATGACAACAGTGAGGTGCAAACCCTAAAAATATAATACCGGAACCTCAATGACCTGGGGCGCAAGCTAAAAAGAGGGATAGTGACCAAGTACCTGCATAGGCACGACGCCAATGTGATCCTGCTGCAAGAGACACACTTAATGGGAAAAAACAATGGCTTCCTTACCCAGGGTAGATATCGGCTCTAAGCCCACGCTAGATTATCCAAGGGGTGGAGGGGGGGGCATTCGGGTGCAGAGATCCCTGCCACTGTAGGTGGCCCACTCTTGGGTGGAACCACGGGGCTGCTATGCAGCGGTGTGTGGCAGCTGGAATGGGATGAGACTGGCTTTGTCTTCCTGGTACTGTCTCCAGGAACTATAGTGTCTGGGAGTAAAGAAAGTGGGTAGCTGGATTACAAATACCCCCTGAGGCCTGGTAGGGGGACATTAATGTAACACTTCAGAGTGAGTTGGCCAGGTTGACTACTTCGGGGATTCCCACAGAGGCCGGACACGCTCTTAGGGGATTTCTTTAATGTGACTGGACTGGTAGACCTCTGGAGGGTTCATAATCCCCAGACGTGACACTACTCATACGCTACATGCGTTCAATGTCCAGACCGGACTACCTGCTGGTACACGCCCCCTGGTGGAGGACTTCTGATAGGAACACGTGGGGCATGGTATCGCAAGCTAAAGAACACTACTTCAAGGGGAACTCCAGGATGGTGAGCTCCAGTGTGAGCATTTGGGAAGTGTATGGAACGGTTCTGAGGGGAATCCTGATAATACACATGACAGGTAAAATAACGGAGAGAGACAGGCAGTGCTGGGATTCGGAGGACAAGCTGACATGAGGTGATGCTGAATACCTGTGACACCCCACTAGGGAACAGGCAGAGGGCCCGAAACTATTAAGGGAGGAGTATAGGAGCATGGCATACAAGGAGGCGAGGTTGCTCTGCAGAATTAAACAGGGCAGGATGTACTAAATTGGCAGCAAAGCTGGGAAACTGTAAGCCTGCCTGGCTAAAAGAGGAGGGCTCAATGGCTGAGACCACAAGAAAAAATCAGGAGGTGGCCTTGGGTGCTAGCCATCTCCTGTACCTTGATACCATCAATAATCATAACCATTTTGCTCATCGTCTTTAGGAAACATACAAGGATTCCAGAGACTGAAGGAAAACAAGGATCTTCCAACGGTTCAACTATAAAAAACACAGAATCTGCTACTGTTGATCTCTCTAAGGACCGGTCTAAACTAAAGCCCATATATGAAGGAAATCACTATGTCAATTTGATGGCCGGATATATTTCAGTATTACACATTCCAGAATGTTCCGTTTACATACACCTATCAACTACTCCTGAGGTTGACTTGACTTACAGTGTTGTACCACTGACGAAAGCTGTTGAGTGTGCCTTTTTACATGAAATACTGTATAACACTGGTTTCTATCCCTCTTTTATTCAGCAATTGGTCCCTATTAAGAATAATATGTGTACTGTTAAGAAAATTTAAACAGAAGAAGTAGAGCTCATTGCCTAAATCACAGAAATGCAAAAAGAACAATTGATGGACAGAATGCAGAACAATGTCATACATTCACCCCAGTACAGAGATCTGGGCCTAAATCCATTGTTTTTTTGCTCACCATGCCATTCCAGTTTGGACCCAGCCATATGCAAATCAGTCTTGATTCTGCGCCCAATTGGAACAGTCCAGCCCGGACTGCCAGGCCAGGTCCTCCCTGGACTGGAAACAAGCATCCTAGAACAGGTTTTGGGCTTTCAGCCCTCATCATCCAGGATAGCATGACTCCAGTGGCATGGAGATCACGGGACTCAGGTCTGAGCATACCCGCCCCACTCTGGGTGACATGCAAAAAGAACAATTGATGGACAGAATGCAGAACAATGTCATACATTCAATCCAGTAAAGAGATCTGGGCCTAAATCCATTGGTTTTTTTGCTCACCATGCCATTCCAGTTTGGACCCAACCATATGCAAATCAATCTTGATCCTGAGCCCAATAGGAACAGTCCAGCCCGAACTGCCAGGCCAGGTCCTCCCTGGACTGGAAACAAGTATCCTAGAACCAGTTTCGGGCTTTCAGCCCTCATCAGCCAGGATAGCATGACTCCAGTGGAATGGAGAGAACGGGACTCACGTCTGAGCGTACCCGTCCTACTCTGGGTGACATGCAAAAAGAACAATTGATGGACAGAATGCAGAACAATGTCATACATTCACCCCAGTACAGAGATCTGGGCCTAAATCCATCGTTTTTTTGCTCACTATGCCATTCCAGTTTGGACCCAGCCGTATGCAAATTAGTCTTGATCTTGCGCCCAATGGGACCAGTCCAGCCCAAACAGCCAGGCCAGGTCCTCCCTGGACTGGAAACAACCAACCCTAGGACGAGTTTCTGGCTTTCAGCGCTCATCAGCCAGGATAACATGACTCCAATAGCATGGAGAGAACGGGACTCACGTCAGGGATGGTTTTAGGAATGATACCTTAAACATAGGATGGGAAACCAATGCTGCCATATTTAAAAATAGTTACAAAAAAACAGATGATACATGGAATGCTGAACAAATCAAACATACACCCCCCAGTCACATATCTGGGTGAAATCTATTGTTTTTTATCTCGCTATACCATTCCAGCTTGGACCCAGACATATGCAAATCAGTCTTGACCCTAATCCCCATAGGAAGTGTCAGCCGGAACTGTCAAGCCAGGTTCCCCCTTGGCCAGAAACAAGCATCCTGGGGCCGTTTTCGGGTATCACCCCTCATCAGCACGCTAGCTTGAATCAAGAGCCACATATGCACGGGACCCAAGTCAGGGCATACCCTTCCACTTAGGGCAACAAATGGAAAAAGAACAGATGGCGGATGGAATGCTTAACAAATCAAACACTCACCCCAAGTCACAGATTTGGGTTAAATCCATCATTTTTTTGCATTTGTATTTAAAAATACAGCAACAAGTAATGGGTCCTCTATGTGTCCAAAATACCCCGATCATTAGGGTGTAAAAGCAGGCAGGCAGGCAATAACCTCATCATAAATCAACTATTTCTGGAAAATAGCACCTCCCACAAATAAGTTGCTTTGCCACCTCGTAGCAGTGAGAATGGATGGGCTACAATGGCTTCCCCAACCATGTTAGAGCATAAGGGAATATTCTTCATTTGTGAACAATGGGCCTACTTTGGCCTACCCCAGAGTTGGTATTGAAGTTGTTACCTTTCTTTTGACATGCCGTGAATGTTCTACGTGAAGCAATTACCAGAGACAAAAATAAGATAAAAAAGGGTGCTTGCCAGGGTTCATAAAGTGCTGACCGTATTCGGGGTAATGGTACCACATTTGGGAATTGCACACAATAACTATCAAATATATGAATTAGCAAACTAAATAGAGGCCCAATTGGAAATAAAAAAAACTGCAGCATTGGGAAATATTATGGATGAAATGGTGGCTATAAGAAGTATTGTTGTAAATCAAAACTGGATGGCCATAAATATCATCCTGGCAAATAGGGTGCGGTTTGTCATGTGGTCAAGCAGAAATGTTGTACTTACATCCCCGACAACAGTGGGAACATTTGGCGTGCCATAGTTAGTATGCATTAATGTAGCATAAGAAGCACATGAATTCAGGAAAGAGAGCTATGAAATTCCTTGACTTGCTGGATTGGCGGAGGAGGCACCTGGAAATTAGAGGCAATATAGTTGGCCTAGGAATTCTAGAGCTCCTTTGTATAGTGGTAACAGTGGTTCCCCAATGTTGTCTGCTATTACAGCCCAGCTGTGCCACCAGAAACTACCCATGGGTCAGGACGCACCGATGAGTATTTTCTACCAGGTCTCATGGATGGGGACGCAAGGACCAGTAATGGGAGAAGTGGGGCCAGTAATAATAAATGAAGAAGAAAAGAGGATAATGACTATAGAAACAGAGTAAAACAATTACACTATTGAGAGCCAGAGGAGGAAAATGTGGAATCCATATTGATTCAAGTTCCTTTTTCAGGCACACAATAGAGAAGCCTGCAGAACATGCCAAGACATTGACCTGTTTTTGAACGTCTGTGCTTTTGCTGTAACAAAAAGGCCTTGAGGAATGACCAAGTCACAAGTGTACATGACAAGCTATTGCTATGCTTTATTCATGATTACTCAAAATAAATACCCAATGTACGGGTAATTGTTCTATTCTGATTAATGATTGGATAGATGTTTGGAAAGCACCAACGCTGCCCTTGGCTTAGTATTGTTTCTGCTACATTGCTATGATCTATATAAATCACATGCAAACTTATGTAAATAGAGCAAGTCCACCCTGGTACTTGGCTCCTCGCAGCCATTGATAGATGCAGCTACATTTTTGATCTTACTGGCGTTTGTCTTGGTTCAGCCTTCCACATGTGTTTCTATGGATTCCGGTTTAACATGGGGTCATCTCACTAAAATTAAATTGTCACTGTTTTACAGTATTCAAACAGTTTTTAGACATGTGAGGAAACTGTGGGTTAAAACTACTTAGAGAGATCTTAATAATTTACAAGTCGAAATGTTCTTCGGTTGCAACCTCTTGGGCTGGATTATTGACCTTTAAAAATGTTAAAGAGATTTAGAAAACAGAAAATGTCTTTTTGCATAGACTATTGGCCTTCCCAAAAATTACTTCTTGTTTTGTTTGCTACTCCAAGTTGGGTAGCAGCTGTGTTAAAGACCAAGCAAGGTTGGGGGGCGTGGCCAAGAGCCATTCATGGCGGACGTGTAGTGCTGCAGCTCCGTCCGTAGCCCTTTAATACTCGCTAATAATCCTATCTACCCTCTGTGCAACCACCTCAAACTTTACCCCGACCTGCTCCAGACAAGCGGCGGACAGTGGTGTCGAGCTACCCCCCTCGGACGTCGTCTACCGCCTTGGTGTGCTGCGGCGACCGCTGGGGCCTCCTGTGCTGAGGGAAGCCGCGGCCTCGATTGGACCTGAGACCTGCCTGCCGCGGACTGCCGACGGGCCACCGGCGAGACACCGGGAGTGCGGTAGGGCGCGGGACTGAGTGCATCGCGACCGGGAATCCGGCGAATCACCCTGCAGCCGCCGGACCGGCTCCCCAATTGCCGGTAGACCACCGGGACCCGCCCTGCCCTGATTGCCCGGCTTGCGGCCGGAGGCAAGCCGGACCGTGCTGCACCCCCTGGACTGCTGCGAGGGCGCCTGCGCCCGGCGGGGAAGACGCTGGGTGTGCTAGGGGGGAGACGCTGGAGCCCTGTGATCTCCTACAGCTACGTGGAACGTCCAGCGGTGGCCTGGCCGGCCTTAATATCGAGGAGACGACGTGGGCGCCATTTTGCCTCCACTTTGAACACTAGCAGCCTGGTGAGAGACGCGGAGGGCGCCGGCATCACCGGTTGCTCCTGAGGACAAGGGGGGAAACACGGATCTAGTGAAGAGGCGTTGCGCCAACATTACCCCCGCAGCCACATTGCCTCTGTGGACCCAGGACAGCATCGAGGAGTCCGGCTGCACGGGGGCCCATGTGGCAAACCACTGATTGCAAGGCCGCCTTCACTGGGACGGGGAAGAAGCGCCACTCTGCTGTCCTGCCTCTGGCAGTCCTCCCCCCTCCTACAGCCGCAGAGGTTACCCCCATGGATTACCACCACACTGACCGGGCATACCGCCTCAACTCCATCGCTATTAACCCCATCTATCACCAGGGGGACGACGCTCCTATAGCCTTCCCAGCTGACACCGGTGGCCGCGTGGAGACCCACGACGTACATAGCGGTGCCCACAGGGCTTTATCACCGACGGACGGCACGCGGCCGCCTAGACGCCGCTCTGAATACTAGGTCGATGGGACGACACAGGGGCAGGGCCCAGGACCCCGGTGCATCGACGGACATGCAATCTACCGGCTCGGAGGACCCCCTTTCCTCCTCAAATGTGGACGCTATCCCGCCGACTGGAAAGGGGTCACAGGACGCCAAACTGGATCTTATCCTCAACGAAATACAAGCCACGCGGGAGGCATTGGAAACGCGTATCGACAGCATGGCGACGGGACTCTCGTTGCTTAGAGCGGATCACAATAAACTTGCGGACAGGGTCTCCGAACAGAAACTTGCGCTGAATGACCTCATACCCCAACAAACGGAGCACTCGTCCGAACTGGAGGGTGTGGAAAAACAACTCAGACAGTTATGGGACAAGGTGGACGATGCGGAAGGACGTGCCCGCCGCAACAACGTCCGCATCTTGGGCATTCCAGAACGAAGTGAGGGGAGGAACCCTACCCAATTTGTAGAAGACTGGCTCCGTCAACTGGTGGGTCCAGAAGATCTTACGGCCCTGTACAGCGTAGAGAGAGCGCATAGAATACCGTCCAAGCCGCCGCAACCGGGTGCGCCCCCACGTCCCTTAATCGCACGCCTCCTCCACTACAAGGACCGCGATACTGTGCTACGCGTGGCTCGTGAGAAGGCCCCGATTCTCTATGAAGACAAGAATATCTCTGTGTATCCTGACTTCACGCCCACGGTACAGGGTGCCAGATCCACCTTCCTGGGGGTGAAGCGCAAGCTGCGTGGAAGAGACTTGAAGTATGCCCTTCTGTTCCCTGCCCGCCTTAAGATAATACACAACAACAAGTCATATTTCTTTGACTCACCGGAATAAGCAGCAGAGTGGATGGAGGTGACGTTATCCCCGCCAACCTCGCAGGACCCTTTTATGGCTGATAGGGGAAAAGGCCGTCGGAATCCATCGGATCGGGGGAGTGCCACATCGGACACAGGACGAGCCCCGCCGCAGAGGACAACCCCGACGGCTGTAGTCGCTACGAACCATCCAGCGGGCCCCGATCCGGTGATGCAATTGACAGAGGAAGCACTTGCCGCCCATGACGCGGGCACAGCTAGAGATCTGATTTGCAACTCCGACACGCACACAGAAATGTCAGGATCGGCGGACAGCATACAACTCTTCCCTAAGATCACGGCGCAGACTGCGGAAGAATATTAACATCACCATCGTGTCTGCACTCCGGGTGGTAATGTATTGCCTGACTGTATTATTACTCGCACACAGGTGGGTTGCTTGAGGGATTGATTTGCTAAGGGCCGCCGTGTCATCGCAGGCCAGTGAAAGTAAGGCGCTAGTACTCTGCGCCCCCCACCGCAGGCACATGGAACTGTTTGACTGCTGCCCCTGTTGGGCATCATGGTTTGGACCTCGAGCCCGTTGGCCTGGGGACCTTAGTATTCGGGGATTGACTGTTTGATTGACACTCCTTTTTTGCAATAAGAAGTACCAGGCGCGTGCGCCCACGCACTCATTTATGTCACGCTACACGACCAGTCATGGGGCCACTTAATGTTTATAGTTTGTGCACCTGGAATGTGCGGGGAATGGGCTCGATCCATAAACGGCACAGGATACTCGCCCAGCTGAACCGCAGGGGCGTTATGATGGCCTGCTTACAAGAGACACACCTGAACTGTGCCGAAAGTCTGAAACTACATAAGAAGTGGAAGGGCCAATTTTTCGCTACATCCTATTCTGCATTCTCTAGGGGAGCCGCTATTTGGCTCCGTAATTCTGTCCCCTTTAAACCGCTGGAGCAAAGAATTGATAAGGAGGGTAGATATGTATTTGTGAAGGGCTTACTGGATGGGGCTACTATTGTGATTGGCTGTGTATACTCTCCAAACTCGGGACAATCTGATTTTTTGATCAATGTCAACGGGGTCCTTGCGGATTGGGCGGAACACCACTGGGTGGTTGGAGGGGACTTCAATGCTGTGTTGGATGTTGCTCTGGACAGATCACACCCCCCATTACACCCCACGGAAAGCAGGCGATAGGCGGCTGCGCTGACACAATGGGCGGAGGGATGGGACCTAGCAGATGCATGGCGCAGTACATATCTCCGGGACAGGGAATATACCTTTTTCTCCCCTCCGCACAGGCTCCACACCAGGATAGGCCGCATTGTTTGCTCCCGTTCCTTACTAGGATCGGTTATTCAGGCCCAACACATGGGAAAGACCCTATCTGATCACAATCCAGTTGAACTGTCTTGGCAATGGGGCCGGCGGACGACCCCAATCCCGACTTGGAGATTGCCCACGGAGTTGTTGGAAGATGTCGTCTTCAAGTCCACTATGGTGGATGCCATAGAGGGTTATTTTGACACGAACACTAACACTGCCAGCTCCCGACAATTAGAATGGGACGCCTTTAAAGTTTTCATCAGAGGGGAGGCGATGGCCACTAGAGTGGGCATGAGAAGGGCAGTCATTGCAGATCTGAAAGACGTGGAGGGTAGACTGGCAACACTGGAATGGGAGGCTGCGGGCACGTACACGCATTTCACGCCACTGCAAAACGCACACGTACAACACGCTGAACTCCTCGAAGACTTGAGATTGTTAGACTACAGGGAATACACAGCGAGACAACACACACAGGCAGATAGGGCGGGCGCTCTACTGGCCCGTATCATACGTGACTCCCCAGTACACCATCCCATCTTAGAAGTACTAGACCAAGATGACATACTAATTTCGACTCAAATAGGAATCAATGCCGCGTTCGAGGACTATTACACTACGCTTTATAGCCCACACAACTGCCTCTCACAGACTGCATTCGAGGGATTCATGCGGGATTTAGAGCTGCCCAAACTCACTGACAGACAGAGCGACGATCTGAAGCGTACAATTTCTCTCGCCGAGATTAGACAGGCAATGCGAGCACTCCCGGGAAATAAAACCCCTGGGACGGACGGCTTACCGGCCGAGTTCTATACCACATTTATGGACCTGTTAGCCCCACGCCTCCATGCCGTTTATTTGAAAGCGTTACGGACCGACTGCTTACCGCAGTCCTCCCTTCAAGCTTTGATAACCTCCCTCTTGAAGCCGGGTAAGGATGGGCTGCACCTCTCCAGTTACAGACCCTTATCTCTACTTAACACAGATTACAAGATTCTGAGTAAGGTGCTAGCGACAAGACTGGCACAAAATATCCCGCAACTGATCCATCCTGACCAGTGCGGATTTGTGCCGGGCAGGAGCACGGCCATGAATCTTAGACGATTGGCCCAGCTGATGCTACGTGACCCGACTGCTCTAGACTCGGAAGGTTGCATCTCATTAGACCTGAAGCAGGCTTTTGATTCCCTCAGATGGGATTTCATGTTCGCTGTGTTCGCGAGGTTCGGAATCCCTCAGGAGTATATAGCGGGGGTCAAACTGCTCTACACACACCCTACAGCTCGGGTACGCACATCCAGACATATCTCGAGCCCCATAGATATAGCGAGGGGTACAAGGCAGGGTTGCCCCCTATCCCCGCTCCTCTTCATACTAGCGCTCGAACCACTGCTCTGTAAACTCCGGACTGTGGCCCCCCACCGTGGAATTAGGAGGGGTGAAACGGCAAATATAGTATCCGCCTATGCTGATGATATTATCCTGTATCTGAATGACTTACGAGGCGACCCAGACCCTATCCCTTCTATATTTGAGGACTTAAGATTGCTATCTGGCCTCACCTTAAGCGAACCTAAGTCCTACGGGTTTACCTTTGCCACCGCAGACTCGACTGCGCCACTACCCTTTGCGCCACACGCGTTTCAGATGGCGGATACCACCTTCCGTTACCTCGGTATACAGGTTTACAGGGATGCCGACATGATGATTGACGGCAACCTTGGAAGGGCTATGAGGACACTCAAGTCTCAAATACAATTCTGGTTGTCACTCCCTCTCTCGGTGGCCGGCAGGATCGCCATTTCTAAGATGGTGATGCTTCCCCGTCTCATTTACTACTTTACAAATTTACCGTTCCTGATCCCTGCCACGACGTTTAAAACACTGGACATGCTCCTCACGGAACTCATATGGGGACAGGGGCGGAGGCGCATAGGCCTCGCTAAGTTGCAGCTCACAGCCAGCGCGGGAGGTCTTCAGGGCCTACAACTGTGCATGTCAACTGCAATGGCTGGCCTACTGGCTTGCTGGTAGAAACCTACATGAGATTGACATGGTGGAAGACGATAGAAATAAGGGGAGGATCCATGCCCTGCTGTTGCCCCACTCGGAACTGCCAAGCGTCGCCTCACCGCTTCTCCGGCTTGCAATACTATACTGGCGGAAGGCGGTGAAGTACACGACTCCGCTGTCATCTTATGCCCCCACAGTTCCGCTACTGGGTATACCATTGGGGTCGGGACCGCTCACGACACAAAAACTGGTGCCATGGCACGATGCAGGTGTGACGCACGTAGGAGACCTTTTTGCTGACGGGCGGATGCTGTCATTTACAGACTTCAGGACTGTACATGGCATACCTGGGGGATCATTCCTTATGCATGCTGGCGTCCGCCGCAATGTACTGGGGAAATGGGCGCCTGGGGGAGTGGAACCGCCCTCAAACCCCTTACTGACGATGCAATACCTCATGGGAACGGGAAGTCATCTGACAAGATGGCTCACTGCTAGCATCAGAACGGGACGGGCGGTTTCACTGTCACCTCTACGAACCAAGTGGGAGGGCGATATAGGGAGGCCATTACGAGACAAGGAATGGGAGCGGATCCTGCAATTCCCTAGAAAAGTAGCTAGGAACCCCAAATTTAAGTTCATCCAACTAATGGTCCTGCATAGAGCATACCTAACGCCACACCGTTTACATGCTATGTTCCCCACTGCCACCGACACCTGCCCCAGATGCACTATAGACGATGCGTCATTGACACATATGTTGTGGAGCTGCCCCAAACTGGGTTATTTCTGGACTACTATTAATGACTTGCTTACGGACGCAGGTGCGTTGACACAGCCGTTCACACTGGAATACACGCTCCTGGGGTTGGGTTCAACAGCGCGTAGGAGAAGCGTAGCAACGCGTTTTGCTGATATAGCCGTATTACTTGCGAAACGTACTATCACAATGAGGTGGAAGTCTCCCAAACCACCTGACCCCGAATTGTGGAAAACGGAAATGAGACGCTGGGGCAAAGCAGAAGGTGAGGCGCTACAGCGTGAAGAACGCAGAGGCCTCAGGAAAATACCGATCGCATTAGACTGGTTTACTATACTAGGGAGGTTTGAGGCAGAAGGGGATGAGGAGTCTGATATTTCAGTACCGTAAATTATACTATATATTGCTGTTGATGGACTTCCATGTGCCGTACATAACCATGTTTGCACTAGATTATGATGCGGGATACCCCATGCTACTATTACCTATGCCACTGACTGATTGTGTAAAAATGCATATTAGAATGGATCTACTTGCTGGGTGCGATCTGGTACTAACTACTGTTTATATACGTACAATAGGAGTGTATAGGGTGGGACCTTTTTCTGTGGGTGGCGGGAGGGATTTCTGTACTTCTTCAGGGGTTGTCTACCCGCTTGAAAACACAACAAAAGTTAAAATGCATAATGTTCCCACTATTACTGAGACCGTTAGAGCTGCCTTGATTCTGAATATGACCTATGCTACGGATACTGTACAACTGCTCTGATTACCCTGCTAATAAACAGATTTTGAAAAAAAAAATACCAAGCAAGGTTTTGCCCTCTGGCATTGTGCATTCTGTGTAGAGGAAGAGAGAGGCATCTTTTAATCATTTAATGATTTCTGATTGTTTAATAATGCCAAATAGACATGAAAAATCCCCCAGATACAATATGTTAAAGAAGGGCCTGATCAGTTAGGCAAATCTAAGATTTTCCAAACACCCTCTCCGGAAAATATATGCTATAAAGATTCTTTGGAGTTACTACTTTTAGAGAAATGTTTGGAGCATAGGATCTCCCTGGAGCTCCCCGAGGTCTCTTCCCATTTTAACAGTTATTAATATAGAACCTTAACTTTTGTTTATAGCTGACTTGTACCTTAGATTTCACTTCACAATTTTTAGGTTTGGCTTTTGTGGAAAAATGTTTATAAAATAATTTGCCTTCTATCCCATGTGACAGTCATTTGGCTCAAACAATGATTGTATATGCTTTTTTGTTGTTGTCATTTTTATCAAGGACAGAGGAAGCATTCTTTGTTACCTGTGCTATGACGGTTTCATTTTAGATATATTTAGAATTTGTATGTGTACAACAACTCTCTTCAGGATTCATATGTGTTTCTGTTGTTAATTGTATTCAGTATTATATTAGAATAAGGTGGTCAGTGACCTGATGCCCATTGACAATAAACTGCTTTGGGATTTTTAAAGGCTTAGGGCTAGATGTACTAACATTAGGAATACCGATTTCCTAAATTGCGATTCTCTACGAATTGCAATTAGGAAATCGATATTCCAAATGTATGAAACTCTTTCGAGTTTCATTAGCGATTTTTGGTGGGTCACAAATTGACCTACCTCATGAATATTAATGAGGTAGGTCTCAATTTGCGATCCATTAGGAATTGCAGCCATCACAGGGATGGTGGCCTGCTGAGGTCAGCAGACCACCATGTCTGTGAAGGCTTTTTGATAAAGCAAACTTTTTTTTAAATGCTGCCCGTTTTCCTTGAACAAAAACAAATGCATTTAAAAAAAAAAATAATAATTTTGCAATTTCATTTTCTAAGTCTGCTCTTAAAAAATATGTTTAATTCCATTCTCAAAGGGGAAGCGGTCACCAGGGGACCCCTTCCCCTTTGAAAATGGGTTACCACCAGTCTTAAACTGGTGGTAAAGTATTACTGTTTTGCGACAGGAATTCAGTCGCAAAACAGTAATACATGCCATACAGATTCAGTATTTGGAGGAGAAGCCATAAACACGCCCCTTTCAAATACCTAATCACAAATGCAAAATGCAATTTGGTAGCAAGTTATCGAACCACATTTCGTACATTTAAAAAAACATTTTTTACGCTCGCAAACGGGCAGATTGTGCAAATTGCGATGTTTGGAATTGGAAAAATGCTTTATGAATTTTCAGGCTTAGGAAGACCTATTGTCCTATGGTTAAATGTCTGTAAAATATTCTGTTTTTCTTTTGTGAATGCAGTATTATTTTATTGTTTTACTTGTTTGTCTTGTATGTCTTCTTAGTCAAATAAAAATGTTTGACTTACTTCCTGCAAATGTCATCCTGCCACGCCTCTGAATAAGTTATAAAGAATGTCCACATGAACAAATTGGTTGATATCACAGACTAGTGTCATTTGAATGTAAGAGGCAAATGTTACATATTTGAGTAAATCTTTTCTCTGTAATTTGAAAAAGCATACAAAGAAATAACAGACAAAAAAGACTCACTCAAATATATAACATCAAGGGACCTGCAGGATGAAAAAGTAATAAAGACACATTTCAAAAAAATCTCTTTTCATGTGACAAACGAAGGCCCTTACTTGGAGTTGGGTAGATAAAGGGCATCCTCGAAAGTGTAAGATGTTCCATCCACTGTATCATGGGTTATTGATCTCAATACCCCATAAATACAGTGGGTTCTTCATAAGCCACTTTTTGGTGGATTTCCACCAATTTCCTTATTCTTGGAGCTTTAGAATTTATGATTAAGCTCCTATGACTATATTCCAGCATCTCCTCTGGATCTTCATACGATCGTTTTACTTTCGATTGGGTCCACCTTAACAATAGATGTTTTACTGAAATCGGTACGAACGCTCATAGAATTATTGTTTGTCCTGATGATGACCATTTAGTTTTACTATGGTCGAAACGATGTTGATGCACAGATGTGGCCAAAAATTGAAGAGGACACATTGTTTGCTTTGTGTTGTTTCAGTTTTGACCTGAACTTCTGATTTTTGTAAACCTTTATCCTTAGCCATTGGTTTGTCTACACCTTGCACTGTTTATAGGTCTTGTTTTGTGTATTATGTTGAGCGGCTTTTTGTTGTATATGTTTACAGATTGAACTATTTATTATTGTTAATAAAAAGAAATTCTATGAATTGTATATATTGACACAAGTGTTTCTTTCTTTTTCTGTTTTCTTCTTTCTCTTCTGTTTCTTCAATGTAAAATGTGTTTCTCCTATATCTTTTCATATTTCTCACATTAGAATTTTTTCTTAGGCCTTAAAAATTGGATGCATGTATTGTGTCAACTTGAAGCCTTGTTAGGATTCCAGTATTGGAATGTAAAAGGCAAATGTTATATATTTGAGTGAATCTTTTCTCTGTAATTTGCTTGAAAAAGCATACAAGGATATAACAGACAAAAAGGACTCACTCAAATATATAACATAAAGAGATTTGCATGATGAAAAAGTAATGAAGACACATTTAAAAAAATTATCTTTTCATGTGACAAACGAAGGCCCTTACTTGGAGTTGGGTAGATGAAGGGCATCCACCAAAAGTATAGAATGTTCAATCCACTGTATCATGGGTTATTGATCTCATTGGCACTCTAAATACAGTGGATTGTTCATAAGCTACTTTTTGGTGAGTTTCCTACTAAACCACATTGTAAAGAAGGCCCTTACATGTTAACTTATACCCAACAATGCACTTTCAACACAGGTTGTATGTCAGAATAGCGACTGTAAATATATCATGATACAAAAATATCATCACCAAAATATTTACAAAATAGCATGCAAGGAAGTACATAGAGGTAACCATCCATTTACTATTACAATATTCCCTTGACACGATATATATATGTAAATATATCACCCAGTGGTGGTCCCCAATGGGCAGGTATAGTTAGGTCATCTGTTGTATAGAAAACATGTTTTTTGAATTGCTAATAACTTTGGCCCCATTTAATGAATCTCCACTATATTTTCCAGAAAGGTGTTACTGTTCGACTAGTTTGTGCATGGTAAGTTTCGGGGTGATCCGTTAAGCACGGGGTAAGAGAAAAGGGGAGTTCCAAAATGCAAAATCTCCATGCATTCCCACAAACTCATTTAAGAAAGTTTACAGCTGAATGGAATTGTACCAGATTTGGCAGGAAGCTAGATCTTGGTCCGCTGATTGTGCTTTTTGTGATTTAGTGTAAATCCATTCAGTCGTTTTTGAGAAATTAAAGTTAAAGAATTATTGTATATCTGGAAAGTTTGGGTCCGCGTGAGGCTCGAGATACTGTTGCTGGAGCGCCAGTTCAAAAATGGAGCGTTCTGTTTGGCCCAGGGAGCTTTATTTCCCTTTGGCCATCTCGCTCCAATGGGAGTCATACTGTTACAGGAGTGAACGCTCTGATTGACTGCCAGCAACATGAGAAAAATGTTGCTGGCAGTCACTACATGACTTGAGACTTAGTCCCCTGTCCTGAACATGTTTGAAAATAAAATATAAAAGGAAAGGGTATGGATACCCTGACCCAAGGCCTCCTGTGGGAACCCAGAGGGACTCGTAGTGAGGACAAAAAAACAGCTGAAATTCAGGCAATCCTGCAGGACTCCTGCGGAAAACCCAAAACAAAGTGGCAGCTGGGGGCACTTTGATTTATTAATGGGAGGGGGGCCCTCGGCCGCCTCCCCTAGCCTCTACAGGACCTGGGGAGCCCATCTCAAATGACATCATTGATGACATAATTTAGTAAAGAGTGTGAAATAAGAAATGTTGCTGGTGTTTTGCAGATAAACTCTTAGAAAAGGGTAATAATGGAATCAATCTCTCCTTAAGAGGAGCTCCTTTCTAGGTTGAAGATGAGGTCTAATCCCAATGAGAAAAATAGATAAAAACATAGGGGTAGAAAGTGGCATTGTATCTTTACTACTATTCGCCTTCATTGCAAATTAAGTTTCTTTTGTATATTGTGCTTTATTGAGCTTCCACAATATGCATTTTCCTCCATGGCCACAAAAATGGCGTGAGATGGACCAACAGGAACTTGTGAAGGTACTGCACTCTTTATTCTATAGGTACTCCTGCAGGTCCCACATATGCATAAAAAGGTAAAATGTATGCCCACCATTACCATACTAAACTATCATCCTCATGTTTGAAGGGGTTTCTGTGGAGGTGGGAAAAAGAGACTAGAAGAGAGTAAAAGTTTCTTTTCACTCCTCTCTTACAACAAATTTGCAGCTTCAAAGCTGATCTTTAGAAACAAGAGCTCCCCTTGGACCTACTCTTGGTGGCCACCTGCATTAGGTCCCATGCCCCTCCCCCCCAAACCTCACCAGAAACCTCAACATCATCCTAAGCAACAAACTCATAATGAGTAAACAGATCAACGCTGTGATTGCATCCTGCTGCCTCATCCTCAGAATGCTTTGTAAGATTTTGAAATATCTCCCCATGGACACAAGAAGCACGGTCACCCAGGCCCTCATAACCAGTAAACTTGACTACAGCAACACTCCCTATGTCGGGATGTCCAACCAACTCACTCAAAGACTCCATACCAGCCACAGCTGCCAGAGTCTCCCTTGGTGTTCACAGAAACGCTCACACTACTCCCTACCTAACTGAACTACTATGACTACCCATCCAGAAAAGTTGCCTATTCAGGATGCTGAGCCATGCCTATAAATCCTTCCACAACACCGGACCATGATACCTCAACGACCGACTTCAACTCTACCTACCTTCCAGACAGCTACACTCTAACTCTCTGTCCCTAGCACAAGTCCCCCGCATCCTCAGAAGCAAGTCAGGAGAAGGCCTTCTCCTTCATTACCTCCAAGAACTGGAATGAACTTCCTCAGCACATCAGGACAGTTACTTCACTCCTCGATTTCCACAAGAAACTGAAGATATGGCTATTCAACTAGGAGAGCTGCCCAGCCCACGTTCCTGCAACAGCGCCTGGATACCCTCACATGTAATAAGTAGCATATAACATAACATAACATTAATATTTAGTTCTATTCCTACAAATCACTTCTGAGCCCTAGGGAAAGGTGGGGTCTGCCAGAAAAGTCTTATTTCCTCTAGATGGATCTAACCGCCTGATTCATCAAGCTAAATTGCACTCGCAAAGGGCAAGATTCTCAGAATCTTGCCTTTTGCGAGTGCAACTTTTGCATTTGGGATTCATCATCCCAAATGCAAAATTCGCTATTTAAGAATTCGCACATTTGCGAAGAATTGAATTTAAGGAATCTCTATTTGAGATTCCTTAAATGCAATTCATGAAGCATTTTAAAATTGCGAAAATGCAATTTTGGGCCGCTATTTACCGAGAGGTCAGACCTCTCGGTAAATAGCAAAAACTTAGAAAAATGCTTTTAAAAGCATTTTTCTAAGTTGCATGTTGCACACACACATGTCCTTTGGACATGTGTGTGCGCAACACCTGTTTCAATTTGCATTTAAGGGGTGCTACAGGGTGTCCTTTGGACACAAAAACCAAAGGGGGAAGCGTAGAGGTTGAGATAGAATCACCCTCCTGGACAGTTCATATAAACATAGAGATTCTATCAATGTGTAGTGGTGCAAATTATTTTTTTGAGAATTTTTGATTATAGTGAAATGAGTGCTCCCCCTTAACGATGGAAAGATGGGAGCACGTGTGCTTGTTTAAAATACCCCTCACACACTAAAAAAATCCGTTAGTGTCATGCTTCATCATAGGGGTCTTCCCGTCCCTATAACGGGGCGGGCGTGCTACGACCAGACGGACTACGCGGGAGCACTTTCAATGTGACAGAGCTATGTGTGGGTGCAGGGGTGATCAGTGAAGTGTAGGGATCTAGCTAGTGAATGCAAAAAAATACAAGAATTAAAAATTCCCTGGCTAGTAGAACAAATGTATTTTATTGGTTTCTCTGGCTGGGAATGTTAAAAAGGGGATGTAGGTAGAGCAATTACTGACTACCAAGTCGACATGTTTCATAGGCAGTCCCCTCCTGCCTACTCATCAGGACCATGTAGAGATCCCTACTATGAATAGCTCAGTTATATAAAAGTAAGCCTAATGTCCTACAAATAAGTAGCAAAAATAGGCTGGATATTTGTGCTTCGGGGCATGAGCTGGCCCAGGTGAAGCAAAGCACCAATAATCAGTGCCAAACAAGTGACCAGTGGTCCCTGTAAAGGAAGAGAAGGAAAAAGCACAAACATATTCATGTATTCACGTTTGATCGTGGATTATACATCATTAATTCCAGCTTGCGTACTCAACATCAGCTAATCTGATGAAATATCGTTACGCAAAGTGCCATTACTGTCGCCACATATTTTAGTGTATTAATCAGTATGCGGGAAGACCCCTATGCGGGAAGACCCCTACCTCTACGCTTCCCCCTTTGGTTTTTGTGGTTATCGGCAGCGCACAGCTGCGGAAGCTCATAAGAAGATAAACTGACACTGTCGCTCTCACCTCATAACGCCGGTGACTCTGCATTCAGCACCTAATCCCTGGGCTGTCTTTAGGACCTTCTATATATATATATATTTTTTTGAGTACTGCCAACTACTATGGCTGATCTAGGTCTGGCTTTCACTGAGGATGAAATCTCCAACCTCATTGCCAGCTTAGGAACTTTTGAGGGTCTAAATACCGCTGGTCCCTCAACAAGGAACAACGACTGGGACGAACTGGAAGAACTTAGAAGAACACAAATAAAGACCGCCATCCATGGCCTACTGATGACTGAGTATCTCCAGGCCAACACAGCCCCAGCAGGCCTTGTAGTCCGGAATGAACCCTTCATCTTCTTACATGATAAGACATTCAAAATTGACTGGTCCAAAATCTCATGGAGATGTACCCGAGATTGGATTGTGTTAATTATCAAGACTGCTAGCAGGTTGGCAAGCGAACTGAAAGTAGAAATACAAACCATTGAAGTTCGCCTAAAAAGCTACGAATCCCCGGCTGATCTGATAAAATATCTTGATGAAATGAACAAATCCCTCAATGAGTTCGAAACCACCCTGAAGGACAGTAAATATGAGAAACTAAAAAAAGACAACAGCAGGTGGACAAAAGAGAGAGTGTACCCTTATATAAAAGACGACTTCAGATCAGCAAACGCAAATACAGACGATGAATCATCGGACACTGGGTCAAACGGATCTAGCTCGAGTCGTAATAAGAGCCCAAGGTCTCACGGGGGAAGGAGAAATTTCCGCAGACCAAACTACCGTGGTCCTAGAGGGTGGAATAACTTCCAACCCCATATGGTATACCCGCAACAACAACAGTTTGGTCCACAACCCCCCTTTCAACACCCACAGGGCCCATTTCCCGTGTGGGGATATCAACAACAAGACTATGGCTATTTTGACAACTCGGCGCCTTTTTTAGGGGCGCGCCAGGGACCAACAAGGGGAAGGAACCGGAGGGGCACCTCGGTACATTGGAACACAGGAGAGGAAGAGACCCCACGGGTAGCCACAAGAAGCATGACAGGCGCCAAGAAAAACCAGAAGTGAGTCTGGTGGTTAATCTCTCAGACTGTGAACTTACAGAAGCACAGCACGCAGTACTGGAGAAAGGCCTGGGCTATGTCCCCACTGCTAAGATGGACAAGTTTCACCTATGCAAGGAAGTCCAAGAATTCATACGACGTCTGAAGTTGCAAGTCTTCTTTAAAGACAAAAGAGATGAGACTGAACCTGGTGACACGAATCTCAGACCAAAATATACGTTCACACCAATGAACAATACCCTACCGATCGAACTACTGGCGTTCGAGAAGCGGTCATGAAGGAACTCGAAGACATCAACCCACGGGAAAGAAGTACCTTTCAGAACACGACCAATGCAGAAAGACAAGCACTACGGGAGTTGAGCAATAACAAACGTATAGTTATTAAACCGGCCGACAAGGGCGGTGCGACTGTCATACAGAATGCAAGTCAATATGACACTGAACGCATGAGACTGCTCCAAGATGAAAGGAACTATGAAATCCTCCACACGGATCCAACGAATAGGATAGCAACGAAAATCCGCACGATGGTAGAGGAAGCCGTGACCCATGGCTGGATTACTAAGAAGGAAGGAGAATTCCTGTGCCAGAAGAATCCAAGGACCCCCTACCTGTATACACTTCCTGAAATACACAAGGATTTACAAAGCCCTCCGGGACGACCCATTGTATCCGGTATTGGGTCAATATTGGAACCCCTGTCGAGGTTTGCAGACGCTTTCCTCAGACCTATTGTTCAAAAAACATCAACATACCTAAGGGACACTAAGGATGTATTGAATCTGTTAGAAAGCATCACCTTTGACCCCAACAACCAGCTATTAATCAGCTGTGATGTGGAGAGCCTCTATACTAGCTTGCCACATCATGCCACTTTGGAGATTGTGGAGGATGTCCTTTTCGAAGACTTCTGGGAGTACCAGACACCACGTAATGTGGTGATGGAATGCTGTTCCCTAGCCCTTAGAGAGAACTTCTTTGAGCATAAAGGTACACTCTATCTACAAAAACATGGCTGTAGCATGGGAAGCACATTTGCTCCCAGCATAGCAGGTCTATATGTGCACCACCTGGAAGTGACCAAGATACTCCATCCGAATAACCCTTTTAGAGACAATATCAAGGTATGGAAACGATACATCGATGATATCCTGATCATCTAGGATGGAGATGAGAGGACCTCCAAACAATTCCTGAGCTGGTTGAACTTGCAAGATAACTATTTGAAATTCACCAGCACTACTTCCAACTGTAATTTGGTATTCTTGGATCTGAACATCTTCCCCAAGGAAGGCAGACTAATGACTACAACACATTTCAAGAACACTTCTAAGAACTGTTTACTGCTGTACAACAGCTTTCACCCGAGACATCTGCGGGACAATCTCCCATATGGTCAGTTCCTGCGTCTCCGCAGGAATTGCACAGAGATTGATGACTACAAACTACAGTCTAAAGACCTGAGAAAGAAGCTGGAGGCCCGATTGTACCCAGATAAAATCATCGACCAAGCATACAAACGGGCGAAAAACAATTGCCGAGAGAGTCTTCTGGAAGACAGAATACCTAAAGATGAGGACAAGAGACCCATCTGTGTAACCACCTACAACACCTGTTCCAACCTAGTGACCAAGATTATCAACAGAAACTGGAAGATCCTGAATAGTGGAGGATTGCAAATACCAAAACCGATGTTCTCCCACAAAAAAGCACAGAGTATAAGGGATGTCTTGGTCCACACTAGACCCAAAACAAATAGCAACGCCGTATTAAATAACCCAAACTTTGTACATGGTCACCATCCTTGTGGAAACTGCAAAGTGTGTTGTCTCACGAGGAAAAGCAACAACATAACTTTTGGTGATGGGACAACTTGGGAGCAAAGAGGCTTCAGCAACTGCAATAGTACCAATGTGGTTTACTTAATCACATGCCCCTGCAATTTGGAGTATGTAGGCATGACAAGTAGGGCAGTGAAGATCCGAATAGGTGAGCACAAAAGTACTATAAAATGCAGAAAAACCAGCACAAAACTGACGAATCACTTCCTGGAAATGAACCACAAACCTGAAGACATATCTTGGACTGTGATAGAGCAAGTGACTAACGAGAGGTTCCTCTTAGAAAAAGAACAGAGATGGGTGTTCCGCATCCAATCACATAAAAGGGGACTGAACGATGACATACCGTGGGGACAGCTGTGATCCCCCACTCTCTGAATGCCTTCCTCGGGTTATCAATATATATTGAAAGTATCCGTTTCCAGTTTAGTCTGCAGGGCGTGTTCTGGCAACCCCCGGGCTGTACTAACCCTGAGGGAACGATGCGCTACTATTCCTGGCTGAGGTGACCCACTAGTGACTGGCGGGATTGACCCATGGACTCTCCTTACAACAACAGCACTGCGTTGTCTCTATATATAATTATAAACATCTATTTTTGATGGTGAGACCTTTTCCAGACTTTGCACCTTTGCCCTCGTTTTTCTAACTACAATTCGTTTTCATAAAAAATACCACTGCAATAAATTTTGCCCCTCGAGCACAACCAGGGAACATTTATTTTAAAAGACGCAGAACCACACCACATTCTGCACCAATCTCCCGAGCCTCGAGACTCCACTTGCTCTCTCAGCAATGAAAAGCGAAAAAAGACTACCGTTTACAGTCCTCACGCTGTGCCGAATAACGGCGGCCATCTTAGGTACTGCGCGCTCTAGTCTTTCTCCAGGGCGTTTCCCGCGAAGCAATGAGCAAACTGAAAGGGATAGATAGACTATATCTACCGGGCAGACGAGTGACCACACAACCTCGGAGCTGCACGGTAGGAATGACAGGCGAATTGCTGAGCCGGTAACGTGAGTAATAGACTCGGACCCCGAGTCTCTAATAAATGGGTCACAGGGCCACATTTTGTTGTAAGAAAACGATCGAACCACATCTAACTGGGGGGGCGGCAACATTTATTTATTTTTCCAGTAGACCGAGCCAATCCTCCTCCGCCTGCCAGCTCATGGGGCACTAAGAAATTACGAAAAAGTATGTATATAACGAATGTACTAATTATCACCACCATTGGTACTACTTCTGTAAACAACAATCTTGAGAAATATAATATAGAGGTCCTTTTTGATACCTGTGTGATTGGATGAGTGAGTGTGTTGAGCCACTAATGTATGGGTGATGAGTGGAGAAGGAACCATGTCCAGTCGGATGGGTTTGGATGAAATGTTGGACAAAGTGTCTAATAACACGAGGTGCATACTGATTAATACACTAAAATATGTGGCGACAGTAATGGCACTTTGCGTAACGATATTTCATCAGATTAGCTGATGTTGAGTACGCAAGCTGGAATTAATGATGTATAATCCACGATCAAACGTGAATACATGAATATGTTTGTGCTTTTTCCTTCTCTTCCTTTACAGGGACCACTGGTCACTTGTTTGGCACTGATTATTGGTGCTTTGCTTCACCTGGGCCAGCTCATGCCCCGAAGCACAAATACCCAGCCTATTTTTGCTGGCTTATTTGTAGGACATTAGGCTTACTTTTATATAACTGAGCTATTCATAGTAGGGATCTCTACATGGTCCTGATGAGTAGGCAGGAGGGGACTGCCTATGAAACATGTCGACTTGGTAGTCAGTAATTGCTCTACCTACATCCCCTTTTTAACATTCCCAGCCAGAGAAACCAATAAAATACATTTGTTCTACTAGCCAGGGAATTTTTAATTCTTGTATTTTTTTGCATTCACTAGCTAGATCCCTACACTTCACTGATCAACCCTGCACCCACACATAGCTCTGTCACATTGAAAGTGCTCCCGCGTAGTCCGTCTGGTCGTAGCACGCCCCGCCCCATTATAGGGACGGGAAGACCCCTATGATGAAGCATGACACTAACGGATTTTTTTAGTGTGTGAGGGGTATTTTAAACAAGCACACGTGCTCCCATCTTTCCATCGTTAAGGGGGAGCACTCATTTCACTATAATCAAAAATTCTCAAAAAAATAATTTGCACCACTACACATTGATAGACTCTCTATGTTTATATGAACTGTCCTTTGGACACCCCTGGCACCCTTTAAATCGCTATCTTATTTGCGAGTATCAAATTGCTAATCGCAAATAAGGAATACTCCCCATTCATTCCTATGGGCCTTTTGGCCCATAGGAATGAATGGGGAGTTATTCCTTATTTGCGATTAGCAATTTGCTACTCGCAAATAAGGAATGTGTAGGAATCGCTATTTATTTAGCAATTCCTACATGAATACCGTTTTGCGAGTCCTTAATAGCGATTCCTTATGAATCGCTATTAGGGGCTCGCAAAACGGCCCGTTGATGAATAAGGCTGTTTGATCTGGGGCCAGATGTAGGTAAATATCATTTACCGATTCTAAAATACTGAATTTTACCGATTCGGTATTTTAGAATCGGTAAATGATATGTAGCTAATGATTCAGTAAATTTTACCGAATCGGTATTCCCCATTCATTCCTATGGGCCTGGAGGCCCATAGGAATTAATGAGAATTACTGATTCGGTAAATACCGAATCGGTAAAAGGGGGTAGACTTACAAGGGTGGCAGGGTGTCACATTGACACCCTGTTGCACCCCAGTATAGTGCATGGGTGCACATGTGGCACACATACATTGCCCTTAGGGCATGTATGTCTGCCACATGGCACAGTTGAAAAAAGCACAAAATTGCTTTTTTTAAGGTTTTCGATATTTACCACCAACTTGTAGTTGGTGGTAAATGACGAATCCTTACAAGTGAAAAGCACTCACTTGAGTGCTTCCTACATTAAGGATTCGGCAATTTACCTAATCGATATTTAAGAATTCGGTAATTTACAGATTCGGTAAATTACTGAATACTTAAATTAGGCCCCTACATCTGAAAAGCCTAATACCGGTCTGTAACGGCCGAAATTACCGAATTTCGGACGTTACCGACCGGTATTAGGCTTCCTACATCTGGCCCCTGGTCTTTAAGTCTGTACCGAAAAGAAATGATGCAAACAGAGTAAAGCAGATATATTGTTTTCTCCTCCATGTTTGTGTAACTAACAAGCAGTTTGAACTCTTAAAGAACTGCATAACAGTTATACTTTTTCATAATTACACTATCTAAGAAAATACTCTAAACTTAGAAAGTGAATATGAGAAGAATTTGTTTAAAACCCACTAGACCAACTGGAAAAACGGGCGTACAGAGAGCAGCCAAAAGAAAATAGAGATCTCTTCCATTCTTGTTATGACCTGGAAATCCATCCAACTTCAGTGAGGGCTGTCTCTATTCTGCTTTTAGCTTCAAAGGTCTGATCACTAGTGCACACAATTCTTCACCACCTAACAAGTGAAAATGTTGCAGTCTATCTCCCTCTCTGTGGAGTCTTTTCTTCATATATTTATAGCCAGTTGAATATGGAAGCTATCCAAATCCAATGTGGAGTACCCAAAATATGAGTTTTGCTCCCTCTTCAAGGAGAGATTTCTAAACTACTAGAGAAAAGCAATTTTCCATAATGTATTTGCATTCCTTATTACGTTGCTATACAGCACAAGAGCATGTCAGAATTAGATACAAATAGTAACTCTCTAGCATGTGTGCTTGGTTCTTTTAATATTTGTTGCCTCTTACTTGGTGCATTGCGGTGTCCACGTCCCCTTCCTCGGCCTCTACGTCCACCTCTGTTCGGGAAGTTTCCACGCATGCTGCCACTGTCGTTTTCACCACAAGAATTATCAATAGCATCTCTTTTGTCTCTACCATTTCGCCAACCTGTTCATAAAAAGAACACCAGGAAAGACATCTTATTAGTGAGCACCATGCTATGAGTCACATGAACTAATGTAATCCTCTTACTGGTTGGGATATCCACAGTAGCAATGCTACTGGTGCCATATAACTGTCTTTATAATTAATTCAGAGAAAAAACACCATCAGATCAATTCTGAGGAGTTCAATTATGTAGCTACCCATCCACCATGGAACTGATTATTTTGATCCATAATACTTCATTGAAAACTAGCTAGCAACAGGATCATCCTAGCAGGAATATTGTACTTGGGGGATACATATCTGAAGACATGAATGTTATCATGACAATACGTATAGTATATCTAACAATATTTCCAGCTGTCCCTCATGTATCTCAGATTTGTTCCACGGCAGGGATAAAGAACTCAAAACAGTATTGGCTTCATTTTTTAATACTCAAAAGGTTTCTTTCCTGATTAGACAATGGTATTGTCAAAATCTGGAAATCACAGAAGCAGACGGGTCACCCGATAAACTTGTCAGAACCCTCCACCTAAGTTATACTCACTAGAGCGATACTACCCAGTGATGGTGGGATCCAGATCTAACCAAAACACTTCCTGTAAAATAAGGTACACTGGACTGCTGATTGCTTATATCACGAAATAGGAAACTGCTAATCAGCAAATGTAGCTCGACTGGAATATACAGTGTGGAATCGGCTGGCAGTCCTGCCCCTATGAAGCCTTTAAAGATATTAAATCTCGTAGTCTGGCACCCAATGATAAAATACACCCAAAAAACGGAAACAGGAAAGTTTGTATAATATATTTCCATGTAGCAAATACTTTTCAAGCAAAAACTTCATTGCATTAAATAGAACTGCAGTTCCCAACAGAACACAGTCAGGAACAATATGGGCTGCATCTCCAAGAATCCGTTCCAAGGGCACCGTACGAAAAAACAAATCCTGCTTTTATGGCGATAAAAAATGTTGAACGTTTTGCAATTCGCTGTGGAAGGGAATTACTCATACATTCTCACAAATCTGCCACATTTACACGATTTACAATTTCTAGATGAGAGACAATTAAAAAAAACTATTTATGCATATGCTATTGTACCTGTCATGTAGAAAACAAACAAAGCGTCCAGGAAGACTAGTCACATACATTTGGTAGGCACCGTAGACCAGCAATTCTAGAGTGCACAAGCTTTATTCAGCTTAATTTATACTATTTTCATACACAAAACATTCGAACTCAACTGTACAAGTCTTAGAATGCACAACACATGATTAAAGTACACAATGTCAAACAGTACTCTAGTAACGCATACTCCAAATCGAAACATATAACAAAGCAAATTTGGGGAAAATGAAAAAAGACATTTGAATGAAAACACAATACACCGAAAATACATACACATGAAACAATTGACCTGCCCTGAATTTGAAATGAAACACTAGACGGACACTATCTCATTACAAGTCTAATGCCTATTGTCCTGCCTGTGTATGAGACAAGGGGTTGCACTGCACATTAATATAGTGTTGCCTTCAGTGGGGAATACAATTCAACTAATTCCCTCGTGGCACACCACACAAGAATCCTCCGTACTCAGGAGTCCTGCACCTGGCATGGTTTACAAGAGCCCGGCTTTGTTTGGGATAATCGTGCCATATGATCTGTGCTTTTTTCAAAAAAGGTAACATCTTGCTGCACCGAAGAAGCAGAACACATTAACCCGTTCATATGCGAACAATGGCCTGATTGGTTAGGTTACATCTATTTAAATAAGCACTGTTTGTTTCAATTAAAAGCTTAGTAGATCTGTCCCTGGACATCATAATGGAATTGATGGGACTATGTACTTCCTCATCATCGTTTCATGGTTGCCATCGTGAGATATGGCCCCAGAAAGCAGAAGACCATACACATGCAGTGAATGCATTGAACATTACATCCCATTTGTAAAAACTGAGGACCCAATTAACCCCTTGCATGCTCGTGACGGAACCATTCCGTCACGAGCCACGGTGGTGCTGTGCTGGTGACGGGATGGTTCAGTCACGGCCTGGCCGCCGCGCCTGCGCGGCGCTGATTTCACGCCTGCGCTGAGCGTTCTATTAGGTGGGTGGGGCCGTGACGGAACCATTCTGTCACAAGCACAGCGCCACCGCGACTCGTGACGGAGTGGTTCTGTCACAAGCATGGTGGCGCAGCGCGCCCCCCCCCCAGCGCTGTGGCGGAATTACCGCCACAGCCAAGGGGTTAAGCAATGTGCACATATTATACACAGTAGTGTGGTTAAAAAACACTGTGGGCCATATTACACATTATCACTGTTCGCCCCGGCGCACCTTTCAAATGACAAATGACATGTTTTGACAAACGCGGCGATTGAGGCTGCGGGTGTGTGCGGGTCCCGCTGACCTATTTTATGCTGATTTTAAAAGCTTTATTGGAAATGTCACTGTAATGTACTAATTTACTTTGTGCACTGTGCTGAGGTTACTAAAGCCTCCTTACTCGTTATTCCTTCGCTCTTGGCCTGTTCCGCCCCGGCATTGTGCCGTTTGTGCGGAGGGTCGTCCTATTGAGCGCCATCTCCACCTCCTTACACCACTTCCGCCCTGCCCTCCACATCGCCGGTTAGCGGTCTAGTGGCCACAGATTACTTTTCTATTTTAGGCGCGACTTTTGCACATTCTCCTTGACAAACGCGGCGATTGAGGCTGCGGGTGTGTGCGGGTCCTGCTGACCTATTTTATGCTGATTTTAAAAGCTTTATTGGAAATGTCACTGTAATGTACTAATTTACTTTGTGCACTGTGCTGAGGTTACTAAAGCCTCCTTACTTGTTATTCCTTCGCTCTTGGCCCCGTTCCGCCCCGGCATTGTGCCGTTTGTGCGGAGGGTCGTCCTATTGAGCGCCATCTCCACCTCCTTACACCACTTCCGCCCTGCCCTCCACATCGCAGGTTAGCGGTCTAGTGGCTCACTATCGGGTAGCATATAATGGTGACCTGGCGGAAGCGCAGCGGACGAGCGCAGCGGGAGCGCCGACTTCGCACCGAAGTCGCGCCAAAGTCAAGCCCGTCTGCGCCCGTCCGCGGCCGACCGGGCCCTGGGGCCAATTATAATGCCCAAATTATCACCTACTCTTCTGCTGACCTCTTAATGCTCCGCCATGCGGTACCCCTTCAGCCCTGTGCTGTTAGGGCGGCCCATGATTGTGGTATTTCTGTTTGCTTGGACACGCTTGTCCTTGAGAATCCTCCCCCGCTTTCTGAGCCAATACATTCTCACCGCTCTGCAGTTACATCAGGGACTTTCCCACTGACCGTGATATATCTTAATACTCGATCTATGGTTAAACACCAGCTCGAAATTTTTCAGCTATGAGATGATAAAGCTGTGGATATTCTGCTTTTATCAGAAAATTGGCTGACTGAGGACTCAGTCCCAGATATTCTCGCTGCCATTCCTGCGGGCTACTACATCTTGCAATCTAATCGCCCAGCTGGGCAGGCTGGGGGGGGGGGGGTAGCAGCTATTATCCGTACTCAGTACATTTTTACAACTCTAGCTTGCGCTGCCATTCCTAAAACAGAAAGCCTCGTCATCAAATTCACTTCTACTAGGTCTTCTTTCATCTGTGTCCTTGTGTATAGACCCCCTGACCATATGCCCTCCTTCCCTCAACAGTTTGGTGATCGTATCTCCCAACTTATCATCAACCACGCTAAGGTTATTAATATTGGAGATTTTAATTATTGGCCCACTGATCACCGGGAGAGCCGTCTATCGGAGGAATTCTCGGACCTCTTATCAGGTATGAATTGCCGCCAATCTGTTAGGTGACCCACTCACTGCAAAGGCCACATTTTAGACCAAGTCTGGACGGCCAACCTCGAAATTTCGTCTCCCACAGTGACTCCTTGCTCTTGGTCAGATCACTATTTTATTTCCTTTTCCCTTTATTTGTCCATCCCCAGCCGTCCCGTCCCCACGTCCAACTTCACCGCCCGGAACTGGAAGAGAGCCAATATGACGGAACTTCATTCCATATTGGCATCCACAGCTCCTTTGCTCTCCGCTTCGGTGACTCGCCAGGCTTCCTCTCTTGAACATTGGCTGCTGTCTGCATGCAATATTGTTGCCCCTCTGAAAACCATAAAAACTAGGCGCCCTCACGACGCTCAGCGATGGTTTACAGATCAACTCAAACTTGACAAATTAGCTCTCCGCCAGGCCGAGCAACGCTGGCGGCGCAACTATGACCATCAACTCAAAATTGAATTTGTGGACCATTTAAAAGCTTACAAAAAATCTATCCTTCTAGCCAAGACAATCTATTTTTCCCACAAAATCATGGAGTCTGCCTCTAAGGCAAAAGACATCTTCACCATAGTGAATGAGCTTTCTCTCCCAGACCGTGTTACCCCCAACCCCAACCTACACAGGTCCTGTGTGACTCACTTAATACCTATTTTTCTGACAAAATGATCAATATCAAAAATAATATTCCCTCACCTTTTTTTCCTTCTCCACTTCCTTCACCCCCTAGAAACTCCCACTACCTGAATGTCTTTCCCCCAATCTCTCTCACTGAATTTCATTTGTTATTGCACAAAGTTAGTTTCGGCTCCCCCAATGATTGCTGCCCCGCCCAAATCCTTAAAGAAATTTTTTGGGCCTGCCCTGACCCTCCAATGGCATTACTTAATAACTCATTGGCTACTGGAGTGGTCCCGGACTCTTTTAAACAGGCAGCTGTGATACCGATCCTAAGAAAAAACAATGCTGATCCCACGGTCCTGAGCAATTATAGGCCCATTTCCCTTCTCCCCTATCTAGGTAAGATTCTAGAGACATACGTCACTCGCTGTCTGAGTGCCTTTATTGAGAGCTCGTCTTTTCTGGATGCCCAACAAGCAGGTTTCCGCCAACTCCATTCTACTGAGGCGGTTATTGTAGCTGTTATGGACACCCTAAGAAAGGGCGCCGACAATAACATCTCCCAAGCTCTTGTCCTATTGGACTTGTCTGCAGCTTTTGACACGGTCGATCATGCAATATTGATCGACCGTGTCAATAATTCTGGCATCCAGGGCGTAGCTCTCGATTGGGTCAGATCCTTCCTGGACAAGCGATCCCAGGCCGTACATTTACTTCCCTCCTCTGCTCCCTATTCCACTCTCTCCTGCGGAGTCCCTCAGGGCTCTGCTTTATCCCCTTTGTTATTTAATTTATACATGCAGCCTTAATAGTTTCCTTCCGCAAATCCTCTGCCACAATTTTCAATTATGCGGACGATCTGCAGTTAATATTCCCCATTGACACTTCCCTATCCTCCCTTACTAGCTTCCAAACCACCATGCTAGACATATCGGTATGGATGTCTCATAGCCAGCTCAAATTAAATCCCACCAAGACTGAGCTTGTGCTGGTGGGCGGGGCAGCCAACCCATGGAATGACAGCTTCTGGCCTTCATCACTAGGTCTTCCTCCTCGCCCCGTCAATTCTGTGAGGAGTCTTGGCGTAGTCATCTCTGGTGATCTATCTATGAGGTCTCAGATTAGTGCTGTGACATCGTCCTGCTTCTTCCATCTGCGTAGGATACGTAAAATTTGTAGATTCCTCACCAGAGATGCACTCATTCTTGTCATCATGGCTCTTGTTATATCTAGAATTGACTTTGTCAACACTCTATACGCAGGAATTCCCGCATAACAACTTCAAAGGTTGCAGTTGGTGCAAAATCAGGCAGCTCGCCTAGTATATCAGCCTAAACATCAGCACGTCTCGCTGCTGCTACGGAGCCTTCATTGGCTTCCGGTGGCTAAACGATGCACCTTTAAACTTGGCTGTACGATATTCAAAGCACTCTCCGACCAAGCGCCTCTCTTCATCTCCTCTAATTTGAAGCGTTATGTACCCACAAGGGACCTCCGTTCCACCTCACACAACCTTTTACTTACCCCGAAAATCAAACGTAAAAAACACGGTGGTCTCTGTTTTTCTTTTCTGGCCCCCAAATTTTGGAACTCCCTCCCGCCCTCTTTCCGACATTGTCCTACCTATGATTGCTTCCGTAAGACCTTGAAAACGTTTCTTTTCCAGTCAGCATTCGAGTAACTCCTGCCCTTGATTCCAGTATTTGTTATGAGCGCCATGAAACCGTTTGGTGACCGAGCACGTTATAAATAATTTTAACATAACATAACAAATGGTGCGCCGGGCGCAAACAGTGATAATGCGCCACATTATGGAGCATGCGCTGCCCCCAGGGCAGCCGCGAACTCGCCCTGCCCTGGGGGCAACGCATTTATGTGGAAAAACGGAGCAGCTGCTCCGTGTTTGTGCGGCCTGCACTTTCAAAGGGTTTCAGTCACTGACTGCACCCGCCTGCAGGCGGATGTCTGAGGGGTCCATGAGACCCCTTTTACATCCTGCAGAGGGCGGCAGTAAGGAGGCGCACTGACAGTGTGCCACCTTTTAAATGTCGCACTGTCAGTGCGCCTCCTGAGGGCTTCTTTGACTCTGCTCCCCCGTCTTTAATATGGAACGGACGCAGAATCAAATATATCCCCTCATTTGCATAGGGCATTCCCCTAGGTAAATGAGGGAAGACCCTGTGTTGATAGAGTTGGCGCTTTAAGTGCACCAGCGCTATCGGTATTATAGAAGGGGCCGCACAAGCGTCTGCGTCCCCTTCTATAATACCAAAGTGCCCCGGGGGCGCACTTAGTGGGCGCAAACGCCTGTTGCGGCCCCGGGGCACCATCTGTAACACGGACCCTGAGCTGCAAAGTACCAGCATCCATGGCACAAACACATCCCCACGCATATCCCAATGAATAAATATCAACATGAGACATACAGTTAGATACCCACGAGGGGTCGTATTACACATTAACACTGTTTGCGCCCAGTGCACCTTTCAAAATGTGCGACAGGCGTCATCCCGCATTCACTGTCAGCAGTTAACAGTCACCAAGCACAACGCACATTGTTTCTCATTTACTGTCAAATAAAACGTTATATTAACACAGAAAAGCAAAACCATGCCATCAGGTTAAGACTGTGAGATGCTAAAGGGCCCAGGATACAAACCCACCAGAGAAAACAGAGACGGACAGAGGTTTCACTTAACATCCAGGGAAAGAAGACACTCGTGGCCTATCCAGGTGTTCCATAACCAGCTGCTCTTCAGGTCAAGCAATGGACCTGGCACACACATGCGCATTCCATACCTGGCACACACATGCGCATGACATACTTGGCACACACATACCAATCCTCTCTCCCTAAAAATACTCCAAGGAGAACCTAGGTGAACCTTCGCGACCACGTGATACAACCATCATGCCAACACATTATCAAAACTCAGCAAGGCACCGTGCCATGGTCTACCGCAAGACCAACCTTTTGCAGGGCTTTCTCACTTTCGCACATCATCTCTAGGGCTGCGCTCACCGGTCCACTCTGCAGTAAAATCCACTCAATATCTGTTCTATAATTCAATAGATTTTAATTTATCTCATACATAATCATTGCAGCTATCCTAAATTTGCTACTCGGTTCTTCTTCGGCTCCAGTTCAATTGACTCAACACAAATAAGAAATCAGCAGGAAATAAATTCTGCTTGCTTACTTTGGGAATAATCCGCACGTCTGTTAGGCTGCGCGACATTTGCTTCTGGATGTAAATATAAACTGATCTGAGAGCTCTGTTTTTCTTTCAGTTCTTGTCTTGAATCTCCTAAATTAAGAGGCAACCATTTCTGCTTGCAACCTAAACAAAATAAAATGCACGTAATGAGGAGCACGTACGTAGGTACGGTATTAAATGGAAACACATATAGTTACCATATAATAATGGCATTTTTAATCAATAGAAAATAAAGAGCAGTTACATATTTAGTAGAGCAATGTATTGTGGTGCATGGCTGCTTACCCGTTTATCTTTTTGGGTCATCTCCTACCACTACTGATAATTTTAGACTTTCAGATTTTGTTTACATTTTATCAATATAAAGCATCCTTGTGGTCGCTAGTAATACTTTTATGTGTATTCAATGCTGTCCACGTACGACCTTCCCCATTTCATCCCACCAGCAGATTTACAACATGTCAAACATAAGCAGAAGAAACATCAAGTAGCAAAATGCTAGGTATGGGTGACTGAATCCTGAGTCCAAGAGAAGCATGGGCGTTGATTGATTCACAAAAATGCCAGGAGCAGGGTAAGTAACATCACATGCACTTTGACCTCAATGACATCACAGGAAATGACATCATATAGCCCCCGATTTTTTTTCCAGGAAGGCATGTCATGTGGCCTAACATCACAACAATTGAGGATCTGCTTTAGATAATATCACAAAGTAACGCATAGTTACGCTACGCACTGCTATGCATTATTTTGTTTCAAGGGTGGTGCATCGAGTTCCCATGCAGCCGCCCGTGGGTTTTGATGCAAATCCCAATCTACAAATGTTGGTAGAAAAGAGTTTGCACCAAAATCTTATGTATCCTCGAGGCAGGCGTAAGAAGGATAATTATGTACGGTTTTCCAATGTTACATGTACTGTATTGTACAGCACATACAAACTACTAGGAAACGCTGCAAGGCATTATTTTTGTGCTGGAAAGAACTCCTTCCAGTACAAAACCTATGCTGTAAAGACTGCAGACACCTTGCGCTTTGGCACAAGGGTATGTTTGTTGGTACATGGGTTCCAAAATTGTGCCAGGGCCTTGGGAGAGAAAAATGTGCCCCAAATTTGGTGCACCGTTGCCTTGCATCAAACAATAGTAGATCTGTGCCTCAATCTTATACAATCTCTCTCAATACCTGTCACGTAACTCTCATTCACTTTCACTTACACACACACATGCTTACACATACTGAAGCATTTTATCACACACACTCTCTCTCACTTAAACACATACTCACCCGCAAGCACACATGCAACATACATTTAAAACCACTTTTACTTAGAACAGCTGGCACCAAAGGTTCTAAGTGTGCTCCATTTTATTACACTAATAGTGAAAAATATATTATTCACTAATAGTATAATGAAAAATAGCCAGACAATATGGAATGTGGAGGCCTCACATCATCTTGGCACTGAAATAGCCAGACAATATGGAATGTGGAGCCCTCACATCATCTTGGCACTGATATAGCCACCACTGAGGCCAGGGGGTGCAAAGGCAGCGGCAGGTGATGCAAGCGCAAGCCAGGTAAATGCCACCCAAGAGAAGAATAGGAAGAAAGCAGCAGAAGTACAGGAAGGTAAGGTCCACTTGTTAATAGAGTTCAGAACGACAAATGATATAAGCAACATTTGCGTTGCTCTTCGTAACCCGGAAGTTGAAGTGAAAGTTCATGCACACTGTGCTTATGCGGGTAACAACCCATCTCTCCGTTCCACCAGACCCTGATCTGTCTTTACTGCTATGTCTGTGCTAGGGCCGGCTTTAGTACTGGTGACGCCCTCTGCAACATTGTTTGCTGGCACCCCCCTCAATAACCACCTCGCCACGGATTCCATCATGGCCACCATTTGACAATGCCTCCCAAGTCTCCATAACCACTGTCTCTTAGATTCATTAGTTTTATAGCACCGCTAATGCCAGTTTAAGGTATCAGAACACTTTACATGACACATACATTGCATGGAGGCAATCATAGGTGTGCAAATCAGTGTACAGGAAATGTTCCATAAGACACAGGCCTACAAGGTGTAGGAGTCACATGTCATCCTTACTGGTAGGCAGTATAGTTTAAGAGTCCTTGGTCTGGAAAAGCACAAATTGAGAATGTAAAATGTAACACCATTGTTAGGGGTTTTCTTTAATAAGAAGAATTGATTTCTAGCCAAATGAATCCTTTTTGCAATATTCGGATAAGGAAAGACTGGGCTAAAACATGTAGCTGTAATATATTCCTTGCAGTTTGCATGCAGCTCTTTGATGACAGTTAATAACTCACTGCTCTGTATTAGCATATTAACTTTTAAACTGCAAGTAACAAAAGAATCTCTCTGACAAAAGTGATAACCCATTGGTCTATTTATAGTATATGCACTTTGTGATCTGAATGCCACACATTCTTTGCAGCAGGCATATTCACCCTCTGCACTAGGATGAGTAAAAAAAAACACTACCAGACACAGCTCCAGTCTCTCTCCAGGAAGAACATTAATGACCGGAGTTGCTGGGGCCAGGAACGTGGCATTAGGTGTTTTTAAAACAATAAACATGACGCCCCCACCCCAAGTCAGCACCCGGTGCGGTGGCACCATTCACACCGACCGCACCGCCCAGGAGCCGACCCTGGTCTGTGCAGTTCAAGGGACAGTGATCTGGACATGCCCTGTGTCGGTAGGCACATTTCTTGTTCTTATGGGAAGGATCCCTACCCCTGAATAGGAAGCCATCAGTCATCATGGATTCTCTACCTCACCTCCTCTTTTTCCGCCTTTCTTCCACCTAAGTGTATCCATTTTCCCCCAGATATCTTAACTTCCTCTTCCTCAGCTACAAATGTTTGAGTACTTTTCACAGCCACTGCCGCTTGGTGGCAAGTACTAAGAATAAGAACAATACACTAGTCTCTCTAACGTCATACCACCAAAGAATTAATTAATTCAGTAGTAAACTGAATTATTGCAACAGATCGGAGGTGGAGTTTCCTCAATAATGGAACAGGTATTTAATGGAAACAGGAAAGAAGAGGACTCTTGCCCAACTCAACTCAGCTCCAAAGGAAATGAGTTTCACAGCAATTGCACAAGAGCAGAAAAAGAATGTCCCCAAATCTATATTTCTTAAAACACTTCGCCAGCTGTAAACTCTGGCAGAATGTGGAAGGTGAAAGGCAAAGTAACAATATGCCACTTTTATATAAATTTAGGAGACTTGTGATGCAAAACCCTTTGTGACACTCAGAAGACTGCGTGAGACTCTGGCCTGAAGAGGTAACCAGTAAAGGCTCTTAATCAGTGTGATATGGTTAATCTAGATACCACCCTGGCAGCGGATGTATGATGGTACAACGCGGTACATAACACCGCAGTACAAAGCAGCTTTTACAACGCAAGTCGTTACCACGACTTGCGCTGTAGGGTGCTGGACTTAGGAACAGTATGATTTACTATTCCAACTCCAGCCTACGTACAGTAAGGAAGGTGTTGGAATAGTAAATCACACTATTCCTTAGTCTAGAGCGCCCTCCAGCGCAAGTCGTGGTAACGACTTGCGTTCTAAAATCCGCGTTGTAATGGCGTGTTATGACCGCGTCGTAATGGTTGTTTCCCCCTGGAAGCAATAATGTAAAAAATATGCCTTTGTTTAAAGAGTATGATTGCCATTTCCAGGTAGGTGGCATTACAGAAGTCAAATCTCGACCGTATAAAGGCCAATGCTACCTTTTAAAGTGAAGAAAGCCATGATTCCACTCAGTGTTTTTATGCGGAAGATGCGGGCAGACACTGCCAAAGAGTCCTGACTATCCAGCTGAAGAGAGGAATCACTTTTAACTCCTATGTTGTTCAATACTTTAGCAGGGAAAGGAAATATATCCCCAGGCCAGAAGGTGGAGGTCCAGAGATCTCTGCTTCCACCCACGCCCAGACTCACTCTTCAGAAAGAAAAGACTTTGAAGCGATTCTCCCATCCACTTTCAGATCTTGTAAGTGGAAGGTATCAAAATAACCTGCCTTTCTCTGCTTGCCGCGCCCCACTCGCTCTTGTATTTGCAACTCGAGACCGCACATCAATGCTCTCATGCCTTTCTCCGTACAGCCTATCAAATCCCTCTATTACCCTTCTTCAACCCCTCCACTCACTTGGTAATCTCCCACCCTTACCCTTTCTGTGCCCCTCTCTCTCTCTCTCTCTCTCTCTCTCTCTCTCTCTCTGTTCCCACTATATAATGCATAGAATAGATAGACAGAAATGGTCAGCCATCTTGGAATTTTTTTTAATCGTAAACTATAACAAAAAACAATTCAATGATGTCGGCCCATGTGTGCACATGCATGCAGAGCAATCTTTGAATGGTTTTTGTTACGTTTCATGAGGAAAATGTTTTTGTGGTGGCCGCCCATGTGTATTCGTCCATGCAGACACATGGATGGGTGGCCTTCCTTGAGAGTTTTTTGCCATAAAGTATGTCAATGCAAAAAAGCACTGGAAAAGCCATTAGCTCTGAAGTTCCATAGTAATGGTAAGACTAGATAGTTTTGCCAATGCTAGTTTAAAGTAGAGGCAATTCCACTGCATGCTTGATCCCATAGTAAAATAATTTGAGTATTGCTACACTTTCCCAGGAGTTAAAGAAGACGAGGGCATATCCCAGAAATGACGTCATTCACGTGAACAATATGATACGGTAGATTTAATACGTGGATTTGCAAGTTCTCTGTGTGGCACCAGTGTGTGTGTGATGAGGGGTCAGTCCACTTAGAGAGCTTCAAGAATGAATGACAGACACAGTGATTCATACGTTTTTCCTGAAGAGATACCAGGGAGGGGGGATGTGTGTGTGTGTGTGCGCACCTGTGTCTGTGTGTTCCTGTCTCTGACTGTGTGTGTTTCATGTTGTCCATGATGTGCAAAAATCATCCTCCAAGGGACTGTTGTGTTCTACAATAAATCTACCTGCCCCTGAGGCTGCCTGGTAGCTATATGTTTATGTATGGATTCAATATTGTGTTTGATCTTTCCATAATGGATACAAAGATTGCCTCCATTTCTCACTCATTCATGTAAGCTTCAAATCAATTTAAGGTGGTGAACTTTATCTAATGGAGTTGGTCCTTTAAAAAAATAAAGGCATCCTTGTTTCATCTCTGGGATAAAACCCATGAAATCTCCAGGTAGAAGCATGGTGCTTAAAAGGGCTTTTAGGGTCAAACTGTTGTTCATCCTGGACTGTGGAGACCAATCACACTCACCTGAAGGCATTTTACATTTCCTGTCAATAACACTGTTAAGCATGGGATGTAAGCCCACTCATGTTGTAGGTAAAGTGCCAGGTACGATAATAACATTTACAGGCTATGTTAATAAGTAGGTGACAAAATATTAAGGCAAATTATGGCATAGTCGAAATTCGTCCATTTTTTAGCACTTGCAGTGTCGAATTAGGGCTGATCTGCTGCTCTGTGTGTGGAGAAGGTCAACACTCAAAAGGGATGCTTTTTGTAACACTGTGAGTGGCCGAGCTATACATTTATCTTAACGATAACCACATTAAAGTCAATATAATACCAGCCCCCTAACGGTGCGCTTCAAAGCAACTCCCACAAATGATGAAATATTTTATTTAATTCACAAGTAAATATTTTTAAAAACCAAAATGTTAATTTTAATAGGAAGAATGGAGCTTTTCTAAATACAATTGAGGCCAATTATCATCCATTGTATATTCTGATTGATGCACTTGCACTGCTCCCATGAATCAATATGACAATATGAAATATTTAGGCTCCAATTTCTAAATCTTTCACATTTACAGAATGTTTTAAAAGTGTCAATTGCACACTTTTCTTATTTATTTATATGCACTTTATTAATCTGTGAATATTATTTCATTTTCTAAGCAGTCGCGGGCCACCTAAGTAGGCCTTGCTGACCCCCAGGTCGTCACCGAACTACAAGTTAAAAACCACTGTTCTTCCTTGTTTCCTAGCCAGAGATAAAATTATTACATTTTTCGCTGAAGCAGTCTGCATTGCCACAGTGAAAGTAACTTTTGCAGCTTTTCACTGTAAGTACATGTTTAACCTAACATTTTTACATGTACTACTTTTAAATACCATGCACTGAGCCTTATTGGCAGTGCGCCCTACTTAGGGGTGGGTTTTTAATATTTGAATGAAAGATTTTTTTTAAGTTCAAAAGTAAGTTTATTAAGGAAATAAGGGTGTCAATGCATAATACAATAGAACAATCAGGAATCATCTAATGCAAAATAGCTCTAAAAATCATAAATAGTAGCATTGGTAAAAAAAAGAAAGAAAGAGAGAGAGAAAATACATTTCATACATAAGAATATAAAGCAACCTGCAGGCAGCTACACTAAAAGGGATAACTGATATCCTCCTTGATTCATCAGATACATTACAGGTGCTAGGGGGGGACTTCAATGACGTGCTGGTCCCGACGCAGGACAGATCGGCAGACAGGGCTAGAGACCAGACCCCGACATTGCTATCTAGGATGATTACTACCCTGGGACTGACGGATGTCTGGAGATGGCTACACCCGGACGTAAGGGCCTACTCATTTTTTTCGGGCGCCCACAGGGTCTATTCTAGACTGGACTATATTTTTCTTGCACAACATCTCCTGACGAGGGACGACCTAGCTGAATACAGAGCCAGAGGGATTTCGGATTATTCCCCGCTCCTGGTGACAGTAGGGAGGAGGAAGGAAAGGAGAAACGGGTCCTGGAGACTGACAGCCTGGGACCTGCAAAGCCAGGCCATCCTAAAGGGCCTCAGGGCCGATATAAAAGTTTACTTAGTCGAAAATGAGGGATCAGTATTATCTAAAGTGGTTTTATGGGAGGCCTTTAAGGCAGTCATGAGAGATAGGGCACAGAATAGACTGGCGGAGGAGACCCGAAAAGTCCAGAGAGACACTGAGGCATTAGAGACCCAGATTTTGGACCTGGAAAAGGAACACCAACTTGTTGGAACCCCGAAATCCCTTCGTAGACCGTTAGATGTCCAAGGTCAATATAGGGACATGGTAACGGGAGAGGCCAAAACACAGGCGCTAGCGACACTACACCGTTTGTATGATGTAGGAGACAAGTCGGGAAAGTTGCTGGCTTGGCTCAGCAGAAAGGAAAGAGATGCCAGTTGGGTAGAGCAGGTTCGGGACGCCAAGGGGAACCTGACGGGGTCAGATGCTCAGATTGTGGAGGCTTTTGCTATGCACTATAAACAATTCTATGAAGCGAGAGCCTTAGGTACACGAGATGAGGCCTTGCAGTACATGTCACACCTGGACCTCCCAGTGCTGGCTGCCGAGGACCTCGATGACCTGGAGCCGTCATCACACTAGACGAAGTCAAGACCGCCCTGACTAAACTGCGGGCGGGAAAGTCCCCTGGCCCGAACGGATTCCCGGCAGAGTTTTTTAAGCGAACGGCAGACCTATTAACCCGCTATCTACTGGGGCTCTTTGAAGGGTCAGTTTAAGAGGGGGAACTACCTCCGGATCTCCACATGGAAACGATCATACCGATATACAAGGAGGGTAAACCACCAGATGACTGTTCATCGTACCACCCTAGTTCCCTCTTGAATATAGAGGTGAAGCTCCTGGCGACCATCTTGGCCCTCAGATTGCGGAAAGTGATCCCAGAACTGGTGCATCTGGATCAAACTGGGTTCTTGCCGGGAAGGGGCACTATATTTAACCTTAGACGGACCCACAACTGGCTACAGGAGGTGGGTAGTAGACGGGACCCTCACTGGTTTCTCTCTCTAGACGCCAAGAAGGCATTTGATGCCGTCCATTGGCCTTTTCTGGAGGGAGTCCTGGAGCGGCTTGTTTTTGGTCCCAACTTCCGAAAATGGGTTCAATTATTATATACAGACCCTAGAGCGAAGGTTAAAGTAAATGGGATTTTATCCTGGGACTTCCCAGTGCGACGAGGGACCCAGCAGGGGTGCCCCCTGTCCCCCCTCCTTTTTACGCTAACAATTGAGGTACTCGCAAGTGCAATTCGGCAAAACCCGGAAATTAGAGGTTTCCAACTGGGGGCAATGGATACCGCTGAGGAAAAAATATCCCTTTATGCGGATGATGTCCTTTTATACATAACGCACCCAGAAACCACGGTACCGGCCCTATTCTCAGAGCTGGATAGGTAGGGAGCTCACGCAGGGTACCAGATAAACTGGCATAAGTCCGTCCTCTATGACCCCAGGGGACAGGAGCACTGGATGGGCATTCCTGACCGGTTGCAGACGACTAGAGAGGGATTTTCCTACCTTGGTGTGTTTGTGACGCTTGATAGCCGCCGCTCATATGACAAGAACATAAGACGGATAGTACATAATTTTATAGAAGATACGAACAGATGGCGTTTGCTCCCCCACATGATCCTGGGCCGTGCAGCCATGTTTAAAATGATGACACTGCCCAAACTCCTGTATGCATTTCAGAATGAATACTACCCCCTCCCCCGTAAGGTGTTCACGGAAATTAATGCGGAACTACGAACCTTTCTATGGTTAGGGAAGCACCCGCGCATGGCACTGACGACTCTGCAACGGCACCAGTACAGTGGAGGGATCTTACTCCCTAGTGTCGAGGCTTACTATTGGGCGGAACACTTGGCGCCCATTAATGATTGGCTCCATGCCCCGGCTCTACACCCCACATATGCACTAGAGAGGCACACAATGGCTAATCGCCCATATAATTACTACCTCTATGGGGGCAAAGGGAGGGGGAAACTCCTGCTGGCTACCAGACTTACCCTGACGGTATGGAACCGGGCAACAAAGACCATAGGCTGGGAAAAGAGGCCCACTAGACAGACGCCGATATTGCAATGTGCTTGGCTGCAAGAACTGAATAAATTGAAAGGGTTTTAAAGGTGGGACAACATAGGGATCTCGACGCTAGGCGATGTGACGGCTAAAGGGGAACTGAAATCTTTCCAAGCATTAAGGGCGGATTTTGGCCTGCATCATTCCCAATACTTTAAATATGCGCAATTGAGACATGCCTGGTGGGCAGAAGGGATCCCATTGGACACACTCCCTGAATATGCACCCTTAGAGGGACGCCTCCTTCAGGAACAAATTCAGGAAAGGGCGGTATCGCTCACATATAGGACACTTATAAATAACATGCCGGAGGACCTGGGTACACTTAGAAGCAGGTGAGAGGGAGACGTGGGAGAAATGAATTCAGTGGAATGGGATACAGTTTTAATGCATCCCAGAGAGGTAGCTATTAAATCCGGTTGAGGCTCATCCAATTTAACATCCTCCATAGGACCTATTTTGATAGGGTGCGCTTACATAAGATGGGGAGAGCTGGCGACCAGACTTGTATGAGATGTGGCCAAGAGGAGGGGAATTTCTACCATATAATCTGGTCATGCCCGATAATCCAAGCCTACTGGACAGAGGTCCTGAGTGAATTGGGGGAGGTGCTGGAGACTCCCTTGCCACTGGACCCTAAACTGGTCTTGTTGGGTATGACCAACGATGTGGATCTTGCACGCACGCTATTGATTTTCCTGGTCCTGGCTTTGGTGGTGGCCAAGAGAGACGTGGCGAGGAAGTGGGGGGTTGCCGCGCCACCGCAGTTGGAGGAATGGCGGAGGGGTCTAGATTTATACATGGCGGCTGAAAGGGTCAGGCTAGGGGGTGCCCTAAGAAATTTGGCAGAGTCTGGAGTAAATGGAGGAAATATCATGAACTCGATGGGGGACTTTGAAAGTGGGTATAGAGGAAAGATACAACAACGGGCATAGGCACTCCGGAAGGTAGCCCGATATGGCAATACGGACGTGGGCTTGAGACTGTTCCGGCAAAGATACTTGCTCTGAATGAGACTATATTGCTTTTAATGGTGATGTTCGGTGGGTGAGGGGTTGGGGGGGAGGGTGTGATGACCAATGACGACATGATTGTACTGTTGTTACTTAATAAAATGCAAATAAAAATGTTTAAAAAAAAAAGAATATAGAGCAACATGTATGGAAGTCACGGGGGTTGTTGGTCAGGTCTCAGTGTAAAATACCTTTTAGCACTCACATCGATAAACAGTGTGACAGGTAGCCAAAGGTTTAAACGCTTGGTGGCCATATGAACAGGATAAACAAAGGAGGTATCTAATCTATGATTATAACATACGGCATCCCACTATGCTTGATATGATAGTTTGGAAGAATCTTTCCAGTTGTTGGTAATTTGTTGGAAAGCAACCGCTAGTAACAAATCAATGATCTTGGTATTAATAGTACGGTTCGCCCAAATAGGAGAGAAACTTCCCAGCAGTACACGTGTAAAGGAAAAGGGAAAACTGGAAACAACATGTGAGCAACAAATAATAAGTGATGCAGGTCTGCAAATGGAGCTGATCATGTCCAACATGTATCTGGTGTAGAAGAGTACCTTTGATTTAGACAAAGCAAAAGTTGATTGTAAATAAAGAAGAGACTGCTTTGTGTTTGCTGCTCTAGAAGATTGTCTGATTTTAGTCCAAATTTTATTCCATAAGGGTATTGACCAACAGACCTGCAAATCTTGCTCCCAAGCAAGTTCCACCTTTGTTTTATCCCTTGTGGTGCAAGTAGAGCATAGATGCTTGTAAATAACAGAAGCCTTAGGTTTAGAGCGAAGCAGGAAGTGTAACACATTATTTGGTACAGGAGGAGTATTGGGAGGTGCAAGTTGAGCAGAAACATTTACCAGGGCTTGCTTCAGAAGGTTATACTTGGGATGAAAGGAGGCAGGTAAAGCAAAGAGCCTACTGAGGGCAGGGAAAGACAAAATGTATATTTGTGCAAACAATTGATGAACCCAGATAAGACCTTTCTGTCTCCACGATTTCCAGTAGAAAGGCCTATTTCTAATCAATAGTAGTTTATTATGCCAGAGTGTGGAATTAAGAAATGAATCAAAGTCTGTGGGGATTGAGGAAGAGTTGGAGTCCATAATTTTACAAGTATATTTAAGTATAGGGGTAGAGAGGGATTGTGGTTTGCGAGAAAAAGAAATATACTCTTGAAAAGAGAAAGGAGATTAAAAAAAGGCGCAAGTGTGGCCCATAAAGGACAGTCTTCTGAAGGGTCATTCAACCAATGTGACGATTGACGGAGCAGAAATGATTTCTGATATGTAGGAAAATCAGGGAAATTGACCCCTCCCTCAGATTTGGAACGCATTAATTTAGACAATGTCAAACAGGATTTTTTATTATTCCACAAAAAAGAGGAAAGTATAGAATTCATCTTTTTAAACGATTTCGCAGGAGTGGGGATTGGGATGTTAGAAATTGTGTAAAGTACTATGGGAGTTATCATCATCTTTATGGTATCTAAACGACCCCACCAAGACAAATAGAGGGGATGCCATTTGGCAGTTAGTTCTGAGATCCTCTGTATACATCTGTTCATACACAAAGAGATCATACCTGAAATGGAAGGAGTAAAATATAAACCTAAATATTTTATTTGGTTGGGGCTCAAGGCGAAGTTTCAAAGCAACTCCCCACAGGTAAGCCTGTGTGATCGCATTCTTGCAGGGTCCTGCTGGCACTCTAGCAGTCAGGTGACAGCAGTCAGGAGCCCCCTTCCTAGGAAATTTGCTTTCAGGCATCGCCAGGAACAAGGCAGTGTGATTAACAATTGGATACCAACCTTTTTTCTTTTGTGAATTTGACCTTGCTTCAATATCAGCACCAATTTTCACCTGGTCATTTGGGTTCGTGTCACAGTTTTCTTTGCCTTCAGCGGGATGTTGCCCCTCTTCTTTTTCATCTTTCTTTTCCTTCCTGATTTTATTAGATTGAGCTGTATGGTCTGTCACCTGGAAGCATTAGAAGAAGCACATGTGATTGATGTAGTGGACCGTGTGTGCATCTTCATTGATATATATGTTAACGAAATCACTCTGACTTATGCTTGACATCTATGGTTGAGTATCTGCACACGTCTCCCTCCGAGAAGACATGTTGCTTTTACATACATAAACGCTGCAAAGGTTTTTGAGGTTAGACGTACACATGGAATCTCTGAATCCCCATATATCGCCTAATATGGTATCAGAAGCACCAATGGAATGCTACTCCAGCCCCAGAAGGGATGATGATGAGAGAACTGCACGGATGGACAAGAATCACAAACCTCCCTCACACCTACCAATACTTACACCTTTGCACTATAAAGGCACTGCATTAGGCAAAACAGAAGCCTCCTCTGCTACGTATGAATGAATGAATGAAATTCGATTTCTAAAGCGCATATAGCTGCCCTGAGGCGTCAAAGCGCTGAGAATGCCAGCTGAGAGGAAAAGAGGGAGAAGGAAGTGTCAGGCTCCACTATCTATACGGTAAATAGGAGCGTTTTCAGCTGTTTGCGAAAGGAGTGGATATCGGGATTAGATCTTAGCTGCTGGGGAAGAGCATTCCACAGCTTGGCTACGTTATAAGAAAAAGAGCGGCCTCCAGATCTTGATTTCTTTATTTGCGGCACAATGGCCAGATTTGCCGAGGTAGAGCGCAGCTGTCTGGTGGGAAAATAGGGAGTGATAAGAGGGAGATTGATTGCCGGACCTAAAGACCAGAAGGTCTGGTGTGCAATACACAGTGTTTTAAAGTTTACTCTCTCCCTCACTGGGAGCCAATGCAGATTTCTCAGTTCGAACTTTACTGAGGATCTGCGGGGAATTTGTAAGAGAGTCCGCGCTGCGCAGTTCTGTATCCGTTGCAATTTACGTAAAGTAAAATCAGGAGCTCCCAGATATAATGCATTTCCATAGTCCGGCCGTGATTGAATCAGACTCAGAACCACGGTTTTCCTTGCTTCAAAAGGGAGTAAGGGTAAGATATTCCTGATGACTCTCAGGATGCCGAAGCAGATGGCAGAGAGCTTGGTAGCCTGTTGATCGAATGACAGGGACCTATCAAGCCAGACGCCAAGGCTCTTAATAGCGTCTTTTGGAACAGGGTACAGCAAAACAAGTATCCCATTAAGTCAAGAAAGACCGGATACTGACACCAGCTTCATTCCCCACATGAAAAAGTTGAGAAGAAAGGCATGTAGCATGAAAGGGTAGAGCGCCAACAAAAGAAGAGTGGCTTTCTGCAGTGTATAGAGCCGCCAAGATCAGCCACTGATGCAAAACTCCGGCATGGAGAGCAAGATCTAAAAAAGGGATGCAACAATCCATAAATCATTTACAATAACTGCAGGGATGCGGCAGTTATTTTGTGTGACGTTAGGAACCCTTGCGCCACCATGGATGCACCGCATTTACAATGCGGCGCACCGTGGTGCAAGTAGAGACAGATATGTGACGCATCTGTCAGCGTATAGGTGACGCAGTGCTGGAGTCATGTCGCAAGCGCGACGCAACTCCAGCACTGCTCAGGAACATCCTATACTTGCAATGCTGCGTTACTCCTTACCCCTACTACAAGCAGGCGTAAGGTTTTGACGCAGCATGGGCGTAAAAGTGACTCCGTGAAATCTTGTAGATTTCACTGCATCACTTTTACGGGGCTTCCTTGCGACGAAACGCCCACCCTGCATACATTATACCTGATGCAGGCATATGTAGTGCAGGGCTTTACAACATGACGCATCTCACTAGATGCGTCACTTAAATTTGTCGCATAGAGGCGCTTGGTTTATGACGCCGCTGCATCACAGAAGTGACGCAACGATGTTGTAAAGATGACGCAAGGGGCCTATAAATCTACCCCAAGATCTCTCTGATAGAATGGAACTTTGAAAGGAACATGCGGTCTAGTAGCTGAGTCAACAAATTAAGGACCAAGTGAAAAAATATGGAAGAGCTCTCCATTGCATTGCATTGCATTGACAGGATGTGAGGATATGAGTAATAGGGGAGGGCGTGGCTAGCAGCCGACGGAGATGGTCGCTGCCTAAAGCGGCTCCCGACCTCCGCCCGCTAATCCTGACATTTATCCGTCCCTGACGCGGGGATACCCCCTGGAATTCGGGGGGAGCCCCTGCTGGAGACCCCAGTGCCTGCTCGGCGGCGAGATAGGCCCCGGCGGCCGCCGTGCACTGAAGGAAGACCGACGGAGCGGCGAGGATCCAGGTGCGGGCAAGATGGCGGCTCCCCCGATGTCCTAGAGGCCCGCCCGACTGCGCCCACTGCCCGAGACAACAGCGACGGTGCCGCGGCAGAACCCTCCCCGACCGAGGAGGCTTGTCTCTACGCCTGTACGTCCTGGCCCAGGGACCACGGGATTGGCTCCTGGCTCCCAGTGCGCCTGCCGCGGCCCCTGCCCGGCGAGACGCGTCTACGGGACACCCCGGCTTTGGGCCTAGGAGGACAGCGGGCTCCGGGGGGCGGCCACCCCCCGACATGTCTCTGGCGGGGGGCCGGCGCGCGGTGCCCTGCCCCAGCGGGACCCGCCCTGCCGGCACCGCGGGGGAACTGGCCAACGAGGAAGCGACGACCTGCCCTGGCTGTGGGGCCGCCTACTGAGACGCCCGCCTACGCGGCTCCCCGGCTTTGGGCCTACGAGGGGTCCGGGCCATTCTGACTGGCGGAGCTCTGCTGAGCCCGGCTGGGCCTCCTGCGGCAGCCGGCGGGGCACTGCTGGTGCTCCGGCCCGGGCCCGGGGCCTCGCTCTGGTGCCTGCCCGCCCGTGGCCCTCCTCGTCGCCGGACCTACCTCCTCCCGCGCACACTGCTGGACGCCGGAGACTGTGGAGGGGCGGCGGTTTGGAGTGTGTCCGGGGCCCGGTGGGAGTTGCGGCACATAGCGGGACTCGCCCACCGACTACCTTTGAGCGCGAGCTGGGCGCTGCGGGTCTGGCCCCGCGCGTGACTCCTTCGGGCGGCGCAGGCCTTGGGGCCCCCCCTCCACACCAGCGCCTGCTACTTCCCTTGGGACGGAGCATAAGTCACGACTGCAGTGGACCCCTACAAGCTGTACGTCTTCTTGGTGAACAACGCGCCACCACCCACGGGCCCCGCCACTGACGCCGGCCCGGGGGGCTTGCTTGAACTAAACGGCAGGAGAACCATGGAGGTGGGTCGTGGGTGCTGTTGAGGAGGGACCTGCTAACGACGACACCGGTCCGGCCCGACCGGGCCCCGTGGGTGAAGGGGAGCGGGAACGTGCGTGGGCCTCCAAAAGCGAAGCGCCCCAAGTCAAGAACCGGACCAAAGCCTACCACCCTATCACCAACCTGATTGCCCGCTGCAGGGAGTGCCTACCGGCTGTGAACCACATTGTGAGTCCAGACCAACCACCCTACACCACGATGGGAAAGCCCAGAGGTGCGAAGGGGGATGGGAACCCCGCCGCGGAGACGCCCGAGGACGTTTCTCAAACCTCAACGGATCTACAACAGATGCAAGACCGCATCCTGGAAGCCATCGCAGCCACAAAAGATGCACTACACCAAGACATTGTGCAGGTGTCCACGGGGTTGGGGCTCCTCCGGGCTGATCACGCGAAGCTGGCGGACAGAGTCAAATCTGCGGAGATTACCTTAAAGGACATGGTGCCAGCTCACAAATCCCTGGAAAGGCGGCTCACAGAGGCGCTGAACCGCATACAGACCGTGGAGAGGCGGGCGGAGGACGCCGAAAACCGCAGTTGGCGGAACAACGTGCGCCTGGTGGGCCTTCCGGAGAAAAAAGAGGGCTCCGACATGGTGGGCTTCCTGACTGACTGGCTGAAGACTGCGGTAGCCCCGGAGGGGCTTTCGCCATTCTTCACCCTGGAACGAACGCACCGAGTGCCGACCAGGCCCCCACAACCGGCCTGCCGCCTTGCCCAGTGGTTATCAAACTGCTACATTATAAGGACAGAGACTGGCTGCTGCAACGGGCCAGGGAAGTGGGCCCATTTCAGGTGGACAATAGCAAAGTCACGCTATTCCCGGATTATACGTTTGAAACCCAAAGGATGCGTGCCTCTTTCCTTTCCATCAAAAAAGAACTGCGAACTGAAGGCATACAGTATTCTCTACTCTTCCCGGCCAGACTCCGAATAATGGTGGATGGGAAGTCACAGTTCTTCGCTACTGCGGCGGAGGCATGGGCTTGGTGGGACACCTATAAGGCGGGCACGGATGGAGCATGGTTCAGGGCGGAGGAGGAATGGCGAGAACAGCCGGTGAGGAAATCACAGAGGCTCAGGGGGCGCAGACATCGGACCAAGAGGCCAACGGAATCCCAGACGGAGGACGAGAGAAGGGCGCCGTTGCAGGCAGTAATGGACGTTTCGGGATCGGCGCTTGCCCAATCGGGGAGAGCATCGGGCTCGGAAGAACATGGAACGGGCTCGGAGACGGAGCTGTCATAGCTGGGTAGCACAAAGGGGCCGGAAGTCACGCCACAGACGTCGGTGGAAATAATCGGGAGCTGAGAGCGGGACTTGGTGCTCTCACTAGAGCGGCGGCTGTTGGGGCGGCCAACTTGGACTTCGGAGCGGGCAGATGTTAGACTGGATTGCTGTGAGTCAAACTGCGTATTGTGGGGCGGAGGGTAAGGGGACTGTGGGTGAAGTGCTTGAGTCTAGCTCACGCTCCTAAGGGCCCATAAGGCCTCCGCAGTGCAGACTGTGGATTAGTACGATTTGAGAGCACGTTTGCTCGCATACGGTTTGGATGGGATTAACTTTAGCGAAGTTAAGTCCTGTTCTGGGGGGGGGGGGGCCTAGAGAGGTTGGACAAACTCAAGGCACGGGGAAGGGAGGGGGGAAGGGAAGTCTTTGAGGGGGGGCGGGGACAGTGTCATGCCTGATGCCTGGATGAAGTGCGCCACAGGACTGAACCAAACACTATGGGACAATGGCTAAAGCTGGATCGATAAAATGTGTGTCTTGGAATGTGAGGGGTCTACATACTATGGCAAGGAGACACAAGATTCATGCTTACCTGGTTCGAAGGGGGGTACATATAGCATTCCTGCAGGAAACCCACCTGACAAAGAAAGAGGGTATAGCGCTACAGCGTAGGTGGAGAGGGCACCTGTACAACACCACATATTCCGCCTTTGCTAGAGGGGTGCTAATCTGGATTAGGGCGGGCACTCCTTTTCAAGTGACCAGGCACATAATAGACCCTGAAGGCAGATTTGTGGCAGTAGAGGGCACACTCAGAGGCCGGCACATTGTACTCAGTAGTGTCTACGCACCTAACGTAGATCAGGCAACATACTTTGCAAAGCTCTCTGGAGAGCTGGCTAGCTATCTCACAGGCCCTGTCTTGATGGGGGGGACTTCAATTCTATAGCAGATACGACGCTAGATAGGTCGCACCCATCACTGCATACATCCCCAATACACAGACTAGCAAGAAGCAGATCGGAATGGCAGGGTAAATGGGAACTAGTTGACGCTTGGCGTACACAACACCCAGCGGAGCGAGATTACTCGTACTACTCCAGCCTGCACGACCTCCATTTCCGCCTAGACACCTTCCTGAGCTCCCAATCGGTGATTCCTGCGGTGGCCCGGACTGAGTATCTGGCGCGCACAATATCTGACCATAATCCTCTACTCCTGACTTTAGACTGGATGACTGAAACATCGAGAATCCCGACGTGGCGGCTACAGCCGGACACGCTAGACGACCCTCCCTTCCGAGAGGCGCTAACAGAGAGAATCACACAATACTTTGCAGAAAATGAGGGTACCGGTAGAGCAGTGGAGTGGGACGCCTTCAAGACTGTAGTGAGAGGGCACTGTATAGGGAAATACGCGGGGGTACGCAGGACTCTGCTTGATGACATAGAGAAAGCGGAACGCACGCTGCGAGAGGCTGAACTGGCGCGCCCTAACCGGCCCGAGCTTCAGGAGAGGGTCAGCGATGCGCGGGAGGCTGTGGCAGTGGAAGTGGAACGCCTCCGTAGCTTTAATTATAGAACGTACCTCACGAGGTCACACGCTAAGGGAGATAAAACAGGAACGCTCCTAGCTTGGTTGGCAAACCCCACCAGGAACAGCCACCCGATCTTGGCCTTAGCGGGGAAAGGGGGCCACATCTGCCGCACGCAACCAGGTATCTTAGATAGCTTCAAATCATACTATGAGGTATTATATCAGAGTGCATTGGGGAACCGGGGAGAGGCGATTGATGTTTTTTTAAGTGAATTACAGCTGCCGCGGCTGGAACAGGACCAGGCGGACGCCCTAGGTCGTCAGATAGAGTTAGCGGAAAAAAGAGGAGCAGTAAAGCGGATGGCGTGCAAAAAAAAACCAGGCATAGATGGACTGCCCATTGAATTTTATGGACGATACTTAGAACAATTGGCCCCACGACTCCAGATAATGTACAATGAAGTCAAGGATAGGGGCCGACTCCCCCAGTCTATGTGTGAAGCCATAATGATCCCTCTGCTGAAGCCACGGAGGGAGAGCACCGACCCGGCGTCTTACCGTTCATTGTCCATGTTAACGACAGATTATAAGATTCTGAGTACAGTGTTGGCTTCCAGGTTACTGACACACATGCAAGACCTAGTCCATAGAGACCAATCCGGGTTCATACTCACCCGTAACACGACGCACAACATCCGACGGCTACTCAGACTTATGGGAGACCCACCCCCGGAGGCGAGGGCCCCCCTCGTCTTGGCTGTTGACATAGAGAAGGCCTTTGATAGCTTGGAGTGGGAGTACCTCTACAGAGTGATGCGGAGTTTCGGTCTAGGCGAGGAATACATAAACTGGACCAAAGTATTGTACCCCTCAGCGAGAGCAAGAGTAAGGGTCGGGACTCTGGTGTCACACCAATACGAGGTGAGGCGGGGTACCAGACAGGGATGTGCACTCTCTCCCTTGTTGTTCGCACTAGCGGTCGAACCTCTTGCAGTGATGGCTAGGAGAGGAGACTACTATGGGGGGCTGGAATTCAGAGGGACACAGCACTTTATATCATTAAATGCGGATGACATTCTCGTGTTTTTGGAGGATGCGGAGGGAGCAGCGGACGGTGCGGAAAGACTACTGGCGCGCTTCGGCGACTTGTCTGGCCTAAGAGTTAATTGGTCTAAGACCTGTCTCTTCCCCCTACGGAAGGAGGAAGAGCGGCCCCCATCTCGTCCGCAACTAAGATGGGAACCTAGCTGCCTGACCTATCTGGGAGTGCAGATCTACCACGAGAACGAAAATATGTTAGATGGTAATATTGGACGCTGTATCCGCGCTCTGCAGGGCAGTATGTCCTTTTGGGCTACCCTGCCTCTGTCGGTGGCGGGTCGTATATCTCTTCTGAAAATGGTAGCCCTACCGCGACTACTTTACTACTTCAGGACCCTTCCCGTTTGGGTGCCTGGAGCGGTCTTCCGGAAACTGAAGTCTATGATTATTTCCCTTTTATGGGGAAAGGGTAGGCGCAGAATTTCGTTAGCTACGCTGACCCGCCCAAAAGACGAGGGAGGCCTAGCAGTCCCGGATTTCGAGCTCTATTACCTGGCTGCCCAATTACAGACCTTTATGCAAGAAATCGCGAGGGTCTACCGCGGACCGGAACAGGAGAGAAACAACGGTACCCCTTGTCATGTACTGGCTTACATTACCCTGCAGCAAAGATTAGTGCTCAGAGATCTGTCCCAAGAAGAACGCACATTCCGATTATGCTGGAACCGTTCGCAAAAACGAGCAGGGATCCGGCACCCATATGCGCCCGAACTCCCACTGGGCATGGTGACAGCACTCCCACACGGCGGAGACTGGACGGGACTATGGGTATGGGAGGAAGCAGGGTTACAGATGATAGGAGATCTATACGACGACGGTGTCATGACCCCGTACCAGACTCTGCAAGAGCGCTATGATCTCCCAAGGGGGGATTACTTGCTGCACGCGGCGGTGGTGAGAGCCATTCAAATGCATTGGGGGGAAGGACTGATAGAGCCGACAACGTCACTGGCATGCCAATATGCCATGATGTCGGCAGGTACTTTTAAAGCAGTGACGTGCCTCTACTCGAGAATGCTGAGAGAGACCCTGCAGCCTCTGGCAGCACTGCAGGCCAAGTGGGAAACAGATCTGCAGATGGAGATCCCTGACACCACGTGGTCCCAACTAGTACGGAGGGCTAGAAGGAGCACTAGGAACGCGCGTTTCCAACTAATTCACTTCTATATCCTACACAGGGCTTACCTCACCCCGAACAAAATTGCGAAATACTTTGGAGTTGAGGACGCGGCATGCCCCAGATGCAATGAGACAGGTGCAGATCTGATGCATATGCTGAGGGACTGCCCTCACCTACAAGATTATTGGAGGGAGATAGGCAACACACTAAACGACGTGACGGATAGAGACCTGCAGTACGAGAAAGCGGTCAGTATGCTGCACTGGTTCCCACATACGCCCAGAAATAAAATATCTAGCAAATTCATAGACATGGGCCTACTCTTGGCTAAGAGGGAACTGACCAGGGGATGGAAAGCAAAAATGGGGCTGACACACCGGAGATGGCTGAACGAATGTAAAAAATGGGCAGCGGGTGAGAGCACGATCAGATACCAACTGGCCCGCCGCGGATCGGATGAGCGAGCCCAGGAGGCGGCGATGGCTTGGGAGATGTTGGTGCAGGCATTACGGGATAGCTCAGTGGAAGACGAGGTGGAGGAGGAATCAGAGGAACCTGAGGTCTGCACTGGACTCACCTCAGGGCCGTTACCCTTACCAAGCACACACACCCAATAAATAGCAAGAAGCTTCTGTCCATCATTCCATAGACATGTTTTTCAGCGCAAGTGACACTTGGGGAGGGAGGGGAGGGGGGGGGGGTGTTCCCTGACTTGAACTGAATGAACCTGGATGCCACAGCTTAGCAACAAAAGGGGTTGGGGAAGTAAACTTAAAAAGCAGATGGTAGTTCAACTCATGTCATGATCATAACGGTAAAACAATGTACTGAGGCACCTTGAATATCGATGACGCCGCCCGACCTCCGGGATGTGGGCTGAAAGGCTGTGTAAAATGCATGTGTGCGAAGATACGAGGGTGCCGATCCCGTGCAAACTGATCCCATACTGAATACTGTAATGAGCGTTTGGTTTCTGCAATAAAAAACCGTTCCAAAAAAAAAAAAATGAGTAATAGGGAATATCAGACTTGAGGTAAGCTTGAGGGAGCTAAAGTTCAATAGTAGATGCAACTCCATCAAAAAACCTTTGCACATATTGCTATATGTCTAAGATGTTGTTATTACTTGAGTTCACCAGGTTGATACTCGCAGTAGAGCAGAGTCATCAGGTTCATTAATGCACGTATCATACTTTACTCAATTACCATGTAGGAGAAGGTAGCCAAGCAAAGACAAAACCTTAGTGGCATTTCAGAGCCAGACCCTAATTATACATCAGCATATGACACAGATAACCTCGAGAAAGAGACTTGCTTTTCAAGTAGTGAGTGATGTTTGGCCATTTTCCCTGACAACTGTGAAGTGTGAAAGTGTGATTGTAGAGAGCTACGGTATAGTGCAGCACGTGCAATGTTTGCATAGCTCTGCATGAGCCACCATTGACAGGCCTAGGAGGAAGCACAACATATGTCTTTGGTCAGGAAGGAAAAAGTAAGAAGGTGCATCTGATGCTGAGGCCAGTGTGAATGACAGTGACTGCAGTAAGCTGATTGGTGGGCTACTACACAGACCTCGTTGGTGAGAATGTGTATGTAAAGTGGGGGTGTTTCCATAGAAAGTTAGACTAAAGTCCGTCTCAGAGGAGACATGAGTCTGCTGGACGACCACTGTGTTTCTGCCCTTTAGAATAGTGGCCCTGCCACAACTTGCACCCCCAGTGGGGAGGATCATGACAGCTACTGTGTTTGTAGGTAACCACCACAGGGCTAAGAAACCAGGTAGGGAAGTTGAGAACTTTGGGATGATGCTCTTTTCTGCTAAGAATGAGAATCTGCTCATTCCATTGGCCGACAGTCATTGAATGAAGCTTCATGATTTCTGGAAGGTAACATTGGTTATTTCGTTGGACTTGGAGCTTTTAAGAGTCTGACATCTCACCTGCTCTCATGTGTAGTGTAGCTCCTATTTTCCCAATAGGCTCTGCGCATTGGAATAGTACCTACAGCAGTAAAGGCCTAGGCCAGACGTTAACTAGGTCTACTACTGTCGATACTAGACTTAATTTTTGGGTTTGCCAGCTAAGCTCAGAGTTCGCTAGAAACTTTCTCGAATGTTCAAGGAAGGATTAACTCCCCTGATTAGACAAGAAGGGATTTAGTTTCTGACAACCATAGAACATGACAACTTTGCTCTCCCTTAATCAAGAGTCAATCTCAAGAGTCGTGTGAGCACAAGGCAATTATTTTACTCAGTCAGTACGTGCATTCTTAGTCTCATCAGAATGTAGAGAAAAGGAAGAGACGGGCGTGTTCAATAAAAGGTGTTATTTATTGATCAGTCTCTTTTCTCGTACAAGAGAAATGGATCGATATTATTGCAATACTTATAGTTAAGTAAAGTGAATACATTAAAAGCAATAGTATAAAATAATACTGTAAAAACATTGATATGGTTTCTGAGCCATATGATGCTTTAAAATGATTAAAATATATTTACATACACATATACATTTGACTAAACGTGCTCAACTGGTGTTTCTAAATACGCCTACCCCGTGTACCTGACCTAAGTCTAATACGTGGGCGGGAATAGAAAGTTACAGTTTAAGTTAAGTTTGTTTTTGCCAAGTGAATAACTAAAGAATTCTCTGTGAGGGGTTATTCAGTTCTGTACCTGGAAGTTAGGATGAATGAGGAATGGTATCTCTTTCTCTGCTCTCGATATTCCAGGCTGCCTGCGAGGGCTGCCCAGAAACGCCGGTGCTGGGTCTCTCGGCTTGAGATAGCAGCGCGTCTCTCAGCGCGTCAGGAAGGCGGGGCTGCTGCCTGCGGGGTCTGCTTCTGCTCTCGGCTTCGGCAAGTATGGCTGCTCCGTCTTGTCACCACGCGTGTGTTTTGCATAGGGCAAGGTCGGCAATATTTATACCTTAAAGGTGCCGGGATTGACGTAAGGATGGACATAGGTACGTCAATAAAGATGTCATACGACTTGCTCGTTAGCACATTCTTTACTAAAGTTCTCTGTGAAATCAAAACAATGGCCGCACGGATTATCCAGGTTGTCATAGGTTTGATTTGTTATGAGAACGTCGTATGCCTTATCAGGGGCTGGAGGAATGTCGCTTGTCTAATTAGATCTCAAGCGTTATGACCTAATCAGATAACACGTTCCTGTGCCGTAGTGTGACTGCGTCAGATAACGGTATCTGCATCATGGGGGATTTCTTGCCTCATGGGCTGACTGTTAGTTAACTAGCTAGGTAGTTTAACCAGAATAGGGTCAGGAATAGGGGGATCGATTCAGAACCTATAGAAATACACGACACATGTATTTGTACCCTCATCATTTATTGCTTTATCATGTAGGTGTAGAAAAACGTTGGGCTGTGGACCATCATGGAGCGGAGAGATGCCCCTACCCAAGATGGAAAGATTATTTTTTTTTGCTAACCAATTATTCATTATTTCCAATGAACGCACATAATACAACAAAGGAGGAAAAATGAAGAAAGAATGGAAGGAAGGAAGGAAGGAAGGAAGGAAGGAAAGAAAGGAATAAATAACCATATTGTCATTGCCACCACAGCTGTAATTTTTCCCCAACACACTCCACGGTAGGATATATAAACATGTCTACTTAAAAGCCCATAGGCCATAGTATTCTATCCATTGCCTCCATATACGTTCATTTTTGCAAGGACAGCCTCAAACCTCATTGATGGGCTTTTCCTGCACAGTACATAGGTCCATTTTCCTCCTCCACTCAGAAAACATTGGTCATTACCAATTTCGGGCAATGTTCCTTTTTGCCCCCATGATGGAAAGATTTTAGTAATGTTCCCTCGCTTGTATGTCAAGGAGTCACAAGGGCTAATGTGTAAGGTACAGAATCATAATATGTTCATCTGAATGAGTATGTCCGTTAAGTGGCTTTTCAGAAAGCTGTAGTCTGTAGTGAGTTGCACTGCTTATGTCATGATGTGATGTACTTGTAAAAAAGCTCAAAGGAATGGCCCCTGCATGCCGGTTAGAATTTTGTAAGGGCTTTACAGCGAGTTTGGCGGTCTGACCATCGTATTACAAGATAGGAGTATTGCCATTGCTAAGACCGTGGGTGAACCGCTTATCCCTTGAGAACACCACCGGGGTAGCGGTCAGGGGAAAGCAGCTGCCATAGGGCGGTACAGAGGAGCAACACCGCCGTCAGTATTACGAGTTGGCTTTCAAATGAGCCGACAGCGGTGGTGGGATTGCCGTTATAAGGTCGGTGGAAATGAAGTATTTGGGGTGCAAACTCATCCCTCTCCTGTTCTTTTCATCAGAGTCCGAAGTGGATCCCTTTCTCCAGGTCTCACCTACACAACAGCATCTTTACTCCGAGGAATATGACCCTGTCTGTGGCGATACACAGGAAAGTGCCCTTTGTAACATAAATCCATTGCCTGGACTGCCCACATATGGGTCGAACGCAGGCAATGGGTAGGTGGTATTTTTCCTCGTGCATATGTGTGTATTCACCACATATGCAGTCGAAATGTACACCCATAGGCATCAATGGATATGGAAAGCCATTGCACAGCTGCAAGACCACCACACCGCAGGCCCCGGTCAACTCATAATACATCAGTCGGAAGACCGCCAGCACTGCAGCCTTCTCACGGCTGCGGTGTTCAGGCAGTCAGACTGCCAACCTCGTAATAAGGGCAAGGCCCTAAGAATGAGACTCAAGTGGCGTGAAGCCTGAACTGCACTGGTCAGCACTAAAAATGGTCATGAATGGTGTTGGTTTCATTCCCTGGACTAAACATAACACATTGGCGCAGGTAGGGCCAGACTGGGAATCCAAATCAGCCCTGGTACATTTTGTCAGACCAGCCCCTGTTTCGGTGCTAAGCAAGCGAGCCTGACCAATACAATATTTATGGGTGCCCCTACTCCCCCAATGAGATCCTCCTCCACAGATTCCCTCCCTATTGTTCTCCAACAGCGCCCCTCATCTCTCTTTAGCACCTTTATTACATGTATTTAATTTGTTTTATAGTACCTCTCATACCAATTTAGGTTGTCAGAGCACTTTACATCACACACACATACAGAGACAATGATCATATGTGTGAAAATCAGGGTATAGAAAATATTACATAAGACAAAGGTGTACGATTGAAAAGTCATCCATACTGGCAGGAATTTTTTAAGAGTGTTTGTTCTGGAGAAGAATAAACTCAGGATTCAACGGTAACACAGTGGTTAAGATTGGCTTCACTAACAATTATTTATTTATACCCAAACAAACTATGTTTAGCAACAGTAGGATAATGAAAGACTGGGAAAAAAAACAACTTTCTAACCTAAATCATGCAGTTGTTATGTAGTTCTTTGATAGCAGATCATAGCTCACTGGGCTATATTATGATTGTAAGTTATGAACTGTGTGAGAAATAGGGTTACTGGTTGAGGGGTGTGAAACCCTACTCAAACAGCAATCACAATCCTTGTCAAGGTGAGGGACAAGCAAACCCCAAATTAACCTATGCTCAACCCTTTGGTAGCTCGGCACTGAACAGTCAGGCTTAATGTAGAGGTAACATGTAAAATATTTATGCAGCATTTCAAATAGTAATAAAGTGAAAACACAACACAAGAAAAATCCTGCACTAACAATTTAGAAAAAGAAAACGAAATTTAATAAATAACTCAAGACCAAAACAACAAAAATCCAATCAGTGGAACCAGAGATATGCAATTTAAAAAATGTATTCGAAAATAGAACCAAAAAGCCAAAAGCGCCACTTGCGGCTATCTGGATGTGGAAGACCAGGAGAAAGTCACAAGTTCAGGGTAACCATAATGGAGACTGGGTCAGATACAGAGAGCAGGTTTGTCCTGCCGAAAAGTTACCTTCTCAGCCCTGCACAAAGATCCTGTTTCGCTGTAGTGGAGGGCTGAGAGAACCAAAGAAGCATCTCGGACGGTCATCAATGTAACTCAAAGAGCAGTCCTTGTGTCATGGACAGTCATCACCATAGTGCGAAGATCATGTTGTTGTCACGAACAGTCAGGCTGGAACTCCGTGGTAGCGCTCCCCATGAGCGGTCGATGCTGGAGCGCGAAGAGTCGGGTTGAAAGAACTTCCAGTTGGTGGGCAACAGGAGCCACAAGGTTTAGGCACCAATGGCCTTGTTCGCGGTTGAGAAGAGTCCAAAAACTTCAATTCAGCTCCACTGAGGACACATCAAGGGTCCAAGACCTGAGGGGCACCCCTTCATAGTCAGGGGCTGGTGCTCTGAACGCTGGTTCAGGTGGTTAGGGAGCCTAATATATCCCTGTGGCTCTGAACAAGAGCCCAGCTGAATATCCCTTGGAGTCACTCTGACAGTCCTGGGTTCAGGTCCAATCCCTCTGACTCAGGCAGGAGGGCAGCAGAGTAGAAGGGAAGTAGGGCAGCAATCCAGCAAGGCAGCAGTCCAGTAAGGCAGTAGTCCAGCGTAGTAGCAGTCCAGTAGAGTGGCAGTCCTTTCATCTGTTTTTCTTCCTGGCAGAGTCTCCACAGACCCAGAAGTGCACTGAGGAGTTGATGTCTGAGGCCCAATATTTATTCCACGTGCCTCCTTTGAAGTGAAAGAAGCTTCTACAGGTTTCCCTTTAAGTGCACAGGTTTCTTGCCTCTCCTGTCCTGGCTCCAGAATAACTCCAGGGGGTATGTTATGTTATTATAACTTGTAGAACATGCTTACACCAGACGGTTTCTCAGCACCGAGGTAACTAACCCAACACAACATCGGATACTGCTTAATAGGCTTGCTTGAAGAGCCAAGTCTTTAACATCTGTCTGAATTTCCAATAATTGGAAGTCGTTCTGAGTTCTAAGGGCAGGGAGTTCCAAATGCAAGGAGCCATAACTAAAAATCTGGCCCCCTTTCCTTTTTCTATTGAATTGAGGGATCACTAGGTAGTGGAGATGAGTCAATCGAAGATTTCTAATGGGGGTGTACTTTTGGATGCGAGATTTAATAAAAGTTGACTTTTCTTGTAAAGAGATTTGAATAGTATGCTACATGTTTTGAATGCGGCTCTCTGAGCAATTGGAAGCCAGTGAAGATCTTTAGTCACTTGAGAAATGTGGCAGTGTCTGGGGAGTTGGTAGATCAGCTGAGCGGCTTAGTTTTGAATCATCTGGAGCCTTCTGGAGCCTTATGGCCAGATAGTTGGGGAGGGTCAGCTATAGAGAATTGGAGTAGTCAATTCTTGACATAACCAATGGAATTATACCTAGGACAAACTTGACTAATGCATCCATAGTGAGGGATTTATTTATCTTCTTAATTTCAATTAGTTGGATAAAGCAGGAGGATATCAGAGAGCCAAGTTGCAGTTTCATTTAAAGATCCACTTCAATAGTGAATCCAAGACTTTTTACAGAGTTCTTTGGAGAGGGGGGAATATCCATTTCAGTGGGTAAGTAGGAAGGATTTCAGAGACTGAACTTGTTTTTGGTAAGTACGACCTCTGTTTTCTCAGAATTTACTTTCAGATTGTTGCTGTTCATCCAATCCCAGATGAACAGCATGGTATCTTGGAAATGCTTCTTGGAATTAGGGGTGCTGTCGATTGTTAAGAGAAGTTGAATGTCGTCAGCCTAATTGTATAATTTAACTTTCATCTTCTTGAGAGAGTGAACCAAAGGGCGGATTTATAGATTGAAAAGGCATAGAGAAAGAGAATAACCTTGAGGCACCCTGCAATTCAGATGTACTTCAGAGGAGTTGATAGGAGGGGAGTCTGGCCGATTGAGATCTGTCTTTTAAGAAAGAAGCAATACAATGAATTGCTGAGTCCTGGAGTGCCACGGCCCTGAGATGGTCAACTAAAAGTTCATGGTCAACCGTGTCAAAGGCCTCTGAGAGATCGAGGAGAATGAGGGCTTGAATAGTGCCTCAATCAGCCTCCTAATGCATATCATCCACCAACAAAAGAATAATTGCTTTTGTAGAGTGAGCCGGGTGAAAGCCCACCTGGCAGGGATCAAGCTTTCTCAAGGAAGGATCAAAGGTTACCAGCTATGTGCGCCTCAAGTATTTTAGCCAGGTAAGGCAGTAGAGAGATTTGCCAATAGTTTTTTAGGTCGAGGGGGTCCTCACCTGCTATCTTTTGTAAAATAACGAATATTGGCTCTTTAAAGACGCTAGACACTGTTCCTTGAATAAGGGATATACTGAGAAGGGAATGCACTGGTTCAGGAAGGAGTGTGAATAAATTCTTAGTACAATGTGGAGGCAAGTATCATTGGGGGAGCCCGATTTGACTTTTATCAATAGGTCTATTAGGCTCTCCTTACAGATCTCAAAAAAAGATAGCAGAGTGCATGTGTTCTTGTCACCAGGTGGTGGAGTGTTGTGCAAAAGGCTGAAAGAGATACTCTTCTTAATGGCCTTAATCTTGTTAATTAAAAAGGAGCTAAGGGAGTCACAAAGGTATTGGGAGTGTGCTGTAGGGACAATTTTAACTTTTGATTTGTTAGATGAATCCAAAATTGTATTAGTAAAGAAGGAAGCTTTAGTATGTCTGATCATTCATTTGTACTTTTTGAGTTGTCTCACAAAGGTTACCTTTAGATCAGGGGAATATTTATTTTGCCTGGGTCTGTATGATCTCATTTTTAGATGTGATTTGGTCCCAGTTGAAGTCTTCCAACAGATGACATATGTGGGTAGAGGGAAGGGCTCACTAATTGATTTTAGTATTTTATCTAAAATATGGTCATCTTTGGTATGCAACTTTAATATCCAAAGATGTGCCTAAAGGGATCACAGCCCACTAATCCTTAAAGCTGGGACTGAATAAAGCTCCTTTTGATAAAATGATCTGCCGCATCAAATATACTAAAAATAGGCAGGTTCAGCGGAAATGGAATGATATTGAAATCAATACGTTTTTGCCACATCTGGTAGGTAGTTCCACAATCCAATGTGAGACATGTCTGAGTGCAACTTCTAAACCTGAGGCAGTATTGGGGTCTACTCTGAGATTTGCTCCTGGGCCCGGGATCAACTAGTTAAACCAAATTGGCCCATTTCCCGGATTCTAACTAGGTGATTTGATAAGCCCTGTACAAGAGCACATAGATCTCTACTAAAAGCTTTGAAACCTACCCAGAGGAATCCATTACTTATTAGGAGCTGTAGGGTGACCTATTAAGCAGCCCTCATGATCAGGAAAATGAGATTAGAGATGAGGCATGGCAGCAGTTGATTAGTGCTTCTGCCAAGAAAGACGCTTTGCCATTTTGGAAGATATTTAACACTTCCTTCTTTTCATCTACTCCTAGAGTTGGCACTTGAGGTAATCATCCCTGAACGTAATTTGGTTGTCATTTTAATAAACTGTATGACTCTAATGAGCAAGTACTCTGCAAAGGAAGTACTTTGATAGAAGAAGGGACCCCATCTAGTCCAGAAGATCTTATAATTTCCTTAAGGGATGTTATTTCAGCAATGAATAAATCTCAAAATCACAAAGCTCCGGGACCTGACGGAATCCCCGCTGATCTTTTCAAGGCTAATCTTGTACTGTGGGCTCTGATCCTTCTGAATGTGCTTAGGATTGCGATTAAGGATGACCCCCTAAATCATGGTCACAGGCAACAATTGTCCCCATCTTTAAAAAGGGGCATAGGTGTGACCCTAGTTGTTATCACCCAATATCTTTGTTAGATTCAACCACAAAGTTATTGGGTAGGAACCTGTTAGACTATTTAGAGACTTGGGCAAGTGAGTATTAGATTTTGTCATCTGTCCCATATGGATTTAGACATGCATTAGGTACTGTAGATCAGTGCCTAAACCTCCATTTAGTCTTAAGTAAGTACGTGATCGCCAGGGAGGACTATCTCTTCTTGGAGTTCATGGACTTAGCGCAACGTTCGACAAATTTTTGAGAGGAAAGATGTGGTCTATGCTATTGTCCAAGGGGGCCAATCCAAAAATTGTTCATCTCCTTTCTCATCTTCAATTGGATGTGGAAGCTAGAATTAGGTTTGGGCCACACACGAAATGTAGTCCTTTTTTATTAATATCAAAAAGGGGGTCAGACAAGGGTGTGTGCTGACTGCTTTTCTTTTTAGCTTTTATATAAATAAGTTAGAATATTACCTGTTATCTGCGGCTATTGATCTTCCAAGGATAGGGACTCGTAAGTTACTGAACCTAATGTATGAGGATGATTATGCACTTGTGACTCAAACAGGAAGAGAACTCCAAAAATTACAGGATTATTTTGTGGGATTCACGTCTGACCTAGGGCTGACAACTAATAAAATCAAATCATATGCTATGATCTGTGGTAGCCCACGTAGCAGAACCCCTATATTTTATATTGGTGACACTACTCTTAAAACTGTTATGTTCACATATTTAGGGATCCCATTTGATCATCGTAGTACATGGGTACATTTAAAAACTGTAAGAGGTACCCAGTTGGAGCAGGCTATTGTGACTCTTTTTAAATGTGGCTCCAAATTAGGGTCCCTCCTGTTGGATGATGCTCTTAATATTTACAAAGCGAGACCTATTCCTATAGCTACCTATGGTGCTGTCGTAGGGGGCTATTCTCATCATGCTGCTTTACAAAAAAGTGAAAATAAATGTTTGTGCTGACTATAATCACTTCCTGGCAGCACCCCAGCTTCAATTGCGCATATGGAATTTGGTTTGCAGTATATTGGAGATTCCATCAAACCCCCTCCTGTTTTACTTTGGCTATCAATTTGATCAAGACCTGAGGCGGTACTAACACAGACTATAAATAATGACTGTTTACAACTTTCTCAGGCCCATAAGATTGGGTGGTTGACCTAAATCAAATGCCAGTTTCAGTTAAATGGTAGGACACTGTTCACTGATCCGATATCTATTGTTGGCCAGAATAGGCTTTTGGCTAAAAATGAATCACTTGAGCATATGATTGAGCACAGATGAGAGGGCGAGCGGAAGAAAAGTAGGGTGGTGATGTACTTTCCTTTATGTACTATGCCTGATATTGAACCGTGTCTTCTGAGAGTACCTCATCCTCAAAGATTTATTTTGCTGACATTTAGGCTTGGCCTGGCCCACTTTTTGGTGTCCGGCCCTTGTAATGTTTTTTCTGAGAAGGATTTGGAATTATGCCCATGCCATGCAGCTATCCCCCAATCTGAAATGCATTTGTTTTTCTTCAGTTACCACTATAAAGAACAAAGAAATCGGTTTCTAAAGCCACTTTTAAGAATTCTAAATATTAGGAAATTTAAAGAGACTTTAGAGAATTTACAATTGCTCCAGACGGATCAAGTGTGTATTACAGTGTTTAGATTTCATACTCATGTTATTAAATATAGAAAATCTGTGGGGAAATAATGATGAGCTGTATCAGTGCTAATTGTTTTATGAAACCCTTTTTAGAGTGATCATTTTAATCTGGTATTGTACCACTTTATCTGGACACATATTTTATGATAGATTTTCTGTAGATCTATCTGTGTAATTAATTACCTGGATGTTTTTATAGTTTTATTTGCACGCTTTTCTGGTTGTTTTTAACCGAATAAAGTATGACTGACTAAAGTGTGTAGAGGTATTTAACACATTATATATCTTTGTATTGAAGAGTAACTCTGTATGCAGGCCAGAGTTGACTTGCGTTCATTGTGTTCCACACTGGGTTTTGATACTGCAGTAAAAGTTTCCAGCAGGGCAAAGATTCTACATACTACATAGTAAGTATTGTAAGAAGCCTTGAGTTAATAGACATAATCCTCTCAGCATGACGATTTCTACTTAACATATAGGACTGTGTGCACCAAGTACTCACCTATGTACATGTGCTTGTGTTGCTTCGGAAGATGGGCTATCTATAAAGATTTCACCACAGTATGTAGCCTGCAGGTAGTATGACCTTTAGCACCTTCAGACCTTAGATATTTCAAGTGAATAGTCGCTTTTTGGACAATTTTTGTATAGAGGGCACACTGTTCTTTTTAGACCCTTTTTAATACCCTGTCGGTTTATTTCTCATGATGATTTCACTGTCTGTGAACAGTGTGGTACAGAAAAAACTATTTCCATAGAGTAAACACTGTTAACAGTGCCCACTTTTTTACTTATATCCACTTCACTTCTCAATGTAGTTTCAGAGACTGTCAGGTGCTTGATACAGGTCAAGAGTGTCCTTAGTAGGGAATTAGTTTTGTAACAGGGCTTGAGTATCTGGAGGTCCTTGCTTTTCCCTCAACAGTTGTATACAGATTGAATGCCTGTGATTCATAGTCAATGATAGTGTTTTTCAGGCCCACTCGCTTACCATTGATCCTCTGATGGAGCTTTCTATCCAACTGAGAGGTGATGGGAGTTACCATTTATATCAATAAAATTCAATTATCAGTGCAACCTATTTAGCTACACTATGAGGACCAGGAATCGGTAGCCAGGGTTAAGAAGATTTATTATAAATTCAGAATCAAGTTACGATATGCGACTCTTAACGCCTCGTCTCCCTGCCATGGCTTCTTCCTCCCCTCCTTTCCTATAAATTCTCTCAACCATGTTGTTTTTTTACTATGCCTTACTATGCTATTGTAACTGATGCAATGGGCCTCTGTTATAGTGCTCTGATACTGATGGGTAAAGCCAGCGCTTTATAATCCTCTTGATGTACCTTCTGATGCAACGTTCCCCTGGTTTTGCGCCTTGATACCTCCGGATCTAGAAAGCGCTATATAGCCTTCGGCAAATCAAATAAACTTAAAACTGTTTTTTCCTGATCGCAGAGACCTGGGCAACATGGCTGATTACCGGTGGAGCTGCTTGACAGCTAATGCCGAGATTGGCCCTGGTTTCCCCCTTGACCGTCACCTACCCAGCCGGACATTGGGCATTGTTCCTCCTCGCCTCCCCGCTATTACTCCTTCTTCCCCTCCCTCCTTGAATTACTGTAACATTGCTTATGTGTACTTTACCCTATTATGCTCTTGTATCTGATAGAACTTGTAAAGCAACGATTCTAAATGTAAAGCGCTCTGATTCCCTCTTGGGTCAAGTTTGCGCTTTATAAAACTTTATGAATAAATAAATAAACGCCATGCTATTAAAGTACAGAATAGCAACAGGCAAGCCCAACCTATGGAAGAAATTGAGACGGACTAATATTAGGCAAACAAGCAGTTTAGTCACAGCATTACAAAAGATCAATAAAAGTATCTGATCCTCAGAGAGAAATCTCGGATTTGGTTGTCTATACATGGGTACATCTAATATCCTAAAGTAAGTCCCAGTTATAAGAATGCTTCTAAAAATCTTAAGGGTCTCAAAAATCAGGAATTTCGATAAGAGAAATAAGAAATAGGCAAGGAAAAAAAATAAGTAGAAAGGTGTCAGCATTTCAGAAGCTAAGTCAAGAGTCTTCTTGGGTCAGGGAAATACGTATTAGCCTAAGCCACACTTCGAAAAGAATCAAGAAAAGCATAGAGGTCTAAACCTCTCAAATTATAGGAAAAAGTGCTCTAAGCATTCAGGGTAAAGTCTCCGAAGAGATCTGCAAGGAATCTGATAGGAATCTGAAAGGCTTCTAAGGAGCATCTGTATCTCCAGCAGTATGATCACCGAGGGGGCGATTACGATGTCGGGCGGAAAGCCTCCTACAGACAGTCGGAATCTCCTCGACCGTGTCGGAACCCTTCCGACTGACTCAGTTGGTTTACAATTGGCCCGACCGCGTAGGATGTTCGTAGTCGGAAAGTAAACCGCAGTCATTCTGCATCAGTTTTGACTGCCTCTCGGAGAATTTGTGTCAGTTGGAACCGCATCCTACATCTCTATGGACAGCGTTTCCGACCTTGCATTTACGATGTCAATTTCCAACAGCCTTTCCAAGTCGGCCAGTCCAACACGAAAAGGCTGTCGGAAAGGGCCGCCTTCAGTCTGAGGCCTCAGGATGGGGGCCGAGCAGGTACCTAAGGGACCCCATATAAAACCCTGCACTGTGTGGCAGGCACCGTAAGGTGCATGCGAAAGGGTGCATGGTTTTACACACACACCCCAATGCCCCCCTTGGAGGCTGTGTTGTCGGGCAGAACACAAGGTCCCATAGAAAACAATGTGAATCTGACTGAACAGTGTTCAGTTGTATCGTAATAGGCCGGGCGGAACCGCCGGCCGCGAGCCGATCGGTCCCCATTTCGAGTCGGTGCTGGGCGGAACTTTTCCGCCCGACATCATAATTGCCCCCTAAGTTATAACACACAAGGGTTTGCTTGGGCTACACCCCTTTGCACGCCTCATCAGGGGTAATTTGTCTTTCTCCACTTCTCACGGTGTAGAGTGCAACAATATCCAAATTTCCCACACTGAACATGGGAACGGCATCGTCTTCTCACTTACATTTCAGGTTGAAACACTGCTAAACAGGCCTTTCAGTTAACGCTCTTGCTCCCCATGTTCTTTCATCAAGGTTATCTTCTCAAGCTTTTCCTCTCTATCACTAGTACATTAATATATCTATTCTTCACCTAACAGTGCATGAACATATCTGCAAGAAATGTCATTTTAGCAGAAAATGAAACCCAGTATTTATGCAGTATGAGGAATTATAGGCCTAAATTGTCAACGTAAAGTATTAGCAAGAGTGCCCATTTAATATGTGTGTGCAAATTTAAACACCAACTAATATGAATGATCAGTACATTAGGTTCACGTTACATAAAGCATATAGTACATCCTTTGAATAATCATGTGTAAGTATGGCTAAGAACTACATTTAATTGAAATATATGAAATATTAACGCACATTTTTCCTAAACACCTTGTTGTTTCTAATGTAATCACATCCTGCATATATGAGGATGATTCGTATCCAGTTATCTAAACAATAAATGTTATTCAATGTATCAAGGCACATATTATGAAAGTCAAATTTGATCTTTAGAGTAAGTACATTTCTACTAAGTGTGAAAGGTGCATCAATTTCTCATCTAATACGGTTTTATACATAGTTTGAGTAAATTCACTAGACCTACAGTAAATGCATTTTGATGATAATGTCGAATGCAACATTCACTTTAATATTGTTAGACCATGTAAGACTCATGTGCTAAATGCACATTCATGTCCTGTATCTTTTATGAAGTTGTGACATATTTGTGATGTGTGGATCAGCAAAATTGTTCTGCACCATCAACATGAACTCGGCTACCCATGAAGTGTATGATATAGGGTCAATGTTGCAAACAACACAGGTTTGCTTTATCCATCGGGGTTGTATGTATGATAGAATAGAATACAAGAGTATTTCTATAGCGCCTAACTACCCGGAGGCCTCGTAGCGCTTATGGAAAAGAAAAGCAGAATCGCGTCAATCCGCAGAGCTAGAGAAGCATTGCAAACAGGTGTGTTTTTAAAAGCTTGCGCAAGGTCAGCAGATTGTTGTTCCCCCGCATAAGTTGGGGAAGGGCGTTCCATAACTTAGCAGCAGTAAATGAAAAGGAGCGTCCTCCCCATCTCACCTTCCTTATTTTCTTGATGGTGGCCAGATGTAAGGAACTGGAGCGTAAGATCCTGTGCAGAAGATAAGGTGTTAATAGTGTGTGTAGAATGGGTGGACCGGTCTTCCAAATGGCTTTGTGTGCCAAGCACATAGCCTTGAATTGTATCCTGGCAGCAATTGGTAGCCAGTGTAGCTGTCGGAGTGCTGGCCTTGCTGATTGCCAACGTGGAACCTGCAGAAGCATCCGTGCTGCACAGTTCTGAACTACCTGTAATTTATTTATTGTTGCCTGAGGGGCTCCTAAATACAGAATATTTCCATAGTCCAGGCGGGATAATATAAGAGCTTGGACCATTATCCTCTTGCCTCGAAAGGAAGAAGGGGAATCATTTTGCGGAGCATTCTCATCAATCCATAACAGATTTATGAGCGCGCGGTGGCCTGATACACAAAGTTGAGGGAACTGTCGAGCCATATGCCAAGGCTCTTTATTTGTGGCTTAGGAGATGGTGCAGGACCTAGGCAGGACGGCCACATGGGGACGAAGACAGTGGGTGATGGATTCCCCAGCAGCATAATCTCTGTTTTGTCCCCATTAAGGCGAAGGTAGGAGCACTCCTCCATCTGGCCACCTCTTCAAGGCAAGGAGCCAGGGCGCTGGATGAACCCTTGTCGTGGTGAAGAGATACCACTAACTGGGTATCGTCTGCATAACTGACGATCTTAATGCCAAATGGGTGGATAATCTCCGCCAACGGCCTCATATAAATATTAAAGAGCGTCGGGCTTAAGGCCGAGCCCTGTGGAACCCCACATCCCAGAGGTAGTCTGGAGGAAACCACATCTCCCTCGGAGACCTGGAAGTGGCGGTCGCTGAGGAAGAATGAGAACCATGCCAGTGCAGCGCCTGTCACTCCGACACTCTTGAGTCGGTCGGTCAAGATGGTGTGATTGACCGTATCGAATGCTGCACTGAGGTCTAAAAGAATGATGGCAGCCGCTCCCTCCTCATCCACCAGGTTCCTTGCCTCCTCTGTTACCATCAACAGAGCGGTCTCCGTCCCGTGTTGAGGGCGGAAGCCGGTTTGTGTGGCATCCAGCAGGTTGTTAGATTCTAGATGATTGACCATGATATTATTGATGTGTTTTTCCAACAGTTTGCTCAACATAGCAGTAAAGATGCTTCAGATTATTCGGAGCTATTTTGCACTTACTTCCATAGTTCTAATGGTATACCCGTTTAAAGAGCAATATGTACAAAAGAATCTTGGATGTGTCATCAGTGATATCATAAATTATGTCATAGAAGATGTCATCAGTGATACCAAAGGTGAGGTCATAAGCAGTGCATGGTGGGGCACACATTATAGTTGTCTCTCCTAACTATAACTGGTGAATTTCTGTGGTTTTTTTTTTAGCTCAAAATGTTAATGTTGTCACTGATAAATTCACTTAACTATGACATTACTTTAACCTTTGTGTTTTTCAGTAAATTTCTAGGGCTTTTTTAACATAAAGTATTATTTAATTATGATACGTAAATCCAACCCCCCTCTGCAGCCAGGCCCTGTGGCAATCCCTCACATGCAGCCAAAACCACACTGCACAGGGCCTTCGGACGTGCACAGTGAGGGATTGGCCGCGAGCCGATCGGTCCCCTGCGGCCAGCCTCCATGAATGTACCCAAACCCACAGTGCACACGGCCTTCTGCTGTGCACGATGGGGAGTTGTACACAGGGCCTGGCTGTTGGCCAACCCCCCTGAGGCAGATAACCCCCACACTGTACACGGCCTTCGACCGTGCGCAGTGGGGGATTGGCCTCACGGCCTTTTTTTTAAGGGGAGGCAGCCTGTGTGGCATCCATCCCTAAGCCTCATTAGGCCCTGGTGACCCCATCTTCCAAGGCCGTTGTTTTTATTAAAGGGGAGGTTCTTGAGTAATTGAGGGACAAGCTTGAATCAATTCTGGATCATCTGGGAAAACTGAGTCCGAGCAGTCTAAGATGAACTCTGCCCTAATTGTTCAGCCACCGGCACTAGTGCCTCCTGTTATGTCATCTGCAGGGGTTATGTCCTCCAGGTCCAGGTCCATGCCCGCTCCACCTGATCCCACTGGTTAAATTGCCATTGAAGTGTTCTCATAACTAATCCTGAGTCCCTGGCTCCATTTAGGTTCTACCCGTAGGTTAATTTTATAGGCCCGAGGTGCTCTCAAATTTATGAAAGCAAATGAAATTTAACAGGGGGACAATACATCATCTTTTAATGATGTGGAAGTGCATAACTGCTTTGAAGCTCTTGCATCTTTAGGTAAATGTGGGAAATGGGGGTGAGTCACCAATTCGGTTGTCAGTGAGAAGGAAGCTTTTGTATTTCCCTCAGGGCTACTTCAGGAAGGCTGATGGCAGCTAGGTGTGGAAGTGTCACACATCATTGTGGTTGTATTGGAGGTACTCCTGCCTTGAGCCAGTATCATCGCTACCTACTTGCTTTTAGAAAGACAGTGTTTGCACTTCAGAAAATACATGAAATATGAAAATGAAACACTCCAAACCAGTTCCTGCGCATTGACAGTGAGATAAATATCTTTATGGCGAAAGTAAGGAGTCCTCTGCATAGGACTCTAGGGACTGCTGAGATCCAAAGTAGGTGTGTTTCGGACAGCCAACCACCCAAGGGTGAGGGGACATCATCTAAAGTTGCACCTTGCTTGAAGAGCTGCGGGTCTGCCTGTTACACAGGAACCTGTTCTGCCTGCTGAAAAAGGGCAGAACTGTGACTGACATTGCAGGAGTTTGCTGTCTGAGGAAGAAGAAGCCTTTTGCCAAGCCCTGAAGAGCAGGTGCCCAGAAGAGCAGACTGTTTGTGGGAAAGTAATCGGTGTTGACCTGAGCTTGTCCAAACTTCTCCCAGCCTCCCAAGGTGTTTTTAAGTTTAAGCAACCTGAGCGGAACCAGTTAACTGACACCTAGTATGCCCGCTCCAGTGACTGCCCCCAGAGGAAGTGTGCACCAAGACTGCAAAGCCGTACAATGAACCAGTGGTTGGCGGCCACACTCATAAACTGCCAGGACCTCCCGATCAGAGCCACGTATCCCAGAGCTGCTGCCCCTGCATCAGGCCCTGAGCAAAGAGAAGAAGATGGGGTCACCTGGCTAAAGTGCAGCACCCAAGAGTGGGTCTGCTTGTATGTGCCGCTGTGGCCCGCAGGCTTGTCCTTAACTTTAAGAAGCACTCAATATTTCAGGTAAAACCATCACCTAAACTGATTTTTGACTGTGACCTTTACCACAGATTTATGTGGGGTCTATGCTTTAACAATAACGTTGCCAAAGAGAACTTATGGGTCACAGACCCAGGGAAGCTTCTTATTTGCCCCCATAGTGAGGCTACACCTGACTTTAATCTAATCTACTGATATCTGTGCCCTATAGTGCCTCATGTTCGTTTGGGGACCTCCATCAGTCCAATGGGCTATCATCTTAATCACATATGCATTGGTACAGTATTGTAGGTTCTCTTACAACAAAGAAGCCTTGTTCCTTACAGGTATACTATCCTTTGTTATCACTGCAAGGCTGCAGATCAGCCCTGAGATCAGGGAAAACAGATAGGCAAAAAATCTAAATGTTGTTCTCCATTCTGAGAAAGCAAGAGGAGAGGACTATTCGGCTTTTACAAAGGTTTTCCATCTAGTTAGGCAATGTATTCAGTCTTTCTTGATATGCCTGAAGTTTATCAATCACTTTGTGCTTTATCTGGGCCAATTTCCAGCACATGGTTCTCCATGTCTTGAGTTCATTCCTCGGTCTGTGAAATGTTTCCCAACTGCCTTAGCTCTACTGGGATCACAGACTCCGTGTTATTTGTCTATATTAAGCATAGTCCTAATCAGTGTTGTATCTGCTGTTCAATGCCTCACTTTTATGCTTGCCATAGTAAGGGAGACTGAGCGTTCTGAGGTAGCTTCCTCAGCGCCCAGAAGTTTCGATTTTTGTATATTCTTTAAGGTCGAATAGGATCTGTCTGACGGGCTCTATCTGCGTGCACAATGCTCTCATTGTTTCTGTTTCAGCCACCTGATTTCGATTGATGCTTATGTGTCAAAACCTATACATTTGTTACTTGTGTGCATTAGCATTTATGTGTTCCGGATGCCAAAGGTCATCCATTGCCTATTGATTGTTGTTTTAAATAACATTTCTAAGATTTCGTGTAGATCTGATACCATCATTTTCTTCAACAGGTTCTCTTCCCAAAACATCTTCATCGAAGTGAGGTGACCATGGTTACCCTAAACATCTCAGTGGCGATTCCCGGTGGGCAAAGAGAATATAAGGCAGAAGGACACCCCACTTTCTCTTTCAGGGTTTCTCCAAGGAACTAATTATGCACCATAAGGGTTTTGCCAAAACATCCTACTAAACAAGCATACTAAGAATGAATGAGATGGAGAATTGCTAGTGTACTCAAACTCATGTAGGTTAACATGAAGCTGTTCCCTGATCAGTGGCCACTATTCTAGGTAACTTGACCCAATCATTGATCCCAATGAGAGCCTTCACCACTCCACAATTAGTTGTGCTTCCTAATGCCTCTTGTAACCTTATGCATTGCTCTACAACACATGCTGATTTGTTTTTGAGGTTAGGTGAGGCTCTAATTGGCTACCAATGTTATTCTCTACTGGGCCTTTATTGGCAAACATCCTCTGCTGCTCTAGAAGGCCCAATGGCTTACGCGCTTTGTTACTAGCAGAACACTCTGCTACTCTTCAATAAGAGCAGGCAGCTTTGAGCTCTGCACTGAAAATAATGACACATCTAGTGGTCACGAAATTAGTTTGCAACAACTTTTAATTTAAATGATATGTTATCAATTGCAATTGTTTTTAGTGTGCTATCGTTGCTATGTGGATTGTATTGCTTTATCTGACATATAGCAATGCTGAGTTTCTAAACGTACCACTTCTTTTTCTTAACACAAAGCCTATGATATTTCATGAATAGATACCAGAAGAACATTGTTTTTACCACAGTGTTTGTCATACTTTTATTAACTATGCATTTCCAAAGCACCACCCATTTACTCTTACCTCCATTGCTGTCCACTGTCAGTCTTGATTTGTTTGTATGCAGTGATCAGGTCCAACTGAGTCTCTGTTTTTCTAATCATTAGCCAGAGGCCATCGGCTTGTTTGTACAAACCTACTGCCCATTACCAACAGACCATGGACTCCGAGGGCAGTTGTTCTCCACATATGTTGCTCATGCCATGACTCCTCCAAACAGGACCATCCTCAAGATTATCCTGCCAAATCACAACACGATAGCTCAGCAGTGTTTCTGGTGACACACAGTATCTCAGTCTTGCAGGTAGTGCTTTGCGGATTCCTTCAATAGCTACTCTGAGGCAACAAGGAGAAGAACTTACAATTTACTGCTGGCAAGAGCAAGATCCAGAACAGCAGACTGTTTCTACTCGCTCCACTTCAAACGCCTGTGCATCAAGGTTTCTGGAGCCACGAACGGTCTTCAGATTGCCATGATATCCCACACACGTTTCATACTAGGTGTTATATGCTCAGTGAGGAGCCCATAGCAAAAACTGCTGACTGAGACAAGCTTCTAAACAAGCCGACCATCCTGCATAAAGTTTTCAATCACTGTTACTCTAGAAGGAGCCCAGTTAGAATTTCAAATATTTGGACTGGAGCACCATCTTGCCGGCTTAATTTGGAAGACGGACATCAACAAGGGACCTCATCTGTTCATCTTCCCTCTTCTCCTGAGTGTCTGGGTGGAGGTACATGGATCACCTGTTGTTATTTGAAACAAACAACAATGTACTTAGACAGGATATTGATATTTTAAAGTCCCAATTAGATTTATCTGATGATATGTCATCCGGAAATCCCAACAAAGTGCATGGGTATAATATTTCAGTCAGAACGATAAAAAAGTAAACATTTGGATGACACAAAATGGCTAAAATAAGAATAAGATGAAAATATTATAGTTTAATACAAATTCAACTTTTCAGGTAGATTTGTAATACATTAGTTTCAGTTGCACTATAAAAAATAATGCGCCAATCATTTTTAAAGGTGAAATACTGGGATGTGTGTACAAGTGGACAATTTTTGTCAATGCACATCACAGTCCAATATTTAAAATTTGTTGGCTTTAACTGCCATTACTCGTGAGGAACATTTCCTAAGGTAATAAAATAAATTGGTATTATTGGCAGTTATAATTAAATATTTTCAGTACTAACAACATCATTTTGCACTGTTTTTAATATGTAGCTAGGATAAAGCTTTCTTTTTGCACTTTAAATTAGCAAAATATTAATTGAAAACAAATATAGGCGAAGCTAATAGGTCTGGAGTTAGCGGCCATTCTTTTGGCTTTGACAACACTTGTTTTGTTTTGGCCTGGTTTTTATGAAACCTTATAGCTGCAGGATCTGGGGAGCCCTCACCAATATAAACAAACAAAGATTTGCTAAAAGCACAAATATTTTTGGGTCTCAAAAAGCACACTTTGTGTGTGTGGTTGTGCTATTTGTGAAAGAGCAGAATGCCGACAATCACAGTCAAGTTAGCCAGTGGCTGATGTGGGCTGACACACTGCCCATGATGTTCACTGTAGTGGGCCGAAGAAATATTTTAATGGTACAATGACAGACCAATGGTGGACGAGGGCCGGCTAAACTGCCCCACTTCCTGCTCCTGAACTGCCACTCAGCAGTCAGGCATGCCAGTGTCATAGTCAACAATATCCTACAACACAGCATCAACATATGCTTTTTCACTGAAATTTGGTTAACAGATAATTCATCCCCTTGCATCGACCTCTCCATCCCCCAGGAATTTCAATCATTTGCAGTGACCGCCAGGGTAGCGTGGAAGGGGGGTGGAGTAGCCAATATACACAAAAACTAGCTTTGCGTTACACACCTTAACACACCCAACTTCCATTCCTTTGAATATTTAGGAGTTCAGCTCTCTTCAAAAGGTGCCATCCCTATCAAATTTAATCTTATCTAGCACCCTCCAGGTGACAATCCTTGATTCCTCGGAGAATTACCCTACCTAATACCAATAAACTCAAACAATGGCAGCACTGAAATTATATTAGGAGACGTTAACTTACACCTGAACAATGCGAAGCACCCCACAGTACTAACCTTTACCTCACTCCTGGAAGTGAACAATCTTACCTATCATTGCAAGGAACAAACCCACGCCAAGGGCGCTACCCTTGACGCAATCATCTCCAAACACAACATGCTTTCCCTTTACTCCATCCTCCCATTAGACTGGAACGATCTTCATCTAATTCTGTTCCGGCTCAATACCTTCCATCCAAAGGCCAGCCCCAAACCCATCCACCATAATCGCTGGGTGAGGAACATCCACCAAATCCCCCAAGCAGAGTTAAAAACACACATCAACTCCCAAATCCAGCCTCTCCTCTGCCAATGACCTTGCTGACCATCACAACACAAAAAGTTCAGAACTCGTTAAAGCAATCGCACCTTTGATACTCAATAAGTCAAGAAGTAGCCCCTCAAGATCCTAGTTTAATAACGGCCTAAACAATGAGAGGTGTCAACTCCGTTCAGAGGAAAGAACATGGAGACAGCAACCATCTGAAGCTAATCTCTCAATCCTCTGGACTGAACTCCAAAAATACCAAAAAATATCATCAGAGAAAAATCCTCCTTTTTCCGGGAGCAACTGGACTGGTCCAGAAACAGATCCAACGATCTTTTCAACATCATAAAGCAGCAACCGTTCTCCTTCTCTCAACTTGCAATTAATAACTCAACCAAACTCTGTGAAGAATTTGCAATATTTTTCTCTGAAAAAGTATTGGATATCAATCTCTCCCTTGAGCCTCCCACCCCACAAACTTACACCAAGGATGCCTCCAGTGGAAAGGGCCCTCCCGAATCCCATTCTTTAAATGCAGCTCATATCCCATACTCATCAACACAGATCTCCCCTTCATCAACACAGCTCTCTAACCTCAACTCCCTTCAACTATAAAACAATGCAACCTGGTCTGAATTCAATCATGTCTGTGAAAATGTCTGCAAAATACTTGCGAACATGAAGCTGACATTGCACATCTCAGATCCTCCCCGGGCGGCACTTGTAAAAAAGCTCAGTCACATCACCTCTTCTATATGGACCAACATCATCAACTCCTCCCAATTGAGCAGCACTAATCTAGCTTCCCTCAAACTTGGTTAAGTAACGCCTCTTATCAAAAAAAGAGATGTCGACCTGAATGACCTGAATGACCTTAATAACTACATACCTATAACTAACCTTCCTCTGCTCGTGAAAACCATTGAAAAAAGTGTGCTTTAACAACTCAACACCCACATTGAAAAATACAGCTTACATGACACCTTCCAGTCAGGTTTTAGCAAAGGCAGCAGTACAGAGGCCGCCATACTGAACATCTTAGATGATCTCCACAAACCTCTGGATTAAGGGCAGGCTTGCCTCCTGGTCCTCCTGGATTTATCAGCCGCCTTCAACACTGTTAACCATGGCATCCTCCTAAACATCCTCTTGAAGAAAGCAGGCATCACTGGAACTGTCCTTCAGTGGTTCACTTCCTTCCTAAGCAAGTGCACAAAGCTAATCAAATTCAACAACAAAATCTCAAATGCATTGCCAGTCCCACAAGGTGTCCCGCAAGGGTCAACCCTGTCCCCTGCCTTATTCAACTTCTCCATGGAACCTCTCACAGTTATCTTGAAACAAGCTAGAATTGTTTATCACCCCTCTGAGGTTGACACTCAACTCTACATGAAAATCCAGTCAGTCAGAGACATCAAGTACCTAAATTGTACTCTACACACAATTCAATCCTGGTTACCCAGCAGCCATCACAATCTCAACGCCAACGAAGCAGAACTCCTCTTTATCCAACACAAAGAAAAATCCTTTCCCATAGCTGGCTGGCTTAACAACATCACTGCACTAAACTGCAAGCTGTCCATCTCGCACTCTGTCAAATCCCTGGGAATCACAGTTGACAGTCTCTTAAATATGAAGGAGCATATTACCACCTCTGCAAAAAGTGCCTTCTACTCACTGAAACACCTAAGAATAGTAAAATCCTTCATACCCAGTGATGACCTAAAGCTGTGGCACAAGCCCTCTTCTTCCCCAAGCTGGACAATGGTAATACAACAATCATGGGTGTCCCAAAACATACCTAGCCCCTCATAACCAACTCTCCACACTGCGGCCAGGCTACTCTCCATGGGTATTTTCTCTTCGGTGGCAGAGGGCGTTGCTCCACTAGGCACCAGCTGCATAAATTATATCCTTCTTTCCATGCCCAAAACCTTGTGGGCTCCCTGGCTGCTCTGTGGGGGCAGGGCGTTTAACAGCAGGGGATGGCCAATCAGGCAGTGAATGCAGATCACATCACTTGGCGTCTAGTGCGCATGCCGGGTTGGACAGGTCTCGGACTGTGTCCGATTCGTCATGTGCACTTCAGGCCTGGAACCCAGCGGGGGAACACAACACAGCCCCTCTGGCAGTCTTTGGAGTATTGTATTCAAACGCTCCGGCCAATCTCTGGTTTGCTATCATGCAGTTTCAAGTTTAATGCTGCATTAGAGCAAATCCTGGATTGGTTTGAGAAGCCTGCGCTCGCGAGCGCACGCTTTCCAGAAAGCCCAGGGGCATGATGATAAAGGGCATAGCCAACCACTCTGTGGCTTTATTTCAAAGCCACTTTGATTGGTAATACAGTCTCATGGCCTACCGGGGGAGGAAGTGAGAGCCTGGCAGCTAGCCCTGCAATCTACGCTAAGCGGGAGGAGGAGGGGGCTCAGGACTGAGGATTAGACTCCTGTCCACTGACAAATCTGCCTGAACCTACAAAGGCAGCAATGCTGCTGTTTAATTGTGTGTTTCCTCCCTCGGGTCACCTCCTAACACGTGAGTATCACTCTTTGTTTGTTTGGTATGCAGCGCTCTATGTACTATTATCACTATACTCATCCTTACAAGACCAAGCTTTAGTCCGCAATTCACCTGGGACCCACTGAAGTCTGACAGTGCAAGGGGGAGAGGGGTAGGCATCGGCTGGGGCTCCCAAAGGCGTGCATTCAAACAAAAGGAAAGCAAGATTTTGCAAGCATCATGACATAGTGATAAGTGTAGTGAATGTACTCAGTAGGGGGGCACTGAGTGGACTCATCACTCCCACTCTCAAGCAGCTCAATTGGCTTCCAATAGAGGCAAGAGCCAAATTCAAAACTGCATGCATAACCCACAAAGCTCTTCACACGGATAAGCCAACCTACCTCTCAAAAGCCTGGCAAAGGAGACCTCTATAAAGCTCAAACAGCCTTCTCCTGATTCCACGTAAATTCAAGGAAGAGGGGGGGGCGCTAGAGGGCGCACAAGCGGAATGGCTGCCTAGTTGTGCAGCTCCCGCTCCTTGGAAAGTTATCCGTACATTATCCTTTGCCACAGGGTGAGAAACCATTGGATTTACCCCTCATTTGATGCCGGGGGGTGCCCTCTACACTCGACCTGACTTTGGGGCCGCTGTATGGTCTGGAATCGGCAGCAGCGCAGAGCGAAGTTTTGCCGCCAGCACGCGTGGAGTCCGTGAGCAGGGGAGTCCGGCTGCGCCAGACTACGCGACCCCGTGGCTGGCCACGATGCTATAGGCCTCAGTTGCGAGTGAAGGTACGGGGGTTTGAGCGACTACGGCGGAGCGCCTTGAAGCCGGAGTGCGGGGACATTATCCTCTGAAATACTTCGCCCCCGGACGAGGAATTAACCTGAGATTGCCTGGCTGAAAATTGGACACTGTGCGCTGTGAGTTGGTCCGAAGCAGCGTGATGACCCCTGGAGCTGCGGTGCGAAGCCGGGACTAAGCGGCCCCCGCCGCGTAACTGCGTGAGGTGAGAGGCGCCCGCTCCGAGTGGTGAAGGCTGTATCTGCAATCCCTGCCCGCGGTGGGGGGGCCGGGCGCGGCGATTTTCATCAGCCCGCTGAACTGCAGGAGGGCCTCCTGACGGCCCGGTAATTACACGCTCCCTGCCCGCCCGCGCCAAGTGCAGCGTTGAACCCCTGGGCAAATACTCAGTGTTGCATCACCCCGCGCCGGAGGGTTGCGGAGCCTGTCCGTGTCCGGCGCATGGGCCGCGGAGAGATCTCTGACACTGTCCTGCATGCGGTGGACGCTGCCCCCCGCAATTTACCACAATCAGGCAGCCTGTGCACCCACCTTCGCAGAACGGGGCGGACTTCGCGGCCTGCTATCCTTACAAAACGATTGTAGCCTTACCACTGCTGCCACTGGGCCCTGTACTCCATTTCCACCAGAGGGGCTAGAGGCGCGTAAAGTGGCGGATGGCCTATACACCCCCCATGCACTGAACACTGTGCATCAGAGGCGCCTCGTCCAGCTCATGCAGAGCGAAATCCTGCCTGCACACCTGTACACTCCTTGTTGGAATCATATCGCCACCCCCTCAGCGGAAGCCTGAGCACACTATATAGTGGTCGGACACGAGGCGGCGGGCAGACCGCGTCCGGCCGCCATCATGGTGCGACCTGAAAATCGCCAAACGAAACTGAGCTTTGATGGCGCGAAAAAAAACACGAAATCGGGGCCTGCTGACCCTGGGCCAAGCGCTGCGGCATCGAAGACCGTTGCTACTCCTACTAAAGACCTTGACTTGCATACCCTGTTCCTGGAGATGAGACAGGGATTTGCCACTGTGGTTGAAAAGGTTGACGGTGTCACCGCCAGGCTAGATGCCCTGGTTCATAAAGTGGATCGTCACGAGGAGCGGTTAACGGCTACGGAACAAAGCATATCCGATAATGATGATATCACCTCGACTCACACCATGCAACTGGCCAGGATGGACAACCTACTCAGTCATAGCAGCCAAGAACGAGGATTTGGAAGCCCACAGTCGACGCAACAACATCCGCGTCACGGGCATTCCGGAATCCACAGACACGGGCAGGATGGAGCTCTATATTGATAAACTGCTCAAAAGCTTGATCGGAGAGGTCGCTTTTTCCCCTCAATTTATCATCGAGAGAGCACATCGATCGTTGGCACCTGTTCCTAAGCCCGGATTGCCGCCTAGGCCGATCATTGCTAAATTGCTAAATTATCGCGATCGCGATGTTGCGCTGAGGGCGGCCCGATCTCGACAAACCCTGCAATACAATGGCATTAGCTTCTCCATATATCCGGATTTCACTCCTATGGTGCAGGAGGAGAGACGCAAGTTCATCCCTGTGAAGAAGAAACTGCGTGAGGCTCAACTGGACTATGCACTACTCTACCCGGCAAAGCTACGGATCACACACCAGGGGAAGCAGCGCTTCTTCACAAACCCTCAAAAAGTGGAGGATTTCCTAGATCCGTACGACACGAAGGGAGGAGCGCAACGCGGCAGCGGATCTGGAGGACGAAGACCCATCTCCAGCAGCAGATGGACACTGATCGCTTGCATCTACTGAACTGTGTGCTTCACCTGCATTGTCATATACAGACCCTAACCTCGCGTGCACAACAAGTGACGACCGTACACGATGGGACCACGCTACCTCATCACTCCTGTGGTAATGTAATCCAAGGACCACTCTCCTGACCCTCCCTCCACCAAGGGCGGTACAGAATTGGAGGCCGGGGGCGGATGAAGTGGCTGTGCATACTTTATGCTATATCCCTACAGGGTGTTCCCCATGCGACTCTTTATATTGTTGACGTTGTTACAGAATTTGGGGGGGAGGAGGATGGGGGAGGGACGATGGGTGGGGACTGGTGGCTCCTGGCATGATTGGGATGCTGGGGTGGGTGGGGCGGGGGGATTTGTTCCGAATGAGGCACCTATTGCTCGGACTGTTCGCTCGAATTATGCACTGTCATGATTACCTATGTCGACTGTTTAGAGTGGGCTCAAATTCATCGTCTAGGTCAGGACTGCTCACATTGCAAAACTGTTCTTTTTTGCATGTTCTGAATGCTAACTCACAATTGAATTGCATGTCATGGAATGTTCGAGGTCTTAATAATGCTAAAAAATGTCGGAATGTTATCGCTTATCTCAATAGACACCATGTCCAGGTGGCCATGTTGCAGGAAACCCATCTGTCACCACAGGGAGGAAACACCTTTGCGAATAGATGGGCTGGAGTTCGCACCTTCTCCTCTTATTCCACCTATGCGAGAGGAGTCACCATCCTTATTGCTCGTAGTGTGCCGTTCCATAAATGCGGCGATCTGGTGGATGGAGAGGGGCGCTTTGTCCTTTTGTGGGGCAGACTGGGTCGGGACACTTACACATTTGTCGTCAGTTATGCTCCTAACGTGGACACACCCGCTTTCTTTACCACATTATGGGGCAAAATTATGGATGTTGGTTCTCGTCACGTTGTCTGGGGTGGTGACTTCAATTTAGCATTGATACCACATCTAGATAGGGCGGATGGAGTGAGCAGCTATAAAGCCAGGGCACGCAAGGCGCTTGAGGGGATGATTTCTGAGGGCGAGCTTGTGGACATATGGAGGCACTTACACCCCCATGGGAGGGAAGGCACACACTTTACCTCACACACGGGAACATGGGCGCGATTGGACTATTTTCTTCTTAGCAGAGGGGTTGCCACAGAGGTTTTGGGGGTGAAACACTTGCCGAGAACATACTCTGATCACAGCCCCGTGCTGCTACAACTCCGCGTTCCTGGGTGGGATAGCCCTAGACCACAATGGAGACTACGGCCTGAGATGCTGTTGGATAGTCTTTTCCGACTCGAGCTGGGTGAAGAGATAGCTGCTTTTTTCCCTAGAAATAAAGGGTCAGTGGATTCGGTCGAACACATTTGGGAGGGCTTTAAGGTGACCATTAGGGGATACTGCATCTCCAAAAGCTTTGGGGTCCTGCGAGCTATTCAAAACACTATTCACACACTGGAGAGGGAGCTGCGAACATTAGAACTCCGCATGGTAGCAGACGATAGCCCTGATGTGCAAGCTGCTTTTAGGGAAGCGTTATCAAAGTATGAGGAGGCGGCTGCTAGGGAGGCTAAATTCCGTGGAAATCACTGGCAGGCCAGAAAATACTGTGAGGGGGACAGGCCAGGGAAAGTACTCGCGACACTCACAAGGGCCCCACGTGAACGCAATACCATAATTGAACTTACAGACACACATGGGACCACGATCAGGGACTCGGACGAGCTCCTCACTGCCTTTACATCTCACTACCACACGCTTTATACTTCTGATACAGTGTCCGATACACCTTATGCTGATTATCTGAGAGATGTGGCACTCTGCTGGCTCAGCGACGGGGACAGGGCGTTTCTGGCGGCCCCCTTCGAGCTGGATGAAATTCGCGAGGCCATTATGTCCCTTCAGAACGGCAAGGCCCCTGGCCTTGATGGCATCCCTGCTGAATTTTATAAGGCATACATAGATATTATGGCTCCTGTCCTCCGCGAAATTTACGAGGAATCGATGGGTGACGGTGTTCTCCCTGGCTCTATGCGGGAGGTGGTTATTACTTCACTTTTGATGCCCGATAAGGATCCCAACTCCTGCACCTCTTACCGCCCACTTTCCCTCCTAAATTGCGATGTAAAGATACTCGCTAAGGTCTTGGCTACTCGCTTGTCACTACTCATGACCAGGATCGTATTGCCCGATCAATCAGGGTTTGTGGCGGGACGCTCTACTTCACATAATCTCTGTACATTATTCTCCCTACTCCGCACAGTGCACCCCGACATGCCGGTGGCAGTCGTCTTCCTTGATGCCTCCAAGGCATTTGACTCGGTTGAATGGCCTTATTTATTTTCTGTATTAGCCAGTATGGGATTCCCGAAGCTCTTCATATCCTGGGTCCGCCTGCTCTATACTCGGCCCACCGCGAGAGTGCTCGTCAACGGTCGCCTTTCGCACCCTATTGACATTACTAGAGGCACACGACAGGGATGCCCCCTATCTCCCCTCTTGTTTGCTATAGCTGTTGAACCTCTTGCCTGTCGCCTACGCCAACTGCATCGGGAGGGGGCGATACAATGCTTGCAGCGACAAATTGATGTGTCCCTTTATGCTGACGACATCACGCTCTATGTTAAACACCCTGAAGTACACCTTAACCCTCTACTCCGAGAATTCGTTGTGTTTGGCGGAATGTCAGGTGTACACATTAATTGGTCCAAGTCGCAGTTTTTCCCCCTAACGGAGGCAGTTGCCGATTTCTCCCTTGATTACCCGCTGGAATGGTGTCGGACTGATCTCCGATACCTGGGGATACAAATTTCCCGAGATAGGAGCGAAACATTGCGATCCAATTACGGTGTTGACTTGCAATCACTAAATTAATTACCACAATAGACCGTTGGATAACCCTGCCGCTATCCATGGCCGGTAGGGCGTCCCTCATAAAAATGGTGATCCTCCCCCGCTTCCTCTATCTCTTAATTAACATCCCCTATTTCCCTGGCGCTTATTTCTTTAAAACATTGAAGACGGAGCTGCGTCGGTTATTCTGGGGAGGTAAGAACCCGAGGTTGAAATGGTCCACGTTCACCCTTCCATATGACAGGGGAGGCTTCGATGACCCTGACTTTGAAGCGTACTATCAATATGCACAGGCACAATTTGCCTACCACTGGCTGGCTCCTACCCCCTTTATGCCTCACATTGCGGCAGAAGACTGGGTCGTACATCCGATTCCGCTTAATGGACTGCTCCACTGCCCAGAAACATCCATACCTACGTCGAACACCTCAGTATCTTGTACACTTGACGGGTGGCGTCGTATTGCCAAGAGGTTGTCCTACCGCCTGCCATATTCCCCCAAGCTACCGCTGACGTTTCATCCGGACCTTGCTCTGTTGCAGGAACAGGGTTTTCGCACGTTATGTGCGAGGATACGAGTTGCTTGCTGGGGCGACCTATTCTCGGGCGGTCAGTTTAAGACTGCAGAATTGTTCTTCGCATCTTATAGCCGCACCCCGCTTGAAGTCTTCTATTACATGCGCCTGCGTGCGGGGATGAGGGTTATCCTGCCTGATTTCCCTGATGAACCTGAGATCCTGCCTCCACTTCATTTCTTACTCTGCTCACCGGACGGGACACATCTGGTCTCTGGCCTTTACCGCCAGCTTAGGGATGCGGCTCCGACGCCTGAGGCTGGTGCCCAAGGGTAGTGGAATGCTGAGCTAACTGCTGACCTCACTGATGAGCAGTGGCAATACTGCTGTACCCTCACGTCTCGCGTCTCCGCAAGTAGTAGACTAAAAATTATACATTACAAATTCCTACAGCGAATGTATTATACACCAGTGCGGAAACACAGATTCGGCCTAGCGGACGATGATCGCTGCGGGCGCTGCCATGCCGAACATGCAGACTTCCTACACCTGGCATGGGGATGCCCTCCAGTGCTGCGCTACTGGCAACAGGTAACGGACGCCCTCACAGCGATGACGAAATGCGCAATGCCTATGGACCCACTGGTAGCGCTCCTTGGGCATACCCCGAATGTTCCTAAAGCTTGTCGGAAATTTGTTGATACTGCGTTGCTCTTGGCTAAAAGGCGGGTAGCGTGCAGGTGGGGCCGGGGCAGAGCGCCTAAATTCAAGGATTGGCTAGCAGACTTGACATACTGTCAGGAACAACATACTACATTTGCTGAATTGCTACCGATAATGAGTCGGCCTAAAGATATTTGGGAGCCCCTGGTGTGCTATTTACTTGCACAGACGGATACTGACGATACACCTGAAAGGGACCATACTAGTAGTTAGCAACGCTGCTAGGACCTACAGTGGGATCACACTACACATCAATCCATGCGCATTCCGTCTCCTTTTAGTTGGAGGCTGTCTCCCTGTCCCCAGGCCATGGGTTCTCGACCTACCTTGCAGACCCCATATGTTGTTCATAACCATAGATCTCTCTTTAGGGGACGCCTGCTCCCTTGCTCTGCCCAGAAACCTCCCATGCCGCCCAAGACATATATGCACCCCCCATACCCGATGACACTCCATGACACCATACATGATGTTTACTATAATGTTGATTATATGCCGCCAAGACTCTTGCTCTGTGACACTTAAGATGAGCCTGTTTTTTTTTGCCTATTTGTATAGCCCTATCGGCTCGGGCCGCCATGTTCGAGTATGTTTCATAACGCCTCTCAGTTTATTACGTGTTGGGAAGTTCTTTCAATCTAAAATATAATAACTGAAAACACTGTTCTGCTGCAGTATATCCTAAGATGCCTGGCAATGTCGGACGCGCTACTACTATCACCTGGCCCTATGCTACGCTGCCGGGCCTCCGGGATGCCGGCCACAAGGCTGTGTTATAACTAACTGTTACGCTGCCGGCCTCCGGGTTGTAGGCGCAAGAAGCTGTGTATTGTTTTTTCCTATACAATAAAGCAGTTTTGAACACCAAAAAAAAAAAAAAAAAAAATTCAAGGAAGAGAAATCTCATGCCTGCTCCTTCTCCGGGAAAGTCCCCAGAATCTGAAACCTGCTTCCTCAAGACTTGCGCAAAAATCATTCTTTCCCCCACTTCAAGATGAAACTGTAACTCCTTCTCACCAGCAAGTATTTGAACACACCCTCCTAAAGCCTTTGACAGACCCGAGCTGCCCCCGACAAAGTCAAGGTTAGCAGTAGCACCACTATCTCGGGGAAAACCCTAATGCCTCCACTCCAGCGCCACGAACAGGCCCATCCATAGCTACTCGTGAACTATCTCACCCAAAAAATTCTACTGCACGTCACAGCTAACTGTCAATTCCTGGTCTAATCTATGTCTACTTATTCCCTAGGTAACCTGTGGAAATGTATCTATGCATTGTTAAAATATTATGAATATATATATATGTGTGTGTGTGTGTATATATGTTGTGTTCTACCTTAACAATGTATCAGCTACTGATCCTAATGCCTTTATATATTTTGCTTATGAACACAGCACCCCAAAGTTAATCTTTGGACCTATGTTTGTTCCCTTACTCCCCATGTAACCCTTCGAAAATGTATCTAAATATTGTTAGAAATGTACATATACATTTATGCTGTTGCTACCTCAAAAATGTATCAGCTATTGATCCTAATACCTTAATTTATTTTGCTTACATACTGCCACTATGTTGTTATGCCTACCCAATTAAGTACTGATGCTATATGCTTTGAAAACAATATCATAAGTTGTTTCTACCTCAGAAATTCCTCAGATATTTTGCCTACGTACTGCAAGTGTGTCTTTATGCCTACCCAAATATGTACTGCTACTATGCGCTGCAAAAACAATTGATATAACTATAAATTGTGTCTAACTCAAAAATGTATTAGCTGCTGATCCTTACACTTTCTTATGTTTTGCCTATGTACTGCCATTTTGTGCGTAGGTCTACCTTAATATGTGTTATGTAAACCATTTAATTACTACTATGTAAACACTGTGAAGCGCTCTGATGCCTTTGGATCAAGTGTGTCCTAGATAGTACTCTACAAATTAAAAAAAATTATGTATTTAGATAGCTACACATTCGGTTTCCTTTGGACTCTGGCTTTTCAAAGGGCGCAGTGCCTTTGGGAGCCTGAGGTTTGTACCCATTCTAATGCCACTTCCACCCTCAAACCAAGTGGTAATTCTGGATCCCTTCACACAAGCTGCAACTTGAGAATCATGTGTCTCTGAGAAGATAACATGGTGAATCAGAGACCTGTGCTAGCTGCAGGTTGTCAGCCCTCCACACCGTATGACTCAATTCAATTCAATTCAATACAGTTTATTAAAGTTTTGGAACTCCAATGAGATCCACTTAAAAAGATACATACTAGTTAATACATAGAATGATATAAAACCATGTGACAATGCAGTAATGACAGGGCAGTCTGAATACAAAATAATTCAAAGTATATCAGTTTCAGGAAATAAAATTTTGAATTTAGCAGCCAACAATGAGGAAACAGGGCATATATGCCAAATTAAGCAACAAGGACAACATACAGCAATTTCTTGGAGCAAAGTTTGAAAATAGCAGCCAACAATGAGAGAACAGGGCATATCCTGAATTGTGCAAAAAAACAACTAGATCATGTGCAAATTTACAATTAAGATTAAAAATTAAATAAGCAAAGGCCTTTAAAATGGCAGACAGAACAGTGCGAAATACATTCGTATTTAAGAGAGAATATTACGACTATAAAGAGGGTCAACAGCTCAGAAATTATATCCCATTTAAAAAATATACAATTAAAATATGTACATAAATTCCTTTTAAAAGTTGAACAATTTTACACAAACTGCTTCATTTTTGGGGCTAAAAAAAAAGTTGCAAGCTGAAGCTACAGCCTTAAAACCATTTTGTAAAAACATCGGCCTAAGCCAGCGACGACGATAAAAGGTCAATGCCGGACAAACAAACAAAACATGATCCAAGTTCTGGATGCTCAGTTCATAAAAATTACAATGTTTTCCATTTTTCGAAATCTAGGACCAATGTGCTGTTAAATCATTTAGAGGTAGAAGGTTTAATCTAAATAAGGAGAACCAGCGTCTTGTTCCATGATCTAAGTTCCAAGTTACATATTTATGGGGAAGTTTTGGGGAAGTTTTCCTTGCTATTATCTTTAATCTCTCTTTAGTATTGCAGAACTCAATATCTCTATTAAAACTGATCTTTCCACTTAAGTTTTTTACGAAGGATTTGAACTCTATTAGCGGAAGGGAAATCATAGATTCTTCCTGAACACAAACAAATATTAGTGCTAGAGAGACGTCTCGATATGAAGAGTATTTTCCCCGATACCACCAAAAATTTCCTTACACATGAAACCTCTTAGTGATTTAAATTCACTATTTTTTAACTGGTGTCCCCAACGCAAATCTCTGGAAATGCCTTGAATATAGGTGCTTACCAGTCCAAATTCCGATCTAATAGCAGTTGTAGGAACTAGTGTATTAAAAGTACACAATTTAAGTAAAATCTGGCTTTCAATCCCCTCTAAAAATCTCCAATCCTTTACAGGGATTGCTTCAATAGCATAGAGTAAAGGTTGATGGAATTTTTGCTTTAACCCCTTTGGTGCTCGGGATGGGCCCCAGCCGTAATGCGTCACGGTGGGAGTGTGCGCACAACAGCTGGGGGCCGTCCGAATCTCGTCCGCTGTTTAAAACTCCCACACAGCGCGAAAATTCGTGCAGCGTGCATGGGGTTAAACACCATCAGTAGATGTAAAAAATGCCTTCTACCCATTGTACTATAAAAAATGCGCAGACCAGTAGCGTGAGACATAGCTTTACACGGGCTGTGATCGATATGAAGTTTATTCTTCTTATTGCTCGCAATTATTTTCCCTAGATATAAATATGAATCAACAACCTCCAACTTTTCAAGACCAATCTGCCAATTAAATGTACTTAATTTTCTGTTTCTGTCACCTTTCATGATTAACATTTACTTTTGGAAACATTGATCTTCAAAAACGTACCCATTGTATAGTTCTGTAATGATGATAACTTTTTGTTTAGCCCTAAAGGAGTAAGATCCATCACTACTATATCGTCTGCATAAAGGAGACATGTGAAAGGACCGCTGCCTATCTTTGGAGCATCGCCCTCTCGCTGAGAAAGACAGTCAGGTAAATCTGCTAAATGTAAAGAGAATAGTAGTGGGGCTAATAAACAACCTTGTTGCAAACTATTTTCTATGGGAATTACAGATGTTAATCCTTGGTTTCCTCCCATTAATACCTGTCACCAGGTTTGAGAATGTAATGCGATAATTAAGGACAACAGGGGAGCAGGCAATCCCATATTTTGGAGTTTTCTCCAAAAAAGCAGCCAGTCTACCTTATCCAAGGCCGTAGAAAAATCTATGAAGGCCATGTACACATTTGACCTATGAGATAGCGTATATTTCTCCTCTATTGATTTCAACATGGTGATATAATCCAGGGTAAAATTATTTTTTTCTAAAACCTGCTTGTTCTATAGGGAGGACCTTATTCTCCATGACCAATTCTGTGAGATGATCGAGAATACAGCGTGCAAATAATTTCCCCACTGCATCTAATAAAGCTATTTGCCTATAATTACCCAGATAAGTTCTAGGGTTTTTTTTGTGTAGGGGGATTTAAATACTTCTAGACCACGACAGCAATGTCTTTCCCTGAGCATAACAAAAGTTAAACAGAGGGACTAAAAACATGGCCCACAAGAGTGGTTCCTTTTTAATTACCTTCATCGGAATTTCATTCGGGCCCATAGTTGGATATATGAGTTTCCAAGAGATATGGGGCACTGTATGACTCTTTGTTTAACTGAGTTCACCTTGCCTCTGGTTCCAGACTGCGCCCCTCCCTTGCTTGGCTTTGAAGGCGGAGTTTGGCATAACCAATGTGCTCATGTACCAAAGGTAGGATTGTTGGATTGGCTGAAGACATTGGGCCATGTCCTGGCTTTCAGGTGAAAGCTACGCACCTTACAGTTGGTACTTTGAATCACTGTGTTTGCTCTCTCTGGTTGATTCCTGCAGCCACCGCTGTGGAACTGTCGGCTGTCTGACTCCCTCTGCATAGGTTGCCTACTACCTTCTGGAATTAGATCGCACACAGGCAATGTGAATTCTCTGATCCTTGCCTCCAGGCACCCTATTGCAGGGACCAATGCATGATGAAGTTGTGATTACTTTGGTATGCAGCTGTGCTGTTTTGGGGTATTAGACCCTTGAGGGTTGTCAAAGTAAATCTGTTCCAACAACAGTCTACTTATTCCCTTGGTAACCTGTGGAAATGTATCTATGCATTGTTAAAATATTATGAATATATATATGTGTGTGTGTGTGTGTGTTTGTGTGTGTGTGTGTGTGTGTGTATGTTGTGTTCTACCTCAACAATGTATCAGCTACTGATCCTAATGCCTTTATATATTTTGCTTATGAATCCCGCACCCCAAAGTTAATCTTTGGACCTTTGTTTGTTCCCTTACTCCCCATGTAACCCTTTGAAAATGTATCTAAGTATTGTTAAAAATGTACATATACATTTATGCTGTTGCTACCTCAATAATGTTAATGTATCAGCTATTGACCCTAATACCTTAATTTATTTTGCTGACATACTGCCACTATGTCGTTATGCCTACCCAAATAAGTACAGATACTATACGCTTTACAAACAATATCATAAATTGTTTCTACCTCAGAAATGCCTTAGAAATTTTGCCTACGTACTGCCAGTGTGTCTTTATGCCTACCCAAATATGTACTGCTACTATGCGCTGCAAAAACAATTGATATAACTATAAATTGTGTCTACCTCAAAAATGTATTAGCTGCTGATCCTTACACTTTCTTATGCTTCGCCTATGTACTGCCATTTTGTGTGTAGGTCTACCTTAATATGTGTTATGTAAACCACTTACGGCAAGATTCATCAACGTAAAATCGGCTCGCAAAGGGCCAGATTCTGAGAATCTGGCCCTTTGCAAGCGCAATTTTTGCATTTGGGATTCATCATCCCAAATGCAAAAATCGCTATTATAGAATTCGCAATTTTGCGAGGAATTGCATTTAAGGAATCTCTATTTGAGATTCCTTAAATGCAATTCATGAAACATTTAAAAATTGCGAATTCGCAATTTTGGGCCGCTATTTACCGTGAAGTCAAACCTTGTGGTAAATAGCGGAAACTTAGAAAAATGCACTTAAGTGCATTTTTCCAAGTTGTACGATACACACACACATGTCCTTGGGACATGTGTGTGCGTAACACCAGCGTCCAATATCATTTCAGGGGTGCAACAGGGTGTCCTTTGGACACCCCTGCACCCTTGAAATCGCAAACTCAAAATGCGAATCGCTAATAGCGATTCGCATATTGATATGTCTTCCCATTCATTCCTATGGGCCTTTAGGCCCACAGGAATGAATGGGGAGTTATTCCTTATTTGCGATTAGCAATTAGCTAATCGCAATTAAGGAAGCTGTAGGAATCGCAAAATAAATAGCGATTTGTACATGAATCCCGTTTTGCGAGTCTGTAATAGTGATTCCTTAATAATCGCTATTACAGACTCGCAAAACGGGACTTTGATGAATCTAGGGGTTGATTACTACTATGTAAACACTGTGAAGAACTCTGATGCCTTTGGATCAAGTGTGTCCTATATAGTACTCTACAAATAAAAAGAAATGTATTTATATAGCTACACACTCGGTTTACTTTGGACTCTGGCTTTCCGAAGGGCGCAGTGCCTTTGGGAGCCTGAGGTTTGTACCCATTCTAATGCGACTTGCACCCTCAAACCAAATGGTAATTCTGGATCCCTTCACACAAGCTGCAACTTGAGAATCATGTGTCTCTGAGGAGATAACATGGTGAATCAGAGACCTGTCCTAGCTGCAGGTTGTCAGCCCTCCACACCGTATGACTCAATTCAATTCAATTCAATACAGTTTATTAAAGTTTTGGAACTCCAATGAGATCCATTTAAAAAGATACATACCAGTTAATACATAGAATGCAATAAAACCATGTGACAACGCAGAAATGACGAAGCAGTATGAATAAAAAAAATTCAAAGTATATCAGTTTCAGGAAGTAAAATTTTGAATTTAGCAGCCAACAATGAGGAAACAGGGTATATCCTAAATTAAGCAACCAGGACAACATACAGCAGTTTCATGGAGCAAAGTTTGAAATTAGCAGCCAACAATGAGAGAACAGGGCATATCCTGAATTGTGAAAAAAAGCAACTGGATCATGTGCAAATTTATAATTAAGGTTAAAAATTAAATTAGCAAAAGCCTTTAAAATGGCAGACAGAACAGTGCGAAATACATTCGTATTTAAGAGAGAATATTACGACTACAAAGAGGGTCAACAGCTCAGAAATTATATCCCATTTAAAAAATATACAATTAAAATATGTACATAAATTCCTTTAAAAAGTTGAACAATTTTACACAAACTGCTTCATTTTTGGGGCTAAAAAGAAAGTTGCAAGCTGAAGCTACAGCCTTAAAACCATTTTGTAAAAACATCGGCCTAAGCCAGCGACGACGATAAAAGGTCAATGCCGGACAAACAAACAAAACATGATCCGGGTTCTGGATGCTCAGTTCATAAAAATTACAATGTTTTCCATTTTTCGAAATCTAGGACCAATGTGCTGTTAAATCATTTAGAGGTAGAAGGTTTAATCTAAATAAGGAGAACCAACGTCTTGTTCCATGATCTAAGTTCCAAGTTAAATATTTCTGGGGAAGTTTTGGGGAAGTTGTCCTTGCTATTATCTTTAATCTCTCTTTAGTATTGCAGAACTCAATATCTCTATTAAAACTGATCTTTCCACTTAAGTTTTTTACGAAGGATTTGAACTCTATTAGCGGAAGGGGAAATCATAGATTCTTCCTGAACACAAACAAATATTAGTGCTAGAGAGACGTCTCGATATGAAGAGTATTTTACCCGATACCACCAAAAATGTCCTTACACATGAAACCTCTTAGTGATTGAAATTCACTATTTTTTAACTGGTATCTCCAACGCAAATCTCTGGAAATGCCTTGAATATAGGTGCTTTCCAGTCCAAATTCGATCTAATAGCAGTTGTAGGAACTAGTGTATTAAAAGTACACAATTTACGTAAAATCTGGCTTTCTATCCCCTCTAAAAAACTCCAATCCTTTACAGGGATTGATTCAATAGCATAGAGTAAAGGTTGATGGAATTTTTGCTTTAACCCCTTTGGCGCTCGGGATGGCCCCCAGCCGTAATGCGTCACAGTGGGAGTGTGCGCACGACAGCTGGGGCCGTCCGAATCTCGTCCGCTGTTTAAAACTCCCACACAGCGCGAAAATTCGTGCAGCGTGCATGGGGTTAAACACCATCAGTAGATGTAAAAAATGCCTTCTACCCATTGTACAATAAAAAATGCGCAGACCAGTAGCGTGAGACATAGCTTTACAGGAGCTGTGATCGATATGAAGTTTATTCTTATTATTGCTCGCAATTATTTTCCCTAGATATAAATATGAATCAACCACCTCCAACTTTTCAAGACCAATCTGCCAATTAAATGTACTTAATTTTCTGTTTCTGTCACCTTTCATGATTAACATTTACTTTTGGAAACATTGATCTTCAAAAACGTACCCGTTGTATAGTTCTGTAATGATGATAACTTTTTGTTTAGCCCTAAAGGAGTAAGATCCATCACTACTATATCGTCTGCATAAAGGAGACATGTGAAAGGACCGCTGCCTATCTTTGGAGCATCGCCCTCTCGCTGAGAAAGACAGTCAGGTAAATCTGCTAAATATAAAGAGAATAGTAGTGGGGCTAATAAACAACCTTGTTGCAAACTATTTTCTATGGGAATTACAGATGTTAATCCTTGATTTCCTCCCATTAATACCTGTCACCAGGTTTGAGAATGTAATGCGATAATTAAGGACAACAGGGGAGCAGGCAATCCCATATTTTGTAGTTTTCTCCAAGAAAGCAGCCAGTCTACCTTATCCAAGGCCGTAGAAAAATCTATGAAGGCCATGTACACATTTGACCTACGAGATAGCGTATATTTCTCCTCTATTGATTTCAACATGGTGATATAATCCAGGGTGGAATGATTTTTTTCTAAAACCTGCTTGTTCTATAGGGAGGACCTTATTCTCCATGACCAATTCTGTGAGATGATCGAGAATACAGCGTGCAAATAATTTCCCCACTGCATCTAATAAAGCTATTTGCCTATAATTACCCAGATACGTTCTAGGGCTCTTTTTGTGTAGGGGGATTTAAATACTTCTAGACCACGACAGCAATGTCTTTCCCTGAGCATTACAAAAGTTAAACAGAGGGACTAAAAACGTGGCCCACAAGAGTGGTTCCTTTTTAATTACCTTCATCGGAATTTCATTCGGGCCCATAGTTGGATATATGAGTTTCCAAGAGATATGGGGCACTGTATGACTCTTTGTTTAACTGAGTTCACCTTGCCTCTGGTTCCAGACTGCGCCCCTCCCTTGCTTGGCTTTGAAGCCGGAGTTTGGCATAACCAATGTGCTCATGTACCAAAGGAGAAGCGTGGCTCAGTGGTTAGAGGCGGCAGACCCGGAAGCTGAGATTGGCTGTGGACCAGGGTTCGATTCCCCGCCTCGGCGGGACTCGGTCTCAAAAATTCCACGGACTCGACAATTCTCCCTCCGGTGCCTACTCGACTCACGGGGTCACACTCTGCGACTCTGGGCAATAGCTTGCTTAATCTCCACTACGGCCCCTCGCGGTGGGATGCCTGGCTTTCACCTTGTGGATACCCTGCCGGGGTATCTCACAGGGGAATACCAGGACGGGTTCCCTAAGCAAGCGCCTTGATGCCTTCGGGTGATACGTGCGCTATATAAGTCGCAATACATTTACATTTACAAAGGTAGGATTGTTGGATTGGCTGAAGACATTGGGCCATGTCCTGGCTTTCAGGTGAAAGCTACGCACCTTACAGTTGGTACTTTGTATCACCGTGTTTGCTCTCTCTGGTTGATTCCTGCAGCCACCGCTGTGGAACTGTCGGCTGTCTGACTCCCTCTGCGTAGGTTGCCTACTACCTTCTGGAATTAGATCGCACACAGGCAATGTGAATTCTCTGATCCTTGCCTCCAGGCACCCTATTGCAGGGACCAATGCATGATGAAGTTGTGATTACTTTGGTATGCAGCTGTGCTGTTTTGGGGTATTAGACCCTTGAGGGTTGTCAAAGTAAATCTGTTCCAACAACAGTCTACTTATTCCCTTGGTAACCTGTGGAAATGTATCTATGCATTGTTAAAATATTATGAATATATATATGTGTGTGTGTGTGTGTGTGTGTGTGTGTATGTTGTGTTCTACCTCAACAATGTATCAGCTACTGATCCTAATGCCTTTATATATTTTGCTTATGAACCTCGCACCCCAAAGTTAATCTTTGGACCTTTGTTTGTTCCCTTACTCCCCATGTAACCCTTTGAAAATGTATCTAAGTATTGTTAAAAATGTACATATACATTTATGCTGTTGCTACCTCAATATTGTTAATGTATCAGCTATTGACCCTAATACCTTAATTTATTTTGCTGACATACTGCCACTATGTCTTAATGCCTACCCAAATAAGTACAGATACTACATGCTTTACAAACAATATCATAAATTGTTTCTACCTCAGAAATGCCTTAGATATTTTGCCTACGTACTGCCAGTGTGTCTTTATGCCTACCCAAATATGTACTGCTACTATGCGCTGCAAAAACAATTGATATAACTATAAATAGTGTCTACCTCAAAAATGTATTAGCTGCTGATCCTTACACTTTCTTATGCTTCGCCTATGTACTGCCATTTTGTGTGTAGGTCTACCTTAATATGTGTTATGTAAACCACTTACGGCAAGATTCATCAACGTAAAATCGGCTCGCAAAGGGCCAGATTCTGAGAATCTGGCCCTTTGCAAGCGCAATTTTTGCATTTGGGATTCATCATCCCAAATGCAAAAATCGCTATTATAGAATTCGCAATTTTGCGAGGAATTGCATTTAAGGAATCTCTATTTGAGATTCCTTAAATGCAATTCATGAAACATTTAAAAATTGCGAATTCGCAATTTTGGGCCGCTATTTACCGTGAAGTCAAACCTCGTGGTAAATAGCGGAAACTTAGAAAAATGCACTTAAGTGTATTTATCTAAGTTGTATGTTACACACACACATGTCCTTGGGACATGTGTGTGCGTAACACCAGCGTCCAATATCATTTCAGGGGTGCAACAGGGTGTCCTTTGGACACCCCTGCACCCTTGAAATCGCACACTCAAAATGCGAATCGCTAATAGCGATTCGCATATTGATATGTCTTCCCATTCATTCCTATGGGCCTTTAGGCCCACAGGAATGAATGGGGAGTTATTCCTTATTTGCGATTAGCAATTAGCTAATCGCAATTAAGGAAGCTGTAGGAATCACAAATTAAATTGCGATTTGTACATGAATCCCGTTTTGCGAGTCTGTAATAGTGATTCCGAAATAACAATCGCTATTACAGACTCGCAACACAGGACTTTGATGAATCTAGGGGTTGATTACTACTATGTAAACACTGTGAAGAACTCTGATGCCTTTGGATCAAGTGTGTCCTATATAGTACTCTACAAATAAAAAGAAATGTATTTAGATAGCTACACACTCGGTTTCCTTTGGACTCTGGCTTTCTGAAGTGCGCAGTGCCTTTGGGAGCCTGAGGTTTGTACCCATTCTAATGCCACTTGCACCCTCAAACCAAATGGTAAATCTGGATCCCTTCACACAAGCTGCAACTTGAGAATCATGTGTCTCTGAGGAGATAACATGGTGAATCAGAGACCTGTTCTAGCTGCAGGTGTTCAGCCCTCCACACCGTATGACTCAATTCAATTCAATTCAATACAGTTTATTAAAGTTTTGGAACTCCAATGAGATCCACTTAAAAAGATACATACCAGTTAATACATAGAATGCAATAAAACCATGTGACAACGCAGAAATGACAAGGCAGTCTGAATAAAAAAAAGTCAAAGTATATCAGTTTCAGGAAGTAAAATTTTGAATTTAGCAGCCAACAATGAGGAAACAGGGTATATCCTAAATTAAGCAACCAGGACAACATACAGCAGTTTCATGGAGCAAAGTTTGAAATTAGCAGCCAACAATGAGAGAACAGGGCATATCCTGAATTGTGCAAAAAAGCAACTGGATCATGTGCAAATTTATAATTAAGGTTAAAAATTAAATTAGCAAAAGCCTTTAAAATGGCAGACAGAACAGTGCGAAATACATTCGTATTTAAGAGAGAATATTACGACTACAAAGAGGGTCAACAGCTCAGAAATTATATCCCATTTAAAAAATATACAATTAAAATATGTACATAAATTTCTTTAAAAAGTTGAACAATTTTACACAAACTGCTTCATTTTTGGGGCTAAAAAGAAAGTTGCAAGCTGAAGCTACAGCCTTAAAACCATTTTGTAAAAACATCGGCCTAAGCCAGCGACAACGATAAAATGTCAATGCCGGACAAACAAACAAAACATGATCCAGGTTCTGGATGCTCAGTTCATAAAAATTACAGTGTTTTCCATTTTTCGAAATCTAGGACCAATGTGCTGTTAAATCATTTAGAGGTAGAAGGTTTAATCTAAATAAGGAGAACCAGCATCTTGTTCCATGATCTAATTTCCAAGTTAAATATTTTGGGGAAGTTGTCCTTGCTATTATCTTTAATCTCTCTTTAGTATTGCAGAACTCAATATCTCTATTAAAACTGATCTTTCCACTTAAGTTTTTTACGAAGGATTTAAATTCTATTAGCGGAAGGGAAATCATAGATTCTTCTTGAACACAAAAAAATATTCGTGCTAGAGAGACGTGTCGATATGAAGAGTATTTTCCCCATACCACCCAAAATTTCCTTACACATGAAACCTCTTAGTGATTGAAATTCACTATTTTTTAACTGGTATCTCCAACGCAAATCTCTGGAAATGCCTTGAATATAGGTGCTTTCCAGTCCAAATTCCGATCTAATAGCAGTTGTAGGAACTAGTGTATTAAAAGTACACAATTTACGTAAAATCTGGCTTTCTATCCCCTCTAAAAAACTCCAATCCTTTACAGGGATTGATTCAATAGCATAGAGTAAAGGTTGATGGAATTTTTGCTTTAACCCCTTTGGTGCTCGGGATGGCCCCCAGCCTTAATGCGTCACAGTGGGAGTGTGCGCACGACAGCTGGGGGCCGTCCGAATCTCGTCCGCTGTTTAAAACTCCCACACAGCGCGAAAAATCGTGCAGCGTGCATGGGGTTAAACACCATCAGTAGATGTAAAAAATGCCTTCTACCCATTGTACAATAAAAAATGCGCAGACCAGTAGCGTGAGACATAGCTTCACAGGAGCTGTGATTGATATGAAGTTTATTCTTCTTATTGCTCGCAATTATTTTCCCTAGATATAAATATGAATCAACCACCTCCAACTTTTCAAGACCAATCTGCCAATTAAATGTACTTAATTTTCTGTTTCTGTCACCTTTCATGATTAACATTTACTTTTGGAAACATTGATCTTCAAAAACGTACCCGTTGTATAGTTCTGTAATGATGATAACTTTTTGTTTAGCCCTAAAGGAGTAAGATCCATCACTACTATATCGTCTGCATAAAGGAGACATGTGAAAGGACCGCTGCCTATCTTTGGAGCATCGCCCTCTCGCTGAGAAAGACAGTCAGGTAAATCTGCTAAATATAAAGAGAATAGTAGTGGGGCTAATAAACAACCTTGTTGCAAACTATTTTCTATGGGAATTACAGATGTTAATCCTTGATTTCCTCCCATTAATACCTGTCACCAGGTTTGAGAATGTAATGCGATAATTAAGGACAACAGGGGAGCAGGCAATCCCATATTTTGTAGTTTTCTCCAAAAAAGCAGCCAGTCTACCTTATCCAAGGCCGTAGAAAAATCTATGAAGGCCATGTACACATTTGACCTACGAGATAGCGTATATTTCTCCTCTATTGATTTCAACATGGTGATATAATCCAGGGTGGAATGATTTTTTTCTAAAACCTGCTTGTTCTATAGGGAGGACCTTATTCTCCATGACCAATTCTGTGAGATGATCGAGAATACAGCGTGCAAATAATTTCCCCACTGCATCTAATAAAGCTATTTGCCTATAATTACCCAGATAAGTTCTAGGGCTCTTTTTGTGTAGGGGGGTTTAAATACTTCTAGACCACGACAGCAATGTCTTTCCCTGAGCATAACAAAAGTTAAACAGAGGGACTAAAAACGTGGCCCACAAGAGTGGTTCCTTTTTAATTACCTTCATCGGAATTTCATTCGGGCCCATAGTTGGATATATGAGTTTCCAAGAGATCAGGGGCAGTGTATGACTCTTTGTTTAACTGAGTTCACCTTGCCTCTGGTTCCAGACTGCGCCCCTCCCTTGCTTGGCTTTGAAGGCGGAGTTTGGCATAACCAATGTGCTCATGTACCAAAGGTAGGATTGTTGGATTGGCTGAAGACATTGGGCCATGTCCTGGCTTTCAGGTGAAAGCTACGCACCTTACAGTTGGTACTTTGTATCACCGTGTTTGCTCTCTCTGGTTGATTCCTGCAGCCACCGCTGTGGAACTGTCGGCTGTCTGACTCCCTCTGCGTAGGTTGCCTACTACCTTCTGGAATTAGATCGCACACAGGCAATGTGAATTCTCTGATCCTTGCCTCCAGGCACCCTATTGCAGGGACCAATGCATGATGAAGTTGTGATTACTTTGGTATGCAGCTGTGCTGTTTTGGGGTATTAGACCCTTGAGGGTTGTCAAAGTAAATCTGTTCCAACAACAGTCTACTTATTCCCTTGGTAACCTGTGGAAATGTATCTATGCATTGTTAAAATATTATGAATATATATATATGTGTGTGTGTGTGTGTGTAACAATGTATCAGCTACTGATCCTAATGCCTTTATATATTTTGCTTATGAACCCCGCACCCCAAAGTTAATCTTTGGACCTTTGTTTGTTCCCTTACTCCCCGTGTAACCCTTTGAAAATGTATCTAAGTATTGTTAAAAATGTACATATACATTTATGCTGTTGCTACCTCAATAATGTTAATGTATCAGCTATTGACCCTAATACCTTAATTTATTTTGCTGACATACTGCCACTATGTCTTAATGCCTACCCAAATAAGTACAGATACTACATGCTTTACAAACAATATCATAAATTGTTTCTACCTCAGAAATGCCTTAGATATTTTGCCTACGTACTGCCAGTGTGTCTTTATGCCTACCCAAATATGTACTGCTACTATGCGCTGCAAAAACAATTGATATAACTATAAATAGTGTCTACCTCAAAAATGTATTAGCTGCTGATCCTTACACTTTCTTATGCTTCGCCTATGTACTGCCATTTTGTGTGTAGGTCTACCTTAATATGTGTTATGTAAACCACTTACGGCAAGATTCATCAACGTAAAATCGGCTCGCAAAGGGCCAGATTCTGAGAATCTGGCCCTTTGCAAGCGCAATTTTTGCATTTGGGATTCATCATCCCAAATGCAAAAATCGCTATTATAGAATTCGCAATTTTGCGAGGAATTGCATTTAAGGAATCTCTATTTGAGATTCCTTAAATGCAATTCATGAAACATTTAAAAATTGCGAATTCGCAATTTTGGGGCGCTATTTACCGTGAAGTCAAACCTCGTGGTAAATAGCGGAAACTTAGAAAAATGCACTTAAGTGTATTTATCTAAGTTGTATGTTACACACACACATGTCCTTGGGACATGTGTGTGCGTAACACCAGTGTCCAATATCATTTCAGGGGTGCAACAGGGTGTCCTTTGGACACCCCTGCACCCTTGAAATCGCACACTCAAAATGCGAATCGCTAATAGCGATTCGCATATTGATATGTCTTCCCATTCATTCCTATGGGCCTTTAGGCCCACAGGAATGAATGGGGAGTTATTCCTTATTTGCGATTAGCAATTAGCTAATCGCAATTAAGGAAGCTGTAGGAATCGCAAATTAAATTGCGATTTGTACATGAATCCCGTTTTGCGAGTCTGTAATAGTGATTCCTAAATAATAATCGCTATTACAGACTCGCAAAACAGGACTTTGATGAATCTAGGGGTTGATTACTACTATGTAAACACTGTGAAGAACTCTGATGCCTTTGGATCAAGTGTGTCCTATATAGTACTCTACAAATAAAAAAATATGTATTTAGATAGCTACACACTCGGTTTCCTTTGGACTCTGGCTTTCTGAAGTGCGCAGTGCCTTTGGGAGCCTGAGGTTTGTACCCATTCTAATGCCACTTGCACCCTCAAACCAAATGGTAAATCTGGATCCCTTCACACAAGCTGCAACTTGAGAATCATGTGTCTCTGAGGAGATAACATGGTGAATCAGAGACCTGTTCTAGCTGCAGGTGTTCAGCCCTCCACACCGTATGACTCAATTCAATTCAATTCAATACAGTTTATTAAAGTTTTGGAACTCCAATGAGATCCACTTAAAAAGATACATACCAGTTAATACATAGAATGCAATAAAACCATGTGACAACGCAGAAATGACAAGGCAGTCTGAATAAAAAAAAGTCAAAGTATATCAGTTTCAGGAAGTACAATTTTGAATTTAGCAGCCAACAATGAGGAAACAGGGTATATCCTAAATTAGGCAACCAGGACAACATACAGCAGTTTCATGGAGCAAAGTTTGAAATTAGCAGCCAACAATGAGAGAACAGGGCATATCCTGAATTGTGCAAAAAAGCAACTGGATCATGTGCAAATTTATAATTAAGGTTAAAAATTAAATTAGCAAAAGCCTTTAAAATGGCAGACAGAACAGTGCGAAATACATTCGTATTTAAGAGAGAATATTACGACTACAAAGAGGGTCAACAGCTCAGAAATTATATCCCATTTAAAAAATATACAATTAAAATATGTACATAAATTTCTTTAAAAAGTTGAACAATTTTACACAAACTGCTTCATTTTTGGGGCTAAAAAGAAAGTTGCAAGCTGAAGCTACAGCCTTAAAACCATTTTGTAAAAACATCGGCCTAAGCCAGCGACGACGATAAAATGTCAATGCCGGACAAACAAACAAAACATGATCCAGGTTCTGGATGCTCAGTTCATAAAAATTACAGTGTTTTCCATTTTTCGAAATCTAGGACCAATGTGCTGTTAAATCATTTAGAGGTAGAAGGTTTAATCTAAATAAGGAGAACCAGCATCTTGTTCCATGATCTAATTTCCAAGTTAAATATTTTGGGGAAGTTGTCCTTGCTATTATCTTTAATCTCTCTTTAGTATTGCAGAACTCAATATCTCTATTAAAACTGATCTTTCCACTTAAGTTTTTTACGAAGGATTTAAATTCTATTAGCGGAAGGGAAATCATAGATTCTTCTTGAACACAAAAAAATATTCGTGCTAGAGAGACGTGTCGATATGAAGAGTATTTTCCCCATACCACCCAAAATTTCCTTACACATGAAACCTCTTAGTGATTGAAATTCACTATTTTTTAACTGGTATCTCCAACGCAAATCTCTGGAAATGCCTTGAATATAGGTGCTTTCCAGTCCAAATTCCGATCTAATAGCAGTTGTAGGAACTAGTGTATTAAAAGTACACAATTTACGTAAAATCTGGCTTTCTATCCCCTCTAAAAAACTCCAATCCTTTACAGGGATTGATTCAATAGCATAGAGTAAAGGTTGATGGAATTTTTGCTTTAACTCCTTTGGTGCTCGGGATGGCCCCCAGCCGTAATGCGTCACAGTGGGAGTGTGCGCACGACAGCTGGGGGCCGTCCGAATCTCGTCCGCTGTTTAAAACTCCCACACAGCGCGAAAATTCGTGCAGCGTGCATGGGGTTAAACACCATCAGTAGATGTAAAAAATGCCTTCTACCCATTGTACAATAAAAAATGCGCAGACCAGTAGCGTGAGACATAGCTTTACAGGAGCTGTGATTGATATGAAGTGTATTCTTCTTATTGCTCACAATTATTTTCCCTAGATATAAATATGAATCAACCACCTCCAACTTTTCAAGACCAATCTGCCAATTAAATGTACTTAATTTTCTGTTTCTGTCACCTTTCATGATTAACATTTACTTTTGGAAAAATTGATCTTCAAAAACGTACCCGTTGTATAGTTCTGTAATGATGATAACTTTTTGTTTAGCCCTAAAGGAGTAAGATCCATCACTACTATATCGTCTGCATAAAGGAGACATGTGAAAGGACCGCTGCCTATCTTTGGAGCATCGCCCTCTCGCTGAGAAAGACAGTCAGGTAAATCTGCTAAATATAAAGAGAATAGTAGTGGGGCTAATAAACAACCTTGTTGCAAACTATTTTCTATGGGAATTACAGATGTTAATCCTTGATTTCCTCCCATTAATACCTGTCACCAGGTTTGAGAATGTAATGCGATAATTAAGGACAACAGGGGAGCAGGCAATCCCATATTTTGTAGTTTTCTCCAAAAAAGCAGCCAGTCTACCTTATCCAAGGCCGTAGAAAAATCTATGAAGGCCATGTACACATTTGACCTACGAGATAGCGTATATTTCTCCTCTATTGATTTCAACATGGTGATATAATCCAGGGTGGAATGATTTTTTTCTAAAACCTGCTTGTTCTATAGGGAGGACCTTATTCTCCATGACCAATTCTGTGAGATGATCGAGAATACAGCGTGCAAATAATTTCCCCACTGCATCTAATAAAGCTATTTGCCTATAATTACCCAGATAAGTTCTAGGGCTCTTTTGTGTAGGGGGATTTAAATACTTCTAGACCACGACAGCAATGTCTTTCCCTGAGCATAACAAAAGTTAAACAGAGGGACTAAAAACGTGGCCCACAAGAGTGGTTCCTTTTTAATTACCTTCATCGGAATTTCATTCGGGCCCATAGTTGGATATATGAGTTTCCAAGAGATCAGGGGCACTGTATGACTCTTTGTTTAACTGAGTTCACCTTGCCTCTGGTTCCAGACTGCGCCCCTCCCTTGCTTGGCTTTGAAGGCGGAGTTTGGCATAACCAATGTGCTCATGTACCAAAGGTAGGATTGTTGGATTGGCTGAAGACATTGGGCCATGTCCTGGCTTTCAGGTGAAAGCTACGCACCTTACAGTTGGTACTTTGTATCACCGTGTTTGCTCTCTCTGGTTGATTCCTGCAGCCACCGCTGTGGAACCGTCGGCTGTCTGACTCCCTCTGCGTAGGTTGCCTACTACCTTCTGGAATTAGATCGCACACAGGCAATGTGAATTCTCTGATCCTTGCCTCCAGGCACCCTATTGCAGGGACCAATGCATGATGAAGTTGTGATTACTTTGGTATGCAGCTGTGCTGTTTTGGGGTATTAGACCCTTGAGGGTTGTCAAAGTAAATCTGTTCCAACAACAGTCTACTTATTCCCTTGGTAACCTGTGGAAATGTATCTATGCATTGTTAAAATATTATGAATATATATATGTGTGTGTGTGTGTGTGTGTGTATGTTGTGTTCTACCTCAACAATGTATCAGCTACTGATTCTAATGCCTTTATATATTTTGCTTATGAACCCCGCACCCCAAAGTTAATCTTTGGACCTTTGTTTGTTCCGTTACTCCCCGTGTAACCCTTTGAAAATGTATCTAAGTATTGTTAAAAATGTACATATACATTTATGCTGTTGCTACCTCAATAATGTTAATGTATCAGCTATTGACCCTAATACCTTAATTTATTTTGCTGACATACTGCCACTATGTCTTAATGCCTACCCAAATAAGTACAGATACTACATGCTTTACAAACAATATCATAAATTGTTTCTACCTCAGAAATGCCTTAGATATTTTGCCTACGTACTGCCAGTGTGTCTTTATGCCTACCCAAATATGTACTGCTACTATGCGCTGCAAAAACAATTGATATAACTATAAATAGTGTCTACCTCAAAAATGTATTAGCTGCTGATCATCCTTACACTTTCTTATGCTTCGCCTATGTACTGCCATTTTGTGTGTAGGTCTACCTTAATATGTGTTATGTAAACCACTTACGGCAAGATTCATCAACGTAAAATCGGCTCGCAAAGGGCCAGATTCTGAGAATCTGGCCCTTTGCAAGCGCAATTTTTGCATTTGGGATTCATCATCCCAAATGCAAAAATCGCTATTATAGAATTCGCAATTTTGCGAGGAATTGCATTTAAGGAATCTCTATTTGAGATTCCTTAAATGCAATTCATGAAACATTTAAAAATTGCGAATTCGCAATTTTGGGCCGCTATTTACCGTGAAGTCAAACCTCGTTGTAAATAGCGGAAACTTAGAAAAATGCACTTAAGTGTATTTATCTAAGTTGTATGTTACACACACACATGTCCTTGGGACATGTGTGTGCGTAACACCAGCGTCCAATATCATTTCAGGGGTGCAACAGGGTGTCCTTTGGACACCCCTGCACCCTTGAAATCGCACACTCAAAATGCGAATCGCTAATAGCGATTCGCATATTGATATGTCTTCCCATTCATTCCTATGGGCCTTTAGGCCCACAGGAATGAATGGGGAGTTATTCCTTATTTGCGATTAGCAATTAGCTAATCGCAATTAAGGAAGCTGTAGGAATCGCAAATTAAATTGCGATTTGTACATGAATCCCGTTTTGCGAGTCTGTAATAGTGATTCCTAAATAATAATCGCTATTACAGACTCGCAAAACAGGACTTTGATGAATCTAGGGGTTGATTACTACTATGTAAACACTGTGAAGAACTCTGATGCCTTTGGATCAAGTGTGTCCTATATAGTACTCTACAAATAAAAAAAAATGTATTTAGATAGGTACACACTCGGTTTCCTTTGGACTCTGGCTTTCTGAAGTGCGCAGTGCCTTTGGGAGCCTGAGGTTTGTACCCATTCTAATGCCACTTGCACCCTCAAACCAAATGGTAAATCTGGATCCCTTCACACAAGCTGCAACTTGAGAATCATGTGTCTCTGAGGAGATAACATGGTGAATCAGAGACCTGTTCTAGCTGCAGGTGTTCAGCCCTCCACACCGTATGACTCAATTCAATTCAATTCAATACAGTTTATTAAAGTTTTGGAACTCCAATGAGATCCACTTAAAAAGATACATACCAGTTAATACATAGAATGCAATAAAACCATGTGACAACGCAGAAATGACAAGGCAGTCTGAATAAAAAAAAGTCAAAGTATATCAGTTTCAGGAAGTACAATTTTGAATTTAGCAGCCAACAATGAGGAAACAGGGTATATCCTAAATTAGGCAACCAGGACAACATACAGCAGTTTCATGGAGCAAAGTTTGAAATTAGCAGCCAACAATGAGAGAACAGGGCATATCCTGAATTGTGCAAAAAAGCAACTGGATCATGTGCAAATTTATAATTAAGGTTAAAAATTAAATAAGCAAAAGCCTTTAAAATGGCAGACAGAACAGTGCGAAATACATTCGTATTTAAGAGAGAATATTACGACTACAAAGAGGGTCAACAGCTCAGAAATTATATCCCATTTAAAAAATATACAATTAAAATATGTACATAAATTTCTTTAAAAAGTTGAACAATTTTACACAAACTGCTTCATTTTTGGGGCTAAAAAGAAAGTTGCAAGCTGAAGCTACAGCCTTAAAACCATTTTGTAAAAACATCGGCCTAAGCCAGCGACGACGATAAAATGTCAATGCCGGACAAACAAACAAAACATGATCCAGGTTCTGGATGCTCAGTTCATAAAAATTACAGTGTTTTCCATTTTTCGAAATCTAGGACCAATGTGCTGTTAAATCATTTAGAGGTAGAAGGTTTAATCTAAATAAGGAGAACCAGCATCTTGTTCCATGATCTAATTTCCAAGTTAAATATTTTGGGGAAGTTGTCCTTGCTATTATCTTTAATCTCTCTTTAGTATTGCAGAACTCAATATCTCTATTAAAACTGATCTTTCCACTTAAGTTTTTTACGAAGGATTTAAATTCTATTAGCGGAAGGGAAATCATAGATTCTTCTTGAACACAAAAAAATATTCGTGCTAGAGAGACGTGTCGATATGAAGAGTATTTTCCCCATACCACCCAAAATTTCCTTACACATGAAACCTCTTAGTGATTGAAATTCACTATTTTTTAACTGGTATCTCCAACGCAAATCTCTGGAAATGCCTTGAATATAGGTGCTTTCCAGTCTAAATTCCGATCTAATAGCAGTTGTAGGAACTAGTGTATTAAAAGTACACAATTTACGTAAAATCTGGCTTTCTATCCCCTCTAAAAAACTCCAATCCTTTACAGGGATTGATTCAATAGCATAGAGTAAAGGTTGATGGAATTTTTGCTTTAACCCCTTTGGTGCTCGGGATGGCCCCCAGCCGTAATGCGTCACAGTGGGAGTGTGCGCACGACAGCTGGGGGACGTCCGAATCTCGTCCGCTGTTTAAAACTCCCACACAGCGCGAAAATTCGTGCAGCGTGCATGGGGTTAAACACCATCAGTAGATGTAAAAAATGCCTTCTACCCATTGTACAATAAAAAATGCGCAGACCAGTAGCGTGAGACATAGCTTTACAGGAGCTGTGATTGATATGAAGTTTATTCTTCTTATTGCTCGCAATTATTTTCCCTAGATATAAATATGAATCAACCACCTCCAACTTTTCAAGACCAATCTGCCAATTAAATGTACTTAATTTTCTGTTTCTGTCACCTTTCATGATTAACATTTACTTTTGGAAACATTGATCTTCAAAAACGTACCCGTTGTATAGTTCTGTAATGATGATAACTTTTTGTTTAGCCCTAAAGGAGTAAGATCCATCACTACTATATCGTCTGCATAAAGGAGACATGTGAAAGGACCGCTGCCTATCTTTGGAGCATCGCCCTCTCGCTGAGAAAGACAGTCAGGTAAATCTGCTAAATATAAAGAGAATAGTAGTGGGGCTAATAAACAACCTTGTTGCAAACTATTTTCTATGGGAATTACAGATGTTAATCCTTGATTTCCTCCCATTAATACCTGTCACCAGGTTTGAGAATGTAATGCGATAATTAAGGACAACAGGGGAGCAGGCAATCCCATATTTTGTAGTTTTCTCCAAAAAAGCAGCCAGTCTACCTTATCCAAGGCCGTAGAAAAATCTATGAAGGCCATGTACACATTTGACCTACGAGATAGCGTATATTTCTCCTCTATTGATTTCAACATGGTGATATAATCCAGGGTGGAATGATTTTTTTCTAAAACCTGCTTGTTCTATAGGGAGGACCTTATTCTCCATGACCAATTCTGTGAGATGATCGAGAATACAGCGTGCAAATAATTTCCCCACTGCATCTAATAAAGCTATTTGCCTATAATTACCCAGATAAGTTCTAGGGCTCTTTTTGTGTAGGGGGATTTAAATACTTCTAGACCACGACAGCAATGTCTTTCCCTGAGCATAACAAAAGTTAAACAGAGGGACTAAAAACGTGGCCCACAAGAGTGGTTCCTTTTTAATTACCTTCATCAGAATTTCATTCGGGCCCATAGTTGGATATATGAGTTTCCAAGAGATCAGGGGCACTGTATGACTCTTTGTTTAACTGAGTTCACCTTGCCTCTGGTTCCAGACTGCGCCCCTCCCTTGCTTGGCTTTGAAGGCGGAGTTTGGCATAACCAATGTGCTCATGTACCAAAGGTAGGATTGTTGGATTGGCTGAAGACATTGGGCCATGTCCTGGCTTTCAGGTGAAAGCTACGCACCTTACAGTTGGTACTTTGTATCACCGTGTTTGCTCTCTCTGGTTGATTCCTGCAGCCACCGCTGTGGAACTGTCGGCTGTCTGACTCCCTCTGCGTAGGTTGCCTACTACCTTCTGGAATTAGATCGCACACAGGCAATGTGAATTCTCTGATCCTTGCCTCCAGGCACCCTATTGCAGGGACCAATGCATGATGAAGTTGTGATTACTTTGGTATGCAGCTGTGCTGTTTTGGGGTATTAGACCCTTGAGGGTTGTCAAAGTAAATCTGTTCCAACAACAGTCTACTTATTCCCTTGGTAACCTGTGGAAATGTATCTATGCATTGTTAAAATATTATGAATATATATATGTGTGTGTGTGTGTGTGTGTGTGTGTGTGTATGTTGTGTTCTACCTCAACAATGTATCAGCTACTGATTCTAATGCCTTTATATATTTTGCTTATGAACCCCGCACCCCAAAGTTAATCTTTGGACCTTTGTTTGTTCCGTTACTCCCCGTGTAACCCTTTGAAAATGTATCTAAGTATTGTTAAAAATGTACATATACATTTATGCTGTTGCTACCTCAATAATGTTAATGTATCAGCTATTGACCCTAATACCTTAATTTATTTTGCTGACATACTGCCACTATGTCTTAATGCCTACCCAAATAAGTACAGATACTACATGCTTTACAAACAATATCATAAATTGTTTCTACCTCAGAAATGCCTTAGATATTTTGCCTACGTACTGCCAGTGTGTCTTTATGCCTACCCAAATATGTACTGCTACTATGCGCTGCAAAAACAATTGATATAACTATAAATAGTGTCTACCTCAAAAATGTATTAGCTGCTGATCCTTACACTTTCTTATGCTTCGCCTATGTACTGCCATTTTGTGTGTAGGTCTACCTTAATATGTGTTATGTAAACCACTTACGGCAAGATTCATCAACGTAAAATCGGCTCGCAAAGGGCCAGATTCTGAGAATCTGGCCCTTTGCAAGCGCAATTTTTGCATTTGGGATTCATCATCCCAAATGCAAAAATCGCTATTATAGAATTCGCAATTTTGCGAGGAATTGCATTTAAGGAATCTCTATTTGAGATTCCTTAAATGCAATTCATGAAACATTTAAAAATTGCGAATTCGCAATTTTGGGCCGCTATTTACCGTGAAGTCAAACCTCGTGGTAAATAGCGGAAACTTAGAAAAATGCACTTAAGTGTATTTATCTAAGTTGTATGTTACACACACACATGTCCTTGGGACATGTGTGTGCGTAACACCAGCGTCCAATATCATTTCAGGGGTGCAACAGGGTGTCCTTTGGACACCCCTGCACCCTTGAAATCGCACACTCAAAATGCGAATCGCTAATAGCGATTCGCATATTGATATGTCTTCCCATTCATTCCTATGGGCCTTTAGGCCCACAGGAATGAATGGGGAGTTATTCCTTATTTGCGATTAGCAATTAGCTAATCGCAATTAAGGAAGCTGTAGGAATCGCAAATTAAATTGCGATTTGTACATGAATCCCGTTTTGCGAGTCTGTAATAGTGATTCCTAAATAATAATCGCTATTACAGACTCGCAAAACAGGACTTTGATGAATCTAGGGGTTGATTACTACTATGTAAACACTGTGAAGAACTCTGATGCCTTTGGATCAAGTGTGTCCTATATAGTACTCTACAAATAAAAAAAAATGTATTTAGATAGGTACACACTCGGTTTCCTTTGGACTCTGGCTTTCTGAAGTGCGCAGTGCCTTTGGGAGCCTGAGGTTTGTACCCATTCTAATGCCACTTGCACCCTCAAACCAAATGGTAAATCTGGATCCCTTCACACAAGCTGCAACTTGAGAATCATGTGTCTCTGAGGAGATAACATGGTGAATCAGAGACCTGTTCTAGCTGCAGGTGTTCAGCCCTCCACACCGTATGACTCAATTCAATTCAATTCAATACAGTTTATTAAAGTTTTGGAACTCCAATGAGATCCACTTAAAAAGATACATACCAGTTAATACATAGAATGCAATAAAACCATGTGACAACGCAGAAATGACAAGGCAGTCTGAATAAAAAAAAGTCAAAGTATATCAGTTTCAGGAAGTACAATTTTGAATTTAGCAGCCAACAATGAGGAAACAGGGTATATCCTAAATTAGGCAACCAGGACAACATACAGCAGTTTCATGGAGCAAAGTTTGAAATTAGCAGCCAACAATGAGAGAACAGGGCATATCCTGAATTGTGCAAAAAAGCAACTGGATCATGTGCAAATTTATAATTAAGGTTAAAAATTAAATTAGCAAAAGCCTTTAAAATGGCAGACAGAACAGTGCGAAATACATTCGTATTTAAGAGAGAATATTACGACTACAAAGAGGGTCAACAGCTCAGAAATTATATCCCATTTAAAAAATATACAATTAAAATATGTACATAAATTTCTTTAAAAAGTTGAACAATTTTACACAAACTGCTTCATTTTTGGGGCTAAAAAGAAAGTTGCAAGCTGAAGCTACAGCCTTAAAACCATTTTGTAAAAACATCGGCCTAAGCCAGCGACGACGATAAAATGTCAATGCCGGACAAACAAACAAAACATGATCCAGGTTCTGGATGCTCAGTTCATAAAAATTACAGTGTTTTCCATTTTTCGAAATCTAGGACCAATGTGCTGTTAAATCATTTAGAGGTAGAAGGTTTAATCTAAATAAGGAGAACCAGCATCTTGTTCCATGATCTAATTTCCAAGTTAAATATTTTGGGGAAGTTGTCCTTGCTATTATCTTTAATCTCTCTTTAGTATTGCAGAACTCAATATCTCTATTAAAACTGATCTTTCCACTTAAGTTTTTTACGAAGGATTTAAATTCTATTAGCGGAAGGGAAATCATAGATTCTTCTTGAACACAAAAAAATATTCGTGCTAGAGAGACGTGTCGATATGAAGAGTATTTTCCCCATACCACCCAAAATTTCCTTACACATGAAACCTCTTAGTGATTGAAATTCACTATTTTTTAACTGGTATCTCCAACGCAAATCTCTGGAAATGCCTTGAATATAGGTGCTTTCCAGTCCAAATTCCGATCTAATAGCAGTTGTAGGAACTAGTGTATTAAAAGTACACAATTTACGTAAAATCTGGCTTTCTATCCCCTCTAAAAAACTCCAATCCTTTACAGGGATTGATTCAATAGCATAGAGTAAAGGTTGATGGAATTTTTGCTTTAACTCCTTTGGTGCTCGGGATGGCCCCCAGCCGTAATGCGTCACAGTGGGAGTGTGCGCACGACAGCTGGGGGCCGTCCGAATCTCGTCCGCTGTTTAAAACTCCCACACAGCGCGAAAATTCGTGCAGCGTGCATGGGGTTAAACACCATCAGTAGATGTAAAAAATGCCTTCTACCCATTGTACAATAAAAAATGCGCAGACCAGTAGCGTGAGACATAGCTTTACAGGAGCTGTGATTGATATGAAGTGTATTCTTCTTATTGCTCGCAATTATTTTCCCTAGATATAAATATGAATCAACCACCTCCAACTTTTCAAGACCAATCTGCCAATTAAATGTACTTAATTTTCTGTTTCTGTCACCTTTCATGATTAACATTTACTTTTGGAAAAATTGATCTTCAAAAACGTACCCGTTGTATAGTTCTGTAATGATGATAACTTTTTGTTTAGCCCTAAAGGAGTAAGATCCATCACTACTATATCGTCTGCATAAAGGAGACATGTGAAAGGACCGCTGCCTATCTTTGGAGCATCGCCCTCTCGCTGAGAAAGACAGTCAGGTAAATCTGCTAAATATAAAGAGAATAGTAGTGGGGCTAATAAACAACCTTGTTGCAAACTATTTTCTATGGGAATTACAGATGTTAATCCTTGATTTCCTCCCATTAATACCTGTCACCAGGTTTGAGAATGTAATGCGATAATTAAGGACAACAGGGGAGCAGGCAATCCCATATTTTGTAGTTTTCTCCAAAAAAGCAGCCAGTCTACCTTATCCAAGGCCGTAGAAAAATCTATGAAGGCCATGTACACATTTGACCTACGAGATAGCGTATATTTCTCCTCTATTGATTTCAACATGGTGATATAATCCAGGGTGGAATGATTTTTTTCTAAAACCTGCTTGTTCTATAGGGAGGACCTTATTCTCCATGACCAATTCTGTGAGATGATCGAGAATACAGCGTGCAAATAATTTCCCCACTGCATCTAATAAAGCTATTTGCCTATAATTACCCAGATAAGTTCTAGGGCTCTTTTGTGTAGGGGGATTTAAATACTTCTAGACCACGACAGCAATGTCTTTCCCTGAGCATAACAAAAGTTAAACAGAGGGACTAAAAACGTGGCCCACAAGAGTGGTTCCTTTTTAATTACCTTCATCGGAATTTCATTCGGGCCCATAGTTGGATATATGAGTTTCCAAGAGATCAGGGGCACTGTATGACTCTTTGTTTAACTGAGTTCACCTTGCCTCTGGTTCCAGACTGCGCCCCTCCCTTGCTTGGCTTTGAAGGCGGAGTTTGGCATAACCAATGTGCTCATGTACCAAAGGTAGGATTGTTGGATTGGCTGAAGACATTGGGCCATGTCCTGGCTTTCAGGTGAAAGCTACGCACCTTACAGTTGGTACTTTGTATCACCGTGTTTGCTCTCTCTGGTTGATTCCTGCAGCCACCGCTGTGGAACCGTCGGCTGTCTGACTCCCTCTGCGTAGGTTGCCTACTACCTTCTGGAATTAGATCGCACACAGGCAATGTGAATTCTCTGATCCTTGCCTCCAGGCACCCTATTGCAGGGACCAATGCATGATGAAGTTGTGATTACTTTGGTATGCAGCTGTGCTGTTTTGGGGTATTAGACCCTTGAGGGTTGTCAAAGTAAATCTGTTCCAACAACAGTCTACTTATTCCCTTGGTAACCTGTGGAAATGTATCTATGCATTGTTAAAATATTATGAATATATATATGTGTGTGTGTGTGTGTGTGTGTGTATGTTGTGTTCTACCTCAACAATGTATCAGCTACTGATTCTAATGCCTTTATATATTTTGCTTATGAACCCCGCACCCCAAAGTTAATCTTTGGACCTTTGTTTGTTCCGTTACTCCCCGTGTAACCCTTTGAAAATGTATCTAAGTATTGTTAAAAATGTACATATACATTTATGCTGTTGCTACCTCAATAATGTTAATGTATCAGCTATTGACCCTAATACCTTAATTTATTTTGCTGACATACTGCCACTATGTCTTAATGCCTACCCAAATAAGTACAGATACTACATGCTTTACAAACAATATCATAAATTGTTTCTACCTCAGAAATGCCTTAGATATTTTGCCTACGTACTGCCAGTGTGTCTTTATGCCTACCCAAATATGTACTGCTACTATGCGCTGCAAAAACAATTGATATAACTATAAATAGTGTCTACCTCAAAAATGTATTAGCTGCTGATCATCCTTACACTTTCTTATGCTTCGCCTATGTACTGCCATTTTGTGTGTAGGTCTACCTTAATATGTGTTATGTAAACCACTTACGGCAAGATTCATCAACGTAAAATCGGCTCGCAAAGGGCCAGATTCTGAGAATCTGGCCCTTTGCAAGCGCAATTTTTGCATTTGGGATTCATCATCCCAAATGCAAAAATCGCTATTATAGAATTCGCAATTTTGCGAGGAATTGCATTTAAGGAATCTCTATTTGAGATTCCTTAAATGCAATTCATGAAACATTTAAAAATTGCGAATTCGCAATTTTGGGCCGCTATTTACCGTGAAGTCAAACCTCGTTGTAAATAGCGGAAACTTAGAAAAATGCACTTAAGTGTATTTATCTAAGTTGTATGTTACACACACACATGTCCTTGGGACATGTGTGTGCGTAACACCAGCGTCCAATATCATTTCAGGGGTGCAACAGGGTGTCCTTTGGACACCCCTGCACCCTTGAAATCGCACACTCAAAATGCGAATCGCTAATAGCGATTCGCATATTGATATGTCTTCCCATTCATTCCTATGGGCCTTTAGGCCCACAGGAATGAATGGGGAGTTATTCCTTATTTGCGATTAGCAATTAGCTAATCGCAATTAAGGAAGCTGTAGGAATCGCAAATTAAATTGCGATTTGTACATGAATCCCGTTTTGCGAGTCTGTAATAGTGATTCCTAAATAATAATCGCTATTACAGACTCGCAAAACAGGACTTTGATGAATCTAGGGGTTGATTACTACTATGTAAACACTGTGAAGAACTCTGATGCCTTTGGATCAAGTGTGTCCTATATAGTACTCTACAAATAAAAAAAAAATGTATTTAGATAGGTACACACTCGGTTTCCTTTGGACTCTGGCTTTCTGAAGTGCGCAGTGCCTTTGGGAGCCTGAGGTTTGTACCCATTCTAATGCCACTTGCACCCTCAAACCAAATGGTAAATCTGGATCCCTTCACACAAGCTGCAACTTGAGAATCATGTGTCTCTGAGGAGATAACATGGTGAATCAGAGACCTGTTCTAGCTGCAGGTGTTCAGCCCTCCACACCGTATGACTCAATTCAATTCAATTCAATACAGTTTATTAAAGTTTTGGAACTCCAATGAGATCCACTTAAAAAGATACATACCAGTTAATACATAGAATGCAATAAAACCATGTGACAACGCAGAAATGACAAGGCAGTCTGAATAAAAAAAAGTCAAAGTATATCAGTTTCAGGAAGTACAATTTTGAATTTAGCAGCCAACAATGAGGAAACAGGGTATATCCTAAATTAGGCAACCAGGACAACATACAGCAGTTTCATGGAGCAAAGTTTGAAATTAGCAGCCAACAATGAGAGAACAGGGCATATCCTGAATTGTGCAAAAAAGCAACTGGATCATGTGCAAATTTATAATTAAGGTTAAAAATTAAATAAGCAAAAGCCTTTAAAATGGCAGACAGAACAGTGCGAAATACATTCGTATTTAAGAGAGAATATTACGACTACAAAGAGGGTCAACAGCTCAGAAATTATATCCCATTTAAAAAATATACAATTAAAATATGTACATAAATTTCTTTAAAAAGTTGAACAATTTTACACAAACTGCTTCATTTTTGGGGCTAAAAAGAAAGTTGCAAGCTGAAGCTACAGCCTTAAAACCATTTTGTAAAAACATCGGCCTAAGCCAGCGACGACGATAAAATGTCAATGCCGGACAAACAAACAAAACATGATCCAGGTTCTGGATGCTCAGTTCATAAAAATTACAGTGTTTTCCATTTTTCGAAATCTAGGACCAATGTGCTGTTAAATCATTTAGAGGTAGAAGGTTTAATCTAAATAAGGAGAACCAGCATCTTGTTCCATGATCTAATTTCCAAGTTAAATATTTTGGGGAAGTTGTCCTTGCTATTATCTTTAATCTCTCTTTAGTATTGCAGAACTCAATATCTCTATTAAAACTGATCTTTCCACTTAAGTTTTTTACGAAGGATTTAAATTCTATTAGCGGAAGGGAAATCATAGATTCTTCTTGAACACAAAAAAATATTCGTGCTAGAGAGACGTGTCGATATGAAGAGTATTTTCCCCATACCACCCAAAATTTCCTTACACATGAAACCTCTTAGTGATTGAAATTCACTATTTTTTAACTGGTATCTCCAACGCAAATCTCTGGAAATGCCTTGAATATAGGTGCTTTCCAGTCCAAATTCCGATCTAATAGCAGTTGTAGGAACTAGTGTATTAAAAGTACACAATTTACGTAAAATCTGGCTTTCTATCCCCTCTAAAAAACTCCAATCCTTTACAGGGATTGATTCAATAGCATAGAGTAAAGGTTGATGGAATTTTTGCTTTAACCCCTTTGGTGCTCGGGATGGCCCCCAGCCGTAATGCGTCACAGTGGGAGTGTGCGCACGACAGCTGGGGGCCGTCCGAATCTCGTCCGCTGTTTAAAACTCCCACACAGCGCGAAAATTCGTGCAGCGTGCATGGGGTTAAACACCATCAGTAGATGTAAAAAATGCCTTCTACCCATTGTACAATAAAAAATGCGCAGACCAGTAGCGTGAGACATAGCTTTACAGGAGCTGTGATTGATATGAAGTTTATTCTTCTTATTGCTCGCAATTATTTTCCCTAGATATAAATATGAATCAACCACCTCCAACTTTTCAAGACCAATCTGCCAATTAAATGTACTTAATTTTCTGTTTCTGTCACCTTTCATGATTAACATTTACTTTTGGAAACATTGATCTTCAAAAACGTACCCGTTGTATAGTTCTGTAATGATGATAACTTTTTGTTTAGCCCTAAAGGAGTAAGATCCATCACTACTATATCGTCTGCATAAAGGAGACATGTGAAAGGACCGCTGCCTATCTTTGGAGCATCGCCCTCTCGCTGAGAAAGACAGTCAGGTAAATCTGCTAAATATAAAGAGAATAGTAGTGGGGCTAATAAACAACCTTGTTGCAAACTATTTTCTATGGGAATTACAGATGTTAATCCTCGATTTCCTCCCATTAATACCTGTCACCAGGTTTGAGAATGTAATGCGATAATTAAGGACAACAGGGGAGCAGGCAATCCCATATTTTGTAGTTTTCTCCAAAAAAGCAGCCAGTCTACCTTATCCAAGGCCGTAGAAAAATCTATGAAGGCCATGTACACATTTGACCTACGAGATAGCGTATATTTCTCCTCTATTGATTTCAACATGGTGATATAATCCAGGGTGGAATGATTTTTTTCTAAAACCTGCTTGTTCTATAGGGAGGACCTTATTCTCCATGACCAATTCTGTGAGATGATCGAGAATACAGCGTGCAAATAATTTCCCCACTGCATCTAATAAAGCTATTTGCCTATAATTACCCAGATAAGTTCTAGAGCTCTTTTTGTGTAGGGGGATTTAAATACTTCTAGACCACGACAGCAATGTCTTTCCCTGAGCATAACAAAAGTTAAACAGAGGGACTAAAAACGTGGCCCACAAGAGTGGTTCCTTTTTAATTACCTTCATCGGAATTTCATTCGGGCCCATAGTTGGATATATGAGTTTCCAAGAGATCAGGGGCACTGTATGACTCTTTGTTTAACTGAGTTCACCTTGCCTCTGGTTCCAGACTGCGCCCCTCCCTTGCTTGGCTTTGAAGGCGGAGTTTGGCATAACCAATGTGCTCATGTACCAAAGGTAGGATTGTTGGATTGGCTGAAGACATTGGGCCATGTCCTGGCTTTCAGGTGAAAGCTACGCACCTTACAGTTGGTACTTTGTATCACCGTGTTTGCTCTCTCTGGTTGATTCCTGCAGCCACCGCTGTGGAACTGTCGGCTGTCTGACTCCCTCTGCGTAGGTTGCCTACTACCTTCTGGAATTAGATCGCACACAGGCAATGTGAATTCTCTGATCCTTGCCTCCAGGCACCCTATTGCAGGGACCAATGCATGATGAAGTTGTGATTACTTTGGTATGCAGCTGTGCTGTTTTGGGGTATTAGACCCTTGAGGGTTGTCAAAGTAAATCTGTTCCAACAACAGTCTACTTATTCCCTTGGTAACCTGTGGAAATGTATCTATGCATTGTTAAAATATTATGAATATATATATATGTGTGTGTGTGTGTGTGTGTAACAATGTATCAGCTACTGATCCTAATGCCTTTATATATTTTGCTTATGAACCCCGCACCCCAAAGTTAATCTTTGGACCTTTGTTTGTTCCCTTACTCCCCATGTAACCCTTTGAAAATGTATCTAAGTATTGTTAAAAATGTACATATACATTTATGCTGTTGCTACCTCAATAATGTTAATGTATCAGCTATTGACCCTAATACCTTAATTTATTTTGCTGACATACTGCCACTATGTCTTAATGCCTACCAAAATAAGTACAGATACTACATGCTTTACAAACAATATCATAAATTGTTTCTACCTCAGAAATGCCTTAGATATTTTGCCTACGTACTGCCAGTGTGTCTTTATGCCTACCCAAATATGTACTGCTACTATGCGCTGCAAAAACAATTGATATAACTATAAATAGTGTCTACCTCAAAAATGTATTAGCTGCTGATCCTTACACTTTCTTATGCTTCGCCTATGTACTGCCATTTTGTGTGTAGGTCTACCTTAATATGTGTTATGTAAACCACTTACGGCAAGATTCATCAACGTAAAATCGGCTCGCAAAGGGCCAGATTCTGAGAATCTGGCCCTTTGCAAGCGCAATTTTTGCATTTGGGATTCATCATCCCAAATGCAAAAATCGCTATTATAGAATTCGCAATTTTGCGAGGAATTGCATTTAAGGAATCTCTATTTGAGATTCCTTAAATGCAATTCATGAAACATTTAAAAATTGCGAATTCGCAATTTTGGGCCGCTATTTACCGTGAAGTCAAACCTCGTGGTAAATAGCGGAAACTTAGAAAAATGCACTTAAGTGTATTTATCTAAGTTGTATGTTACACACACACATGTCCTTGGGACATGTGTGTGCGTAACACCAGCGTCCAATATCATTTCAGGGGTGCAACAGGGTGTCCTTTGGACACCCCTGCACCCTTGAAATCGCACACTCAAAATGCGAATCGCTAATAGCGATTCGCATATTGATATGTCTTCCCATTCATTCCTGTGGGCCTTTAGGCCCACAGGAATGAATGGGGAGTTATTCCTTATTTGCGATTAGCAATTAGCTAATCGCAATTTAGGAAGCTGTAGGAATCGCAAATTAAATTGCGATTTGTACATGAATCCCGTTTTGCGAGTCTGTAATAGTGATTCCTAAATAATAATCGCTATTACAGACTCGCAAAACAGGACTTTGATTAATCTAGGGGTTGATTACTACTATGTAAACACTGTGAAGAACTCTGATGCCTTTGGATCAAGTGTGTCCTATATAGTACTCTACAAATAAAAAAAAAATTATTTAGATAGCTACACACTCGGTTTCCTTTGGACTCTGGCTTTCTGAAGTGCGCAGTGCCTTTGGGAGCCTGAGGTTTGTACCCATTCTAATGCCACTTGCACCCTCAAACCAAATGGTAAATCTGGATCCCTTCACACAAGCTGCAACTTGAGAATCATGTGTCTCTGAGGAGATAACATGGTGAATCAGAGATCTGTTCTAGCTGCAGGTGTTCAGCCCTTCACACCGTATGACTCAATTCAATTCAATTCAATACAGTTTATTAAAGTTTTGGAACTCCAATGAGATCCACTTAAAAAGATACATACCAGTTAATACATAGAATGCAATAAAACCATGTGACAACGCAGAAATGACAAGGCAGTCTGAATAAAAAAAAGTCAAAGTATATCAGTTTCAGGAAGTAAAATTTTGAATTTAGCAGCCAACAATGAGGAAACAGGGTATATCCTAAATTAAGCAACCAGGACAACATACAGCAGTTTCATGGAGCAAAGTTTGAAATTAGCAGCCAACAATGAGAGAACAGGGCATATCCTGAATTGTGCAAAAAAGCAACTGGATCATGTGCAAATTTATAATTAAGGTTAAAAATTAAATTAGCAAAAGCCTTTAAAATGGCAGACAGAACAGTGCGAAATACATTCGTATTTAAGAGAGAATATTACGACTACAAAGAGGGTCAACAGCTCAGAAATTATATCCCATTTAAAAAATATACAATTAAAATATGTACATAAATGTCTTTAAAAAGTTGAACAATTTTACACAAACTGCTTCATTTTTGGGGCTAAAAAGAAAGTTGCAAGCTGAAGCTACAGCCTTAAAACCATTTTGTAAAAACATCGGCCTAAGCCAGCGACGACGATAAAATGTCAATGCCGGACAAACAAACAAAACATGATCCAGGTTCTGGATGCTCAGTTCATAAAAATTCCAGTGTTTTCCATTTTTCGAAATCTAGGACCAATGTGCTGTGAAATCATTTAGAGGTAGAAGGTTTGATCTAAATAAGGAGAACCAGCATCTTGTTCCATGATCTAATTTCCAAGTTAAATATTTTGGGGAAGTTGTCCTTGCTATTATCTTTAATCTCTCTTTAGTATTGCAGAACTCAATATCTCTATTAAAACTGATCTTTCCACTTAAGTTTTTTACGAAGGATTTAAATTCTATTAGCGGAAGGGAAATCATAGATTCTTCTTGAACACAAAAAAATATTCGTGCTAGAGAGACGTGTCGATATGAAGAGTATTTTCCCCATACCACCCAAAATTTTCTTACACATGAAACCTCTTAGTGATTGAAATTCACTATTTTTTAACTGGTATCCCCAACACAAAACTCTGGAATTGCCTTGAATATAGGTGCTTACCAGTCCAAATTTCAATCTAATAGCAGCTGTAGGAACTAGCGTATTAAAAGAACACAATTTACGTAAAATCTGGCTTTCTATCCCATCTAAAAAACTCCAATCCTTTACAGGGATTGATTCAATAGCATAGATTAAAGGTTGATGGAATTTTTGCTTTAACCCCTTCGGTGCTCGGGATGGCCCCCAGCCGTCAAGCGTCACAGTGGAATCACGTCCGCTGTTTAAAACTCCCACACAGCGCGAAAAATTGTGCAGCGTGCATGGGGTTAAACACCATCAGTAGATGTAAAAAATGCCTTCGACCCATTGTACTATAAAAAATGCGCAGACCAGTAGCGTGGGACATAGCTTTACAGGAGCTGTGATCGATATGAAGTTTATTTTTCTTATTGCTCGCAATTATTTTCCCTAGGTATAAATATGAATCAACCACCTCCAACTTTTCAAGACCAATATGCCAATTAAATGTACTTAATTTTCTGTTTCTGTCACCTTTCATGATTAACATTTACTTTTGGAAACATTGATCTTCAAAAACGTACCCGTCGTATAGTTCTGTAATGATGATAACTTTTTGTTAAGCCCTATAGGAGTAATATCCATCACTACTATATTGTCTGCATAAAGGAGACATGCGAAAGGACTGCTGCCTATCTGGAGCATCGCCCTCTCGCTGAGAAAGACAGTCAGGGAAATCTGCTAAATATAAGGAGAATAGTAGCGGGGCTAATAAACAACCTTGTTTCAAACTATTTTCTATGGGAATTACAGATGTTAATCCTTAGTTTCCTCCCATTAATACCTGTCACCAGGTTTGAGAATGTAATGCGATAATTAAGGACAACAGGGGAGCAGGCAATCCCATATTTTGTAGTTTTCTCCCAAAAAAGCGGCCAGTCTACCTTATCCAAGGCCGTAGAAAAATCTATGAAGACCATGTACACATTTGACCTATGAGATAGCGTATATTTCTCCTCTATTAATTTCAACATGGTGATATAATCCAGGGTGGAATGATTTTTTTCTAAAACCTGCTTGTTCTATAGGGAGAACCCTATTCTCCATGACCCATTCTGTGAGATGATCGAGAATACAGCGTGCAAACAATTTCCCCACTGCATCTAATAAAGCTATTTGCCTATAATTACCCAGATACGTTCTAGGGCCCTTTTTGTGTAGGGGGATTTAAATACTTCTAGACCACAACGGCAATGTCTTTCCCTGAGCACAACAAAAGTTAAACAGAGGGACTAAAAACGTGGCCCAAAAGAGTGGTTCCTTTTTAATTACCTTCATCGGAATTAAATCCGGGCCCATAGTTGGATATATGAGTTTCCAGGAGATCAGGGGCACTGTATGACTCTTTGTTTAACTGAGTTCACCTTGCCTCTGGTTCCAGACTGCGCCCCTCCCTTGCTTGGCTTTGAAGGCGGAGTTTGGCATAACCAATGTGCTCATGTACGAAAGGTAGGATTGTTGGATTGGCTGAAGACATTGGGCCATGTCCTGGCTTTCAGGTGAAAGCTACGCACCTTACAGTTGGTACTTTGTATCACCATGTTTGCTCTCTCTGGTTGATTCCTGCAGCCACCCCTGTGGAACTGTCGGCTGTCTGACTCCCTCTGAGTAGGTTGCCTACTACCTTCTGGAATTAGATGGCACACAGGCAGTGTGAATTCTCTGATCCTTGCCTCCAGGCACCCGATTGCAGGGACCAATGCATGATGAAGTTGTGATTACTTTGGTATGCAGCTGTGCTGTTTTGGGGTATTAGACCCTTGAGGGTTGTCAAAGTAAATCTGTTCCAACAACAGTGTTATTTTAGCTGTAGTGGGTTAGAGATGTCTTAAGAAATAAGGGGACTTCCTTTCTTCAAATCACTAACCACCCTTGCTTCCTGTGACAGCCCCTAGTGAACGGTGAACCACCATTACCTCTGATCCCAAGAGGAAGGAAAAGTATTTTCCCTAATGTAAAAGAGCTATTATCAGGCAGCGTTAAAAACGAAAGTCTGTGGAGCTCTATGGACCAATTGTTAACAAAACTCATTATTGGAAAGTTCCCTGGCAGGACAAGAAAAATAGATCCTAGGGACTCTGATCCTCACCAGTTACAAGAGCTACATATCTGGAATGGGACAGATTGGTGGCAAAGTTGGGATGGACTATCTTTCCTTCACTGTTCACAAAACTCGTGTACAACCCTGACAGTACAAAAGCAATGGATACATTCAATTTAAGGTATGGACGAAGAAAGGACACAGTAGATGAGGGACCTATGTAGAGAAGGGAATGAAGTCATTCGGTACGCTTATAAGGGAATTTAATATATCTGAAACAGAATGATAACACTAGGTAACGGGCTCTTTATCTAATAGGTTTGGCTGCAAGCCAATAGAAATGTAACAACATTTGAAAAGTAGTTACTGATATGGGAAAAGTACAAGAAGCACATTTCAGTAAAATATAAGCATCTTATGGACATGCAGAAAGGGGAGAAGCTCCCGGGACAGAAAAGACTCAGAATTGTGGTCGGGATCCGGGTGGTCTGTAGACAAGGGTGCCTCCTAGGGTGGTCTTGGGGTTTGTGTGGATCTGGAAGTGCATGTGTTCGGCGGTGCTGAGAGTGTCGTTGTGTTTTTGTTGAGGACCTGATGGTCTTCTTGTGGACAATGGCGATTCCTCCTCCGACTCCGTTGGTGCGGTCTCTGCGGGCGATTTTGTATCCACCGTGGATGGCTAAGGCGATGTCTGAAGAAGAGGCTTCGTTCATCCAGGTCTCGGTCAGGAAGGCAACGTCTGGTGATGCGGTGTCGATTAGGTCCCAGAGCTCCTCGGCTTGTTTGCGTGCGGAGCGGGTGTTGATCAGGATACATCAGAGCTTGTTGTGTTCTGTCGTGGCGGGAGTCTCTGTGTCTTTGATACAGGAGAAGCTGCAGTTCTGGCAGGCGAAGAGACCGTGAGTGCGCTTTGTGGTGGCCCTGCAGCAGGTGGGGTTCCGTCCTGGGTTGAGAGCGATGAGGGTGCTGGCGTCGTATCGGAGGCGGTCTTCATGGTTGGTGAGGGGGCCAGGGGTTCAGGCGTGTGCGCGGTCCAGGCATGGACGGGTGCAGATGGGCTTGCCTTAGGCGCGCCTTCAGTGCGCCAGCGGCGCGACCGCTGCGGGCCGCACAGCGGCCGCTATTTTAAGGGGAGGTGGGAGGAAGGAGCAGCTGGGAGGCGGGAGGCAGGTGGCATGGGGCAGTGAATGGGCGCGGGGATGGGGCCGCAGGGGCAGCAGCGGCGGGAACTGCGAAGAATGGGCACAGAGGAACAAGGCAAAAAGGTCACTCAAGAAAGGGGAACAAAATAAAATGGTCAGTGGGGCACAGAGGATCATGGAGGAATAAGGAACAGAAGTAGACTGGTTACACAAGAAGGGAAAAAAGAATGGTCAGTGGGGCACAGAGGATCACAGGGCACAAAACACTGAGAGCGCTGGTGGTGCTGCAGCGCGGGGGAGCGACCTACCTGGCAAGGTCAAGGGTTGCTCTCCTCACCGCGCAGCGGACGCCATTTTAAGTGGAGGTGGGAGGGAGGAGCAGCGGGGAGGCGGGAGGCGGGTGGCAGGGGGCAGCGAATGGGCATGGGGCGGGGCCGCAGGGGCAGCAGCGGCGAGAACTGCGAAGAATGGGCACGGAGGAACAAGGCAAAAAGGTCACACAAGAAAGGGGAACAAAATAAATGGTCAGTGGGGCACAGAGGATCATGGAGGAATAAGGAACAAAAGTAGACTGGTTACACAAGAAGGAAAAAAAGAATGGTCAGTGGGGCACAGAGGATCACAGGGCACAAAACACTAAGAGCGCTGGTGGAGCTACAGCGGGGGGGGAGCGACCTACCTGGCAAGGGAAGGGTAGTGTGTGGCCATCCTCTGGCCACACTCATCCTGCTTTGAAGCTGCCATAAGACTACTTCCTTGCAGCGACTCAAGATCGGGGAGCGAGCTGCTTGTGCTGCCCTGTGGCAAGTGGGCCAGATACCTGGGTCGCCAGTTTCTTCAAAGCCATTGCTGCCTTTTGCCCTGTTAAGGTGAGTGACCAGGGGGGCGCTAGAGAGCCCGCCGCAAGATGGTCGCACAATAGTGCTGCTCTGCCGGCTGGACCCAGTATCCAGTAATTATCTGCAGAACCGGCATGCATCTTTAAGTTTTAAAACCAGCATGGTGCAGCAGAATATATGTGGACCACAATGATGCAGTCTGGAGCGGTGCATACTAGCTGGTGACTCAAGACAAGATGGCAGCTGGAATCTAGGCCCGGAATGTGCTGGAGTTAAGGCGCAGAGACCCCTGTGAGTGAACGGCAGGCCGGGGCTCAGTGACCTAACTGTAAGCCGCGGCGCTGGCCTGGGAAGAGCTCCGCATAGCACAAGGGGTGCGCAGACAGTGGCGGCCTGCTAGGCCGCGTCCCACGATCTCAGCGCCATCCCTGGAGGCAGGCTGCGCCGCGGTGGCGTGCTAGGATGGCAGGAGCAGCCTACTACATTGATAAAGTGAAACGGCTGCAGGGAGTGCACTCTGGATCGCGTGCAGCACAAAGTATTGCACTACAGCGATGGTTGCAAGGTATGGCGGACAGCGGTTGTGGAAGGTTGCAATGAGCAGCATGAGGAAACAAAGTGCTTGTGCCAGAAGATTATCCCCTATGCGCATTTGAAAGTCTGGAGCGGAGCTGAAATGGGGGCAGACTGGTGGGTCCTGCGCGCCTCGACCCACGCCTCCCATTTCATGATCCTAGATAAGGCTGACATGGGGTGGAGATCTATACTAGTGGCACCTGCTCACCTGCGTCTGGGAGCCTATGTACCTTCACTGCGGTGTGACCATACGGATAGCAGTTTCAGAAACCTGTGGGGGTGTTGGCACGTGTTGGCAGTATGAGTGTGCACAGCGGAAGGCTGAGGAGTGAAGATGAGAATTGCATCGAAAAGCTGTGTTTTTCGTATAATACTCCTTGAGTTGGCTGGCTGACATGGTACCAAGACCATGGGCAAGTCCTTCATACAGCAATCCAAATTTTCATTTGAATCCTGACGGTCTTCGAGACCTACCATGGCACATTCAGACACTGAGCTGGAGACGGGGCAACCGTGCTGGTCATCACTGGAGGCAACCCTACTGGCGATGCAGCAAAGTCTGCAGGCCATTGATGGGAAGATAGACACTCTCACGATCAGAATGGACAGTATGGGCGCCAAGTTAGACAAGCAAGGAGCGTGCCTAGACACCGCGGAGCAGCACATCTCTACTGTCGAAGATGAATTGCTTGTGACAGCAGATAAGTGCTGCAATATGGAAAAGATTTTAGAGGTCTTAAGAGCGAAGAATGAAGATTTGGAGGCGTGCTCCCGGCACAACAATCTGCGAATAATGGAGGTTCCAGAAAGCACTAATACATGCCGACTCACAGATTACATCGAGGCAATGCTCAAAGAAGTATTTGGTGCGGAGAACTTTTCACAAGTACTAATCATTGAGAGAAGGCACAGATCGCTGGCTCCCACACCACCACCAGGCATGCCGCTATGGCCTATTGTGGGTAGAATCTTGAACTATCAAAATCGTGTTGCCCTGCAGCGACTGGCAAGGGAAAAACAACAGACCAGCTATCAGGGAAGTGTGGTGTCTTTTTTACCAGACTTTACCATCATGGTCTAGGCGGCACGCTGGAGGTTACATGTGCTGGAAATCCCCCACAAAATGCTGTACCCTGCGAGGTTGTGGATCACGCATGAAGGCAAGATGACATTTTTCCCAATGATGAAAGCGGCTCAGGACTTCCTTAAGCAGGTGAAATTTAAACAAAAGAGTCTGAGGCGTTCCCCTTCCCCCACACGCTCGGAGTTGTCGCAGCTGGGGTGAGTCATTTCAAATTGGTGCACGCTTTGAAAAGGCGGTATACTGCATGCTGGAACCGATGGTCATCTGCAATAGTGAACGGGGGTGTTCAAAGCTGGAACTATATGACTGATGGATCGCTGGTATCCAAGAACTATGAGGTGCGAGCTTGCGGATCATTGGACTGCCCTATCTGAGCTTACAGTTTGGGTAAGCAATACAGTGTTGTGCTTGTATAGCCCCATTGGATCTCATGACAGCATGATTCAGTTATATCTGTGTAAAATGGCCTGGTGGGTGGTACTGAGGTCGGTGGATACACAGGTCCAGCCCTATTGTAATGCTGGGGCCTGAATCTGGGAGGGGTGGAGACTGCAGATGATATGGGCTGAGTTACGATTTTGCATAAGAGTTGTACCTATGTTGGTAATTTAAGGTAAAAGCAGTTTATGAAGATGTTCACTAACTAACAATGTTGTTGCGGCCCAATTCGCTCTGTGAGTAGGAGTACGGGTATCTAGCTACCCCTTGAGGGTGTTCCCCAACAGATTTTGAATGCTGGTTGCAACTGTTCTGTGGGAGTGTCTTTGGCATGATTGGGATGTTAAAGTGGGAGGGGAGAACAGGTTGTTGTTTGTTTTTCAGGCATGGTACATCGCTGGCACTCAAATATGCTGGTCATTCAGGGGGGTCTCTGAGGTACAAATCTTACTATTCTTACAACATATGGGCCTAATGTAGATGACTATGAGAAACAGGGGGAGAAGGAGGATTAATGAGACTAGGTCGGCCTCCTTGAGTTCAGTACACAAAGTGTGGATCCCACCTCTAGGATCCTTGGACCTAGCTCAGCTTTAGGTGAATGATTGCATTGAATCAATATACCAATCAAGAAAGAGAAATGTCTTTCTAGTGTCCCCTCACTCTTTTTCCTAATGTAGATGACCCAGCATCTTATGATAGATTGGAGAACAAATTGTTCAAACTCCAACCAGGGATATTCTTATGGGTGGGGGGACATGAATATGTATCTGGATCCTAGCATGGATCAAAGTGCAACCACGACTTGGCAGGGGAAAAGATCGACGCAGGTCATACATGATATTATGAACACCTATAACTTATTGATATATGCAGAATGCGGAACCCAAAGGTGCGGGAGGGCACACACATCTCCTCTGTACATAAAATATAGTCCAGGTTGGACTATTGGCTGATCTCTGACATGACTGCACCATGGGTCAAGGGATTGATACATCTCTGCGCACTCTCTCGCATCATTCCCCAGTAGTACTGACCATGAGTATCCCCACACACCTATGTCAGCCCTTTCAATGGCGACTGCAGCCATCATCACTGCTGGATCCTATTTTTAGAGAGGGGGTACATCAGGCCATTGAGCTGTACTTTCTTGAAAATGAGGGCACCGTGGAAGAAGCAGGAACACTGGGAGAGGCATTTAAGGCTACAATTAGGGGGACATGTATTGGTCTGCAGGCAGGTGTGCTAAAAGATCTCCGATCCTGCCTGGATGAGCAGGTTAGAAAAATCCCTCATTAGTTTAGAAAATGAATATGCTGCTACTCACAAACAGGAAATATTAGTGGAAATCAGGGAGAAGATCACAGAGTATAATGAAACAGCAGACCAAGAGATCAAACACATTTTTGGGGGCTGGGTTGCCAGGGCGTATGGGGAGGGTGGTCGCCCGAGTCGCACACTGGCGGTAAAAATGAGGTCCAAGCGGATGCAGGAATACATTACGGAATTGGAGTGGCAGGATGGCTTGATCTGTTCATGAAATACTTATGTACTGTATGGCAAGTGCGAGGAGGCACAAGGCGAAGAAATACTCGCCTTTTCTGAAGAGATCGTTCTTGCTTGGCTATCCCCGGGGCAAAGGGAGGACCTGATGCAAGAATTTGCAGCTGATGAGGTAAAGGAGGCGATACAGATGCTCTCCTCCTGGAAAGGCATTGGGTAGCCACGGCTTGCTGGGTGAATTCTATAAAACACTTTTGGACTTGCTAGCTTCCCATCTACATACTATGTATTGCGAAGCCTATACGAATAAAATGGTGCCACCCATGCTATGTGAGGCGCTAATTTTTACTCTACTAAAGTCAGGCAAACACCCAGAGCGCTGTGAGTCATATCGTCCACTCTCATTGTTAACACCTTCGCCGCTCTGCACATTCCCCTGCTGTGCTGGGGGTATGGTGGATTCAGTGCATTCATGACGAGCTGGGCTCGTCATGACCGTGTGAGCGCCCTGCTTCATGACGAGCCCAGCTCGTCATGAGCGTCGAAGGGGTTAAACATAGACACCAAAATCCTGGCAAAAATGGTAGCGACTAGGCTGCGCCCGCCGATATCGGCACTGGTTCTACCAGACCAGTTGGGCTTTGTTCCGACCCGTTCCACCATGCATAACCTACACATATTGTTTGCGGTCATGCATCAAATTGATCCAGATGTTGATCCGGATGTTGCTGCTTTATGCGCGAAAGCCTTTGATTCCATCAAATGGGGGTTTATGTTCGATGTATTGAGACGAATGGGACTACAGTTCGCATTTATACAATGGTTAGAGCTTCTATATAGTGCTCAATGGCTAGAGTATGGGTGAACAATTGCCACTCCAAACTCATATTAATATGTAAGGGAACAAGGCAGGGCTGTCCGGTCTCGCCTCTGCTGTTTGCGTTTGTTATGTAGCCACTGACATGTGTTATAAGGCAAAAGCATTTACGTGCAGCGTTGGGATTCCAGTAGTCACCCCTGGTAATATCCATGTATGCGGACGACATTGGCATAGTGACAATGGGTGATGCATACCCGGAAGGTGCATTCATTACATTGGAAGAGGTTAAGGCTTGTCAGACATGCTCTCCATTAGTGGTTTTTAAATATTACAGGTTGATGAAAGCATTTAAAGTCTTTAACGCACGACATTCAGAAGAACCGTTAACCTTGAAATCCCTCCATGTCATGCTGACGGGTCCCTCCCATATGAAATTAGTACATAGACTATACAATTCCATGCAGGTAGACAATGCGCGGATACTCTGTAAGGCTAAGAAAAAATTGAATATTGTGTTATATACACCACTGACAGAGAAGAACTGGGATCACTGTTCGTCTGTCACTGGGTTGTTGACAGCAAATTGTAATCTGCGGAACATTCAGTTTAAGTTTCTCCAGCAACTGTATTATACACCCAAACAGTTAAAGAGGTATGGGTTGTGAGAATCAGACGATTGTACAAGATTTATGATACATGAGGCGGACTTTACACATTTAGCCTGGCTATGTGGGGGGGTGCATAACTTTTGAGAGCAGGTTACCAAGACCCTAACTGATATTGTAATGGAACCGGAGGTTTACACACAACAAAAATGCTTACTGCGCCTAGCTGGGCATTTGCAGCTGCAGAATAGGAGGCTGGTGTTGATTGCTTTGGTCTTGGAGAAAAGGAAGGTTGCACAATGCTGAGATAGCAGAAATGTACCACAGCAGCAACAATGGCTAGAAGACCTTACTTATTGTAGAGATCAGCTATCATATTATGCTGAAGGGTTCACTGATAGAATATCAATGGTAAAAACTTGAAGAAAAAAAATATAGATAGTAGCAATATCGACTTCCTATACTTTAACAGGTAAGTACAAAAATATCTACTCAAAAGTATCTAAGCTAAAAATATAGATGTAAAAAATATTGATTAAAAAATATATAATATATATATATATGTATATTAAAATATTAATACTATCTTTAACACAATTAATTACATTTAATATATATTTTATCTAAATATAAAAATGTAACTTAATTTATACAAATATAAACACACAAACATAATAATTTATACATATGCATATATTTACTTTAAAATAATGTATTAACTATTATCTCTATCTAATTTTTTAAATTTTAAATTATATAAAAATAAAATATATACATATATCAATAATTTAAAATAAAAAAAACAGTAGGGAAAATGTTGGATAGCGAAACAATTAAATTTACTATTCCAACTACAATAAGTGAAACAGTAGGGAAAGTGTTAGAAAGTGAGGGGTAAGATTTACTATTCCCACTCCATTGAGTGCAAAAGTAGGGTAAATGTTGGATAGCAGAAGAATTGAATTTACTATTCCCACTCCAGTGAATGCAAGAGTAGGGAAGGTATTGGATAGCGGAGGGGGTAAAAATGACTATTTCCACTCCAGTGAGTACAACAGTAGGGAAAGTATTGGATAGCTGTGGGTTAAAAATTACTATTGCCACTCCAGTTAGTGCAACAGTAGGGAAAGTGCTGGATAGCGGAGGAGTAAAAAATACTATTCCCACTCCAGTGGGTGCAACAGTAGGGAAAGTGCTGGATAGCGGAAGGGTAAAAATTACTATTCCCACTTCAAAGAGTGCAACAGTAGGGACATTGCTGGATAGCAGAGGGGTAAAAATTACTATTCCCACTCCAGTGAGTGCAAGAGTAGGGAAAGTATTGGATAGCGGAGGGGTAAAAATGACTATTCCCACTCCAGTGAGTACACCAGTAGGAAAAGTGCTGGATAGCGGAGGGGTAAACATTACTATTCCCACTCCAGTGAGTGCAACAGTAGGGAAAGTATTAGATATCAGAAAAACAAAAATTACTAATAACATTTAAACAATACAAAAATCTTAAAAATAAATAAACAATATTTTAAAAATATACAATTAAATATAATAAACATGTTATAATGTTAGTTACATATAACAAAAACCTACAAATATGACAGAAAAATAATAAAAAGATTTATAAACAATATTTATTTAAAAGGAACAAATATTAACAAACAAACAAATTATTTAAAACATAAATGTATTTATTATATTTACTACCCTATAACGCCACACAAATAAAAAACAGACATCAACATTTCTATTGAAATGCATTTCCAAAATTAACATAATTAATAATGAATTTAAAATATATTATTAATAAAAAAAGATACTAAACATTCATTGAGTACACATACTTTAACACCGTAATATCCACAAAACACACCTAACATTAATTACGCAATAACGGTTATTTATTAATAATTAATTAATTTAAATTACTTAATAAATAATTCATAATTCATAAATAAAACATAAATAACTTTCCACCCTTCACACCATGTATACCTATAAACACCACAACACACACCTAAAATTCATTAAACAATTACCATAATGAATTACTAATTGACTAATTTAAATTAATTAACAACTAATTAATAATTCATCAATAATTATTACTATTATTTTTATTATTATTATAGCTTAAAGAACCATACTCAATTTAGGAAGAAACTGAAAACTTTCCTGTTCAACTGAGCTGGTTCTCTGTCTCTACCGCCTCCTTCCCTCCTGTTGTTGACTCTTGGGCCCACACCGGGACACTCTTTTGAGTAGCTAAGCATTATAAATTATGATAACATAACATAGCAATAAAACATAAATTACTTCCCACTCTTCCCTCCATTTACACCTATAAAAATCACAACAAATACCTAAAATTAATTACACAGTTATCATCATTAATTACTAATTTAAATCAATTAACAACTCCTTAATGATTCATTACTAAACAAAATTACTTCCTACTATTTACACCTATAAACTACACAACACACACCTACAATTAATTACACAATTACCATCATTAATTACTAATTCATTATTTTAAATGAATTAACAACTAATTAATAATTCATCAATAAAAAATAAAATACTTCCCACCCTTCACACCATTTATACCTATAAACACCTCAAAACAAACCTAAAATAATTACACAATTTCAATAATTAATTCATTACTAACAACTAATTATTAAACAATTATTAATTAATAAATTAATTTACACATTTAACACTATAACATCAAAATTAAACAAATATTAATAAATAAAAAGTATTAAATACATTTTATATAATTAAATTACTTCCCGCAGTATTCCCCTATAAACCCACAACCCACTACAGAACAAAAAATGGAAAATTCAAATAAAAAAAAAATAATAACGACTATAAATAATCAATAACTTTTGTATAAATAAATTACTTCCCACCCTTTTCCCCTATAAACCCACAACCCGTTACGAGACTAAAAACGTAAAAGTCAATAAAAGAAATGTGTTAACTACTAAAATTTTAACACATATAATAAAAATACAAACAATTCTTATACAAAAAACAAATATCACACACATGTAACAACTATATTTTTACAAACGATATTAAACACTTCAATATTTTTTAAATCAATATCACTTACCTAAAATCGATATTCTTGACCATGAGGATTTTACTGTTGATATTCCTGACCCATGATATTTTTAACACGATATTTGTGCAATTCGATATTTTTACCTCGATATTCTTTCTCTGCACCATGCTGATGAACTTCTTAGACTATCCAGGCCAAAAGACATTTGAGCCCCGCTTACGGTTTACCTACTGTCCTGAATCAAACTCGCCTGTTGCAGCAGTTAACGAAGGTATCCTGGATATTGATGAGTAAATATATGTGTGTTTCTATTAAGTTTATTGTGGATGAACACTGATATGTAATGCAATTCATGAGCTGTCTGGCTTTGTTAATGCCTGGTACATATGGTTGTGTATGTGTACTTGATGTTTTCACTGTTTAAGATCAAACAATTTTTTTGAAAGGTGAGTGACCAACCCCCACCAACAAAGGCTGCCTAGACCAAAATGGACCAGTTCATCACACGGCACCTGACCCCCAGGTGGCGTCTGGGGCCTATTCCCCTCACCTACTCCTGGTAGCTTGAGACCAGCCTCCTACCCACCTGACAACTATCCTCACTGCCATCCAAGATTCCTGGGAGGCAGTAGAAGCCAAGGTGGGCAGTGTCCGCAGTGACCTCTCTCTTGCGCCAGGATCTCCATAAAGTAGTGGACAGGGTGACCGAAGCTGAGGTATGGATCTCTTCAACTGAAGATAGTTTTACAGCACTCAAATGCCAGGTCTCTAAACTGCTATCCACAGTGGTGGCGCTCATTGAAAGGCGGAGGTCTCCAAGAACAGCTCTAGATAGGCGGCTATTTTGATATTTATAAAGGTACGGTCTCCTCCACTACCATGTAGGAGGCATTCAAAACTGTCCTGAGAGGCAAAGCCTTCACCCTCATAGGCTAACACAAGAGATGCAGAGAGGCGGAACTGGTGCTACTGGAAGGCAAGGTTGGAGCCCTGGAGCGGAAGATTGCTACTGCTCCAACATCTGTAGCCAACAGAGACTTTGCGCAGGCTTGAACAACACTTAAAAACTGATGGACTCCACTGCTTTGAGTTGACTAAACTCTTAGGGCCAAGTGTACGAGTCAGGAGATAAGGTTGGCAAATTGTCATACTGGTTAACGGTGGCCTCGCGGCCTTACAACCGAATCATGGAGCTACAGTTGATGCAGGGTGATATACTGCGAGAGGCTAACCTTCTGACACAGGAATTTGCCGTCCATCTCCAGGCCCTATATAACTATCATGAACTCAATGCTCCAGAGTGGGAAAATCCTCTTACCCATGATTTTCCTACCTGCACACTCAGCACACATGAATGTGCAGACCTTGATCTACCTCTTATGGTGAGGGAACTTCAACTAGCCATATCATCTATGCCAGTGGAGAAAACTCTGAGCCCCAATGGTTTCCCACTAGAGTTGTGTAAAAGGTTCCTCTCCTTGCTGAGCCCACACCTTCTAGCACTATATATAGATGCCTATGATAGACTGGAGCTTCTGTGTGATCTAGGGTGGCAACTATTGCCGTGATACTGAAGCCCCTACTGCCCCATCTCCCTCATAAATCTGGAGGTGAAAATCCTCGCCAAAGTCCTGGCTACGGTGATCCACTAACTCATCCATCCACGTCAAAACAACTTTTTGCCTGGGAGGAGCCCCAGACATTGTCTTTGGCGGCTTCAACTGGCTGTGGCCCGCTTAGGCGTGCTTCGCTGAGTACGGTGCTACTCCTAGTTGACTTCGAACAGGCCTTTGACTCAGTGCACTGGCCCTTTTTTCAGGCGGTGCTTGAGAAGATGCTGTTTGGTCCACAATTCTGAGGTTGGGTCTTGCTTCTTTATTTTGATCTGTGGACTAGGGTCCGGATGAGTGGGGTCCTGTCACACAGGCTTCCTGTCACACGTGTAACAAGACAGGTGTGCCCTCTTTCTCCTCTCCGTTTTGCTCTGGTGGTGGAGCCTCTCATGGAGCTGGTGCATATGGATATAGTCTTGGCAGATTTGCGCGGGGGGAGGGCACAGAGGACTGTATATCTTTAAATATCGATCTCATGCTTTTCTTTATGTGAAACTGTAACAAGACATTTCCATGTCTAATGGAAATCATTGAGCTATACAGTGATGCCTCGGGCCTTAGGGGAAACTGGGGTAAGACGGTCCTAATGCCCCTGTGGGAGATGTCCTTTGGGAGAGACCTCAATCTCCAACTATAAGTGGCAAGCGATCACTTTTGCTAATTTGGTATGGTAGTGGGGCTTACTGAAACTCGCTACCAGGAACTCAATATCCCTCAGTTGGTGGACATAACACGGAGAGACATGGGGGAGTGGTCGAAGCTACGCTTCACTGGTGGTCAATATACCAGACCCCTTGTTCACACTCAGGGCTCGATGGGAGAAGGACCTATATGACGACAAATAGATGGATGGAGTCATGCGCGAACTAGCCATCTCCATGTGCCTGCGCCTCATCAAATCTAAAATCTTAAAGTAAAAAAAAATATCTAGATTCCCATCATACCATAGTGGGCCTCCACAATAGGCAGATGTTCCGTCTATAGTCTCTATAGAGTAGGCTGATTTCACAAGCATTATTCACAGCAAGACAAGTTGTAACTGTAATCTGGAGCCAGACTAGAATTCACACCTTTGAAGAATGGACACATACAAAATGAAATCAGTTAGGTATGGAAAAAATAAAATTCATTGCTGTCAAGCCAGGGCACTTGAAACTGACTCAGAAGCTTTTCTAAACAACTTAGCTATGGATTGTATAGCGGCCGTATGCCCTGAATATCTGAGATTAATACCAGGCATGAGACTGCATTTGTCACATATAGATGATGAGCAGTTGAATAAATGGCAGGAGAATGAGTAAAACATGACTGGCACTGAATGTAAACATTGTAGGAATCTACAGTCTTTATTGCAAGCTCTTCTGAGGATCGGTAAAGGAAGGGGTACGTTGATACTGTCATCGTTCTTTTATTTGATATCCTTCTTTCTGCTTAGATTAAGTCACGTCATTCCTCCATGGCCAATGGAAGTCGGGGATGGTGTCTTATGAAATACAAAGAAGCGACAATCCAAAAAAGTAATTTCATCACGCCCTTCAAACCAGGCACTATAGCACGCATATTGCATTCCCTAGGCTGGTTTAGGCAATTTCTTTCCCAATACCCTCAACAGAATTTGGAAATGGCGGTAAACTGGAGAGACTCTCCAACATCAAATTCCTCTAAGTCCTCAAGTATAGGTATGGATGGGTATACATTATCTCTCTGCGAGGACTTCAAATTCCTACAAGTACAATTATCAATGGAAACTAGACCAGCTGGATAATTGAAGAGTTGTACAGAAAACACAGGAGATAAGAGACTCCATGTTGACTTTCCAAGTCGTACAGAAATCGAGCTGGGTCGCCGTCTAATGAGAGCGAATGATAGAAATACCAGTTCCCTGACAAATCACAAAACCAATTCTTCATGTTATGCACCTCTGTAAAAAGTGACTGTAGCACCTCTTTAATTGTTTCTTCCAGAACACTCTTACTCTGATCCACAATGCCAAACTGCATAATATAAGCTCAGTACTTCAGTATCATCAGGTCTTGGAGAACAGGGTTAGAAAGAAAGACTTTCTCAAAGGTTCACTAGTAACTGAATTCTGCCTCAGAGTTCTGTATTTCAGGAAGATGCAAAACAGATTCCTGACTGGAATGCTTTAAAGTCATGTGCTTTGTTGTTACTGGGCTGATCTTGAAAGTACTGTCTGGTTCACATGTGGGTAAAATGCAAGAAACAGAGGCATAGAAATTAGTGGAGTTGACAATGTAGCTTCTTTCTATTTTCAGATCAGGGGATTTCTGCTCTAAACCAGAAAGGACCAAGATGCTTTCTTTCTATTTATCAAAATCTTGGGCTATCTTTGAAACAGTGGTAAGGCCAACGAAATGCATCTGACATTACTCCAGTAGCGTCCCGTTTCCTGCAAAAGTGATGGGGTGGACCAGAGGGAGGGGAGGGAGGGATTCGGGGCCAAATAAAAAAAAAATAACTTACTTGAACACCGCCTGCCGCATTGCGCTCTTCCTCTCTTCTTCTGTACACAGGCTCCCAGACTGCACTGCAGCCAATCCTGATGCTGCATGAAAAGCCAGCTTGCGCTCACAGGCTGACTGGGAGCCTGTGTCTGCTTTCTTCAGCCCCAGCAATGCAGCTGGGGCTGGAAAGAGCTTCAGTGCGCATGGTGGTTTGGTCGGCCTGAGATAGCGCCCACCACTCCCCCACCAGCAATGTCATCCCCCTGCACCAGCCCCCAAGACTGTCCTGCAGGTGGGCCCAGGGGGATTAAAATAAAACGATAATAAAATGGGTTTATCAACCATTTTATTATCGTTTTATTTAAGGATGGTGGCAGCGCTCCTCCACCCTAATAGAGGGGCCGCTGCTGCACTGCACTCTCATTAGATTCCTGTTTTAGCCCTACTGCAGAAATTATGTCAGACTCTGTAGCACTGTGATCTCTCAGTTCAGGTGTTTTGAGTGTTTCATGGTCTTGAAGCTTTCCACTGGAGCTTATTTCATAAACTGCTGGCTTGGTCTCAGGAGTATTTATGGCACTGGAATGGAGTAACAACAAGTTGATAACAGAAGGAGGTGAGGAATCACTGAAGCACATGAGGCGCCGGTTCCTGGCGGCAGTAGAGGGTCGTCTAGTTGTTGACGCCCGGGGACATTGCGAGGGGCAGGGGAGGTGATACAGCGGGTGTTGAGATGACCCTCGGGTCCTTACTGCTGGACGGCATCAATGATGCATTTCAAGTCAAGCTACGGGGCTTCGGTTTCATGACGTTGAGTTTGAACCACTGGGCCATAGCCAAGGCGTCAGAGCAGTGCATCACAGACCTCAGTGGCGTGGAGTTTGGGACTCCCACCGTGGTGATTCTTCTGAGGCACTGCAGTGTCGTTGGAGCCTGCGTTGTAAGTCGCGGTCATTCCATCAAGCAGGGACCATGGCTTCAGTTCAGGGAGTGGCATGGTGTCAAAGATGCAGACAAGAGCCGGTTCCGAAGTCGCTCGAGGTCAGGTTCTTCTTGTAACACTGAAACGCACTTAGAAGGGCCCAGGAACTGGATTTGGCACCACATGGCAAATAGGGCTTTCAGCAGAGGGGCCCAGGTGCTACGGGTTAAGTCTTTGATGGCCCTGAAACTTCCAACAGGAGGCAAGATCCACTCAAGCCTTTGGAAAAACTTTATAAAGCAGGATGTAGAGAGCAAAGTCCTGTCCTCTCACTTCAAGGACAGAAGCAGCAGGAAGCTAGGCAACACAGCAAAGCAAACAACAAAATGGCATTCCCTCCTTACAGCACAACAGCTCTTCTTCCTGGCAAAACATCCTCAGTCCAGAAGTGTTCTGAGTATATTGTGTCAGAGGTCCAGTTCTTATACCTATTTTTGCCTTTGAAGTAGGAAGACCTCAAAGAAAGGTCTTAGTAGTGCACAAGACCCTGCCCTTCCTTGCTCTAGCGGCAGACACACTACAGGGGTTGGAGACTTTGTATGGGGACAGACACAGCCCTATTCAGGTGCAAGTGTCAGCTCCTCCACCACTCTAGCTCAGGAAGGCTCATCATCAGGATGTACAGGGCACACCTCAGCTCCGTTTGTGTGTGACTGTTTAGAGTGAATTCACAACTGTCATCCAACCCAGACATGTATTCTAGGGACAGGCAGAGGCACAGAATGGTTAAGTAAGAAAATGCCCACTTTCTAAAAGTGTCATTTTTAGACCTGCAATTTAAAATTCAACTTCACTAAAAGATGTGTTTTTAAAATGTGAGTCCTGAGACACCAAATTCCAATTTTCCATTTGTTCCGAATTGGAAGCTACACTTATAAGATGTTACAAGGCAGCATCAATGTTAACCTATGGGAGAGGTAAGCCTTGTTGTAGTGAAAAACGAATTTGGCGGATTTTCACTACCATGACATGCATATATGTCGTACCTTTTAAATGCACTGCACCCTGCCATAGGGGCTACCTGGGGCCTACCTTAGGGGTGCCTTACATGTAATAAATGGGAAGGTTTGAGCCTGGCAAGTGGGTAAACTTGTCAGGTCGAAATGGCAGCTTAAAACTGCACACACAGGCTCTGCACTGGCAGGCCTGAGACATGATTGCCGGACTACTCAAGTGGGTGGTCCAATGAGTGCTGCAAGCCTACTAGTAGCATTTGATTTACAAGCCCTGGGCACACCTGGTGCACTGTACTAGAGACTTACTAGTAAATAAATATGCCAATCATGGAGAAAACAAATACCATTATATTTTAGACATAGAGCAATTGCACTTTTGCACTGATCAGCAGAGGTAAAGGGCCCAGAGTCCTAGAGCCAGCAAATTCTAAATTCAGCACACAGTCAAAAACAAGAGTTCAGAAGCGAAATGACTGGGTAAACCACGCCAAAAGATGCCAGGTCTAAAAATATCTCTTTAAGTTAAACAGTTCTTCATGAACTGACTTCAATTCAGAGGCTTCCCCAAGAAAGTTTCTTTAGTATGTACATCTGACATGGCTGAATAAGTACTAATAAGGATCTGTGGAATCTTTTGTTCGTAGTTTCCTGGCTAATTCTAAGGAGCAGGGTTGGACAGTGAGAGAAAATAGGTCTGGGCACCAAAATAAAATCGGCTCTTATCAATGAATCGGATAGCTGAAAAAGTGGACAAACTGGCAAATCAGGGCAGTTTTAAACTAATAAGGACAAGCTATGTATGTGTTTTGTAAGATATGAAAACCTGCATGCATGTGTGCTTGCTTCAGGCAATGTTTGTGCTAATATTAGAAAAATCAACAGTAATAAATAACCCACTAGACCAGAAAACAGGCCCACAAAGAGCCAAAAAAGTCCCACACACCAACCTGTCAGACCAGCCATTCAGGCACTGGCAGATTGCTATTCGGGCCAGTCTGACCCTGCACAGGAGTTGTGGAAAGGAACAGTCTGCAGACTAAAGAATCCAACAGTCTTTGCTGTGCCAGAATGAAAACAAGTATAATCAGATGACAGGTCTTGAGAATCAATAGTGTGCAACAAATTATTAACAGCTGTAAAAACACAAGGGACAAAACTATCAGGTTAATGTTATGCCCCTAAACTTGATAGCTGAAATTGTCTTTAGGGGTTTTAAGTGTTTGGCCCAGATTACTGAAGCTGCCTACTGGGGAAAAAGTACAGTTTACTACCCCACTGTGTAAATAACTATTCTCCCTTTCTGATGCTAACAATGTTTGCAAATATAGGTTTTCATCCTGTAGTTCAATAGCTGACATTAGGTAAGGTTCAGAATTACAGATTGAATGAAAATCTAACAATAAAGGGACAGCCACCCATGGGAATACCATTCAGCATATTGATATCCATTTTTTTGATGAGTTGATCTTTACTTGCCAAGGGTCTATCTAGCTGACTGAAAAGAACAATGCTGCTTAGGCAAAGGGCATCCACCTATATGTGTAGCCTTCTTTTATACACTAAACATCCTGACAAGAATGATTTTAGTAGGGATCGCAATCTGCCAGGGAATTAGCTGACTGAAAAGAACAATGCTGCTTAGGCAAAGGGCATCCACCTATATGTGTAGCCTTCTTTTATACACTAAACATCCTGACAAGAATGATTTTAGTAGGGATCGCAATTTGCCAGGACATTAGCTGGGTGAGATTGGAACACGCTGGATAACTGGGGGGGGGAGGGAGGGGGGGCGGTCTGTTCTTTGAAAAGAAGAGGTAAACATATACAATTGCATACCAGAAGGTTGGTAAGGACAGAAGATAAAGAATGGAGCTGGTTGAGATCAGTAAACTAAAGGTCTGCAAAAAGAATTTACATTATAACATAAGTACTACAACAAAGGAATATAAGGGAAATGATAGACAAACTATCATGTATGAACCTTATATATGTTCCTTGGACCGTGATCTCTCTGTGAGGTGATACGTTCATATAAGAAAGCAAGTAGTACATTTATCTCACAGGGTTCGGAGAGACACCCAGTGGCTCCTATGAAGAAAGAGTGCTTAGTGGTTCTCTGTGCCAGATGCACATGTCTCAAAATCTGACTGGCATACTTGGTAGCAATGGCACGATTAGACCTGTCAGCCTTAGGGTAGTCTTCCCCCCCCAACTTTTTGTCTTCCCCCACCAATTTTTCTGATCTCATTTATGCTGGTATTATGACTTTGCACGCTTTATCCTGCTAACTAGTACTAATATGCATGTGCCCCAAACACGGTATTATTGTCCTGTCCCCAATTGGCACATTGAATTTACTTATAAGTCCATAGCAAAGTGATGCTAAGTGTACCCATGGCCTGTAAACTAAATGCTTCTAGTGGGTCTGTTGCACTGTTTTGTGCCACCCACTTAAGAATGTGGGAGCATAAATGAGATATTGATCAACTATCCTTCATGTTGTCTTCTTCACCGTGATTTCATGAACGCTGCAGGTGTACAAACCATGGCTTTTACTGTTAGGCAGAGGAGGCTAAAAGTCCATGAACTGTTTATTCTTGTTAGGTTCTCCTTTGTTTTCAAGAACTGAAGGATCTGCTCGATAAGAGGTAGATAAGAAAGGTCAACAAACTGCAGATGTCGAAGTCACACCTGTCGTCAGCACTGTAAGTCTGGATTCATGCTTTGATAAGATTCCTGCTAATGTTTTGCTTCAGCTTAACTTGCACAATCGATTGTGTGCATACATGTCTGACTCAGCTATTTCAATATATGTCAATGATGATCAAATGGTATAAAAAGATTGCGCCAGCAGCGTCTGGCAGAGTATACTTGGAAGCCAAATACTTTGTGTCTCTCAGGCTTAAACTGGAATAAATATACCTCCACAACTGTGTTTAATTACTGTATCTCATTAACAGACAAGTGCACCTGGGTTGTGTGTTCTCAAACAGTCCTTTAAATATGTCTCAGGCCTGCCATTGCAGAGCCTGTACGTTCAGTTTTAAACTACCATTTTGCCCTGGTAAAGTAAAGATTTTACCAGACCCAAACCTTAATTTGTAATGCATATAAGGGACCCATAGGGTAGGCCCTAGTCAGCTCAGAGTGCAATGTACTTAAAAAGTAGGACATGTACTTTTAGGTTTTACATTTCCTGGCAGTGAAAATTCTTACATTTGTTTTCACTACTGCAAGGCCTATCTCTCCCATAGGATAACGTTGGAATTGCTTATTACATTGTTTAAGTGTTATTTCCAAATGGGAAGAGATAACCGGTTCATGTTTGGTGTCTCTGGAAACACAATTTAAATTCCTAACTTATGGCAAACTCAGAATTTAAATTCTAAAATTGCCACTTTAAAAAAGTTGCCATTTTCTTACTTTAGCCATTTGATATCTGCAGCCTGTCTCTGGTCATATGACTGGGTGCAAAAGGCAGTTGGGTTTGTGTATTCCTCCTAGACAGCCACACACAATAGGAGCTAAGGTGAGACTGGATGGGCCATCACTGGCAGGATGGGCGGGAGGAACTGAGCACAGCCTCACTTACACATAAATGGGATGGGTCCTGTCCCCACACAAGAGGCTGCATACCCCCCTGTGGTTAGTCTAGAATAAGGGCAGTAAATGCATGACACCTGTGCACTTCAAAGGCATGCCCGTGGAGGCTTCTCCCCCACTTCAAAGGCACACCTGGGTATAAATACTGGACCTCAGACATCAACTCTTCAGTACACTTTTGTACCTGTGGATACTCTGCCAGGAAGAAGGACTGCTGTACTGCTAAAGGACTGCCACTCTGCTGGACTCCTGCTCTGCTGTGCTGACCTGCTGCCTGCTACCCTCTTGCCTGGGTGAGAAGGACTGTACCTGCATCTCTTGAACCCAGACAGAACTCAGAGTGACTCCAAAGGTCTAGTTGGCGGGTGTTCTGATCTCAGGGTCATAACAATCTTTCAACAACCCTGCTTCCGCACCATCTGTGAGTCTACCCTGCCAAGTGGTGACACCCCAGTCCTGAACCCTTGGAAGTGGGCCTGAGGTGCTTTACTAGCCTCTGTAGATCCAGTGGAACACCGCATCTCCTCTGCTGTGTGGCACAACCCCGAGCAGAACTGGTGAATTGTACCAGTCGTAAAGACTTGCATTGCTGCCGCATTCCGCATCATCTCCAGGATTTGCATCGTGCGACACATCCTCGGCCCAGGTCCTGGCATCTCTCATTGACGGCAGCCTCAATTATGTCAATGGACTCCTTATTCTAGGATTCTAGCTCCTGGCTCGAGCTCCATCACGGTCGGCCTGAACTTGGGGCTTTGTCCTGGTCCGGCGTTACCAGATTTCCACAGTTGGCGATTTATGCCTTTTGCAGCTATTTTTCCTAAAACATTTAAAATTCAGTATCTCCAGTTCTACTAATTAGATTGTTGGCATTGTGGTCTTGTTTTATTTATCAAAAACTACTCTTTTTTCTAACACGTTTTGGGCTCCTTTTGTGGTGTATTCTCATTGTGTTACTGTTTGAATATTTACACATTGCCTCTAAGTTAAGCCTGACTGCTCTGTGCCAAGCTACCAAGGGGTTGATCATCAGTTAATTTGAGGTTTGCTTGTGCCTTACCCTGACAAGGATTGTGGCTGCTGCTTGGCACACCCCAGTCAACCAACAACCCAATTTCCTACAAACAGGAACTGGAATCAGGAAAAAACAGGACAGGAATCAAGGTCAGGTTCAGAACTAGAATACACAGAACATAAGGCAAGGAGTTTGCATGTAACAGGACAGATCAGGAAGAGAGCAGACAAGACTAGGAAAAAAGACTATCACAGACACAAAGTGGCAGGATAACAAGAGAGAGAGACAGAATAAAAAGAAAAGCCTTGAAGCACAGCAGCCGGGATGCAACTGAGCACATTGAGATTCAACAACCAAATCAGCTGCGTGCCGTTGAACCATGGGCTCACCGGGCACAAGGCTGAAATAGCCAGAAGCTAACTGGAAGAACAGAGGTACAGGTAGAAAGTCAGGTTCAAGGAATCAGGGAACCAGCAATGAAGGGAAGGCTGAATTGGGACTTGGATGGGGAAGACCAGCTTAACCAAGAGGCACAAGACAGGAAACAGGAAAGCCAGGAATGGAGGACAGATCAGAACCAAGAGAGAGAAAGGTCCAGAATGCATATATAAGTGGGTTAGGATACCATAGGATCCAGAAACCAAGCTAGTGAACCAAGAACCGCCACAAGGATGTGACCTTAATGTATCAGGGAAGCGGGTCAGAAACCTGGACTAGAAGGTGAAATAGTGAAACTAAGTATGCAAATTAGAGATGTGTATATTATCCTATACAGTTCGAAAACGCTGGTTCCCAAAGGGACCTCTTGAGGGGCATCTAGAGGGAAGATGGCAGAATTCTGACAATAAGACCATAAACTTCAGTTATAAAATGTCTAAAGACAGACATCCTGTAAATGAAAAAAACACAAAGCAGATGCACATTGTGGCTTTCTAAGCAGGAACCCCAAATGAAATGAACAAATGGTACTTGGTCCTGTAATCTGTAAATAATACACTCATGAGATGCAAATTGGAGGAACCCTTTAAAAAACGAATTAGGAATATCAGTAACCTAGATAAAAAGCCAGAGACAATGAAGCTCAGACCACCAGATTAGAAGAACAGAAGGAGGAACACTAGCAACAAATGATTGAATGTGTCATTAGTACCCAAAAGCAAAGTATTATCAGTGGGGCAATTTGATTTAAACTAGCAGGGCTGGAAAACTGGAGCAGACATGTAACTTTAGGTTCCTGCAAATCTCAGGAGCAGAAGCTACGATAGACCTAAATCAATATATGGTGGAAAGAATGTAGAAACCAATAATATTAGAATGCGTCATGGAGGTACATTAAGATTAGGAGGTTCAAAGGGTACTCACAGGGGTGAGAAACCTTGACAAACAGAAGTCCAGGAACAGCCTGACATATTTTTAGTTTCAAAACCAGAAACACGTTATTTAACTAGGGTCATAAGAACAAAAAAAAACTTAAGGAAGAAGGATACCATTACTGTTCGCCCCATCATTCATAGAGGGAGCCCTAAAAATAGAAGAGTCTGTGAAATAATCTGAGGGACAGTAGGGGGTAGGGAGAGAAAGGAGTGGAATATGGAATCTACAAGCTAGCACATCTGCAGGTTCTGATGGAGTTAGAGCAAGATTTTTTAAATGTGTGAGATAAATGTTGACTCCATATTTCCTCTTGCTGTTTAATAATATAGGGGCCGATTAGGATGGCGGACGGAAATGGGTACTGTCCGCCATGGTGGGGGAAATTTTACTCCCGGCTGCGCCGCGGAGAAACCGCGGTTGGGATTAGGATATTCATGTCACGAAACTCCGACCGCGGCGGACGGAACACAACCAACACCGTCCGCGGTGGACGGAACACAACCAAGTCCGTCCGCGGCGGACGGAGTCCAATGAACAACCACTGCCGCTGACGGAAATGACCGCGGAAAATAAAACATGTACCGCCATCCCTGAGAATACTCCGTGGCCGCAATTAGGATAAATCCGCCCGTACAACGGAACTCACAGCCATCCACGTCCGCGGCGGAAACAATGCAACGAGAACCACAGCATCAGGGCGGAAGGCCAACACGCACAACATCCCTAGCGCCTAACAAATGTATGAAAGTGCACCGCAAGTCCTAAGCAAACATACGAACATTGACAAGGCCCCCCCCCCAGCACAAGCCACCATGACACGTCCCAATTATCCAATAATGCACACAAGTCAACACGCCCACCTACCACCTGACTGCCAACAACCATCGAGACACGACTATAAAAAGACACCCCCACACAACCACAATCCCTTGCACCACAGCATTGCTGCCAGCAAGAGGGCCATTCGAGACACTGCGAACTCACATAAAATCACATAGAAGACACCCACCCACCACCCTACCACACAAACACCCACCACACAAATCCTACACATCACACACCACACACCTGCACCTCCCAACTCACTCAACTCACACACTGAGCACCACACACCATGGCACCCAAAAAAAACCCCAAATTCACGGAGACAGAGTTGCGGGTAATGGTAGATGAAATTATCCGTGTGGAGCCCAACATCTTCGGGGCCCAAGTCCAGCAGACGACCGTGGCGCAAAAGAACCACATGTGGGACAGGATCGTCACTCGTGTGAATGCGTCGGGGACTGTGCCGAGGACCAAGCACGACATTCAGAGGCGGTGGCATGACCTTAAGACCAGGGTCAAGGGCATCCGAGCGAAAAACCACGCCAGAGCCAATCTTACTGGCGGTGGCACACCCCCGGAGCCCATACCCTACACCGATTGGGAGGAGAAGGTGCTGGTGATACTACACCCAGAGAGCCTAGACGGCCTTGACGAAGGAGAAGAGACTGGTGAGTACAAACCAAGCACCACGATCAGCACGACATGGTCAGGCTCACACAACTGAGAAGAAACATCCCCCACGCCCCAACCCATGCACGTCGGACACCAACACACTAACATGTCCATGGCTCCCAACAGGCCCCCATGTTCACGGGGAGGGTGGTGGTGGTGGTGGCGGTGGTGGAGGGTGGGGTGTGTGAGAGGCCCAAACTACAACTCCCAACAGGCCCCCATGTGCACGGGGAGGGTGGCGGTGGTGGAGGGTGGGGTGTGTGAGAGGCCCAAACTACAACTCCCAACAGGCCCCCATGTTCACGGGGAGGGTGGTGGTGGTGGTGGCGGTGGTGGAGGGTGGGGTGTGTGAGAGGCCCAAACTACAACTCCCAACAGGCCCCCATGTGCACGGGGAGGGTGGCGGTGGTGGAGGGTGGGGTGTGTGAGAGGCCCAAACTACAACTCCCAACAGGCCCCCATGTTCACGGGGAGGGTGGTGGTGGTGGTGGCGGTGGTGGAGGGTGGGGTGTGTGAGAGGCCCAAACTACAACTCCCAACAGGCCCCCATGTGCACGGGGAGGGTGGCGGTGGTGGAGGGTGGGGTGTGTGAGAGGGCCAAACTACAACTCCCAACAGGCCCCCATGTTCACGGGGAGGGTGGTGGTGGTGGTGGCGGTGGTGGAGGGTGGGGTGTGTGAGAGGCCCAAACTACAACTCCCAACAGGCCCCCATGTGCACGGGGAGGGTGGCGGTGGTGGAGGGTGGGGTGTGTGAGAGGCCCAAACTACAACTCCCAACAGGCCCCCATGTTCACGGGGAGGGTGGTGGTGGTGGTGGCGGTGGTGGAGGGTGGGGTGTGTGAGAGGCCCAAACTACAACTCCCAACAGGCCCCCATGTGCACGGGGAGGGTGGCGGTGGTGGAGGGTGGGGTGTGTGAGAGGCCCAAACTACAACTCCCAACAGGCCCCCATGTGCACGGGGAGGGTGGCGGTGGTGGAGGGTGGGGTGTGTGAGAGGCCCAAACTACAACTCCCAACAGGCCCCCATGTGCACGGGGAGGGTGGCGGTGGTGGTGGAGGGTGGGGTGTGTGCGACAGGAAACAGAAATGTCTACAAATCAATGTAACCATGTACTGTCCACATTACTGACCTGCTCGATCTTGTCCCTCAGGTGATCGTCAACTGACTGGGGAAAGCAGTACCCGGCCGCCAGCCTCGCCTCCCACACCTACAGGACTCTCTGCCGACGACGACACAGGCAGCTCCGGGGCGGAGGATGGAGCGGGACCAAGCACGCAGCCAGGGCCATCTGGCTCACAGGGACTCCCGGGACCGACCAACGTCGCATGTGTGACTCCCGCGGCACCCGTCTCTGTGATCTGCACAGTCCCCACCACCACCAGTACCACCAGTACCACCAGTACCACCACTACCACCACTACCACGAGCACCACGACTCCTGCCGGTGCCACCCAGCATGACCCAGCGCGCAACGCTGGTCCAACGGCCCCACACACAAGCAGGGTGAGTGGGCCACAAACACAGGCAACGGGACAACTGCCAAGCAGGCGACCCACACACCGCCGGTCAGAGGAGGGACAGCTACCCGAGCCAGTGGCACAGTCCCTACAAGCTCTTGCCAGGTGCCAGGCCTCATACGACCGGTCCCAGGCAAACGCTGATCGTGTTCACGAGGACTCAGTGGACAACACCAACAGCCTGCGCGAGATCTCTGGCATCCTTGGCCAGATGTTGGTGATCATGGGCCAGCAGGCAACGATGTGGAGGGAATGGGTTGCCCGGAACAACCCCCCCCCCCTCCACCATGTGTGTCAGCGCCACCGCCACCGTCACCTCCGCCTCCCCCGTCGCCTCCGCCTCCGCCTCCACCGCCGCCACCACCACCTGAGCCCCTGGCGACGGATGTGGCCCATCACCAACCTGCCCTCCCAGCTGCCTCTGTACCACCTCCGAGACGGAGGGGGCGGCCGAGGCAGGAAGTTGCTGAGAGCAGTGTTGGAGCGCCAGGCACACGCTCCAAGAGGGGACGACCTTGACAATGCCACTGCCTGTGCCAGACATTCACCCTGCAAACCATCCTGTCCCACATAGACAATCATTGCCACTGGTCTGCTGGACTAGCCTGACACCCCCCAATGTGGTGTCAGCACGGACATTTCATCTGCCATTACCTACAACTCCAACTCCCTCCCTCCCACTTACTTGTATATATTCACCAGCACAAAAGCACAACCTGTCAATAAATTGCATTTACTCACACAATGATGTTTTGCCTCCATGTTTATTCACATGATTGCCATCAGATACAGACGTAAACAGGTACAGGGATCATAGTCGCACATGATCATGGCGCTGCGGGAGTGACCTAGAGAAAACCAGAGACAGCAAACACACGTCAGTAAAGAGATTCACACACATCACAACACAATGCACAGCAACATTACACAAACGACAACCATCACACAAGCATGGGATGGGAGCACACACATCATGGACACTCCTATGTCCAAAGACATGAAGACACACATGTGCAACCATCACAAACCACACCCAGCTGAATAACCCCATATCCACACAACACCAGAAAACATACATGAGGCATTGTCAACCGCCACTAGAGGTAGATACTCACATTCAAGGGAAGTAGCGATCAATGAGCTGGCGCCTCTGGTCCACACCTTCCTCCTCACCACTATCCTCATCAGTCGACATGGGTGGGATGGGAGGCCGAGGAACTCCTTCGTCTTCAGGGTCCAACAGCAGTTCAATGTCATTGCGTACTGCCAGGTTGTGGAGCATGCAGCAGGCAATCACGATCTTGCATACTTTTCCTGGTGAGTAAGGCAGTGCCCCTCCGGTCTTATCGAGGCACCGAAACCTAGACTTCAGCAGTCCAAAGGTACGTTCGATGACTCTCCGTGTCCTTCCATGTGCCTCATTGTACCGCATTTCACCCGCCGTCCTCGGATTACGTAGGGGACTGAGGAGCCAGGGCCGGTTTGGGTAAGCCGAGTCGCCTATGTAGGGGGATGACAGAGACAAACATCAGAACAAGATATGGTGGGTACCCCATGCAACACAGAGATCACAAGAGTCCCCACTGCACACTCACCAACAAGCCACGCTTGACCGGGTGGCAGATTTGCCATGAGTCGTGGGACATTGCTGGTTCGCATGATGTGGGCGTCATGTGCGGATCCAGGAAATCTTGCACACACATGGGAGATGATGTTGCTCGCCAGGCACACCACCTGCACGTTCAGCGAATGAAAGTGTTTCCGATTCCTGAACACTTGTTCGCGTGCCCGTGGTGGAATGAGCGCGATGTGCGTGCCATCAATTGAGCCCACAACGTGAGGTATGTGGCCCAGTGCATAGAAACCAGCTTTGACAGCTGGCAACTCTTCCGGACGTGGGAAATGTATGTACTCATCCTTGTACAGCATCATAGCTGTTAACACATCCCGAAGAACCGTGCTGAACATTGCCTGTGACATACCCCCGGCACCTCCAACTGTATACTGAAATGTGCCAGTAGCGAAGAAATGTAGTACCGCCATGACCTTTGCAGTGGGTGTAAACGAGCCAGGATACGTTCTACGTGGCTGCAGATGAGGAGCCAATTGAGCCACAAGCTCCAGCAACCGACGTCGATCCAGCCTGAATTTCCGAATCACCTCCTCGTCTACCATATCCTCCAGCTGAGTGTATGGGCGATGCACATTTGGAGCCCTCCTGTGTGGGAGAGAGATGTAACTTAGGTCAACGTACAAACGACGCATACGTGTACAACTCCATCACATGTGTACCTTACTGACATAACTCCAGTCGTCACCCTAATGTATCGTAGACACATCACAGACACTCATGCAACTGCATGCACACAAACGATAAGTTTACACACGCCATGTCATCAAGCACAAATGCCACCACCAATGATGATGTGCATACGGTAATGACATGCATGGTGACAGAACGTATAAATCACATACACGGAATGCATGTGTACCACCACCACTGTAGTCACCTCGACACAACAATAAACCGACAACAGATGCATGAATTGGCCACACAGCCGTGATGTACTGTGTAGTTGTGAAGATGTAACAACGTCTGTAGGGTCAAACCCGACGTCAACACGTACGAATGCACATCTGTTGGCCATTGTGTGCCGACCGATGTCCATTGTATGGACACACATGCTATATTGTATGACATATGACCTTTCACAATCACGCTCACATCCCTCATGACGCAACTGCACACAACACATCACGGTGCAGCGTCTGACAAGATCACATATTTGGCGCCGCCATGGCGGTGCTCAACTTCCGCTACTTCCCAAAGGCAGAATGCGGCCTGCGTCCCTCTTCCCATTGGCTGCATGTGCAGGGACCGTGACGGGCACACATCGGCAACCGCACGTGCAAGCTTCAGGCACGGATGCTTCAGTTGCAACAATGTACTATCACTGGCGCCTCCATGGCGGGGCACGTACACAGCGGGGGAGGTGCAGGCCTATACACCCTGCAGATGTACTCAATGGACATGCCAGTTCATGACCCCCCTTACAGTCACCTTGCATCATCCACCGTACACCGGCCGGAGCGGCCGGCCCATGAACATCCGCCGTGCCCGGCCATGAACACAACCGCCATGGCCGTGCCCGGCCATGAACAACCGCCGTGCCCGGCCATGAACACAACCGCCATGGCCGTGCCCGGCCATGAACAACCGCCGTGCCCGGCCATGAACACAACCGCCATGGCCGTGCCCGGCCATGAACAACCGCCGTGCCCGGCCATGAACACAACCGCCATGGCCGTGCCCGGCCATGAACAACCGCCGTGCCCGGCCATGAACACAACCGCCATGGCCGTGCCCGGCCATGAACACAACCGCCATGGCCGTGCCCGGCCATGAACAACCGCCGGTCCCGGCCATGGCGGTTGTGTTCATGGCCGGGCACGGCGGATGTTCATGGGCCGGCCGCTCCGGCCGGTGTACGGTGGATGATGCAAGGTGACTGTAAGGGGGGTCATGAACTGGCATGTCCATTGAGTACATCTGCAGGGTGTATAGGCCTGCACCTCCCCCGCTGTGTACGTGCCCCGCCATGGAGGCGCCAGTGATAGTACATTGTTGCAACTGAAGCATCCGTGCCTGAAGCTTGCACGTGCGGTTGCCGATGTGTGCCCGTCACGGTCCCTGCACATGCAGCCAATGGGAAGAGGGACGCTGGCCGCATACGGCCAATCGCAAGTAGCGGAAGCTGTGCACCGCAACAACAGGGCCAGTCATTGGCCCATTTCACGATCACGCTCCCAGGGCTGACCAATTGCTGGCGACGTATGCCACTGACACGTGCTGAGGGCCCTATATATGTGTCTTGGCCAACATGAAACTTCCTACCCTGGGGACCAGTGCTGCCTGTGACCATCACCTCGACCTGCTGCTGCTGCTGAGCTGACCACCGACTGCTGCCTGTGACCATCACCTCGACCTGCTGCTGCTGCTGAGCTGACCACCGACTGCTGCCTGTGACCATCACCTCGACCTGCTGCTGCTGCTGAGCTGACCACCGACTGCTGCTCTAGTGCCATACTCCGTGATCTTGCCATGTCGAGAGGCAAAGAGATCCGGTCTCGACCCTTCACCGCCGCGGAGCTTGATGTCCTCGTGGACGGTGTACTCCGCAACTATGGACGCCTCTACGGCGCACCGGGACGGGTGGTAAGTGCAGTGTGGGACATGTTGGTGTGCATGAGGGGGGCAAATGATCAGGCCTATTTATATCTTAGCTGTGTAGTGTGGGCTAGACATATGTTCCTGATTGTGCATGGCTGCTGACAGTAACGTCTTGCCCCTATGTGTGTGACAGGCCACCTGTCCACTGACTTAAACCCTTTTGTCTCCCATCATGGTAGGTCAAGCTGCACCTTCGCAAGGACCTGTGGAGGACCATAGCACGGGAAGTACGGGCATTGGGGGTGTGCAACAGACGACATACACACTGCCACAAACGCTGGGACGACATTTCCAGGCTGAGCAAGAATGTAGCGGAAGTAACACTGGGCCTGATTCCAAGGACGCCCCGTCTGGCCCGACGCTCCATGACCCCTCTCATGCACCGTATCATTGCAGTGACGCATCCTGAACTGGCCGAACGTCTGAGTGCCGATCAACAGCAAACTAGCGGTGAGCATACTGTCTGTGTAGGAAACTTGTGAGTGCTATGCATGTATTGGTGCACAGACACACCATTGAGTTCTGTGTTGCGTATGTATGCCTGTGATGGCATTTTGGTCCCATTGGGTGGTACTCATTTGACATCCAGGTCCGCCATGTTGACACGCCACTTGCTTAGTAGTTGAGTGTTAAAGCACATCCCCTAGTGGTCCATGTCCCCATGGCAGAAAATGTGAGGATGACTGGTAGGGGTGGGCCATGTGCAGGCTGAGGGCTCATGAACCTTTGTCTGCTATGTGATTTGGCTATCCTGTTCCTTCTGTACGTGAGTGTGCCCATGACTCACACATCTTTTCTGTGCATTTCAGCTTTGACAGAGGACACTCAGCCACAGACGGTGGAGAGTAGCCGAGGAAATGAGTCCGGCTCAGACTTCGCACACACGCAGACTGACACGGAGGAGGCCAGCGCCGGAGAGGGGGACAGGACTGTCCCTGAGGACTCGCATGTGGAGACACCATCGTCCTCCTCGTCGGACACTCTTGGTGAGCCTGCACTGTTGTCACAGACTGGGAGTGGGCACTCATCACCTTCTGTCGGAAGACAGCACACAGGGCCCACACTTCCGCCAACTGCACCATGTATTGTTCGTGGCCGAAGGAGTAGGGGGAGCAGAGTGGCGTTCGGTGCAGGCACCGCTGCCCCTGCCACGGTGAGCCAAAATGCACTGTGTGCTGAGGCCGTTGATCTGCTGCGACAGCTGTGTGTGGGTCAGACCAATATGACAAATGCTTTCCAGGATCATGATAGGAAGTTGGGGCAGGTGGTGGCATTCATGGAAGGGATGCATGGCGATCTTGCAGGTCTACACAGGACAGTGCAGTCATTGGCAAGCAGTGTGTCGTCTGCAATAGTACAGTCGAATGAACAGGGTGCTACTTCTGTTTCCCCATCTACACCGCTGGATGTCTCAGGGGGTAGTGATTATTCAGAGCAGGACTCAAATACAGGTTATTGCACTAGAAGCAGCGTCAGACAGCACGTCAGGGCACGCAGGGCACAGACCCCATCCCCTAGATCAGCTAAATCTGTTCACGTAGACGACGTCAGATGCACTGGAGTACACACACAGGATCCACAAGTGTTGTTGGGGGACATGCCTTCCGGAGCTACACAGGCATTCAACACGAAAGGTACTCCGAAGGCAAGGGATACTCACATGTCCATGGACTGTTCCTTGGACAAGGCCAGTCAGAAGACAAAGGCACCTACTGAGAGCAGGGAGACTCCCAAGAGCAGGCCCACAGCAGAGGTAAGGGACACTCCCAAGGACAGTGAGAAGACTAAGGCACCTACTAAGAGCAGGGAGACTCCCAAGAGCAGGCCCACAGCAGAGGTAAGGGACACTCCCAAGGACAGTGAGAAGACTAAGGCACCTACTAAGAGCAGGGAGACTCCCAAGAGCAGGCCCACAGCAGAGGTAAGGGACACTCCCAAGGACAGTGAGAAGACTAAGGCACCTACTAAGAGCAGGGAGACTCCCAAGAGCAGGCCCACAGCAGAGGTAAGGGACACTCCCAAGGACAGTGAGAAGACTAAGGCACCTACTAAGAGCAGGGAGACTCCCAAGAGCAGGCCCACAGCAGTGGATAGGAACACTCCCAAGGACAGTGAGAAGACTAAGGCACCTACTAAGAGCAGGGAGACTCCCAAGAGCAGGCCCACAGCAGTGGATAGGAACACTCCCAAGGGCAGCGACACACACAGGGAGCAGGTGTCTGCTGGAGGCAGGTGCACCACAGACGACAAGTCTGCTGGCAGGAACAGGGCGGCGAGCAGGGCACAGGCTACATCCAGAGACAACACTCCACCTAAGGATAAGGCACATCCTACGGACAAGGCATCTAGCATGGACAATGGCGCAATCAAGGACAGGCATACTTCACCCCTGGCTGCACTGAGGCTGATGTTTTCTACTAAACGCCAAACTGATGTCTCCGCGGCGGAGTCCCCCCATACCTCCACTCCCATCCAGGCCAGTCAGAAGCAGAGGAGGGTGTCCCCTGTTGTTGCATCCCCCATTACACATCATTCCGAGTCCAGGCGGCAGGCACAGAGCAAACGACAAGCAGGCTCCAGCACGTCCCCCGAAACCAGATCCCCGGCAGCAGTTGCTCCACCTATACTGGGTGGTGATTCTTTGGAGTCCCCACCACTTGGCAGTCCTGTCCTGTCCAGGGTGCACTCACACCTCCCTAAGAAACGCAGACACACACCATTGACACCTGCAAACCCCGATTTGGCTCTAGGTGAGCTATCCCCAGCTCCCAGGCCCACCCTGCCTCCTGGCCCATACAGCCCTGTGGCTCATCATTTCAGTTGTCCCAGTGGCGCCGGTGCAGTTGACTCTCATGTATCAGATGGTGGCACAGTGTCAGTTGTGCCCTCTCCTGTTGCAGGTCCTGGCAGTGTATCTGGGTCTATGGCTCACGTGTCAGTTAGAAGATCTGTGGCTGTGTTGCACACTCCTGTTTCTGGTGCTGGCAGTCTGTCTGGGTCAGTGGCTCACGTGTCAGTGACTACATCTGTGGCTGTGTCTCACACTCCTGTTGCTGGTGCTGCCAGTGTGTCTGGGTCCGTGGCCCATGTGTGTGTCACTCGGGCTGTGGCTGTGTCTCACACTCCTGTTGCTGGTGCTGCCAGTGTGTCTGGGTCCGTGGCACATGTGTGTGTCACTCGGGCTGTGGCTGTGTCTCACACTCCTGTTGCTGGTGCTGCCAGTGTGTCTGGGTCCGTGGCCCATGTGTGTGTCACTCGGGCTGTGGCTGTGTCTCACACTCCTGTTGCTGGTGCTGCCAGTGTGTCTGGGTCCGTGGCCCATGTGTGTGTCACTCGGGCTGTGGCTGTGTCTCACACTCCTGTTGCTGGTGCTGCCAGTGTGTCCGAGGCAGGTAGTTCACGCAGTCCCCCCTGATTCTGTGATGTGACGTGCTGTACACTTCACTCAAATGTTAATTCACATGGTGTGTCCATTGAGAACTGCGTGGCACTCTTGTGGTCCCTGTGACGGGTTGGTAGGGACACGTAGTTGTGCTGCCTCTGATGTACCTGCTCTGTACTCTACAATGCCCTGTTGATGCTCTGATACTGCATGCTGCCCTCTCATGTGCTGCCAGTGATGTGACTGTTCTGTGCAATGGACTGTTGATGCACTTGGCCCCTCTCACGTGCTGCCTCTGATGGAGCTGTTCTGTGCAATGGACTGTTGATGCACTTGGCCCCTCTCACGTGCTGCCTCTGATGGAGCTGTTCTGTGCAATGGACTGTTGATGCACTTGGCCCCTCTCACGTGCTGCCTCTGATGGAGCTGTTCTGTGCAATGGACTGTTGATGCACTTTGCCCCTCTCATATGTTGCCTCTGATGTACCTGCTCTGTTGGCCACACTGCCCTGTTGCTGTTCTGATACTGCATTCTGCCCTCTCATGTGCTGCCAGTGATGTGACTGTTCTGTGCAATGGACTGTTGATGCACTTGGCCCCTCTCACGTGCTGCCTCTGATGGAGCTGTTCTGTGCAATGGACTGTTGATGCACTTGGCCCCTCTCACGTGCTGCCTCTGATGGAGCTGTTCTGTGCAATGGACTGTTGATGCACTTGGCCCCTCTCACGTGCTGCCTCTGATGGAGCTGTTCTGTGCAATGGACTGTTGATGCACTTGGCCCCTCTCACGTGCTGCCTCTGATGGAGCTGTTCTGTGCAATGGACTGTTGATGCACTTAGCCCCTCTCACGTGCTGCCTCTGATGTACCTGCTCTGTACTCTACAATGCCCTGTTGATGCTCTGATACTGCATTCTGCCCTCTCGTTACCTGCCTATGATGTACCTGCTCTGTACTCTACAATGCCCTGTTGATGCTCTGATACTGCATACTGGCCTCTCGTTACCTGCTATGTTGTACCTGCTCTGTACTCTACAATGCCCTGTTGGTGCTCTGATACTGCATTCTGCCCTCTCGTTACCTGCCTATGATGTACCTGCTCTGTACTGCGCATTGCCCTGTTGATGCTCTGATACTGCATGCTGCCCTCTCGTTACCTGCCTCTGATGTACCTGCTCTGTAATGCACAATGCCCTGTTGATGCTCTGATACTGCATGCTGCCCTCTCGTTACCTGCTATGTTGTACCTGCTCTGGTGCCCACTTTGCCCATGTTCACGCATACACTGTGATTTGACCCCTATTATTTGACAATAAAGGTAGTCTATCAAGTCTCGTGGTCTGTCGTTGTCATTCCTGCTTGCGTCCTGCTAATGTGTATTCGTATATGCTTCTCATCAGTGGTTTCGGTAACATGACACTCCCCCTCCCTACGTCACGTCCCTTGCTGGTATTCCCCTCCAGACAGCCAATGGTTTGTACCTTACCTGCGTCGTCGTCCATAGTAGGCCATGACTAGGACGTGGTGGATCGCGAAGAGCATCGGGAAAGCGTGTAGCGCCGGGTCCATGGTGGTGGTCAGCTTGCGGTGGGTATCTCGGCTGTGTCACCTATGTTCGCTGTGGGGATTCCGCCGTGTTAAGACAGGTTGTTTTTCCGCAGCGGTTTTATGTGTGTTTTCCGCCATCTTGATTTGGGGGACGGTCTTCGACGTCAGTGCGTACGGCGGAGCGTTTGGATGTGTTCCGTCCGCCGCGTGGTCGTGTGTAGTTGGCCGGCGGAGCGTGTTTTTCCGTCGCGGACGGAAATTTGACACGTTTTCCTATCCTGATATGGCGGACGGAGTATCCGCGGCAGGCGGACACGGAAAAGGCTTTTTCCGCCTACTCCAGGGCCGCGGTGGCTCTTCCGTCCGCCATCCTGATCGACCCCTAAATGTGGTCTAGAAGTATGACAAAGAACTGTGAACAAATCGTAAGATCAGGAAAAGATCCTCAATTTTGTCATTCAAATTTACTATCCTCTCCGCTGAATAATGACTCAAAGATATTCACAAACATTTTTAATAGATTACAGTAAAATATATTTCACAGATCTCAAGCACCCTTCGCCTCAAATATCAATGCCAGAGATGAACCAGAGCACACTAATACATACATTTCTTCATGCAGCTGAGAGGGTCTAGAGAGAATACACCAGAGGCCTGGGGAAACATCCTAAACAACGAAATTTTAATTACGACTTACCTGAACAACGAAGTCCAAACAACGGCAAATCCTGAACAAGGAAGTCCTGAACACCGAAGACCTAAACCACAAATTTTCTTAACATCGATTCCCGGACTGCAATGACCTTGGTACAATTTGTTGCATGTCACTCTTCCCCGCCCCCACCCCTTTAGGAAACTTGGAAACGGCAGTGACATAATAAATTCCAAACATCGATGCTGCTCCAGCCATGGGCACACAGTGTCTGCGCACATACACACAAAGGGAATTTACACCAGGCCATCCTCCCAGTTGCGCACATGGCAAGGAAATGGCAGGGTTTTGTATTGTATTTGCAAAACAAATATTTATGGTTACGGCATTGCCAGCAAATCAACTCCCCTGCTAAGGACAGCTTGGGCAACATATACACTTCCGAGTACCTTCACGAGGCACGAAGCCAATGGAGTGATCATCCCAGTGAGTAGTAACACGCTAGTATCTTCAGTTAAATTACAATTAAGTCGGCTCTTTCTTGCTTAGAACACAATGTGGAAGTTGCAGCTGTGCACTTTCCGTCATAAATCACCAAAAAAAGACAGGCTTGTATTGTTGACATATCTTCTAAAGCTTATCCGCAAGTGCTTATTGAACAGGTTACTGGGGGCTTTAAGTATGTTATTGGGAGGGGAGTTCAAAAAGGCATAAAATTCACTAGAATTAGGGGGGGGCGGAGTGAAAAAGAGAAAAAATCTAAGTGCTAATTCACTCCCAGCGTTTACGCCTGTCAGCGTCTCATTGGCGCTGGAATGACAGCTGTTAAAATATACGTTGAAAAAAATATCATAAAATGACAATTGATTATTATTCAAATCATCTATCTATATATTTATTGTATTAAAAATGACAAAAATATGCGGATGAAAATGAACACAGTGGTGAAAATGGGTAATGAGAAATATACAAATATTTTGTGAAAGTATTGTAATTACAATAGTGCCATCTATTGGACAGTCATGAGGTGGCTTTTTTCATGGTAAAGGAACTCGTTGTTAAAAATGTAGTGGTTTGGCATTAATCGTTGTTTAGCCTACGTGGTTTAGAAATTCGTGGTTTAGGCAGTAGTTGTTCAATCATACATCCAGAGGCCTGTATAATGGAGAATGTCGAGAAACCTTGCAACAAAGTGGCCTGAAATAATTTTGGGCCTCCTTTTCATAAGTCGGTTTAGAGGAAATATAGATTAAGGCTTTCAGAACATTGTACAAATGTCTTAAAACTAGGTGCTACATAAATGGTGATATGGGAGAGCCGTTTATCATATCCAGAGGTATAAGGCAGCAATGCCCATTATCTGCCCGTCTGTTTAATAACTTGATTGAGCCACTAACATTAACATGTCTTCAAACCAAAGGCAGTTTTGTTGGTGCTCACCTTGGTCTGAATTTGGCAAACCTATTTGTATAAAACTTAAAAAATATGACACCAACACATTCCTCAAAAACGGCAAACTATGGAGGCACTATATCGACAATAGTTTTCTAACATGAAAGGTCACTGAAATGGCCTTAGTTTATTTCATTACATAGCTCAACAACTTCAGTATTGATCTCAAATGTGTGCATGGCTTGATCAATAATTTGAGACATTTCTTAGATTTAACTGTTAAGAATATTGAGGTCCGCTTGACCCTAAGCTAATCCTCCTACGTATCACTGATGATATAGATATGAATCGCTACAAACTGGCACAGCTTTGGGTGGGCCTTACAACTACAAAAAGGGATATCACCCACCATTAGAAGGTAGAGGCCCAACCATCAGTCGCGGAGTGGAAGAGAGGTGTGGACTCGAGGATGGTCAGGGAGCAGCTCGTCTATGAAGCCAGAGGATGCCCCCAGAAACATGCAAAACTATGAGGTACATGGGCAGAGTACAGAGGTATTATTCTTGGAAAAAGACATTTTACCATTCTCAACTTAGATTCTAAAATCCAGACATATACAGGTCTGGGGTTGTCACATGGACCAGATGCCCCAATTAACGACATGGGGCTGGGTAGCAGGGGGAACTGGGCAAACGGGCTTACACTTCCCTGTTATTGTGTTATTTCATGCAAAACTCAACAAAATGTCGTATTATAAAAAGGAATGTTGAGGGCAAGCTGTGAACTACTTAAATAGCTAGTTGAAACTTGTTGTGTAGACACTGTCAAGTTAAGTCATTGTCCCCAACTTTAAACACCCTTGGCAATGTGGTATACATGTGTGCATGAACCTATGTTTCTGAAATGCTTAGTCTAATATTCTATATTCCCCTTCATTCCTGCAGGCTCATTGGTCTGCTCTCTAGGTACCAAGCGAGAAGTAGTAAATGCTGTTTACCTCTACAGTTTTAGACAAGTGGACACCCTGCTACGTTATGGCTTATCAAAAATTACCTTGTGTTCTTTTTCCTTGAACACATACAGTCTCATCTCCTGTCCTGATGATGACCCATGGATTTTCATTCACTATATTTGAAAATGTCAACACACTCAAGTGTAAAATGTGAAATTTGAACTATAATAGCTTGACATAAATACCAAAAGCCTTTTCAAATCCACATAGCTCTCAACTAACAGGTACTTTTGTACAATTTCCTACACACTCAAATGAAGGTGCATCTCCAGTCATCTATCATTCATCCGAGTGTGAGAATAACCCTGTGGAGGGACAGTTATTCCCCATTCATAATTATTCTTCAGAACCACCCAGTTCGCACCCCGCTATGTGATGATCAACCTGCTGGCCGTGTTAGATAGCCACAGTTGCGTAAGAGTTAGCATGATGTAACCCTGCTCTCTGGAAGGATAGTGTTTTTTCAACTACAGTCAGCGTGTGGGAGGATATACATGTACTTGGTACTATTCTCCAGGAGAAAGCTATTTCCCATAATGGACCCCCTCAGATGATTTATAGGGAAACCAGGGCCCTTGATAACATTGCAAAGTGTTACCAAGGCGTGACATAGATGCACCGAGAACTGTGAGGGGAGAGACTACAAGGCAACATGCCTTGGCCATGAAGATGATAGAGACAATAAGAAAAACATGCCAATGTCATTCTTAACAGTCAATACATGCACAAGGTTCAACAGAAACACCTCAACTTAGGAGGAACATACCAACTGCCAGCCTAACACCGCTGCCACCACCGCCTGCATCACCTCCACTTCAACATTTATCACCATCAACTCAGACACCTACCAGACAACCACCCAACATCTCAAACAATCTCACCAGCAGTATTGTGTAGGTGCAGTTGTAGGATAAACTCCCAAATAAACCGTTGCTTTGTCTAACTTTCATCTGTGCAGAATTTGTGATGCTGAAGTTACTACATATGAAAGTGTTATTTATGTCCTGGATTTTGTTTAGCTTTAACATGTATTGAAATAAAATTTCCATTATGATATTGAACACATCTTCAAAATAACTAAACATTCCATTTGGATGACATAAAATGCATTAACTTGCAATTATTCAAAATAAAAGAAAGACAATATTGTTTGAATTTGTGTATATATATTTTATATAGTTAGAAAATGTTTGAGGGGGAATGCAAACATGTAGGGGGTGATCAAACAATAAAACACCTCAGGAAATGACAGAGGAATGAGTCTGTATACAAAGGGCTAAATTTTAAAAAGTCCATAGAGTAAAGAGAAAAATCAGTCTATAAAAATAATTATAGAATTTAAAAAGTTTGTAAACAAAGTCCACTATCCAAAATAATAATAATGTCACACCTCCAAACCATATGGGGTTTTAGATTCTGGGCTTGGGGGCAAAAGTTCCTGGACATCTGTATTTAAAGGCCTGGCTGTTGCAGCACCAGACATCCTACAGGAAAAAGAAAATACAAGGGGAAACAGGTATGACTAATGAACTTGAAGACCAGACAACAGGAGATGGAGTCGTTTTTTTTGGTTAGGCAGAGGAGATGTTAAACCTGCCATCAATAAGGTCATGAGGCCACATACAATACAGAGCTGTTCAGTGACCCATTCTTGGCGTATTTGGAACTCTCCAACTAAGTCCCGTCTATCCTGAGAGATCGATCCTTGAACCTCTCTGTTTGGCCACAGGACCTCATTTTAATTGGATAACAAGACATACTCTAGGGAAAGGGAGTGGGCTTCAACTAAATGCTCTGCAGCATCAGGGGCTAAAGAATCCTTTGACTGCTGCTATTGTTTCTGAGGGGGCACTTGGAGGAGTTGAAGTTTGTGCAGGGGGTGTAGGAGGAAGCCCTAATTGTATGGGGTCTCTAGAGTTAAGGAGGGGGTGGGTACAGGCCCAGGTGGTGGTGGGGCCTGCTCATCAAGCAACACTGGATAGTCTTCCTCAAGGACAGGTGGAGCCAAAATGTCTTCCTCCTCCTGGCATGTCTACATCCCCCACCTCCACAGTGGGATATACAGCCTCCACCCAGAGTCTTGGGATGATTGATCTTTTTGTCTTCGGTCGGGTCCATTCTCCCTTCTTGTGTGTGCTTCCTCCTCCTCACTGGCCGTGGATAGCTGTCATGCCTGCCTTTCAGCCGAGTATTTTTTTCTCTGCCTCGGGTTTTTCTCCAATGAGGGTTGACCAGCCCAGTCCACTAAATGGTAAGGTTAAAAAAATAAGACATTTTGTAATCTTATGTTCAATATTGCATGTCAAATCGAACTTATTTCAATGGGATATTACATGCCTAAACAGAAGAAATGGCATTGTGAAATCTTTACTAAACTTTCATCAAACCAATTTTTGTTTCCTAATTTTCACAAACTTTCAAATTGTAGGAAAATACTTTGATTCAGGTATTTTAGGAAGATAACGATTTATGCAAGGAGGGTTGTGTGTGTTTTTTAAAAGATGTTATGTAACATCTTCAACATATTGCTCATCTAGGATTTGAGTGTATTTTCACAACGCAAAAAGGGTTACTGTAGGATTATGTACTATTTTCACTTTTTGTGTAAACATTAAAAAAAATACTTTATTCATTTTGGGAATGTACATAACACCAGTATCACATAAACTTTGAAAATCTGGAAATGTTCCATATCCTACTTGTTAAAGTTGTGTTCTAAGTTATATTGTCACCAAATATAAAGTTTGAAAAGCATTTCCGTCTGTCATGATAAGATAATTAGTAACACAAACCATAAATACTACATTACATGCTTTTTAGGATTAGTAAACCTTTAGTCCTTTCACACAAATAACACAAGTTAAATACAACATGGAATATTAGAACAAAGCTCAGATTGAACACATGACTGGGCACCACTCTTTAATCTTGTGTGCTCTTAAGTGATTATATAAGAATAAAACACTTACCATCTGTCTTCTGATCAAATACTTCAAGCTGAGCATGGAGGGTCAGACAGGTTGCCCTCAGGACTCTCCTATACAGTGATGTATTGCGGGGGTACTGAGAATGTGGCTGGGAGGACACACACAGAATGTTCTGGGCACAACAATGAAGTGTATCCCAGCGAATCTGCCATTCTTTCTCCTAGCGACAGTGGACACCCACTGCACTTCGGCACATGCGGATGTTCAACAAAGTTTGGGCCCATTCTGCCGTGCTCAACTGGGTCTCTAGACCCCATAAAGCTGAGAGTACATTTGGAGAACCTCCTAAAAAGAAATCTCTAATTCTACATGAGTGAATTGGGGATCACTTTTATCTTTTCCCTTGGCCATGTTGGAGCTTTGAATGAAGAAAGAAGGAGGGAGGAGGCTGTTGTGGTAAACAGATAGCTCAGAGTGACCATGAAACGGCTGAGTTACTCTTCCTGTATGTAATCTCCTGTTTTTTGGGGTAGGTGGAGATCTCTGCCACACTCCAGAGATACCTGCTGTGTGTGGAGGGCAGAGTCGGCCTCATGTTGGGCAGAGACTGGTTTCTTCTCCACATGTGGAGAGCTCCTTCCAATTTGTCAAGCCCCCTGCATGTAAAGAAACTACCAAAACATATAGCAGAGATTGTTTCTGTATGTCAGCTATTTGTCAAAAGTAAGTTTTGGATTATGTATTTTCTAAAGCATGAGTGTACTATGTGAGCGCTTGTATTCAAGTGTTGTGAATGAAAAGTGTTTGGATGCTATAGAAAATGAAGTGTCAATTTATGAATGTGAATGGTTAGTGTTGAAATGTGTTTCATCTGCAGATGAGTGGTGGTGGACAGAACAATCATTCCTTGCATTATCAGATGTGTTTACCTGCATTAGGTTTAAAATAAGGGAATATTTGATTTTAAACAACAAAAAACGTGCAATAACATTAAAAAGAATATGCTTATAACTTTAAAAAAAATCTTATAAAACATGTTCATTTATTTTCCAATCCATTTCTACAGTTATATAGTGTCTGTTTATTTTCTATAGGAGTGTAATGCAGTACAGGTGGTTGGCACAGTGTGGTGCTGAATTTACTCAAAGGCTGAGGTACAATTACTATTGTTTTAGGTCTTTTTTGGTTAGAGCAACATTAGAAGTGCAGTTTGTAAATATCAATGGACTTATTATTTTGTGGGCAGTGGTTATCCCTCCCTAAACCCCTTCTTAATCCTCCACTAACCCCTTTTTACTTATCCCTAAAGCCCTCCTATTTTGTAGTCAGAGTTCCCCATTTCCCAGACACTTCCTTGTCCCTCCTATATTTAGTACAAAAATGTATGTGTATGTGTGTGGAGATCTTTGCAGAAGGGGCAGAGATCTTCATATAAAAAAGATAGGTGCAGCGGAGCCTGACTCCTCCATATGTATGTTTATGAATAGCATTTTGTAGTACATTAGTAATATTTTTGTAGTACTGCTAAATGTATTACAAAGTGCAGTTTGTGGGCAGGCTACTGTTGAAAGACATTTAGGACCTAAGTAATATTTGCAAAGAGAATTATTATTCTTAATACAGACACAATTTTCATGGTGTTTAGACAGAACATTGAAAACAGAAATATCGTAGGACAAAATTATGTGTCCAGTATATTGAGAACAAAAATATAGTGAAGGTAAGTTTCTATTGATGAGCACATTTTACAATGTACAACTCCACATATATGTACCTTGACAATATATATACACACACATATAAATATATATATATATATATATATATATATATATATATATATATATATATATATATATATATATATATACCAAAAACCCATGCCCCTTCCGATTGCTGGGGCCCTGCGGGAGTTGGCGTACTCGCCGGCAGAGCACGCCAGTAATTAAAGTCAACCGCAAAGTCCAAAGTAACATACGCTCTCGATAATCAGAAATCCACACCAGGTAAGATGCAAATAAGGGGTTTATTCCTCTCACAACATGTTTCGGCTCTCAAGCCTTGCTCACATGAAAGAAGGTGTAACACACAGTGTCTTAATAAAGAGTTGTTCAAAATAACATTATTAAACATCAACAGAGGACTGTCTGCTTTTCAGTGGCGGACATCTTGGAGTGATTATCACAGTGTATTGAATTACCAAAGCTACTAGTGCGTGTCCATCATCACATGTTCTAGTTTCATAAATGTAAAAATACGTCAAAGTAAAGACGAAAGCGAAAATAATGTCATCCCCATGCAATAAATGTACATGCCTGCTTTCATATTTGAATACAACAACAAAATACAATTGCTTAATGTGATGGTCGAATGACCTCCATTACCATGTATTCTCATTCCATGCTTAGTCGCAAAATGCGCTAATTCAACGCGCTCTTTCCTTGCGACTGGTTGACAAAATAATAAACATCAATCTTGCAGTATTCAAACAGTCTAGTCCTGCTATATGCGTATGTGCATGAAACAGTTACTATGTAAAATACACCTCCGACAGTTACTATGTGAAATACATTACTATACATATTTTTTGCCAGTTGGTAAAAACAGAGCTCTCTGACTGCAGGGCAGACTGAAAGGTAAAGATGCTACCGCCATGTAATTAGCTTCTCTCTAGTCCAAATGTTGTGACACAATGGATGAAGTGAAGTAGTGCTCAGTATCTCCGCATGTGGAGAAGGTGACCATGCCCGTGCAAGTGAATACAGTGATGGGCCTCTGCCAACTCATCTGTAAAATAGCAGAGATAAACAAACGGGTGAGTGTGATTAAAAAATTAAAAACAAGCTAAATTGTCATTCTAACATTTTGCAAATTGAAGAAACTTTATAGAAAATAATTTAGAAATACTGAGAAATGTAGTCCTTTGTACTCATGGGATAAAGACAGTAATTCATACAGTTACCAACAGGTCTCTGAAAGGAGACTAGAAAAATTAAAGAAACTCCTCAAAGAACTGGAGAAACTATACAAGGGAGAGGGAACTCAAATCTGATAACTAGGGTCAGAATAGAAAGGCTTATGTCCTGAGATGTATTTCCAACTCTTCGTCATGATTGAGTCCCCCTGGATCCTTGGTCTGAAACTGTATAATGTATTTAGATTCTCTCTGTCTTAGTCTCAGCACCCTATCACCACCCCTGGGATGCCTATTGATTTGTTCGAGGATGAAAAATCTCATTTCTGCTGAATTAGAAAAGTGAGTATCCCTGAAATGTCTAGCCACCGGGTATTTTTCATCTTTGTGGATGATGGCACGGTAATGTTCTAACACTCGTTTTTTGGCCATCAGCGTGGTACTTCCTATATACCACTTTTGGCAAGGACAAACTATCACATAGATGGCAAACGTAGTGCTACACGTCAGAAATTGGTTAATGTCCTTCTTTTCCCCGTTGTAATCAACCTGCTTAGTCAATGTACTGTTTTTACATGCTTTGCAGTGGCCGCAAGGGAAAAGTCCCTTGAGGCCATGTTGGTTTTTGATTGGATAATTCGTGATGTCGCTATGTACAAGCATATCCCTTATGGTCTTGTTCTTCCTATAGGTAATGCATTGTCTACTGGGAATGCTGTCTCCGATGATATTATCATTTTTTTTAAATCTCCCAGTTTTTGCTCACCGCTTTCTGTACTTGTCTGGATTCGGAGTTAAAAGTCATAATCAGACGTGTAGGGCCATCTAGATAATTTTTAGTAACTTTGTCTGCCAGTGTGTTAGTTCTACCTACTCCTTGAGCCCTTTCTACTGCTTTGCAAAGTACCCATTCAGGGTAGCCGCGTTCTCGAAATCTAGTCAGCATAGTGTGGCATTCCAGAAGGTATGCCCCATCCGTATTGCAGTTCCTCTTTGCCCTCAACAGTTCACCAAAAGGAATGCTCCACTTGAGGGGCTCCGGGTGACTGCTGAGGGCATGCAGGATGCTGTTTCCTGCTGTGGCCTTTCTATACAAGGACGTCGTGATTTTATTATGATTTTATTATCCAAAATAGTTATTCTGACATTCAAGTAGTCAACTGTAGTCTTGTTAATATTGTAAGTCAGCACAATGTTTTTATCATTGTCATTAAGTGTACTGACAAAAGATTTGGCTTCTTGCTCACTCCCCCTCCAAATGACGAACAAGTCATCGATGTAGCGCCAAACCTTTCTAATAGCGCTAAGTGATTGTCTTCGCTATCCATAGAGTTATACAAATTTATAAATAATATTTTGTTTCTCCCCGAGAAACTCTTTATTAAGACACTGTGTGTTACACTTTCTTTCACGTGAGCAAGGCTTGAGAGTCGAAACATGTTGTGAGAGGAATAAACCCCTTATTTGCATCTTACCTGATGTGGATTTCTGATTATCGAGAGCATACGTTACTTTGGACTTTGCGGTTGATATAAATATATATATATATATATATTCCACAACTCCCTTTTTCAAGGGAAATAAATCCGCACTCACTAAAAAGGCTTCTTCCCCAATCCTTTATTTCATTGTCGATACTCCAGCATTTCAAAGTACAACCAACGCGTTTCGCAACCAACAGTTGCTTGTTGTACTTTGAAATGCTGGAGTATCGACAATGAAATAAAGGATTGGGGAAGAAGCCTTTTTTGTGAGTGCGGATTTATTTCCCTTGAAAAAGGGAGTTGTGGAATATACGTAGCGGGGCTCTGCTTAGAAGTCCAAGCACCGGTGATAAAGAGCGCCATTGGACTGCGAAATCGAGCCAAAGCTGTGGATATATATATATATATATATATATATATATATATATATATATATATATATATATATATATATATATATATATATATATATTACAACAATCCCTCCACTTGAGAGGGGAAATGAGTCTCCACTCCATCCTTTTGTACAATGTTTTAATTTGCAATCAGCACGTTCTCAAAAGTTTTAATCCGATGCATTTCGGTCACTTCTGTGACCTTCGTCAGAGATGAGGTACAAGCTTCGCAGGTTAAGGCAGCAAACATTTTCTCCACACGGCCATCAGTTTTTGTAACACCCATTATTAATTGCTCCCTGCTGGGCGCTCCGTTTCAGTTAAGTGCAAGTTATTGTGGGATATGTAGTTCGCTACTTGCCTGTGAGCAGACCGCTTCAGTGCTCTCTCGGGACGCCCGTCCAATGTCCTTTTCAACATTAAACAGGACCCTTTACCACAGTCCAGTCCGTGGCATAACCTTGCACCCTGGCGTGTTTCCACATTACAAAAAAGGTTGGTCCTTCAATCGGGTGTACTGGCGCTCTTTGCAGGGCGGGGCGTGTCTCTTGAGTCGGACCCAGTCTCATTAAATTACAACAATCCCTCCACTTGAGAGGGGAAATGAGTCGCCACTCCATCTGTTTGTACAATGTTTTAATTTGCAATCAGCACGTTCTCAAAAGTTTTAATCCGATGCATTTCGGTCACTTCTGTGACCTTCGTCAGAGATGAGGTACAAGCTTCGCAGGTTAAGGCAGCAAACATTTTCTCCACACGGCCATCAGTTTTTGTAACACCCATTATTAATTGCTCCCTGCTGGGCGCTCCGTTTCAATTAAGTGCAAGTTATTGTGGGATATGTAGTTCGCTACTTGCCTGTGAGCAGACCTCTTCAGTGCTCTCTCGGGACGCCCGTCCAATGTCCTTTTCAACATTAAACAGGACCCTTTACCACAGTCCAGTCCGTGGCGTCACCTTGCACCCTGGCGTGTTTCCACATTACAAAAAATGTTGGTCCTTCAATCGGGTGTACTGGCGCTCTTTGCAGGGCGGTGCGTGTCTCTTGAGTCGGACCCAGTCTCATTAAATTACAACAATCCCTCCACTTGAGAGGGGAAATGAGTCGCCACTCCATCCGTTTGTACAATGCTTTAATTTGCAATCAGCACGTTCTCAAAAGTTTTAATCCGATGCATTTCGGTCACTTCTGTGACCTTCGTCAGAGATGAGGTACAAGTTTCGCAGGTTAAGGCAGCAAACATTTTCTCCACACGGCCATCAGTTTTTGTAACACCCATTATTAATTGCTCCCTGCTGGGCGCTCTGTTTCAATTAAGTGCAAGTTATTGTGGGATATGTAGTTCGCTACTTGCCTGAAAAAACAAAAGGTTTCAGGGACTTTATAGTTAGTTGGAGATTTCATTCATACAAAACCACAGAAATTCGGCCGTTATTGTTAGTAGACCTAACTATAACTTGCGCCCCCGCAATGCACTGCTGATGATGTCACATATTACTTCAAGTTGGGGGATTAAGTCCCCTTGATTCCTGAGGGTCCCTGGGGTCCAACTTGCCCACCAGGTACCTCCAGTAAGCACCACAGAGCTGCGTTGCAGAGAGGTGTAATAAGGGGCGGGCCTCAGACCACCTCTCTGCAAAGCAGCTCTGTGGGGCATACTGGAGGTACCTGGTGGGCTAGTTGGCCCCAAGGGATCCCCAGTATTTAAGGGAAATGAATTTCCCAATTCCCCCCCCCCCCCCCCCCCACAACTCATAAATCTTGCTCCGGGAGTTGGCGGTCCCCGGGGCAGCATTTATTCAGTGCCCCCGTGACCAGGCCCCCCCCACGCTTTTTTTAATTTTAAATTATTAAAATGAGCCCCTGGGAGGTGGCGGTCCCCGGGGCTGCGGGGGGGGGGGTGCTCTTGTTTAATGTGGCACACTAATATGCAGAATGATATTAAAACTGTCGCATTTAAATTATAGAACTGACAGATTCAAACATATTAACTTAACTATAGTGTACAAATATAAAAGTGGATTACTTCAACTTGGGGGAATTTATAGTCAGTTAATGAGCTCAAAGTAGCTGATTAAAATATGTATATAGCAAGAAAGAATTCCATCATTGAGATCGTTGTATTCGAAGAAAGTTAAATAATCAGTAAGAAACAATATTCAAATCATTGGTATTTACCAAGTTTTATGATTCCTGGATTTTTAGCATCTAAAGAGAACATGCTGTTTTGCATATCTAATATTTAATCAATAACCAAGTTTGATGCCGCTGGTGGGAAGACTGTGAAAAATATTTTTTTGAGTAATTAGTTAATCAACAATGTATGCTTTTTTTAACACATCTGTATTTCCAGATAATGAACAATTTAGTCACTTGCTACCGATATCAGTGATTTTTCCACTACTTAATCAGTTAATGGTAATCACCACACATATATATAATTGTAAGGGTATATGTTACCTATATAGGAATTGAAATGCAGAACTGCTGTATTGCCAGGTTTGTAGTCTGGTTGTTTCCTTTATAATGAACCAGTTCTTTATATTTATATCTCCTGTGTCTTTCCTTTAGCTCATTCGTTTGGTTTTCAATGTAGTATTAAAGTTAGGCCCTGTTTGGGAAGTAATTTAATTTAATTTCGATTTGGCCCAATTGTCTAACAGTGCGATGTTAAAAGAGCTGTCTAGGAGATTAGGTAACTGCTTTACTTGTATTGTGTGCTCTCTACTTTGCTGATTGTTATTTATTTTATATAGAGTATGAATAGTATGGGTAGTGAATGGCAGTTGTTATTACAAGACTTTTAGAGAATGCGATCCAGTTAGCTTGCTATCTGCCAGTCAATCCCTCAATGTTAGAGTTTGAGAATGTCTCAGCCTCTCGGAACGTTCTATATGCTCAGCCATGACCTTTTAATATTTTATTTCACAGTTATGGTTATTGCCAGTAAGATAACTACTTAGCCATGGAAGCTTTCCAAGAGTCACTGGACAAGCCTTCATTTTTTGTTGACTGCCTCCTTACCTCTTTCCTTCTGCCTTGTTCACTCTGTTAGACTTTGAGTGCTGATTACACTAATACGGTGTAAGAGTGAAGTTATTACTGAGCCCGGGTGGAGTTCGCACCGCGAAGAGGTAGAAAACCTCTGCAACGCTACGCGGAGTTCCATGAACATGCGGAGTTTCTTATTCCGCATGCTCGCAAGACGTTTCTGACATTCTGCAACACGGATTGCATGGTCAGGGGGAAATATCATGCGAACTTCACCACACAGTCACCAGTGGCGTGGCCATCTTGTTTTTCTGGTCTTTCTTATAGTTCTGGGGCCTGTTTTTGAATCCTCTCAATTCTTTTCAGTCCTTTTTTTCTAAAACTTTTTTTCTGATCTTTTTTATTTATTATCTATCCCTCTTTCTTCCTAATTGTATACTTAGCGTTTTTTTTCTACTTTTACTACGTTTTTGTACTGTTTTTCTATTACTTGCTTTTTAATTTTTTTATTTTCCTACTTCGTCTCCTGACTTTATTTTTTTACTTCAAAATTTCCTTTTCCGCCCCCAGAACCATGGCTAAGAGTAGTTCTAAGACCAAGATTGCGACCTGGAGCAGCCAGGAAGGGGTGCCGCCCCGGGCCTTATTCACGGGGGTGGAAGTGGCTGCTCTAGTTTTTTTTGTGCAGCGCCACCTCCCCTTAAACTTGGCAGCAGGCGGCAGGCCTGGTACAATCTATGGGATCTAGGAGTGACACCGCCGGCGGACGAGGGTGTGCCAGGCAGTGTTTTGCTGCTCTGGGGTCAGGCGCACCCACAACCAACTGACTCACCGGTAGTCCGACATCCTGGACCTGCTAGGTGTTGAGGCCATGGGGTTTGGTGAGTAGCTCATTTCTATTACTATTGTGTGTTCTGTTCTGTGTTATTGCAAATATTAATTTTTCCCAAATAGCAAGAATGCTGCTGCTGCTTACATGCAGGTAAGTTACATTTAAAAATCTTATATTATGCGATTGTTAATTTATTCTTCTAGGCCTGTGCTCAGTGCTATTAATCTTACTTATTTGCAACTTTGCGCTTGCTTGGGCTGATTATGTAAGAGAGGTTAGAGAACTTAAGTTAGGTAATGCAGACTAGAGAGACTTTCATTTGTCTGTCACTAAGATAGTGGTAGGTAGGTAGTTATAGTTAGTTACTTAGTATTAGTTGGTCATTTTTTAGCGGTCTGCATGACGCGTCCTCCATCACGTGCTGCTGACTCCTTAGTAGAACCTTTTGTAGTTTGTTAGTGACTGAATAATATAGCAACTCAGCATCAGCAACCAACCAACAATTTGGTGTATGCAATATGCATGTGTCCAGCTATGCATTTTTGAGGACTAAAATAAATGCAGACTTAGGGAACTGGCCCGTCAAAGGGGGTTGATTCATTGATGATTGCAAATGAGATCGGAACTTAAAAGAAGCAAATATAATTTTTGGCAATTCATTCCAAAGTCTTTGTAATAGGCGGGCTGGGTGGTACTTAGGTTTAGGATTCTGGAGTTGGAATGAAACAGTGGAATAATAAAGAGATAGGGTGGTCCTTGACCGCAGTACTAGTCTACCACTACTAGTCCATCGGATTAGATAGGTCAATTTTATTGCAATTGCCACTTCCTGTCAAAAAACATTTTGGAGCGATTTTTTAAATTTTTATTATTTGTTTCACACCAATCAATTTTTGTCTCTTTATTATTATGTCTTACATGATCAGCAACCAGGAGCAAGAAGACGACTGTGTCTGCCGAGGCAAGAGCTGGATGAGCCTCCCAGGATTGCTCCTCTACTACAAATGCCTCTGCAGCTAGCCCCAGTAAGTCCTCCTGTTGTTAATATTAATAATTATATTTCCCTAACCTTTACTGCACTTTATTTTTTCGAACTATTATTTCCGTTTTCTAATTCAATTTTTTTATCTATCTGTTTCTATATTGTTGTTATCCTTGCATTATCTACCAACTTTGCTATTTATATTTCTAGTGTCTAGGGTCTAGTATTTTTTTGGTCACTCTAACTGCCTCTGACTCTGTACCACTATTAGTCTGTCTGTAGCTTGCTTTATAATTTATTCTGTTTTTTCAGTCAGCTTTCCCTCTCCCCTTATATTTTGTGGACTGCTGTAAGATTCAGAGATGTCATTTGAGATGTCATCAGTGATGTCATCAGTGATGTTACTGGGCATGTCATGAGTGATATAAGAGAGCACATTGGTCTGATCTTTACTACTACATGTACTACTACTACTCTGCTGTGCAGATTGCATGCCCAACTAAGGTATTCTACGCATGTTTGTTATAAATAGAAGTCTTTATTTTACTCTCTTTCTCATTCTCAATCAGAAAATAAAATGATGGTCATGTTGGATACCCCAAAGTGGTGTATTTTACCTTTTTCTCGTCTAGGCCTTGTACTATTATTATCAGCAGTTGATTGTGAACAACTGATTACCATGCACCATGCCTGGAAGGAAGTATGAGGAGGAGGAGGGAACAATTATATTTTCCAACCGAGAGAGATGACTCAAGATGAGAGAAACCTCATGTCCAATTGTGCGCCCAGTTGGCCACTCTTTTTCTTTTTAAAAAGTTTTAAAACTCAGATTCACCAATAGCTCTAGCCACTGAGTCCCGTCCTTTGGGTTGTCCTCTTCTTGAGAGGCTTTACAAATATTGGCACCAACAAAATACCCAACCAGATATTTTATTATTTTTAATAGGATAGGACATACTGTCTACTCTACTCCCCGATTTGTACTAGTGATGTGTGTGGTGTATGTATGTATTGTATTTTCTATCTTGCTAGTGAAAAGAAATAAATAGGGGGAGGAGTATGTGGCATCCAAAAAATGTGAAATGTTTTTTCTAGGTGTACAGACCACCAGTGCTGGGGCCAGCGGGGAAGGCAACGCCAGCCAGGAGGGAGCAGATGTGGCAGCTGCAGCGGGTGAGCTAGCAGCAGTAGAGGGCGGTGGTAAGTTATATTCCTTACTTATTGACAATACACACTCGCTGCAAGGGTGTACACTGTACTGTTGAGAGGGACTAAGTTTTTGTGAACAACGGTTGAAGAAGACACCCTTTACTTAGCATTAGCAATAGCATTAGCAATAGCATTAGCGGCTGGGGTTGAGTAATTAATGGCCTCTCCTATCTAACTTCAAATCAGCTGGAAATGTTTTATGAAGAAGACTAAAACTTAGACAACCTTGATGGATAGGTTGAACGAAAATGGAAAGGATGGAAGGATGAAGGACGGGTGACATGTAAAATATGACTGGCAGAGAAGTATGCGTGGGTGAAGGAAGTGGGCCCGGGATGCATGGGTGGCTGATAAGATGCATGGGTGGTTGAAGGATGGGTGAAAGGTGAAAGAAAGGATACCTGCCTGGGGGGGGCGAGACTGTATGGGTGATAGGAAGGAATCCTTCGGAGGGTTTGATGGGTCAAACTCAAAGGCAAGCAAGGACACATGGGTGGCGGTTTGATAGTCATGTTTACTTTGAATGGATGGAAGCCTGGATGGTATTCAATCATAGCATAGGTGGAGACAACCACTGGATGAAGAGAATATTAAAGAAAAATAAACTATGGCAGAGTAGCAAACCCAAGGGTGAAAATAAGAAAATAAATAAAATAAAAAAAACACATAATGCTAGAAGAGCAATGCAATGGTAAATGGAAAAATCGCTGGGAAGAAACAAGGACTGTTTGTTTAAAAGGTTTTTGATTCAAGGTTGTATTGCAGAATACTCCCTTGACTCACAGTAGTTTGCAAGCACAACATATATATTGTGTATGTAGGTACCCATACTCACCCATTATCAATCTCCTCCCTCCGACTACGATGCCCACTCCCTACCTATGTCATCTCAACCATGTCAACCACGGGTAGCCTATCAGCTGCATGGTTACACAATCAATAGTAGTATCTGATGGAGCGAGATAGAGAATAACTTTTTATTCCAACTCGTGAAGTCATGCTTCCATAATATAAAATAATTCTATTAATGATTTGTGATGTGTTTGTATTAATTCAACTTAGATTAAAATTATTACACGCGGGAATTTTAACATATGTGCTCATAAATGTGCATTTCTGTTGCATCTTTTTGTTCGTGCAAAAATAATAGATTAATTTTGTCGTTCTGTCACGTTATAACTAACTGCAGCTGAATTTAAAAGTGGCATGTGCTTATTTTGCTTTCCTTGTCTATGTGATGTCATTCTACTCTCTATAGGTGCATAAAGGATTTCGTGGATTTTATGAAGAATGGTAGATATAAAATGCTGCTTTATTTGTTTGCTTTTTGCTAGGTAACATTAGACTAATGGGTGGGTTAAATAATTAGCTAATGGAGGGTGGAAACAGAATAAATAATATTTCTTACATTAATCATTTTCTTGTGTTTGTTTATATACTTGTGGCACTAAATTGACTGCTTTTGGGCCTAGTTTACTCGAGCTTACTAAAAAGATGAATTTAATTTCTGCACGGAGCACAAGATGTCCATTCCAAAGTTTTCCACCAAAAAGTTACACACGCTAAACAAAGATGAAGCTCTGACATTATTCTCGTCGGACGTGGCCAAGGCCAGGAACCGGCAGAAAGAACATTTGATAACTTGGCATCCGAGGAAGTGAAATGAAACCAGCGAAAAACTATTACAAAATTGTTGCAAACAGAGGAAGTCTTGGAGCTCGTACAATAAAGACAATGATCACAAAGAATATGACGGAATTGAGAGTTTGAAATATGGGGTGACATGTCACTTGTCATTCACGAACCAATAGGACATCGACTTTTGCAGAAAGTTTTACTTTTACTTAGATTAGCTAGCGCAGAAAGGTATAAAAATCCATGCCCTGTGGATGGGTTACGCTGCTGCTTTCTAACCTTTGGATGAGGGTGTCGTGCTGACGAACTTTACTTGGAGCACGTAAGAAACCTCAAGACTTTACTTTATTTTCATCTATTTAGCTTAGTTAGGGACTTAGGTTTTCAAAGATGCTAAATTAATACTTTCATTTACAAAAATAAATGTTGCATTTTATAATGCTTTATCTGCAATGATTCTAATAAAAATACTTTTAATAAAAATTACATTTATGGAAATAAATAATAACTAATAAAATCTTACTTTTGAAAACAAGCTGGTCTTGTTATTTCGGAGGTTCAGGTTACTATTAGTTAGATTCAATCGCCATATGTGGCTTAATAAATAGTTAGGTTTGTTAATATGATGTTTTTTATTTACCGCGGTTGTATATAAATGTATATATATTGTGAATAGGTTAATTAGGCCACATGAGTCAGTTGGTCAAAATATGTCATGTTTGATTAATGGGTCCATAGATTTGAGTAGTGATTTTTAAAGTAGGTTGTGAAGTTGGGTAGCGTAGTTTATGACATATTTCCTATAGGCCGCTGGATCAATTCTTCTGGTAGCAGATATTGATGGTTGCTATGGTAACCAATATGATATGGTATTGATATAGGATCGATGTTTAACATATGTTGAGTTTGTTTCCGTGCTATATGTGAGTTGTACCGGTACAGATAGTGTGATGAGAAGGTAGTCACACAGTACATTTGATCTGTTTCAGAGTAGTGATATCGCCGTGTATCACAAGTGTTGTGGCCGTGCAACACATGCTAGGGCTAGGTGTGAATGTTGTATAGTGAGAATTATCTAAGAAATTTGAACAGCATGAGAATAGGGACAGAGAGCCTGTTATAAAACTCACTGTGATAAAAGTATTGGTATATATTCGAGCTTAAGTGAAGGATAGGATAACGTCGGTATATGATTATCTATAAACAGGTGAGAGTCCTGTAGGGATAACATGTTTTATATCTATAAACAGGTGAAAGTCCTGTACGGATAACGTCGCTTATTTTATTAACGGTGCATGATATCTATAAACAGGTGAGAGTCCTGTACGGACTTCATGTGTGTTTGATATCAGGGTTTTTTCCGTTTGAAAGTGTGTAATTGTTTTGTAATTATGTTCAAGTCGAACTTTTGAATAAGTCACTTAGTTGTGCATTCTGAGGGAAATAAGTTCATGATTACTTGTTTAAAGGGTAGAGTAAAAAGATTACTTTATCGGCGAATGTATATTCTGTGAGAATAGCGTCGTCTATTCCACGCAAAGAATTCTTGAGTGATTGAAATTCTATCACTTATTAGAGAAACAGACAGATGAGTCTTTCTTGTCGTTGTTAAAATTAATTTTCATCGAAAAAGCGTTCTTAAAATGGCGCTGGGAAAAGATTTTGTGAAGGAGGGGTGAGCGCTGAGAGTGAGACGCGAGAAACCGCAGCTGCTGTGTACGTCACAGGGTCGCGCTGTGATTGGGTGATATACGTCACGAGCTGTGATCTGATTGGTTCTTGTATCTCTGACGAGCTGTAAGCTGATTGGCTCATCAGGAAAACTCCAATTTTATTGGTTGAGCAAAGTAGTGACGTAGCTCAACTCTTATAGGCTTGTTGGTGTGTTTCGCGCAAGGATTGGCTGACATTTCGGAACATTCCGGAAATATCTTACGAACAAATTTATTAATTGGATTTGAATTTTTAAAATGAGTTATCATTTTAGACATGTTGAGAAAAAGCCTACGATGCTTCAGAAACTTAACATTTTTATTTCACCTGACAAGAAAATAAAAACGCGAGGTGGTAAATTACTTCATAAATATAAAACGCCTGCAGCATATATGGAAGGTGAATATGGTTATCATACTGTTTTGTGGTTTGATATTTGGAAACACTACACAAAGGATGATGGTGTTTTGGCTTGGCCCGACGATGGTTCATTTAATGTAAAGGTTTTAAGAAATTTGAGAGAAAAGATGAACGCTCTTGTACCAAAGCCGAGACCTACTCAATTTGAAGCTTTAGTTGAATGGGAAGATGAGATGTTTCAAATACAAAGAGAAGCAAATGGTATTAAAAGACTTCCTAAAATACCAAGCTATAGAAGGGAAACGCATGAAGACAGAATGAGAATGTGGAGACAGGGAAGCATGAGTGATGGACTCTATTTAATTAGAGAAATGGTTTTAGGATCTCCAGGTGAAAAAAGATCTGAAAAGAAAAATAATATTCTTATAGAAAGTGAGACTGAAGATGCAGTTTTAGAAGAAATTTTTACTTCTAATAAAAGAAATGAACCTTTGAGACCTCCTCGATCATGGTCTACTCCGATGGTTTCTACTGAGACCTCACCGAGTGCACCCCCAATTAGTGAATCTTCTAAATTATATCCGAACAATTCTGAATCTCTTGAAACTCCAGAAAAATTTGAAACTGAAACAAATACTGATGTTTGTATTGGAGGTAGACATTTTGCGTTAATTCCAAAAGAAAGGGAAGCTCCTAAAAATTTAATGAGAGAAATTAGAGATGAAGAAGTTGAAAATCCTTCTGAATATTTACGATCAAAAGAAGAATTAATTCGGCAAATGACAAAAAGTATGGAAGCTGTGACAGTTCCAGTAACGATTGGTCCTGTTCAACCTATTTTTGAAAAAAGGGAAATTAACAAGCCAGGTTTAACAATTCCTCTAAATGCAGAAATTCAAAGGGTTGCTGAAAAATTTTATTCCGATATATCTGAAATTAATTCTGCAAAAACAAGAATGCCAGATTTAACTTTCAATGAAGGTTCTTTTTCTAAATCACCAATGGGTGCAGAATCTGATGTTGGAACTTCTGATTCTAGTAGGTCAAATTCTAAACTTGATGTTGCAAAATTAAAAGCAAATTTGGAAGAGTTAATAATTGGTACAATTGGTCCTGACAGTTTAAAATGTTATCGTGATGATGAACTCCTGTTCATTTGCAAGAGTATTCAATGGAAAACAAAAAATAAATATGATCAGTTAGAAGAACTGGCAGCAGAACTTGAAATTGATTTGAACAGGCAAACGAATTTTGCAAAACATTATAGATTAGATTTTACAGAAAAAGATATTGAGACTTTAATTCAATGGGAAGAATATTGCATATAAAAGATTTAATCATTTACATCAAAAGACTAGGGGAATTGAGTAAATGGAGAGTGAAATAGACAAGAAAGAAGGAAGATGAGAAATTAGAGAAATTGTCAAAACAGTTTCCAATGAGAGAGATTGCAGGTGGAGGGTATGTTCACGTCCCTTGGTCAAGACAGGATATTTTACTGTTTACTAATGACTTTCCAAGATTGAGAGAAAAGCCTGTTGAATGGTACCGACAGGTAGACAGATTCATCAAAGTCTCAAAAGTTCTGTGGATTGATATGGATGGATTCTTTGACATTGTTGTGCTATCAGATCTTTGGACAGAATGTAAAATAGCAATAAGTTGGCCAAAAGAGGAACCAGAGCGAATTAAAGAAACAGGTGCCCCAGCCCTGATAGTAATGGACTTTTACGAAAAAGTGATTTACTGGTTAAAAGGGAAAATTCCACCAAAAGAGGTTGACTGGGTTAAAATAGACAGAACAAATCAAGAACCAAAAGAATCAGTTCATTCATTTTATGAAAGGTTACTATTAGTTTTTAAACAATATAGTGGCTATGAAAAATTAGATGAAAAGGATATGAGCCATTTCATCTATAGATTTGTTTATGGTCTTAGATCAGAAATTGGAGAAATGATCAGGAATAATATTGTCGGATGGCATTCACTTTCTGTTGATGACATTTTGAGAAAAGCAAAATACTGTAGTGATGAGTTAGAAGTGAAGCAAAAGAAGTTGAAGGAAAAAGCAATGTGGGCTCAAGTAAAAGTGGCTGAGCAACAAATTGCTAATCTTGGAAACAAAAATATAAATTTTGTTCAAAATCAGAACCAGAATCAAGGACAAGGAAAATTTAAATTTAATATTAACAGAAAATTTAATACGAAAGTTGAAGAACTAAAACAGAAATTACCTTGTTTTAATTGCGGAGAGATTGGACATTGGAGAGATGAGTGTAAGAAACCACCCAGAAATTTAAAAAGTCAATTGTTAAATCCACAGATGCAGAATGATGTTGATCTGCAGCGACAGCTACAGTTACAACAGAATTTAAATGATCTGAATCTTCAGCGACAGCTGCAGCGTCAGTTGAATCACCAGGAAAACCAAATACCATAGCCTCCTTTTCCTAATTGTGGGGGAAGTAAAAAATATAATCCAAGTGTGAGATTTCAAGGAGATGATCAGGTAATAAGGTCACAAAGACAAATTGTGCAAAATGCTTCAGGACAGTTTCTGTTGACTGAGCAACAAGGAGGTGATTCTGATGACTGCTTCTGACGGTGCCCGAGAGAGGGGGAAGAGTGTGTGATTGGAGCCACTCTTGAGGTTGACCAGTCTGGTCCATTTGTAAATGGGAAAGTTAATGATGTAGACATCACTTTTCTTGTGGACACTGGTGCTACCCGTTCTACTGTTAGATCAGTGGAAATTGAAAACCTACCTCTCTCTGGGGAAACCATCCAAGTAGTCGGAGTAAGTAATCAACAGATCAAAACGGATTTAACTGATCCAGTACCAGTAGAGATTGGAAATTTTAAAGACAAACACAGATTTGTGGTTTGTAACAGTAGTCCAGTGAATTTGTTGGGAAGAGATATATTGTGCAAAATGAATTGCAGAATATATTGTTCTCCTGAAGGAGTTGAATTACAAACAATGGAGGAAGATGGTTTGTACAGAATGACAATGATGTTAGTGGAAACAGAGGAAACAAAATTGTTTTCTGCATTTGAGAAAGAAAATTTACCAGAAGAGCTCAAAGAAACAGTAAAGGCTGAAATTTGGGATTTGACTGGAAATGAGATGGGTCTGATGAAACATGTTGATCCAGTCAAAATTACAGTGAAGCAGGGAATAGAGTTTCCAAACATTCCTCAGTATAAAATGAAAACCGAGACAATTGAGGGTGTTATTCCAGTAATTGAAAAATTTATTAAACAAGGTGTTTTGAAAGAAATTGAGAGCAGTCCTTGTAATTCACCGAATATGGGAATCAAAAAATCAAATGGAACGTATAGAATTGTTCAGGATTTAAGAAAAATTAATCAGATTGTTGTTCCATGTTGTCCTGTGGTTCCAAACCCAGCAGTAATTTTGTATCAAATTCCACATGATGCGGAATGGTACACTGTAATTGATCTTTGCAATGCGTTCTTTACTGTGCCATTGCATCCAGAGAGTCAGGAAATTTTCGCTTTCAGATTCCAGAGTAGGACCCTCGCATGGTGTAGAATCCCTCAAGGGTATACAGAGAGTCCTTCTATATTTAATGAGCTGTTGAAGAGATCTTTGTAAGATCTAGATTTACCTGGCAGGTCAACATTGGTGCAGTATATCGACGATTTATTGATTGCTGCTAAAACAAAGGAAAATTGTGTGACAGACACTATAATACTTCTGAACCATCTGGCAGATGAGGGACATAAGGTGTCTCCAGCAAAATTGCAGTTTTGTAAACAAGAAGTGAAATATCTTGGTGATAGAATTGCAAAAGGAAAGAGACAAGTGACAGTCGAGAGAATTAAAATGATTCAAGCAATGCAACCTCCAAGAACACAAAGACAGGTCAGAATGTTTCTAGGAATGGTTGGTTACTGTCGACAATGGATAAGTGGATTTTCGGTAATTGCGAAACCACTACAAAGATTGACAAAGTCAGATGTGAGAGATCCAATTGTTTTAAATGAAGTAGAGTTGGAATCTTTTGAAAATCTAAAAAGAAGTTTATGTGAAGCTCCAGCTCTAGGCATGCCAAATTATGAGAAAGATTTTGAACTGTACTGCAGTGAAAGAGAAGGATGTGCATTGTCTGTGTTAATTCAAAGACATGGAAATCTGAAAAAGCCCATTGCATATTTTTCTGCAGTTCTTGATCCTGTTGCAAAAGCCTTACCAGGTTGCTTAAAAGCAGTTGCAGCAACAAGTGTCAGTTTGGAGCAGAGTGAGGGAATCATAATGGGATTTCCTGTGAAAGTTTTTGTGCCTCACTCAGTTGAAATATTACTGACGAGAGGTAAAACCCAACATTTAACGAGCAGCAGGTTAACTAAGTATGAAAAAATCATTCTAGGAGCAGACAATGTCTCGATTGCGAGATGTGTGAATCTGAATCCTTCCACATTGTTACCTGATTCTGAAATCATTGATGAAAATGACGTGGAACATGAATGCTTGGATGTCATGGAGTATTGCACCAAGCCTAGGCAGGACATTAAAGATGTACCTTTGCCTGAATCAGATTTTGTCTACTTTGTGGATGGCTCTTGTCTGAGATCAGAGGGAGGTGTTTTAAAAGCAGCATACTCGGTTTGTACAGTTGCAGATGTCGAAGAAGCATCATTTCTTGAAGGAATTCGTTCAGCACAGGTGGCTGAATTAATTGCTTTAATTCGTGCTTGTGAAATATCAAAAGATTTGAGAGTTACCATAATAACTGACAGCCAGTATGGGTATGGAGTTGTGCATGATTATGGACAACTCTGGTCTCAGAGAGGCTATTTAACTTCAGCAGGGTCACCAATTAAAAATGCAACATTTATAAAGAGATTGATCGATGCCATACAATTACCAAAAGAGATTGCTGTAGTTAAGTGCGCAGCACACAGAAAAGGTGAGGATTATATCACCAAAGGCAATGCTTATGCAGATGAGGCAGCTAAGTATTGTGCAAAGAATTGTCGTGCATACAATCGGGAAAGAAGTAAGGAATGTGATTCAAATTCATTAATGCTAACAACAGTAGTGGAAACATGGCAGGAAATCAGGGACTTGCAAAATGAAGCTGATGATGAGGAAAAAGACACGTGGTTAAGAGCAGAATGTAGACCACGTAATGAGGATGGAGTGTGGACTTACAAAGATGGCAGAATAGTTTTACCAAATTGTTTGATTGCTGACATGGCCAGATTGTATCATGGCCCAGCTCACATTGGAAGAGATTCCATGGTCAGACTTTTTAGAGAGACTTGGTTTAATACTAAATTTAGAACAATTGCAGAATCTCTATGTCAGAGGTGTTTGACTTGCCAACAAATTAACCCAAAGAGAAAATCCATTGTGGGTACAGGAATAATAGGTCGAGAGGGTGGTCCTTTCACTAGATTACAAATGGATTTCATTGAAATGCCTTTACACAATTGTCTGAAATATGTTCTTGTGATTGTTTGTTTGTTTTCAAGATGGGTAGAAGCATTTCCTACACGTCATTGTGATTCAGTTACAGTAGCAAAACTGCTACTTAGAGAAATAATCCCAAGGTACGGTTTTCCAGTCACTATTGAGAGTGATGGAGGAAGCCATTTTGATAACAAACTTTTGAAATTAATTTGTGAAGCATTAAACATTGAGCAGAAAATACACTGTGCATACAGACCAGAAGCATCTGGAGTGGTTGAGCAGATTAATGGAACGATTAAGAATAGAATTGGAAAAATGTGTCTAGAAACAGGTGTAAAGTGGACAGATGCCCTTCCACTTGTTTTAATGTCTCTGAGAAGTACACCAGATAAAAAGACAGGTTTGAGTCCACATGAAATTAGTATGGGCAGAGTCATGAGACAAGCTTTTGTACCAGTAGGCAAATTGTTGAGTATTAATGACAGTGCTATTTTGGAATATTGCAAGAGACTGTCTGACGTAGTGACTTCTGTGTCTAATCAGGTGGGAACTGAAGTACAATCAGATGAAAAAGTACAGACTCATGATCTGAAACCTGGAGATTGGGTCAGGACAAAAGTACATCGAAGAAGAAATTGTCTAGTTCCAAGGTGGCAGAAACCTAGACAGATAATTCTAGTCACGACAAATGCAGTGAAATGTAAAGGATTGAAAAGGTGGATTCATCCTAGTCATACTATTCCAATACCTACTCCTGAAAATTCTGATGATGAGAGTGATTCAACAGAAGATTCAGATTCTGAAGTAGAAAGTGGAGGAATTCCAGATTCTGAAGATCGACAAGGAGGTCGACATCTGGAAATTGTACCTGTGAATGGAAAGTTGACGAGAAAAGATTTGGAAATTATTGAAGTAGACTCTGAGAATGAAGAAAATCTGCTAGAAAAGAAATTAGTAGAAAATTCAGTCAAGAAAATAAATGGAGTAAATTCTACTGAAAATTTTGAAGACCGAGAAGCTGAAACGATAGAAATTTCTGACCAGGAGAGTATCGAAAAGCAGGGAAAAAGCTCTAAAAGAAGGAACAGAGAACCAGAAACTGGGAAGTTGAAGGTAATTGAAGAGGAGGAAGAAGACGAATTACCAAGTACCAGTGATGGAAGACAGAGTATAGTTCCTAACAGAGTGAGACTGCCGATTAGAAAAGTTCCTGTGTCAAGTATTGACATTTCTGACAGCGACTCTGGAGAAAGTGACGTGGATGGTCAAAACGGAAGTGTGAAGAAAAGATCTTGGAAGTTAGAAACAAATGTTTCAGAACCAAAAAGAAAAATATTGAGGAAAGGTGATTTGTGGCCAAGAGAAAATGGAAAGTTAAGAGTCAGGTGGACGAAATTACTAGTCAAAAGGAGCCTGAAAAGAAAGCTGAAAGAGGGAGAAAAATAGAAGTAGTGACTAGAAAAACTAAAAGAATTATAAGGCCAAATCAAAAATATAAATCTCCTGAGTGGACGTACCTGATAATTCCCCCTGTTATTGAAATAAATAGCAGTAGTCAGGAAGAAGAAATTGAAGAAATTAGTGACAATGATTGAAATACTGATCTATTAAAAGACATTTTAATTTTCATTTTTGGGCAAAAGGCCGAAGAAATTGTGTTAGGTGACACAAGGTCGAAGAAAATTTGTTTAGTTGGAAAAATACTTGTGACATAAGGTTGAAGAAAAACTGTTAGAGGATTAAAAAAAAAAAAATAATCTTTTAAAAGGGGGTTGTATATAATTTTTCAATTTTTCAATTTTAAACTAATCTTTTAAAATAACGTTATGGAACGGACTACTTCAAATTGTTCAATTTTCAAGAGATGCTGAAAGATGACTCTGGTGTGTGTGCTCATGTTAATTCTGCTCTGGATAGTTTTAGCTATTATTATTCCTTTTGAAATTAACAAAGACTTATACAAAGCCAATATGACAAGCAAAGCTTCAGTTAGTCAAAATAAACATAGTGCAACAAGCAAAGTTATTGATCATAGACCTGAAATTCACCAGGACAAATCTATTAGTGATTTTTCAAGCAATACATTTACAAGGCTTTTAGGAGAATATGTTAAAGTAATGGATGCTAAACATTGCTACGTATGCGTAAAGTTACCTGCTTCTGTTTCTGAGGGAGTGACATATAATATGCTTCCTCTTACATATGGTATAACATGTAGTGTGTTAGCTAGCTTATTTTATCAAACCGGACGTTTAGAATACTATTATTCAAATTTTGATGAAATTTTTGCTAATTTGAAAATTGAGAGTGTTTTAAATAAACATAGAAAAGCTAAACAGATGAGGGAATTTTTCCTTGTCACTAACGAACTCACCTATGAGTATGCTTACAAGAATAATTTAACTTGCAAATTAAGTACTGAAGGAAAGAATTTCCTGAATCTAGTAGAGGAGAGAAGAGCGATTTATAAAAGAAATGAAATAGTTAAACAGACTAAATCTAAATTCTGGCAAAAAGAGGATGAGAAGCTTAATGGCAAAACTTTTGATAATGTTGCAATTCACATAGACAAACCAATTAGTGGTAAGCTTTGCATTAGAAGAGACAATACACTTTTTGATAATTATTTTGTGGGTGCTAGCAATTGTGAAGACACTTATCAGATCATGGGAGGTTGGGGATTTAAAGGTGGCAAGGATCCAATTTTTCCTGGGATTTACTTTGTTTGTGGTGACAAGGCCTACTATAACCTCCCAGACCACTGGTATGGGACTGTTTTGTTGGAATTGTTTTCCCAAAGATATTTCACGTTGACAGAAATACAGAAGGATTGTTCAAAATCAATAATCATGTAAATAGGTATAAAAGAGAAAGTTTCACAGAAATTTTGGGAGATATTTTTGAAGCAGTGATACCTTTAGTGGGTATAACCCTGAATGCAGGAAGAATCAGAAAATTATCCACAATTGTTGATAGATTATCAACTGACACAGCAGATGGTTTTCAATTAGTGAGTGTTGAGGTCATTGCAATTAGATCTATGGTGATGCAAGATCGCCTTGCTCTAGACATACTCCTAGCAAAAGAGGGAGGAGTCTGTGGCATTTTACATGTGCAACATTGTTGCACCTACATACCTGACGAAAGTAAGAATATTGATATGTATATTAAGAACATTACAGAAATGCATTCAGAAATAGTTCCATTAGAAGAGGAAGATTTCTCAGAAAGACATTCAAAAAGATTTCAAGCTATTAGAACCTGGTTTCAAGAAATAGGTGGTTCAGTTCTTGGCAAGATTTTGGCACCTTTGATTGTGATAATATTTATAATTGTTCTGACAAAAATTGGTTGTTTATTGCACAAGAGAAAGAAACACATGAAAGAAAAGAAAAGAATTTATAAAATCAAAAAGGAACAAGAAAGGGAGATTGAGTTACAAGAATTACACAGAGCCCGATATGACACTTGCAAAGATTTTGCAGAGACAAAATTTTAGAAATACTAACTCAGATGAATTTGAATCAATTTTCAAGAAATCAAAATTTCCAAATTTTTGGGTGTGGTGTGGTGATTTGTTAATCACCAGATGAGGGAGTTGATGGAGCGAGATAGAGAATAACTTTTTATTCCAACTCGTGAAGTCATGCTTCCATAATATAAAATATTTCTATTAATGATTTGTGATGTGTTTGTATTAATTCAACTTAGATTAAAATTATTACATGCGGGAATTTTAACATATGTGCTCATAAATATGCATTTCTGTTGCATCTTTTTGTTCGTGCAAAAATAATAAATTAATTTTGTCGTTCTGTCACGTTATAACTAACTGCAGCTGAATTTAAAAGTGGCATGTGCTTATTTTGCTTTCCTTGTCTATGTGATGTCATTCTACTCTCTATAGGTGCATAAAGGATTTCGTGGATTTTATGAAGAATGGTAGATATAAAATGCTGCTTTATTTGTTTGCTTTTTGCTAGGTAACATTAGACTAATGGGTGGGTTAAATAATTAGCTAATGGAGGGTGGAAACAGAATAAATAATATTTCTTACATTAATCATTTTCTTGTGTTTGTTTATATACTAGTGGCACTAAATTGACTGCTTTTGGGCCTAGTTTACTCGAGCTTACTAAAAAGATGAATTTAATTTCTGCACGGAGCACGAGATGTCCATTCCAAAGTTTTACACCAAAAAGTTACACACGCTAAACAAAGATGAAGCTCTGACATTATTCTCGTCGGACGTGGCCAAGGCCAGGAACCGGCAGAAAGAACATTTGATAACTTGGCATCCGAGGAAGTGAAATGAAACCAGCGAAAAACTATTACAAAATTGTTGCAAACAGAGGAAGTCTCGGAGCTCGTACAATAAAGACAATGGTCCCAAAGAATATGACGGAATTGAGAGTTTGAAATATGGGGTGACATGTCACTTGTCATTCACGAACCAATAGGACATCGACTTTTGCAGAAAGTTTTACTTTTACTTAGATTAGCTAGCGCAGAAAGGTATAAAGATCCCCACCCTGTGGATGGGTTACGCTGCTGCTTTCTAACCTTTGGATGAGGGTGTCGTGCTGACGGACTTTACTTGGAGCACGTAAGAAACCTCAAGACTTTACTTTATTTTCATCTATTTAGCTTAGTTAGGGACTTAGGTTTTCAAAGATGCTAAATTAATACTTTCATTTACAAAAATAAATTTTGCATTTTATAATGCTTTATCTGCAATGATTCTAATAAAAATACTTTTAATAAAAATTACATTTATGGAAATAAATAATAACTAATAAAATCTTACTTTTGAAAACAAGCTGGTCTTGTTATTTCGGAGGTTCAGGTTACCATTAGTTAGATTCAATCGCCATATGTGGCTTAATAAATAGTTAGGTTTGTTAATATGATGTTTTTTATTTACCGCGGTTGTATATAAATGTATATATATTGTGAATAGGTTAATTAGGCCACATGATTCAGTTGGTCAAAATATGTCATGTTTGATTAATGGGTCCATAGGTTTGTGTAGTGATTTTTAAAGTAGGTTGTGAAGTTGGGTAGTTTATGACATATTTCCTATAGGCCGCTGGATCATATCTCACGTTGTCCCATATATAATCATTCATATCAGATATCATCTTCCTTGTTGTAGTAGTCAGGGTGAAAGTAACATTGAGCAGTTGCCATTGATGTACCAGAGTATGGCCATAATAGAAAAATAAGATAATTGCGTAGTTGTAGATTACAGCTGCCCCACCTGCAGACAGTAGTCAATAACGTGAGTCTGCGACATGAGTATATCTGTCTAGGGTGCAAGCTGACTCAGCTGGCATGCCCACAAGGTTAATTTAGCTAAACAAGAGAGAGAAGAAGAATTGTCTACTCCATAGTGCCTAGTAATGCCTGAAACTCCACAAATGTTGTGTATAATTAATTTTGTGTTACTGTTTTGCTAAGAGTATAGGTTACAATTATCTTTTTTCTTTCTTGATATAGCTACTCCTTCCTAACTGAAACAACCAAACAGGAAGGAGTTAGCGGCCATGGCTCGGCAACGATAGCTGTAGGCCATCCATGAGGAATATAGGTGGCTGGTGGTTCTGTCAGATGAGGAGGCGACAGCAGCTGCAGCTTCCTCCAATGCCCAAGGCCCCCCAGTGCCTCCAGTGGTACAGAGCCGTGGTCTGGCAGCCGCCCGCCGCACTTCTTTAAACACTGCTGCCCACCCCTGTTCATGCAACTGCAAGACATTTTAGTAGTGCATGCTCCTCTAGATGGCACGCCCAGAGGAGCAGATAAACACTCTGGAGAGGAAGATGCGCCAAGCCCACCGCTAGACCTCCATCGCCTTGCCCCTTTGTAATCTTTTTTGGGGTGGGTGGGAATTGGGCGTTGGGGGTTTTTTATGGACATTTTAATTTGTGGACATTGGACTCTTAATGATGGACATTGGTTGTGGTTAGAGTGTCAGGAATCGTTCCTGCATCCACTTTGATAACGCGCCTGCCCAAAGAACTACATATCCCAGAAGGCCGTGGGAGGCATTCAGGGGTTATTACGGCGTCCATCACGCACGCTCGTGTGCGTAATTCTTTTCCGTTTCCTGCAGTCCGGCCCGGGGGATCCCAAGCTGAAGGACTCCAGTAGAGAACATTCCGCTTTTCACCAAGGCTTGGTGAGTAATCGGAAAACTTGACACGGGTGGGAAAACTCCCCGTACACCATTGTTGAGCGATATCAGCGCGGATGCGCTTGTTGTCGCGTTTATTGAAACATTTATTTGATAAGGCGGTGGAGGTTAACCGCTTCAACCCTGGGCTCAGGGGTTTGTTTTCCTCACAGTACATTTGAACCGGACAGCAATTACTTTTGGTTTTAACGCATATGCGTGCCCTGTTGTTTAGGAAGCTTGAAAGGTCCACGGAGAATACAAAGAACAGGCGGCGGTTATGCTAACATAGTGGAAGCCTTGTTCTCCGGGGTTATTCTGTTTGATTTATATGAAAGCATAGTCAGCGGTGACGTAACCGCAGAATTAGGTTGTTTTCTGACACTTGGTGGCTGGTCATTCCTGTGGATAGGGCGGCGGTATGCTACACCGTGGAAGCCCATCCACTTAAATCATTGATTTAAAGGAAAAACACCCTTCTAAGTAGGAGTGCTGTTTAATTTCAAAGCTTATAGGACTTATATTCTGCCTAGATGTTCTATGCTGCATTCCTTGTCCCCTAGAACCGGTTAGCTAATATATATATGTCCTTTTTGGTTAAGCAAGGTATATTGCCTATAGGTTCTAAATTACTCTTTGCTCTTGTGTGCATTAGATGGTATCGTTTGGAGTGCTCTATTGAGATGGATGGTCCACGTAGAGTATGCTGTTCCAGTTGATATCCAAGGTATGCAAGGGTTCTTTAGCAAGACTTAATGAGAGTAGATTTTCATAGTTTATGTGTTCTGATCTTCTGCTCTTCTTCTTTTAGGTTCTCTCCCCCGCTGTTCTGGCCCTTTTTTCCCTCACCTGATAACCCTGCAACTCTGTCATATTTATATTCAGAGTTCAGGGATGTCTGGAGGTGGACCCCATATAGCATCATCCAGATCCTGAGGAGTGCTGGTTCTGACATAGAGAGAGGGCTGGGTCAGGTGTTGTGGGTTTTTTCATTATAGTTAGTTTATTTGTTATGGGAATACATTATTTATAGTTTACATATGATGTAAATCTTTTGTTTGGGGGTTACTCTTTTACTTCAAACTGTTTCCTTTGCTGCACCAGGGCAGCAGCCAGTTTTTAATTGACTTCTGCCGATAGTGTAACACACCAACAGGTAGAGGTGGTATCCTCACTTGTCTTACTAGTACTGTCAGACTCTCCTCCTAGTCTATGCAGTCTACAATTAAACCCCTATGGACTCAGAAAGGTGTGGGTGTGTAAATTAGTTAATTCATTTCTATAGTATTATGCCTCTCCCAAACTTCTTCTCTTACCTGTGATTGATGTTTATTTATACGTAGGCAAAGCGATGGCTGCATGGTGATGGTTTGGTTTTCGAAGGTGCCATGGTGGGAGTAGTAGAAGTAGACACTGACAGTAGCATTTGCAGCAAAATAAAATGAGACAGGCAGTCACTTCAGGGAGACTCGGGAACAAGTAGTTAAAGTAAGTACAGAACACATGAAGACTGCCAAACAAGAAACCATGATGATGATAAGCAATGCTAAAGTAAAATAAACCAGAATGCCTGGAGGGCTAGCCTTGTACAAGTTAAAAACTGAAGTCGACATGAGCTATGATGAAGCAGACAAGAAGCTTTGTAATCTTTAGTGCTGGAACTAGGAGGATTGATGACTCAATGCTGACAACCAATTATATTATTAAGATGGATTATGTTCCTTTTGAAAAAAAATGTAATAGTGAATACTGTTCAAGGGTGGGCAATCTAACAGTAGCGGCCCATGGAGGGAGTTCTGTTGGGCGGTGAGGCGGGGTGGGGCAGGGTGGGGGATAGTAAAAACCGGAATATGGATGAACGGAGGTAAGTAAACATTTAAATAAATCAAACTAATTTCATTGCATGCGCTGCATCACATTTTGCATTTAGGTCTGATGTTGTTGTTTACCTTTTATGCCACTTCATGGAAACGCCCGAGTTATTCCATCAATCACCTCCGATCCTACTGATTGACTGAGAGTATGGTATGGTCATGGTGTTCAACTCTGTAGTGTCCCGAGTGAGTCCAGACTCAAAAATGCAATGGATTGGCCTGCCGTAGTACAATATTATTATTGAACAACAAGAAGGAAAGCACTGACTTGAGTCACTTTTTTGTGTGTAGATTAGAATACTAGCAGACATCATGCACAACAAACACCAATCACTCATACTCAGCGTGCAATGCTCATGTCATTTACCTATTCTTCCGGGGCGGTCCCTCTAGGCTCGGTAAGGAGGATAGATATATAGTCAGGGAGGGACCGTCACTTGAGGCGGGCACACATTTCACATTTGTTGTACTATTCTCCATTTAATGTCTGGCTTGAGGGAAATGGATTTAGGGCGAATCAGGACTCGGAGGAGTGGACTTACTTCTTCACTGGCTGCACACAGTTGCAACTCCAATCCAACAATAAAAGAGTAAGACAGTGGTGATGGATTTGTTGTGACTGAATCAGAAAGACAGTGACACACACAAATAATAAAGTAAATATTCGTTAGCTATATCTTTTTGGGGGGCTTTTTTGGGGGCATCAAAGAAAGTAAAAAGTAACTCGAAAGCCTAGTTTGATAGGGAAGTAGAACTTGTCCTTAAACACTGGTGGTTCACCCAGAAGTAGGTCAACTAACACACTACTTCTATGACCTGAGTCGCCGTCATCATCTTCCTGTTGTGCTACTTCAGGTGTGGTGTAATCCTGTGGTATAAAGTGCTGATTCATTTTGATCATGGTTAACTTCTCAACATTTTGGGGCAAGAGACTGGTCCTTCTCACTGTCAGAACGGCACCGGCAGCACTGAAAACATGCTCAGAAGAGAGACTTGCGAAAAGGCAAGCCAGATAGTTTATCGCCAGCATGCTGAGCACTGGCCATTAATGCCTTTTCCCATACCAATATAGCAATGGGTTTTGATCACAGTAGACTCCTGTTGGGTCATCCAGATAGGCCTGGACTATCTGCGGAATGCTAATGGGTGCTCCGCTTTGCTCTGCCTCTTTTGCCTTTGCCTCTGCACTGGACTTAAGCCCTGCCTGTAGAAACCATTCCTGTGCTGATTTGGGGGGCTGATGCTTCTGTTCTCCTTGTTGCTGATGTTGTTCTTGATGACTGGCTCGTCATTATCCTCCTCTTCTACATCTACCTCCATAACTCTAAGGCTTTCTGGAACCTCCCTTTTCCCAAGCCTTGTCTCGTGGCATGTCTCACTCTTAGACTGAGGTGGCTTCTAAGTGGTGTCTAGATCATCGGAAGGGGGGCTTGCAGAAGACGTTGATAGACTAACCCTCCTTTTCCTTGCTGGGGATCTGGAAGACAATGGATCTTCTGAAAGAGTGGCTTGCTCTTCTTCTTCCTCTGCAGAAAGCTTGATCTACTAAACTGCCCCATTCTTTGGGAGGACAACTACTATTGGGGGTGGTTGCAGTTGAAGCTTTTGTTGCCCACTTATCTGATTTTCCTGCATTGATTGGGTACTACTTTGCAATAACGATAAGTCAATTTTAACATCACTGCTCATAGGCGTTAGACATGTGATTAAACTGGCTGTCTTAGACAGACATGGCCTTGGGCCTATGTTGGTGGGGTGGGTCCACTGATGCTGGGGTGCTGCTCCCAGCTTGCTCCCCGGACACCGCTGCTGCAGGAGCAATTTCTGGTTTCCCAAAAAAGGTCTTGGGCGACATACCGGTCTTGGTAAGTGGCAGTTCCTTCTTCTCACTGCCAACTTTCTTGGTACTGGACATGGTACCTTTCTTTGGGACCATCTTGAAGATGTCAGCAGCACGCAGTGGAACAAGTTGATGAGATGTCTCTGGTCACACATCATGTGATGTCGTGTGCGCCAGGACTTCTGTCTGACACTACAATGGGTGACGTTGTCTCCTCTTCTTTTGTGCACCTAATAGCAAAGAAGCAATAAGAACATCAGTGAAACATCGCATTCATTGTTGTGGATCAATTACTACTACTACTAAGAAACATATATAATAATTTAACTCAGTGTGTGGTCACACTTGATAGAGTTAATAATATTATTACATGTATTACTCAGTTGTTAACAAAAGCATAACACTACAGTGTAGCCAATTGTGAGATTTTGACAACGATAAGGGCTTTCATGGTGTACTGTACAATGTATAGTACACACAGGAAGGATAGGAAAGAAGAACAACAACCAAATTACAAATATAACGGACCTGGTTTGGCATTGTGCATCACGTAGGATGCAGCATTCAGGGAGCTGCAGCTAAAAATGGATGGAAGCAATAAGTCAAGAGGAACAAAGAAAATACAGGCAGGCCTATGGCAAAAGCAGTAAAGCACACTAACTGCCACCACAAAATGGCCACCAGCTACATGGTCACTCACAATTCACAACAACAGCAAACAGGAGGTCTGGAAAACAATTAACTCAAGCAGGGCTATATGTAGGTGGACACAGACTAGACAAAATTACACCTGGCCACATGGGGAGGCTCAGCCAAGGCAAATGCTGGACCACTATTACAAACACACTCACACACTGGCCAGTCAAAGGAGGCATGCTAAACAACACAGCTTTAATACAACAATGAAAAAAAACGAAAATCCACAGGCCTATAAAAGGTTTGCAAGTTACAAGACCCACACACATCCAACAAAGGCATTTATTTAACACAAATGAAAAAAAGTGAAATACCAAAAAAAAGAAACATCCATGCCCTAAATGATGTTTAAAGTCAACAGACACCACAGAAACAGTTGTTTCATGCACCCTTGAGTAGCTCTGGGCCTATTGGTTGGAATACCTATTGGCAGACTAGTGAATCAATTCAAATCAATAACATTGCTAATTTATTAGAAAATGTAGGGACCTGTGCTAAAAAAAAATTGCTGGATAAAAGAAGAAAGCATTTCATGCAAAACAACAACTATCAAGAAGGCATGGCCACCACAAAGAAGGCTTGCAGGCCTAATGCAGAAGCACACTGGCTGCCCCTTCACAAAATGGCTGCCAGAGACATGGCCACGCCACAACATCAAGAAAGAGAAGACAGACAATGAAATGCACACTGGCTGCCTTTCCAAAATGGCCACCAGCCACATGGCCAGGCCACAACAACAAGAAAGGGAAGGCAGACAATGCAGGCCTATGGAAAAAGCACACTATCTACCTTCACAAAATGGCCAACAGACACATGGCCAAGCCTCAACAACAAGAAAGGGAAGACAGACAATGCAGGTCTTTGGCAAAATCACACTGGCTGCCTTCACAAAATGGCCACCAGCCACATGGCCAGGCTACCACAACAAGAAGCAATAAGTCAAGGGGAACAAAGAAAAGACACGCAGGCCTATGGCAAAAGCACACTAACTGCCACCACAAAATGGCCACCAGTCACATGGTCACTCACAACAACAACAATCAGAAGGCCTGGAAAACAATACACTCAAGCAGGCCTATATGGACACAGACTTTACAAAATGGCCCCTGGCCAAATTGGGAAGCTCAGCCAAGGCAAATGCTGGCCCACTATTACAAACACACTCGCACACTGGCCAGACAAAGGAGGCTTGCTAAGCAACACAGCTTTAATGCAACAATGCCAAAAACAAAAATCCACAGGGCTAAAAAAGGTTTGCAAGTTACAACAACCACACACATCCAACAAAGTCATTTATTTAACACACATGAAAAGAAGTGAAATACCCCAAAAAAACACATTTAACATTTCAATCCAATGCCATCCATGCTCTAAATAATGTTTAAATTCAACCAACAACACAGATACAGTTGTTTCATGCACCCATAAGTAGATTTGGGCCTACTGGCTGAAAGGCCTATTGGTAGACTACTGGGCTACTGAATTAAATACATTTTACAATTTGATTTTAAAAGTTGAAGAAAATGTAGTGAACTGTACAACATGTTTCCTTTATAAAAGAAGAAAAATTACTTACAAAGAAACAACTATGCCACTACTAAAACTACAGGCATACACCCACAATAAAAAAAAATTAAAATGATGAAAAGTACAAAGAAATCTAGCTGCATGGCCCCATCAATTTTCCAACTTACTTTTGAAATCTCAAATTCAAAAGTTCTCGAATCCAATGATATTTGATGCAGCAGACACAAAGAGTGATCCTTTCAGCTCCAAATCCAAACGAAAAGTGAACAGGCGATAGACAAAGCACTGGGAGGAGCCTGTTGGACAGGAACAGGAAGTTGGAGACTCTGGGGCACTTCCTTCCTCTTCAAAAAAAAGGAAAAAAAGAAAAAGGACTCCTTGCACAAAAAAGTACAGCCAAATGCCAATCTGAGGAGTTTTTTTAATCCAAATCATCAATTTGAGAAGGTTTTGATGATGCTTAGGAGAGAACCATCTCCAGATTGCAGATTCTGCGTGTTTGGGATTGCGATCTGCAGAAAAAACCCCGCTGGAAGTCCGCTGGCGAGCTCTAATGACGTGTTTGCGATCGCAAACTCTCACAGGCAAATGTCGTGGGGATCACAAACTGCTCGGGAAATTTGAACATTAGCAATTTACTTATTCAGCTTATCACAGGCTGTCTGTAGCTGGTTTTTCCACCAGCAGGAGACCTCTTTGAGGTGAGCAATACAAATCCACTTTGACATTAACATTGATGCCTCTTCCTAAACAGTGGGATCGATTCTGAAGTCCCCATATCATGATTCTCGCTAGAATATATACTTGAGCAGCACATTCTGCGTCTTTGTACCATCTTGAAGGCTGTTCACACAACTTTTGGGTTCCAGGCAGGATGGGAGGGACAAGCCAGGAAAGGGGAGAGGTGGGGGCTGAGTAGATAAGCAAAATGCAGGAGGAGATGTGGAATTGGAGCAAATAACAATACAAGAGGACGGAGTGAGGAAGAGGTGCAAGTAAAGGAATATAAAGTATCTCTGAAAATGGCAAGCAGGAGAGGGACACAGGGCAAGAGTAGGAGTACACACATAAATATGAAGTGAAGACGGCTTTGCTGATCAAAGATAAGCAAGGAAATGAGTGTAACAATGGCAACCAATGGTATGCCCCCTGTAAGTAAACAAAACGTCTTGCAAGAGACAGCGCATAAAATATAGGGTTTGAGAGGAAAGAGGAGAAGGTACACACCAAACATATGCAGGGCATAAAATAACCAACATCGACCCCAAAACATTTACGGGTGCTAGGGTGAAGGCAGGAAAGTGTTTAAGGAGGGGCAGGGATGTGTCTTGCCTGAGGGGAAACAGCCTTTAACACACAGGACTTTTACAATGAAGCCTTCACTGCACAGGTAAGTACCACACCAGTAAGCATGTATATATTTACCACACTGTACTTTACCATGCTTGTAAGTATTTTTTTTTAAGTAACATAGGTTCTTCATGTTATTTAGAAAAACTGGGATTTTAAGGGTTATAGGGTGGGTAGAAGTACTGGGAGGTAAAAGTGATTTTAGGATTTAGGGATGGGTAAAGGTAAAGGGAAGTAAGGGTGATTTTATGGCTCATGGATAGGTAGAGGTAAAGAGAGGTCTGGGTAATTTTAGAGCTCAGGGGTGGATAGAGGTAAAGAGAGGAAGGGGTCACTTTAGGGTGTAGGGTGGAGTACAGATAAAGGGTTGTTCAGGGGGTTTTTAGAGGTAAAAGAGGTAAGGGTAATTTTAAGCTTTTGGAGCCAAAAGAGGTAAAGGGAGGTTAGGAATAGAAAACAAAAAAGGGAGGGGTTTCCTGGTGAGGGGTTGGCCGCACGGCACTTGGGTTTGAGCAAGGCCAGGCTGCAGGTACAAGGTTGGTACAGTAAAGAATGCTAAAAAAAATAATGTATGTTAGAAAAAAACCTAGAACTTCAATGAGAAAGCCAAAGGTTAAAAGTCATGTTATAGTTAGGGGACAAGGTCAGTTACAACATAGCACTCAAAACGATTTTAAAAACACTTAAGTTCACCAGTTATAGTTAATTTAAGTAACTAAAACATGCCCCATGAAGTAACTATAACTAATGCTCCCGTCATACACTGCTTATACACTCACATATTACATCACTCATACATGTTCAATGATAGCATTGATAACATCAATGATGAAATCTGAAATGACATCTTTTATGACAACAATGTGCATGATGGGGCGTGTCCTGAAAAAAAATACAGATTACATATAAGGAGGCAGGGTAGAGATACCCTGACCCTCACAGAGTTACCAATGGCCAAAAACAAACAGAAAGGTTTAAAATATGTATGAAAAGCAAGGCAGGCTGCCCCAGACCTTTCAGTTGCAATACCCCTGGGGCAGGCCAGAGTGTGGTGGGGGGCAGCATATTGTTGAATTACATATTTTTTTAAAGAATGGGGTGGGCATGCAAAGGACCATTCACCGGTGTCCGATGTCGGACAGTGTCCTGAGGACTCCATCCCCTGGACACTGAGTTGTTCTCTGCCTGCCGGAGCATGAGCTGGAAACTGAAAGCTAACTCCCTGTCTGCGATTTGCAAGGTAGAGAACATAGGTTTGCTCCTGTCGGGCAAGAGCAGAAACAAAAGCTGCTCCAGCTAGGCAGGAGCAGAGCAGTGGAACCAGGATGGATGCTGGCTGGAGAGCTGGGACCCCAACGGCTGTCTATGTTGTGGGTGCCCCAGGTGGGATTGTAGCACCCACAAAAAAATAATTGCCGGCTCCTACTGCCACCCAGGATGGGTGCTGGCTGGTGAGCTGGCATGACTGATGGAGCCTTGTCCTCCCTCCCACAGCCCCCAACATGATTTCACGTTGTGGGTGCCCAAGAAAATAAAAATAGATGGCACCACAGTGCAGGAGGGGGTTTCCACGCAGCCATTAAAATAAAAAAACATAGGTTGTGGGTGCCTCGGGTGGGATTGGAGCACCCAGAAAATTAAAAGCAATGATAAAATAGTTGTGGCCTTGTTGCTGCAGTATTGAAGTGGTAAGGCCACTCATTATTTATTCACTGACCACTTCCAAGAGCACCCCATAATGCCTTGCCTGGCTTCATTTTTAAATACTGTTGTTGTTGTGGTGCCCCAAGGAGAAGAAGGGACAATGCTAACAATTTAAAAAAGTGATGTGGGGAGCTGAAAGGAGCACCACAGCCCCCCAGGAGAGTTTAAAAAACACTGCGTCTGCTGGGTCACTAAACACATGACCCCTAGGAGAGCTAACCATCATTTTAAACCACACTGAGGTGAATCTGAATATTCTTTAGCTGGAGTGAGGGACCCCTTGTGGTTTAGTTTTATGGCTGCATTTTGTGGCCTGAAGTGTGCAAAAAAAGACTCAAACACACATTTATGTTAAATATTTTTGTGACAATTATTATCAAACTTGGCATAGGTTTATTTATAAGGAGTACTTTGTAAAATGTTTATTGATAAATGATTGTAGTGATTTTTTGAGAAATCCAATAGGTCTGCTTTATATAGGTTGATGTGCTGATGCCCTCTAAAGTCAATAGGCCATTCTTTTATATTTTGGTGTTTTGACTCTTCACAAAGCTAATAGGTCTGATTTGTTTAAAATTAAACCTCTTTATATTTTATCTTTAAGTTAAAAGAAAAACCCTAGAAATTCAATGGAAAAAAAACAAACGTTAAAGTGACATTTTAGTTAGGTATGGTGATAATATCTTAGTTTACATTAAAAAACTGAGAAATTCACTGAAACACAAAGGTTAAAGTGATGTTATAGTTAGGTGAAAATGTCAGTTAGATGTAATATTTTAAACTCAAAAAAACACTGAAATTCACCAGTTGTAACTAACTGAAGAAAATATAATTTGCACCCTCACCATCCACTGCTTATGACATCACATACTGCATCACTGATAATATGTTTTATGACATCATTGATGACATCAATGAAGACGTTAAATAACATCATTGATATATGGCGAGTTAACTGTAGCAGGTGGATCAGGACATATAACTTTGAAGAGCTAGATATCCTTATCAAGGGGGATAAAGATATTGGAGCAAAGCATTCAAGAAGTGTTTTGTATTCTTTTTTTTTTTTTGTAGAGTTTTATATAGCACGAACTAGACCCGAACCGAATCAGGTATCAGAGCGCTTTACATAGCACAAGTTACATTTTACATGAGGACACACACTTTCATTTTTAGGCACGGGGAGATTAAGCGATTTGCCCAGAATCACAGGAGGTTTTGGCGTTGTTACCGAGACTCGAACCCAGATCCCCAGATCCGAGGTCGAGCGCCTTAGCCGTTACTCCTCTCCCCAATTCACAAGTGAGACCTCTTCAATTGGAAGATCAAATTATTGAACAGAGTGACTAATTATTTCAGAATTTGATATTAGAGCCCTGAAGAAATGATTATTCACAAAACGTGTTGGCTGTTATCAATCACTCTGTAAGAAGAATCATGGTTGTCATGTATTTTGTAAGAAGAGTCATGTCGAACTGGATATTCATCTGTGGCAATGAAGAGACATTTCTTGAACTAAACATTCATTTCGACAATAAAATAACATTCTATGAATTATTCACAGATCAAGGATTCTATATTGTCTCTCAAATAATCAGTTATAACTTTCTTATCCTAACTTGCGTAATTTATGTTATGACTTTGTTGTCTGATGTACTAGTATGTATTTTTAGTACACATTCATATCCAAATTCAACGTGCTATCCTGCTGCTGAAGTTTTTACCCAATTCATAACTACTGCTCTTGCACTGTTTGCCTACTGTAATGTAGAATATTACCATGGAACGTGCCAATTTTGAGATTGCAATAACAGTAGTAAAATTAATAGTTGATGGACTCAGACCTACCCTTTCACCCGGTTGGGTTAGACAATAAAAAATAGTAACTGTTAAAAATCTACGATGAGTGGGAAGTAGAAAAAAAGTAACTAAATTCCAATACCTAAACTCTAGCGCCAGGACCCAAGGACCCTAATCAAAAAGAAGCAACAAGTACTTGGTCCATGCTGCACGGAAGGGAGAAATGAAGGAAGACAAGGTGGAACCGGCATGCGCTGACCAATCAGGAGACAGCAAGTAAGACCGTCAATGAAGTCAACGAATGGTAGGCAGGGCTCCAAGCCCCATTTAGCTAACTCACAAGTGACAGCACATGCATTCTCTCATGCGAGACCTAAAAAGAAACCATGCAAAAAAGGCCAAAAGTGACTACTGAAAACATCTTGAGTGGCTGAACGGTCTAAGCTGGATCTTCAACATTAACACAATAAAACTTCTCCTGCGGTTCTTCCCTTTCATCAGAGTTGGATTTAAGGACAATTGATAAAGAACGTTCTGGATTTATGCCACAGCATCACTAGTACATACAATAAGCATTCTTTTGTTCTGGGTTACTTCTCTTTTAACATTGGAAAGAAACTTCAGGATATGGTGAAAGCTTTGCAGAACCCAATGTGCTTTACACCCAGGTTTATCCTTGCCTCACTCGTGTTTTTGTTGAATAGGTTTAGATTTAGTTGCTCGCAATAAAATCCTCCTAATGTTTACTTACTCCATTCTTTTCGATTTTACTTGATGCAGGCCAGTTTGGGACATCGCTGAATCCTTCACCCTGCAATTTAAGCAAAAGAGTTGCATTCTATGTTAAATTTCTGACAAATAAATGTTCCTAATTATTCTTGTGTATAAAATATTTAAATTGTCAGTGTCCTTCTGGCTCTGAGAGTAAAAGAAATCATTGTGCCAAGCTTTTCTTTAATATTCACAGATAACATTTAGATCATGAAAAGTTACAGGATGGAAAGGGTGCTGGGAGTAAGTTACTGTGAAGGAGTTGTTCTTTGGTTTCAGGATCATTTACCTGCTAGAAACCTGTATACTAGATAAAATAAACAAAAAAGGTTTTAGTATTTACTCAGGCACTGCAGCTGTGAATGAAGGGTTGGCCCTCACATGCCATCATAACGTATGTGTATACGCATTTATCATCATCAACAAAGCTTTATTTGACTGATTGTCATAAAAGCAAGATCCAGTGCATAAAATATCCAATAAAAACAGATAAAATGGATAATATCTCTAAAATATAACAACAATCCATTAAAAAGATTATAATAACAACAGTGTTAAAACTAATGTTCACCTCATATAAACCCAGCTCTTAATACAAATAAAGATGGTACAAAGGACAGTATAATTCATTTGGGTGTCAAAATCATATGTAAACTCATCTATATACATGCCTATAAAAGATTTGGGGATACAATACATAATATACATTGATCATGATGCCACTGTCGCTTTGGATCTTATAATCCATGCCCATCCTAAAAATTTGACTACGGCGATGAGAAGTGGTGACCATTTTCTAGTACAAATTAATCTCAAAGCCACATCACATTTACTGGTGCCCAGGGTTCGACAAATAGGAGCCAGCCATATTCGCCTTGGAACTATATAGGTGGGGCACACAAATAACAAATGGGCCAAAGACTCTGGGCAAAAAGTATCCTCAGCTGCCACCCACTTCGCAGTAAACAATTTAACGGGTAAGGTACCCACTCTCAGTTGAAACAGAGCTTCTTATCATATGGCTTCGTAATAGCATCCTAATAAGCTTCTAATTTTTGTATTGGTTTGGCCAAAAGGAATTGACCCATCAATGTCGAAGGATCACTATTCTCAAAAGCCAGTACAGCAGGGGGCATAGTCTAGCACTATCTGCCAAAGCCTTCCTACCTAGTTCGTAAAGTAATGGCTGTACCAGGGTGCTTTGTGGAAGGTTAACGATTTTTCGGAGGAAGTTATTTTCCGCTACAGTCAGTTTGGAAAGATTTTTAAAACCTCATAGCCCCGCCCCATATAAAACTGCACTGACAACTTTCATATTGTAGATGGTCAAAACCGGACTGACTGGTTTGGTGAAGGATGCATTAAATTTGGATAATATGGTACCCGCTGGCTGGCGATGTTTCAGTGTGGCCATGTCCAGATGCTTACCCCAGTTCATATTGTCCTGAATAATGACGCCTAAGTTTGTGAAGTCTTTCACCTTCTCCATAGGGCGCTTATTCAGCAGCAACGCTCCTCCTGAGGATTTTTGCGGATTGAATGTCATATATTTCGTTTTTGAGACATTTATCTCGAGAGCCCGCATAAGGCAAAATTCCTCAAAAAGTATTAATGCACGCTGTAAGCTGCTCAGAGTTTTTGCTATTAGGAGGGTGTCATCGGCGAACATAAGAATTGGAATTCTTACGCCCGCCAATTTAGGAGCGTCAGTTGAGGTGTCTTCCAAGAATTTAGCAACCCCATTTATAAAAATAGAAAACAAAGTTGGGGCCATAACACAACCTTGTCTTACCCCCTTATCCACTCTGAATGAGGAAGTATACTGACCCTGGGTTCCCCACCTACTTTTCGCATAGGTGTCCTCATGAAATCTAGCTATAAGGGATAGTAGGTCATGGGGCATCTTCAAATCATCTAATACTCTCCACAATCTTTTATGGGAAACGAGGTCAAATGCTACCCTTAAATCTACAAAGGCAGCAAACAAGCTGCCTTTTTCCAAAACCACTGTTTTCCAGTAAAGGAGAGTGAAGCGAAAGGTCTGGTCGATGGTACTTATGCCCGATCGAAAGCCTGCTTGAAGAGGTGATAGAATGTCCTGCTCACTAAGCCAATCCTGGATTTTGTCTAGTACGAGGTGACCCATGATCTTTTGAGATGAATCAATTAAACTTATGGGCGTATAATTCCCTGGATGTGACTTGTCCCCTTTTTTAAATATTGGGATAATCACAGCCCCTTTCCAAGACTCTGGAACCGATGCGCCTTTGGCAATTTCATTCATTAGAATTAAAATATAACTCTCTCCATGTAGTTTTATCCGAAAAGGAAAATATCCGCTGGAATTCCATCGGGCCAGTCGCTTTGCCTCCCTGTAGGTTGCCCAGTGCAATGTCAACATCCGCTTTACTAAAGGCAGAACCATCATAATAAACATAAGAAAGGTCAGATGATTCCTCATCCTCGTTAGAGCACTCATATTGTGATTGAAAGTGCTTTACCCATTGGTCTTGACTCACGTAATTAATCGGTTCTGTGTGGCGGCCATCCCTTCCCCATTTAACTACGTCCCAAAATACTTTCTGTTTTTTATTTTCACAGGCCCTTTTAAGTTCCTGCCATCTGTCATCATCCCAGGATTTCTTTGACACTTCCTGGGCTTTCTTATATTTCTGCCTAGCTGACCGAACCTTAGGCATATCACCATCCTTTGTTGCTTTCCCCAGGGAACTACGTGCCTCCTTACATTCTTTATTAAACTATATACTTCCCTTCTTTTGATTGCTACCCTTATTTTTGGCAGTCTTAAGGAAATAAGTGCGAAGGTGTCTAAAAAACACCGCATGAAATCCCATAACCTCCTCAAATGATGGCCTGTCAAGCAAAAGTTCGTCCAGATCTAATGTTGCGTTATTTGCATCTACTGACAGCATAGCTAAGACTTCAGGCTTTACCAACAGGTTTGCCCATTTCAGACGCCTCATGTTATTTGAGGGAATTAAATCTAGGGTTATCAGATCCCCTTCGGAATAAGATGTACATTTTTCTGCCCTTATTTCAAAGTCCGCAGATAATGGGTTATGATCACTCTCAATACGATCAACTACCCTCATATCCCTTAGTGCATGCCAAAACTGACAATTAATTAAGACAAAGTCGATACAGCTTTGGCTAGAGCCGCTATTGAAAGTACATGCACCATCTCTGTCTGACTGAGTTCTGCCATTTGTAGCCCTCAAACCTTTCTCCGTACAGAGGGAATTGATCTGTATTATGGCATATGTCCATTTTTTGACTGGGGTTAGGTCTAATTTCGGGATCCTCCATAGCTCATCTTCAGCATCATAAAAGTTAGAGTTCCTGTTTAGAAGGGGTTCAACAGTCAGGTTAAAATCACCTGCAAATATTGGATGTATGACGTTACAACACAGGCTATTACAACGCCTGCCTTTACAACGCGGTTTTTACATCGCATACCATTACAACGCATAGCGCTTTTGGGTGCTGGATAGTGAATAGTTTAATTTACTATTCCAACTCCAGTCCCCGTGGACACTAGGGAAGGTTATTGGATAGTAAATTAAGCTATTCCCTATCCTAGAGCGCCCCCCAGCGCAATGCGTTGTAATGGTTTGCGTTGTAATGACCGCGTTGTAATGGTAGTGCGTTGTAAAAGTTTCGTTGTAAGTGATGTTTCCCGCAAATATTACATCTATGCTCCTAGAATGTTGGTTGAGCAGTGTGTCATGGGCTCCTAACACCTCCGACTTCCTTCCCTTAGTGCCCCTTGCATAGATGTTATACACATCAAGCTTTTTACCCTCACCCCACAATAGTCTAACCGCTAGTATGTCCTTATTATGAGACTCTAAAACCTGTACCACAAAACCAATTTCTTGGCGGACCCAGACTCTTAGGCCTCCCGAGGGCTGACCTTTTCCACCGGCGATCGCAGGTACAGAATAATTCAGATAGCCTATGCAGTGAATTGGCTCCATTGCCCAGGATTCCTAAAGCAGGAACACATCGTGTTTAGCGACGAAAGACTGCCACTCCGGAGAACTAGTCTTAGAGCCTAAACCGGCTATATTCCATCACAACACAGACAGGGATGTCATTAGTGTTTTTCCTGGGCACAGTGTGGGCATAGTATTCGGCGAACCATCACATATGTCGATAGCTCCCTTATCAGTCGCAAAACTAACCTCGGGGGGAGTAAAACCACAAACAATTGACCCTGGGGCTTCCATAGATAGCAATACACTATTATCTGGCAACATAATGCTCGGTATATCTATCTCCTCTCTAGGCTGATGGATGATATTACTACAGTCTGTGCCAGAATATGTAACTTTCTGAGGTACTTTTGGCAGTCAATCATTGGAATCAAGATTTGAAGTACCCTCTAGAGGTGGATCGCCTAGCCCCACGGAGCAACCAAAACCAGAAACAAGTGGAGAATGTCTACGCATTTAAATATCACTGGGACACAGCTCCTAGAGTCCACACCAAATTTCCATATATTACTGTTAGGAATTGGCACATCAAAAGCATCCTAATATTATTGCTGATAAAGTGCTTTTACATCTAATGGTGCATATGCCAGGAATTAAAACAAGAAGCAAAGTCACTTTTGACAGGGGATTTTAATTCCAATCTAACCAGAGAAAAACTAAGGGACAGTTGCACTAAACAATGGTTGCCAAATACTGGTCTGATTTTATGACCAGTATTAAGCAAACCAACTTATGTACTAATAGGTCGGTTCACAAAAAACTACATTGTAGTGAGTCACAGTACCTCATAAATAATATTAAGGTAGATCGTGAATTACATCCCACTACTATTCGCTACCATTATAATAATGGTTGCCTGTAGGACTCAAGAGACCAATATGTATGTGAGTGCTTTTAAATAAAGTAAAGACATTTTTTAAATGCAGCCCATTTTTCTTAGAGGAAAATGGGATGTGTTTCAAAAAATTCTTTTTAAATTGCTAACTTTTTTAACACTATGAAATGGTCCACGAGACCACTGCCTACGCTTAAAAATGTTTTTGTCAACATTTACAAAGGGGAAAGAGTTACATAGATACCTCTTCCCATTTGCGAATGGGTTGCTACTACTTTATACTTTATAGTAGTCAGTAAAATATTAATGTTTTGAGACTGGATTTCAGTCTCAAAACTTTAATGCATCCCATTGCAAATCGCTATTTGGAAGGGACGCCCTAAGCAAGCCCATGCTACATAGCGATTCGGTATGTAGTTGCACACCCAAATTGTGATTTAATAACAAATTACCAAATTGCAATTGGGGTTTCAACATTCTAAAGGGTCATTTTGCAGTCACAAAGTGTCTGATTTTGCAAATCAGCCCATTTGTGACTGCAAAATGCCTTACTACATAGGGTCCTATGTGTAGGTGAATGAATGGCAACATATCTTGGGTAAGATTTCCCAGGTTGAGATTCCAACATAAGCTAAAAATGTTTTAGATGAAGAATGTTTATGTAAACTATGTCCCTAGAATTTGACAGCAATAAACATCAGGGTCCCCATATCATGTACACACCATTCCTTAATGATGAGTTAGAATATGCTTGTTATTGCTATCCCTGTTTTACATCAAGCTGGTGGAGTCAACTCAAGAGGTACTGAAAATTGGATCAGTGAAAAAACAAAATGCTATTAGTTGGAATTCCAATTCAGTTAAACCTTAGCCTTATTGTCTAAAATTAAGGCAATTTTGTAACTGACACCTTACGACGTGAGGGACAGAAAGTTATGGGATTTTTGGTGTGCGGCCTTAACATTGAGCTGTGGCAAGGAAGCTCAAAGCTATCAAAGGCAAAGCACCCCCATTGCATAATGGGAGGTAATAATCCACATTTGTATAGCGCGCAATCACCCGTTTGGGTCTCTAGGCGCTGGGGGCCGTCAGGAAGATTAAGCAAGCTATTGCCCAGAGTCACATGGTGCTGGGCTAACCTGCCGCCGGAGCCGGGGATCGAACCCTGATCCCCAGATTCCAGCGTCAGTCACCCTGGCCGCGGCGCCACACCTCTCCCTATGGCTAAGGATGGCTAAGCATGAAAAGGGGGGTGTATAAAAAAAATTGACAATAAAGCTTAAAGAAATCAAATCATGTGGGAGGTAACAGGTAAATGTGCTGAACACAGTTGGGAAGATTTATTTGAGGTTATAAAAATAGGAAAGTGAAAATAATATTTTAGTTATTAGGCTGGGAGGGGGATCCTTTGAGACGCCACCTTACTTGTTGTTCCACGGACTTTTCACGGACTTGTGCCCAAATCTAGCGGAACCCGCTTCGCGGGTCCCACGTCGCAGGAGGAGGGCAACCGAGGACGTCTGCTGCTGGGCGGTGAGTGTGCGACAGGGCTGCGAGCTACAACCAGGACTCAATCTCCCAGGAGTTCCGGGTTGTTAAGGCCAATCCAGCAGGCCCGCTCTCCCTGACCGCCCCGCCCAGCCACACCTGCCTCATATACCGGCAGCATCTTTCCCCTGCTTTGGGATCCTTTGAGATGCCACCTTACTTGTTGTTCCACGGACTTTTCACGGACTTGTGCCCAAATCTAGCGGAACCCGCTTCGCGGGTCCCGCGTCGCAGGAGGAGGGCAACCGAGGACGTCTGCTGCTGGGCGGTGAGTGTGCGACAGGGCTGCGAGCTACAACCCGGACTCAATCTCCCAGGAGTCCCGGGTTGTTAAGGCCAATCCAGCAGGCCCGCTCTCCCTGACCGCCCCGCCCAGCCACACCTGCCTCATATACCGGCAGCATCTTTCCCCTGCTTTGGGATCCTTTGAGACGCCACCTTACTTGTTGTTCCACGGACTTTTCACGGACTTGTGCCCAAATCTAGCGGAACCCGCTTCGCGGGTCCCGCGTCGCAGGAGGAGGGCAACCGAGGACTTCTGCTGCTGGGCGGTGAGTGTGCGACAGGGCTGCGAGCTACAACCCGGACTCAATCTCCCAGGAGTCCCGGGTTGTTAAGGCCAATCCAGCAGGCCCGCTCTCCCTGACCGCCCCGCCCAGCCACACCTGCCTCATTAATCCACCTATAAAGTCCAAACTCCACACGCTGCACGGGAGCGCCCGGGCTAAGCCCGGGACAAGGGCGGGACCGTCTGTGGCCGCCCGGGGCCAAAGGAGGCTGGGCTGGGCCCATCCTCTTTGGCTCAAACCTTTTGGATCCCAGCAGCACAGAGCAACAGTATACAGCCATGCCTTCATCGGCTCAAGGTGAAACTCCATCAAGGACAGGGGGTAGTAACACTGGGACTTTGGACAATTTTTTCAAACCAGCGAAGGGGGAAGGGGTGAAGGAAAGCCCCCTAGAGAAGCGTAGGGCTGAGCGCCGTCGCTCTATCGAATATATGAAAAATCGACCCATCAGCGAGATAATTCCCTACCCTATCTCTCAAGAGGAAAGCCCCTGTCATGGTACTCAGGATATGCCCAACCAAGAGGGTGTTCCAATGCTCTTACGGGATATTGCCCCCGATTCCGGTACACTTCCCGAAAAGACTATGGAGATCATCCCATCACCAACCGATAGCAGTGTGACTGTTGATCTGATCACCCAAACACCCCTGGTAGCCAAAATCAAGAAACAAAAGCCCAAGCAATCTGTAGTGGTGGAGGTACATGGCCCCCCACCCAATAAGCGTAGGAGAAAGACAAGGGGCGGGCAGGGGAAAATCAAAACTCCACACTCAGACTTTGGGAAAAATTATAAGCCGGCACACTCCCCAGATAGGCTCAGAGCGAAAGCGCCTGTAGCCGCCTCCCCCAAAGGTATAAATACAACTATCGCTACTCCTAATAGCGATACAGGAGTTAATCCACCTAATACAACATCTTCTGTCATATCACAGGGGAGTATAGAATTTCTACTAAGATCACTTCTCTTGCCTATTAGTGAGAGTTTAAAAAAAGTAGAGATTAGGCTTACAATCCTAGAAGCGACCCTAACTAGTCTGAATGCCGCGGCTAGTAAACAGATCAAAGCCGCTGGGCCCAATCATCCCCAAGGGACCCTCCCCTACCCACAAAAAACCCACCTTAATGCAGATTTCACACAGGGTACCCCAGTAGCTGCCCCCTTGCAACCACTCATGTCTATCCAAGTCCCACTCCCATTGAGCAATCTCAATAATGTGCCCCCTGAGATAGCAGTGGCAGCTCCGCCTAGCCCAGTCACAGGCAGAAATCACAGGATTTTACAAAATGTGGGTACTTCCCCTCCTCCGTCGGTAAGGCCCGCTCCCATACCCCGGAGACCGGACCTTCCTCCGGAAGCCAACAACTTTATGGTGGTACTGGCGGGGGCCCCCCCTCTTGAGAGGGGTGAAAATGAAAATTTCCAAACACTCAAGAGGAAAGTCATTAAGTGGCTCAATTGGAACAGACCCCTACCGCCCCACTTTAACAATGAGATCACTCTGGTCAGAAGGGTACCATGGCTGGGGAGGACAAGGAAAACAATAATATGGGACTGCATTATGGTGTCCTTTCGAGACCCTGGAACTGTTTTACACATTTGCGCAGGGACAAATAGATCACTGGACTCCACTATACAGTCCTTGCCAGTCTCCTTCTTCTTCCCCCTGACTGGCATGTACCATGATCCAGTACAAGGCAACTGGACAAGGGTAGAGCGGAGACCCAGATACAAGGAGCATGTTGCACGTCCAGTTCAGCAGCCACCTGATACACCCTTCTTTCATTACAACCGGTTTAACTGTTTGGTGGGGTTGGAAGGGGTCGATTGACTGTCTACAAATCCTGCTCCCAAACCTGTGACTAAGGACAGTGGCCCCCGTGTTTTCCCTGAGCCAGCTGAATCTATTATCAACAACGCATCCGATGTAGCAAATCTTGATCCAATTGGGATTGCCCTACCCGACACTACCAATTCCGATACTGTTAAGGAACTGAGACTTATCTGTTGGAATGTTGCTGGACTTGCCAATAAACTGGTCACCCCAGACTGGTCTACATACATTGAGACTGGGGATGTTTGTATGTTCCAGGAGACCTGGGCAAGGGAGGAACACATGCATCAGGGATACCATTCATTCTTTATCCCGGCCAGGTGGGAGGGTAAAGGTCGTCCTTCTGGTGGACTAACAACATGGGTGGCATCCCATTTGGGCTGCGAGGCCTTACGCCTACCGGTACAATCCGATGACATCCTTGTGGTTCTATTGTCCTGGCCGAATCAAGCAAAACTCGTCTTGATTAACATCTACTCGAGGCCAGTAGGAGTTGCCAGGGAGTCACCCACCATTGATGAGCTTTCAGCCTATTTAGCTGAAATACCGGGAGATCTACCTTACATAGTGGGGGGGACTTAAATTCCCATTTTGAGCCGCTGCCTGGCCTCCTAGAAGGCTTCTCGATGGAAGAAGAGGCCAGGTGGTTAGTACCCTCGGTAGAAGCCCCTCCACCGAAGGCATGGACCCCCGTAGCGCTGCAGATCACTGCCCTAACCCTAAAGTTTGGACTTAGAGCCTGTAATGGGCGTACAAAATCAGATGTACCCAGTAGAACTACTTTTAATAGAGCGGGAAGAAAATCCCGCTTGGATTATGTCTTGGTACAGATAACTAACTGGCCCACCATTAGGGATTTTAGGGTTACTGAAAGGTCAGATAGTGACCATAACGCGCTAGAACTTGATCTCATTCACCCTGGCCAACAACCCCCTGTAAAAATGAAAGAGGGAAATATACCTGAATTGCTGCTGGCCAATAATAAAAAAAGGATTAGGTGGGAAAAAATAGTCTCGAGTCAGGAGAAACTCCCGAAGCTTTATGCTGGGCTAATTCCTATCCTAGAGAGGGTAGGAGACTTAGATATTGAGATGGGCAATAAAGAAACATTCGGTAAATTATATCAGGCCCACGAGGATCTTATAAAGGGTGTTGCCCCCATCCTATTTAGTAATACACAAAACTCGAGGAGGGGGCAACTAAATAAATACTTGTGGTACAACACAGCCTGCAAAAAGGCAAAAGGAGAACTTCTCAGAAATATCAAGGAGGGCCTAGGCGGAGGGAAGGTAAGAGAAAGCAGACGGCTATACAAAAAATTACTTGCCCATGCCAAAATGGAATGGGAGGTAAATCAATGGGAGGAGCTCAATAAGTCCCTTATAACAGGAGATCATAGAATGTTCTGGAGAGTAGTGAATGGGGGGTCAGGGAATCTCCATTCAGCCATTGAGCCTAACATCGCAGCTGGGGTGTGGCAGGCCCATTTTCAATTGCTCTACAGCTCAAAGCAGGTAGAAACTACGAATGACAATGGTGGCGGTCAGGTGTCATATGAGGGGGAACTAATAACAGGGGGCGAGGTGAGGGCAGCAATAGCTGGTCTGACCTCGGGCAAGGCTCCAGGATTGGATGGCCTGCCTGGGGATTTATTTAAGCAGGAACCCGATGTTTGGGCCCCTTATCTTGCCGCTCTCTTTAATGGAGTTTTAAGCGGCATGGAAGTTCCAAGTACTTGGCTGGGAGCGGAGGTGGTTCCCATATTTAAGAGGGGCTCGCCCCTGCTCCCAGCCAACTACAGACCAATCAGCCTAATCGATGTGCCACAGAAGCTGTTTGGGAGGGTACTTCTGAATCGGCTCCAGGACTGGGCAGAAGAAACGGGAGCCCTCAGCCCCTATCAGGCTGGATTCAGAAAGGGAGTATCAACAGTGGACCAGGCCTTCCGACTGAATATTATATATTGGAGGGCAGTGATTTGTGATGGCGGCAGTTTGTACACAATATTTGTAGATCTGAGAGCCGCCTTTGATTTGGTGCCCAGAGGTAAACTCTGGAGCGTCCTGTCTGCGATGAGAGTACCGGCGGACATCCTAATAATCTTACAGAGATTACATCATAACAACTATGCCCGAGTGAGGTGTGGGAAGTCAGGGGAACTGACGGATAGATTCCCCGTTGACAGGGGGGTTAGGCAGGGCTGTGTGCTTGCACCGACCCTGTTCTGCCTTTTTGTCAACGGGGTAATTTCCCACCTGAATGGTACTGATCACACTGACGCCCCAAAACTGAACGGCAGCAGGGTGCCTGCAATCATGTTTGCGGACGACACCCTGCTGCTGTCTAAAACCCCAATGGGGATTCAGCGGATTCTCGATTCTTTTGTGGCTTTTTGTACGGAAAGGGGCCTAGAAATTAATGCTGCCAAAACCAAATTCATGGTCCTGAATCCAAGTCAAAAATTGCGCCCGAATCCATTACTGGGAGAGTCACGGTTGGAGAGAGTCTCCACCTTTGAATATTTGGGCATAACCCTGAATGAGACCATGACATGGGGACCGCATCAGACCAAGGCTAACTTTAAACTAGTACAGACTACTGGGGGTATCGCACGGATGTTGAAAAATTCGACATACCGGCCATTGGGACCAGCCATCCAGATCTACAAGGTACAGGCCAGGGGTGCTATCATGTATGGGGCGGAACTGTGGGGACATACACCAACTCGCAGTCTGTCGGTAACTGAGAATAATTTCATTAGGCAGATAGCTGCGCTTCCACCCAGTACTCCGCTCCTCCCACTGAGGCTAGATCTGGGACTGAGACCAATAGCTGATGAAATAGGTCTCAGACCCATAGTCTTTTGGCGCAGACTATGGAGCAGTGAAGCACTCTCTGTTTATAGGGCAGAATTGAGGGAGCTTCTAATTCATCCGAAAGCGATACAGATCCCATGGGTAAAATATATCCAAAAACTATGTACGACATTGGGGTTCCCTGATCTTTGGTCTGATCCTGCCGATGCGTCATTAAATATCTCACGCAGAACTTTGGTTGACGCCTATCATGCCCAGAAATTATCAACTGCTATGGACTGCCAGCGGGAGGGATCATTAACATCTGCATTTTTGTTAAGTAAGGACTCTTACAGGATGGAAAGGGTTCTGGATGCCATGTCCCCCGTACTGGCCAGGAAGCTTTACCTCCAATGGAGATACGGCATTTTGCCCCTGCGAGCTTTTACCAGCTCCTGGACAAATCCACCCTCCTCGAAGCAGTGCCCAACATGCTCTTATTTGGAGGAAAACGATCTACATGTAGCCCTGTTTTGCCCAACCTACATGAAAGCCAGGAAATACTGGCTTCTCCCACTGATCAGAAACCTTGGTTGTAGGGAGTATATGCCAATGTACAGAATCCTGAAAACAGATGTGTCGAGTTTAACTGTGCTTGCACTGGCCAAATTTCTTATTAATGTCTGGCACATTCGCACTAGTATTCTGAAGTCCCAGCCCTCGAGTTAGTTTTAAGTCTTGTATAAATGGAACTTTGCTAGTTTTATCTTCAGAAATGAATGATTTTAAAATGTATAAATATGTGTTATTACTATTGGTGGTGATTTTTTTTTTGTATATCTTTGATGGCCGAATGGCCGAAATAAAGATTAAATAAATAAATAAAATATTAGGCTGGGCAAAGTCTCACTCTCAAGGGCTAATAATTATGTTTCAACTCAGTTTGGCTTACCTATGTACAGTCATTGGATGTGCCCAATGTAGTGTGTTCCACTGAGATGGAGGAGCAAATAAACTTCACTGATGATAATTTGCATTTAATTATTACAATGTCGATCCATCAGGGGCTCTGGAGCCCAACAGTGTCCCTGTGAATGTCTCAATGAATATAGAGCAAATATTTTGTTAAAGGAAACATATTTAAGATGGCAAATGATTATTTGAATGGAGAGCAGATTCCCTCTATTGAAGACAAAATAGGGAATATACTAAACAAATTTGCACTTGATTTTGACAGAACAATGGAACCGAGGATGGATGACCTTTTGCAAAGGAGGGGTTTTTCCTCACAGGCAGAACATTTTTGGTCAGCTGGCGAGGGTACAGTGATTAAAAAAGCTGGTAAAGCTAATAGAAAACAAAAGAATTTGGAGGAAACAGTATTTATTAGTAAAAGGAGCAACACTGCATTGGCAAATGGAGGTTTTCGCAAACTGAGAAACAAGGTAGTGTCGCGGACACACAAGGGGACCAGTGTAAGGGTCCATCAAACAGCAATATGAGAGCTAAGACTGGTTGGAAACATACCTCTATGATTTGTGATGATTCTTCAGGTGGTGTAGAAATCGAAATAAGCTGTTCCTCAGACTTCAGTTCGGAGTCTGAAGAAGACAGGACGGGAAATTCCATGGGACAGCTAGATGGTGAAACCAGTCTTAATCTTGGGACTCTAACTAACGCTCTTGTTTGACCCAATGCTCCTAAAACACCCTCTCTCCCCAGAATGGAGCCCTGCACCGCATGCTGGGGAGTATGTAAAAGACATGGTTACCGAAGCAAATCCCTAACGATGTAAGGATTCGCCTGCATTCTGAATGCCCTCCATGATGACTCTGGATTTGGATTCAAAGATTCTTGCCTTCATAGGCAAAGGGGGTCGTGATCCAAGGAAGGGTCTTGATAAAGGGCTCAGGTTGTTCCAGAACAGGCTTCTGGACCTTACTGGTCCACTAACAAAAAATGTCTACATGGCGGAGGAGGCATATATAGAGAAGAAAGAACTAGATGTAGAGGAACTTAGAGAGTGGATTCAGAGAGCTGTTTGCTTGCTAGGTAATGCCAATACGACTATTTCAGTGGAGAGGAGGAACAGTATCCTACTTAAAATTGACCCAAAGCTAGCTGAATTAGCTAATAATGAAGCAGTCATGGAGGCTAATGGCATGCACTTCAGGGACACCTTTTTTAAAGAAATGTCCAAATAAGTTGGGGCATTCAGTTTGTTACAGAAGTCCCAAAGAGAAATAGAAAAGGTTTTCAATCGCCGTGTTTTTGGCGGACCGGGCGAATACGAGGTTGATTCCCCGGCCGTGTACGAGGAGTCAATAGGTCCTCTTTTTATAGAGGATACAGATCCTATCAGTTTCAGACCTCTTATCAACCCGGGAACATCTACCCACCAAGACAGAGAGGCGCAGCTAGAGGAAGTGGTCGTTCAAGAGTTTCAGGTGTGTCTAGACCTTTTTGTTACCATGTAAAGTTGGGCAGCAGACTTGCACAATTTCATCACATATGGTTCTCGATTACTCAGGACCCTTGGGTCCTGCAGACTGTTCAAGGGTATCGCATAGATTTTATGGGGGGAGCTGCTCCAAGATCGACTTCCAGAAATAATAAGGTTCAACAAGGTATATTTGAACTTAGTGAATTCAGAAGTAAAAGAATTGTTAAAGAAAGGAGCAGTTGTGGAGGAAATAAATGGGGTTCCAGGTTTTGTGAGCAATATTTTCCTGGTAGAAAAGAAGGGAAAGGAATGAGACCAGTTATAAATGTAAAAGCTCTCAACGTTTGGGTCGAATGTCACCACTTCAAAATGGAGGGGATGCATATATTGAGAGATGTTTTACAGTCAGGGGATTGGATGACCAGGCTAGATTTAAAATATGCCTACTTGACAATTCCAGTTTGGGAATAGCATCAGATATTTTTTGGCTTCAGATAGGCAGGAAGGATGTGAAGGTTTGTTTGTCTTCCACTGAAGGTATCTTCGGCCCCTTGGTGCTTTACAAGGTCCTGTGTCCTGTAGCAACGTTCTTGAGAGAGAGATATATTTGATTAATTATTTACCTGGACAATATTTTGTGAATGGATCAGGACAGGTTGAGAGTAACAGATCATACAACGACCACAGTGAATCTATTGGAAAACCTTGGTTTTGTTGCGAACAGATTCCTGCTTGATTCCATGTCAGGAGACACAATTTTGGAGTTTTCTAGTGAACACTGTTGAAGGAGTTTTGAAGTTGCCTTTGGCCAAACTGAAAAGAATAAAGAAGGAGATCTGATGGGTCTTATTAATAGAAAGAATTTCATTAAGGATGTTGGCGACAGTGATAGGCTTGTTATCTTCCATGATTAAGGCTATTTTTCCAGGTCCGTTGAATTATCGGGCCCTTCAGAGGTTGAAGGGCAGACATTTAAGGCATGGTATGAGATATTCCAAGGAAATTGTGCTTACTCAGGAAGCAAGACAGAGGCTGGTTTGGTGGTTAAAAAATATGGATGCTTGGAATGGGCATTGAATGGGGAGAATCCAGATTTGGTAATAGAGTCTGATGCAAGCCTGTCCGGTTGGGGAGCTCGCTGTGGGGAGATCTAAATGGGGGGGGAATTTGGTCGGAGGAGGAAAGTGGACTTCATATAAACTGTTTAGGGTTGTTAGCAGGTTCTTTTGCTATAAAATGCTTTACCAGAGGGAAGGCTCAATGTTCTGTTCTATTGAGACTGAACAATGTTTCTGCCGTGATTTACGTAAACAAAATTGGGGGTCCACGATCAAAAGATTTGGCGAACCTGGCGAAGATATTTCGGGATTTTTCTTTGATCCAAAAGGTGTCAGTGCAAGCAGAACACATCCCAGGTCTGAAAATGTGGAGGCAGACTGGTGTTCAAGAAAGTACAGAGATTCGAGCGATTGGAGACTCCACAGGTCAGTCTTTTTGAGGTTGATGGATCTTTGGGGTCCATGTCAGGTGGATCTATTTACAAACAGAATGAATATGCATCTGGACAAATTTTTCAGCTGGCGGCCAGACCCGGAGTCTGCAGGGATAGATGCTTTCAGACAGGATTAGAGGGGGCTGAAGCCTTACGCTTTCCCTCCTTTTGCTACGATCACTCGAGTAACTTTGATGGTGCACAGATGGAAGGAGTCGGTGCTAGTGGTAACACCCTTTGAACTCACGGGTTTGGTACCCTATTCTGTTAGAGATGTCAATAGATTTCCCTGCTCTTTTTCCCGTGTTTCGGGAGTTGCTCCTAGGACCGTTGGGAGAGTTTCACAAACTGGTGGTTTCAGACCAACTGAGGCTAGTAGACACTAAATCCAACCACATTGTTTTAATCACAATGGGGACGAGTATTCAATATCATAAATATGCAAAGATTTAACAAAAGGTGGAGCAATGCCCCTGGGAAGGGGGGGTGTACGTGAAATTGTGAGGAAATTGTGAAGAGGAGGGAATTCAGGTGACAGAATAATCAATACTTCAAGATGAACTCATTACAATGGTTACATACTATGTACAAGACAAAGACATAAAGTTCAAATTGTACTTTAAGATATGTCATACTCCACACAGTACAATATATGAAGAGTTGGGACGTGGAGGTGATGGTTAAAAACAAACACTTGTCGACGTTTCGACCCTCTGGAGTGCGCAGGTATGCTTAATGTCCTTGCAACGGGGTCTTCTTCAGGACAGGGGAGGGGGAGACCACCTATTTAATATATACAAATGGGAGTATTATTTTCGATTTATAAGTAAGGGATATTATTTCCATTATTTGGATATGACAAAGAAAAACACACACTGGTCCGTCTAATACTCGGGTTGGCGGGAATACATGATTAGACATTGACATTCTTTATGATCGGCATTTAATGAGATCATAAATTGGAATGACATTAATCAAACTCCAAATCACCGTGAATGATTAAAGAGCGAGTGAAGACGGTGACCCGCCCCATGGTGGTTACATAATGGCAGGAGACAAAAGACAAGGTATACATTGGATTGCCGGTCATTACCTTAATATCGTAAGTGCTGGCGTCGTTATGGTCGGATACACCCTTTTGATGTGTCTTCAAAAAGAATACAGACATACTGTCTAATATATGGCCAATTGTATAGTGGAAAGGACAAAAAATGTGTCCGCGCACAGATTCTCACACGGTCTGAGCATAACCACATTGAAGCGGAATGCGGTAAAGCACTTACCCCGTCGGGATAATCACTCCGCAGGGAACATTCGGAGGTGCAGGGACTGAGATCGTTCAATTGGCAGACAATGATGTCGAGTCTATCAAAGCAAAATTGGACAGAAATGATAAGTTGCGCTCCCGGTTAGACTAAAGGGCTGAGAAGTTACGACGCCATGACTGGTCATAAGAAGGGCTTACCGATGGCCGAATCAATCTGGCGCTGAGTACCGCTCGAGTTCGCAATGGCGAGCCGCGGTTCCGGGTTGCCTAAGTTACCATAGGAACGAGGTCACGTGGTGACCTGCACCCGTGTAGAGATAGAGAAAACACTATGTAGTGTATGGTCGGTTGCCTGGAGACCACCATAAGGGTTGAAGGTGTGGACATATATATCAACAATTTTAGACCAGTGGTTGCACTGATCCACGTAGAACAACTAAGTTATAGGAGATATAGAAATAGGTAATTGATAATCCTTAGCCTTGGTTGCCCATTTGGTCACTGTGATTGCGGAGACTAAGAACCGTCATGATTGTAATGATGAATTGCCTAGTGTGACTGGACGTGTGGAGATGGATCACTGAAAACAATTACATTGGTTTACCACATAATTGAACATAATAAATCTGAGCGTCCTATAATACATTATATGGTATGTCTGGCATGTTGAATACCTAATGTGGTAATGGGGGCACCATGTATCATGTTGGCGTACCTCTCGCACGAGGGTAAAGGCCAAACAAGAAACGTAGTCTGTCTGAAAATCACATAGAGGTAAGCTCATCATTTAGCATATTTTACAGGATGGCGTACCTCTTACATAAGGGTAAAGGCCATCCCCTAAAACAGTATTCCGGAATATACATTCATTGTAAAGTAGCCAATTGTGAAAAAGAGCTATCATGCTCGTTGAGGCCTTTCTCAATCGAGTTAAAGAAAAACATCCATTTTAGTTCCCTTGTGTTCAGGATACTTGAAATATTCCCACCCCGGGGACCCAGAAGAGCTCTCTCTATTACTATCCATCTTAGACTATCCGGGGGGTGTGCCACCGTTGTGAAATGTTCAACCAAGGGTGCTCCTGGTACCACGCATCTGATTCTGCTCATGTGTTGAAGGATGCGAACTTTGATCTTTTGTTGCGTTTGGCCTATGTATATCAATTGGCATGGGCACACTATCGCATAGATGACGTTTGAGGAGTTACAGTTGGTGTGTGTCTTTAACTGAATTTTCAAGTGACAGTGTTGGAATTCCTTTCCTTGGATCGTGGTATCACATGCTTTGCAATTCCCACACCTTGAGTGGCCGGTTACCGGAGGCAGGTTCCATAACGTCGTGAGGGTTGGGTCCTCTGGAGTCGCTAAGAGGGAACGGACCACGAAGTCTTTGACGCTTTTAGCTTTTTTGAAAGCGTGTAGAGGTGTGACAAGTTGGTTGATATCATCCGATATCAATTTCCAATGGCGGTTGACTATGCGTTTGATTTGGTTGCTCTTAGTATTGAATGTGGTAACGCACACAATCCTTGTTTCCTGTTGGTTCTTGTTATCCTTTGGGGACAGTAATTCCTCGCGTGGGTAAAACCAAGCTCGTTTTCTAGATTGCTTGACTAGCCGTCTGGGGTACCCTCTTTGCAATAATCGGTTTGTGAGCTCCTCTGATTCAGTGAAGTAATGGTCTCTGTTGGAGCAATTCCTGCGGATTCGCAGAAATTGCCCGAAGGGCAAATTGTCTCTGAGGGCTCTCGGGTGATGACTGTTGTAATGCAACAGTGAATTTCTCTCTGCAGGTTTCCGATAAAGCGTCGTTAGTAAAGTTCCAGCATTCTCATAGATGGTAAGGTCGAGAAAGTTTATCGTGTGGTTGTCGGATTGGATGGTAAACTTAAGAAAATCCGATTGGAGGTTAAGCCAGGTGAAAAAGGACAGTAATTCTTCTGAGTTCCCATTCCAAATTATGAGGATGTCGTCGATATATCTCATCCAGAGGCCTAAGCGGTCTCTGAATGGATTGACTTGGTTGAGTACGGTATCCTCCTCAAATGCGGCCATATATAAAATGGCTACATCTGGAGCAAAAGGGGCCCCCATTGCTACACCAGAAGTTTGAATATAGAATTTGTTTCTAAACAGAAAAAAGTTTTTGGTCATGGCTATCTGGAGTAGGGACACGATAAACTCCGTGGGGACTTGCACTGGTGCCGGGCGATGTTGTAGGCAGCGTGTGATTACCGTCAGTGCTTCTTGTTGTGGAATGGACGTGTAAAGCGACACCACGTCGCAAGTGGCCAATCTTTGATGTTCTGGATCAAAGGATGAATTCTCAACAATATTTATCGTGTGCATTGTGTCACGTAGATAGGCAGGGGTTGCTTCGGCCAACGGTTTCAGAAAGAAATCGATATATTTGCCAAGGGGCTCAAGCATAGAGCCACATCCAGACACAATCGGTCTACCTGGTGGGTTAGCCATACTTTTGTGAATCTTAGGTATGGTGTAAATTGTAGCCAGTCGAGGATGTTTCTGATTCAAAAATTGGAATTCGGTTTCAGACAGGAAACCCTGGTCGAGTCCGGCTTGCGTTATTTGTAAGATTTCCAGGGCAATCGCTTTAGATGGATCAGCTCGTAACGGTTGATAGCTTACTCCGTCACACAGTTGGCAAAGAATCTCAGATTCATATGCCGAAACGTCTTGGACAACGATTGCTCCCCCTTTGTCCGCAGGTTTAATAACCACTTCCACATTGTGGGCGAGAGACTGCAGTGCCATCTTTTCTTTCTTGCTCGTGTTGTACCGAGTAAATGATTTGGTATCCAGAAGTTGTTGGACATCACGCCATACTACCTCTTCGTATGCCAGAATCTTATGTGACATGGTGCTGTTATAAGGGACAAATGTGGATGGAGGTCTTAGGCCCGTTAGCGAGGGTTGAGTTCTTGGTTCTGAGTTCCGGAAAAAATACTTCAACCTAATCTTACGGAAAAACTGAAAAAGTTCTGCACGAATAGTAAAATTATCTGGATTGTTTGTGGGGACGTAAGATAACCCTTTACCAAGTACTTTCATTTCATCCTCACTTAGAGTCTGTTTGGATATGTTGACCACAGGGCTGCAACCCATCAGGGGTGCACCCCCAAGTGGAGAAGGAGAAGAAACTGGTCCGCACCAGATGGCATGGTCATCTTCTGACAAGGTATCTAAAAGAAAATATCATTCCGGTGGGGCTTCAAATTAAGATTGAACCGGCTATCTTCATAGAGGTCCCCAAGTTTAAAGAAGGGTTCAGCCACGTCGCCAACAATTGCTCCCGCCATTGGATGGTTCTGGGTGTGGAAACTGCCGCCGACCAAGTCCAACTGATCTCTGCTGAAATCAAGACCCTAAAAGCTGAGATAGCAGCAGATGCCAATTTTGAGAGTGCAAAGGAAACCCTGAATAACCTTGAAGCCACACTTAAAGATTTCGACCTAACAACTCAGAATCGTAAACTAGAGAAATTAGCCCGTGACATACGGCTATACGATAAGAGGAAGACTTATCCGTACCTACACGAAGATTACTTTCGCCAGGATAATCAGGGCCGCTTCACGAACCGCGGCGAGGTGCCTATAGGGGCAGACGGAACTATCAGACATTTTCTGATTCATCTTATAGCTCCGATGGGGAACAGGAACAGCACGGCTCTAGCAATCAGTTCAACTGCCCCGACTACGGACACCATCAACAGCAACACCAATACAATCCTTTTTTAGGCCAACGCCCATGGTCATGGCGTCCGCCACGGGGCAGGGGCAACAATTGGCCAAGGGGCCAACAACGTGGTTTCCAACCCAATGCAAGCAACTGGGATGTAGGACGTGGCCAACCACAAAAGCAGGTGCAGTTCCAACCGGAACAACACGGAGAACGAGTAACTCGCAACAAAACTTACAGATGGTAGATTTATCCGACGGACAATTCCAAATGAAACTACTTGGGGGTGCACCCCTGATGGGTTGCAGCCCTGTGGTCAACATATCCAAACAGACTCTAAGTGAGGATGAAATGAAAGTACTTGGTAAAGGGTTATCTTACGTCCCCACAAACAATCCAGATAATTTTACTATTCGTGCAGAACTTTTTCAGTTTTTCCGTAAGATTAGGTTGAAGTATTTTTTCCGGAACTCAGAACCAAGAACTCAACCCTCGCTAACGGGCCTAAGACCTCCATCCACATTTGTCCCTTATAACAGCACCATGTCACATAAGATTCTGGCATACGAAGAGGTAGTATGGCGTGATGTCCAACAACTTCTGGATACCAAATCATTTACTCGGTACAACACGAGCAAGAAAGAAAAGATGGCACTGCAGTCTCTCGCCCACAATGTGGAAGTGGTTATTAAACCTGCGGACAAAGGGGGAGCAATCGTTGTCCAAGACGTTTCGGCATATGAATCTGAGATTCTTTGCCAACTGTGTGACGGAGTAAGCTATCAACCGTTACGAGCTGATCCATCTAAAGCGATTGCCCTGGAAATCTTACAAATAACGCAAGCCGGACTCGACCAGGGTTTCCTGTCTGAAACCGAATTCCAATTTTTGAATCAGAAACATCCTCGACTGGCTACAATTTACACCATACCTAAGATTCACAAAAGTATGGCTAACCCACCAGGTAGACCGATTGTGTCTGGATGTGGCTCTATGCTTGAGCCCCTTGGCAAATATATCGATTTCTTTCTGAAACCGTTGGCCGAAGCAACCCCTGCCTATCTACGTGACACAATGCACACGATAAATATTGTTGAGAATTCATCCTTTGATCCAGAACATCAAAGATTGGCCACTTGCGACGTGGTGTCGCTTTACACGTCCATTCCACAACAAGAAGCACTGACGGTAATCACACGCTGCCTACAACATCGCCCGGCACCAGTGCAAGTCCCCACGGAGTTTATCGTGTCCCTACTCCAGATAGCCATGACCAAAAACTTTTTTCTGTTTAGAAACAAATTCTATATTCAAACTTCTGGTGTAGCAATGGGGGCCCCTTTTGCTCCAGATGTAGCCATTTTATATATGGCCGCATTTGAGGAGGATACCGTACTCAACCAAGTCAATCCATTCAGAGACCGCTTAGGCCTCTGGATGAGATATATCGACGACATCCTCATATTTTGGTATGGGAACTCAGAAGAATTACTGTCCTTTTTCACCTGGCTGAACCTCCAATCGGATTTTCTTAAGTTTACCATCCAATCCGACAACCACACGATAAACTTTCTCGACCTTACCATCTATGAGAATGCTGGAACTTTACTAACGACGCTTTATCGGAAACCTGCAGAGAGAAATTCACTGTTGCATTACAACAGTCATCACCCGAGAGCCCTCAGAGACAATTTGCCCTTCGGGCAATTTCTGCAAATCCGCAGGAATTGCTCCAACAGAGACCATTACTTCACTGAATCAGAGGAGCTCACAAACCGATTATTGCAAAGAGGGTACCCCAGACGGCTAGTCAAGCAATCTAGAAAACGAGCTTGGTTTTACCCACGCGAGGAATTACTGTCCCCAAAGGATAACAAGAACCAACAGGAAACAAGGATTGTGTGCGTTACCACATTCAATACTAAGAGCAACCAAATCAAACGCATAGTCAACCGCCATTGGAAATTGATATCGGATGATATCAACCAACTTGTCACACCTCTACACGCTTTCAAAAAAGCTAAAAGCGTCAAAGACTTCGTGGTCCGTTCCCTCTTAGCGACTCCAGAGGACCCAACCCTCACGACGTTATGGAACCTGCCTCCGGTAACCGGCCACTCAAGGTGTGGGAATTGCAAAGCCTGTGATACCACGATCCAAGGAAAGGAATTCCAACACTGTCACTTGAAAATTCAGTTAAAGACACACACCAACTGTAACTCCTCAAACGTCATCTATGCGATAGTGTGCCCATGCCAATTGATATACATAGGCCAAACGCAACAAAAGATCAAAGTTCGCATCCTTCAACACATGAGCAGAATCAGATGCGTGGTACCAGGAGCACCCTTGGTTGAACATTTCACAACGGTGGCACACCCCCCGGATAGTCTAAGATGGATAGTAATAGAGAGAGCTCTTCTGGGTCCCCGGGGTGGGAATATTTCAAGTATCCTGAACACAAGGGAACTAAAATGGATGTTTTTCTTTAACTCGATTGAGAAAGGCCTCAACGAGCATGATAGCTCTTTTTCACAATTGGCTACTTTACAATGAATGTATATTCCGGAATACTGTATTAGGGGATGGCCTTTACCCTTATGTAAGAGGTACGCCATCCTGTAAAATATGCTAAATGATGAGCTTACCTCTATGTGATTTTCAGACAGACTACGTTTCTTGTTTGGCCTTTACCCTCGTGCGAGAGGTACGCCAACATGATACATGGTGCCCCCATTACCACATTAGGTATTCAACATGCCAGACATACCATATAATGTATTATAGGACGCTCAGATTTATTATGTTCAATTATGTGGTAAACCGATGTAATTGTTTTCAGTGATCCATCTCCACACGTCCAGTCACACTAGGCAATTCATCATTACAATCATGACGGTTCTTAGTCTCCGCAATCACAGTGACCAAATGGGCAACCAAGGCTAAGGATTATCAATTACCTATTTCTATATCTCCTATAACTTAGCTGTTCTACGTGGATCAGTGCAACCACTGGTCTACAATTGTTGATATATATGTCCACACCTTCAACCTTTATGGTGGTCTCCAGGCAACCGACCATACACTACATAGTGTTTTCTCTATCTCTACACGGGTGCAGGTCACCACGTGACCTCGTTCCTATGGTAACTTAGGCAACCCGGAACCGCGGCTCGCCATTGCGAACTCGAGCGGTACTCAGCGCCAGATTGATTCGGCGATCGGTAAGCCCTTCTTATGACCAGTCATGGCGTCGTAACTTCTCAGCCCTTTAGTCTAACCGGGAGCGCAACTTATCATTTCTGTCCAATTTTGCTTTGATAGACTCGACATCATTGTCTGCCAATTGAACGATCTCAGTCCCTGCACCTCCGAATGTTCCCTGCGGAGTGATTATCCCGACGGGGTAAGTGCTTTACCGCATTCCGCTTCAATGTGGTTATGCTCAGACCGTGTGAGAATCTGTGCGCGGACACATTTTTTGTCCTTTCCACTATACAATTGGCCATATATTAGACAGTATGTCTGTATTCTTTTTGCAGACACATCAAAAGGGAGTATCCGACCATAACGACGCCAGCACTTACGATATTAAGGTAATGACAGGCAATCCAATGTATACCTTGTCTTTTGTCTCCTGCCATTATGTAACCACCATGGGGCGGGTCACCGGCTTCACTCGCTCTTTAATCATTCACGGTGATTTGGAGTTTGATTAATGTCATTCCAATTTATGATCTCATTAAATGCCGATCATAAAGAATGTCAATGTCTAATCATGTATTCCCGCCAACCCGAGTATTAGACTGACCAGTGTGTGTTTTACTTTGTCATATCCAAATAATGGAAATAATATCCCTTACTTATAAATCGAAAATAATACTCCCATTTGTATATATTAAATAGGTGGTCTCCCCCTCCCCTGTCCTGAAGAAGACCCCGTTGCAAGGACATTAAGCATACCTGCGCACTCCAGAGGGTCGAAACGTCGACAAGTGTTTGTTTTTAACCATCACCTCCACGTCCCAACTCTTCATATATTGTACTGTGTGGAGTATGACATATCTTAAAGTACAATTTGAACTTTATGTCTTTGTCTTGTACATAGTATGTAACCATTGTAATGAGTTCATCTTGAAGTATTGATTATTCTGTCACCTGAATTCCCTCCTCTTCACAATTTCCTCACAATTTCACGTACACCCCCCCCTTCCCAGGGGCATTGCTCCACCTTTTGTTAAATCTTTGCATATTTATGATATTGAATACTCGTCCCCATTGTGATTAAAACAATGTGGTTGGATTTAGTGTCTATGTGATTTGTTTTTTTTATTATTTTCATTTTGTGTTCTTATCCACATTGGGACCCCTTCCTCTTAGTACTTAGCATGCCCAGGTCCCAGTGACTATATTTGGGTAGAACCCCCCCAATTGTACACAACTGAGGCTAGTGGCATGGAAAATTTCAGGCGTGTTTGGGAAGTCCCAGGACTTTCGCAAGAAGCTTAAAGGCTTATAAGAGAATCCTTGGCTCCAGAAACTAGAAAAATGTATAGGTTGGCATGGCAGAAATGGTTATGCTGGTGTGTGCAGAGGGACTCTGATCCCGTTTCAGCTGGTATAGTTGAAGTGGTTAACTAGCTAACCGTTTTATTTAGTTCTGGTTTGGCTTGCAGAATAATAAATGTTCATAGATCGCTATCGCTGCTGGACATGAGTTGATTAATTGGGTGTCTGTGGGACAAGACGTTCTGGTGAGAAGATTAATGAGAAGCATGAGAGTTACAAAACCACAGTTTCTAGATATAATTCAATTTGGGATGTGTCTATAGTTCTTAATTATTTGAGAGGTTTGGCTAATAATAGTGGTTTGGATTTGAAATGCCTGAGTCAGAAATTAACAGTCCTTTTATGTTTGCTATCTTATAGGAGTGTTTCGGATGTGAGAGCATTGGAAGTTTGTGGAAGGATATTTAATACTGAAGGAGAATGTTTTTACTTGAGTAAGAGAACAAAGACGAACTCTGAAATCATTTTCTATCCATACTTTGATGAGCGTGAGGAGCTGTGTGTGGTTTGTTGTTAGAAAGAGTATGAAAGGAGGACTTTTGGTCTTCGTTTTCAAAACGAGAAACAGCTATTAATATCTTTTAGACAACCTCATAAGGCAGTCTCAAGTCCAACGTTAGCTAAATGGGTGAAAGAAATTATAATGAACGCAGGTGTGGATGTTAGTTTGTTTGGTGCTCATTCAGTAAGAGGTGCTTCAGCTTCAAAAGCTTTTATTCTGGGAGGTGCTTTACAAGATATCTTGAGGTGTGCTGATTGGTCGAATGATAGTGTTTTTCAAAGGTTTTATTTTAAACCTGTTGTAAATGCTGCTTCTGGCCTTTTAGAGAAGCTTTAAACTTCAAATAATATTGGGGGCGTGGCCTGGGAGCCGAACATGGCGGACATGACTCCGTAGAGCACTGCTGTTCGCTCCCTCTAAGGGCCCTAATCCATCATCATTCTTAACCTCGAGCCTGATTCCGATGGGATTCTTGTTTGCGGTGCCTGTCGGAACCCAGCGGAGGAGTTTTGATGGCTGCGGTGTGTCCGATACATGGTGAGCGGCCTCCCGTCTGGCAGACACCGCACCTGAGATGAGAGGCGGGGCACTGGAGGCCGCAGCTGTGGTGGGCCCACGGTCGGAGAGGCAGCCAGCTATCCTGCATTTCACAGAGTCTAGAACAGAGCGGGGTTGCCGTAGCTGTGCAGCTCCGCAAGACGAACAGCGCGAGGACAAGGTACCGGGAGGCTCACCAATGTGACGTCATAGCCGGCGCCCCTCCCCCACCTTCTTCATCACGGCCCGGTGCGGCCTGGTGCAGCTTCTGTGGCCGTGAATCTTGGCACGGGAGAGTCTGGTCATCGGAGGGTCTGCAGGTGGGCCGTGGACCTCCAGTGTGGTGGCGCCCTCCTTATCTGGAGATCCAAAGGGATTACCCTGATTAGAAACGCGGCTGTGGTGGTGAGGGGCAGCCAGGGGGCCTACCACTGGTACTACGAGAGGCTCAGCACCCACTGAGCTCAGGTGAGGGGTGCCTGGTCACCTGCACTTTTCCACGGCTGCGTTTTGCTGAGCGGCCCCGGCTCTCATGATGGCCCGGTTCCTGGCACGTTAGTGAGACCCTTTGCTGTGTTGTCGAGGTTGCCTCCATCCCTCTCCAGGAACTATCACACTGTGTCTAGCTGCTCCTGCTAAGTGTCCTCCGCAAAGAGACCGGCTGTTGCTGGTGGGTACCAGTGCAATCATCTAAAGCGCGTGTCTTGGGCTGCGGCGCTACCCTGTGCTGGAGTCTGGCTCAGGCTGCCCTTGTCTGTACCTGCTGTCATTTACTGTTGCTTGCTGAATCGGCCGCCTGGTTGCCCCCTGGTCGCCATCGGCAGGGATAAGCATGGTGCGGTGGCCCCCAAGCAGCATACTATGGACTGCTTTACCACTACTACTAACCCTCCTGGGGGGAGTCAGACAAAGGCCTATCATCGGATGCGGCGAAGTTGCTGGAAGCAATCACACAATCGCGGACGGCCCTCGAGGCCCAGATCGGGGCCGTGTGCACGGAGGTGTCTTTCCTTCGCCAAGATTAGCGGAAGGTGGTCGACCGCATTACGGAAGTGGAGACCAGAGTTTCAACTGTCGAGGACTCTGTCACCAGACTGCAGCAAAAGGTGGACAAACTGACCAAGCAATCGCAGGAGCTAGCGACGCGGGTCGAAGATGCGGCGGAGCGGGCCCGCCGCAATAATCTGCGAATAGTGGGTTTTCTGGAGGGCTGCAAGGGGGCCTCCATGGACAAGTTTCTCTCGGACTGGCTGCGGGCACTGCTGCCCCCAAAGGACATGTCCTCCTGTTTCATGGTTGAGAGGGCCCATCGTGCTCTGGCTAAGAAAACGCCGCCTGGTTAACGCCTGAGACCAGTGATAGCCTGACTCCTTAATTACGCTGACCGGGACGCTGTACTTCGATATGCCTGGCTTCATAGAGATAAAATGGTCTTCAACTCCCACTCCATCATGGTCTTCCCTGATTACACTAAGTTGGTGCAGCAACAGCGGCAGTCTTTTGTGGCTGCCAAGAGATGGCTACGGGAACTGAATTTATTCTATGCCATGTTGTTTACGGCCCGAATGAGGGTGATATTCAATGAAACGACATATTTCTTTGATACCTCGGAGGAAGTCTTTGTGTGGACCAATGAGAGACGTATACTGAAACCCCACTCGCTTCCTCCGGTGGACTCTGATTCTTCTCAGGGCTCGCATCAGAGTGGATGACAGGGCAGAGATGCGACTTCCCGGCGAAACCGATCCCGCTCCAATTGGCATGCCCCAGAGCCGACAGGTTCCGGAAGCTGAACTGCATTGGGACACAGTATTTTGTTTACTCTGTTTCCTTCTTGGGGTGGGTAGTGTCTATGAGCGTCGGTCACACACTGACCTCAGTGGGCTCTAAAGATGGGGGTCTTTATTAGAGGCACTGGAATGAGGCTTGCCCGGAACGTTTTGGGGTATGTTGGGTAAGTTGGGTGGAGGGGATCCATTGGAGGGACCACTTGGGTCATCCTGTTGGGAGCCTGAGATGGGTTTCCATCGCAACAGATACTCCGTGTTGCAGGAAGTATGGGGGTTGTGGGCAGAGGGGGGCCCGGGGACAGTTTGTCAGTTGTTTTGTTTCTTATTGAATGTTTCCACACCATGCACACGTCACATTGCTTCACCTTACACGCATTAGATGCTGTTATTTTGTTTGTCACCTAGGGATGGCTCACTCAACAGGTAACACACCTATAGGGGAACTCAACATTCTCGCCTGGAATGTGAGACGCTTGCTTAGTAAATTCAAACGAGGGGCAGTGCTTGACCAGGCGAAGCGGTATGCAGCTGACGTCCTATTGCTCGAGGAGACGCATCTCCTGGGCACGAAGGTCCCTTGCCTAGCCCGATACGGATATTCCACGGTATATCATTCTGGCTTCACACGGGGGGCAAGGGGTACTGCCATTCTCATCCCTCGTAGGGTGCCACTCCAAATTACAAATCTTTGGCTAGACCCGGGGGTTCAATATACAGTGGTCTCGGGTACTTTGGCCGGCAAACAGATTACGCTAGGTAGCGTGTACGCCCCTCCGCCTCTTGGTCAGACATTTATAGATAAACTAACACAGTTGTAGGGGGACCTCCCTGGTGGCCTTGTGGTATTGGGGGGTGATTGGAATGATACTATGGGTCCACTGGATAGGTGGCGAGCCCGACAACTTGATACACCCCCTATTACATCCAAATTGAATATATTCGCATATACTCTGGGATGGGTGGACACCTGGCGTGCCTTATACCTGATGGATGCTGGATTTTCATACGCGTCATCAGTTCACCCCACTCTTTCACGTCTGGATTATTTATTCCGTCCACATAGTTATATGCACAGGGTGGTACATACATCTATTCTGCCTTGAGGCCTGTCGGACCACTCACGATCCAAATTAAATTGCGTCTGTCAACTAACAGGGCCCCCTATAGGTGACACATGTCACCCTGGCAGCTTCGTGATGAGGCATACAGGGAGATGCTGAGTCAGGCAATTACCGATTACTTCTGATGGATGGATGACGGTACGACGTGTACCGTCACAACGCGTGCTTTAACAACGCGTCCCTTACAACGCAAGTCGTTACCACGACTTGCGTTGGGGGCGCGGATTGAGAATAGTATAATTTACTATTCTAACACCAGTCCCTGTGGACACTAGTGAAGGTGTTGGAATAGTAAATATACTATTCTTAATCCTCTAGCGCCCTCCAGCGCAAGTCGTGGTTATGACTTGCGTTGTAATGGACGCGTTGTTAAAGCCTTGCGGAGTAAAATCCGCGTGGTAAAGGATGTTTCCCCTTCTGATGCCAGTCCCTAGTTGGTTTGCAGGAAGCTGAGCCCACGATTCGGGGTGCAGACATAAGCAACCGCACCGGGGAAAAACGTCGCCCAGGTATGCGACCTGGAGACCAGGAAGAACTCCAATCCCTTGTGGTGGGTGGCTCGGACCCCACGACCCGCAGGAATCTGCTGCATGTGCAACAAATGCTCCATCAAGCCCACACAGACTGTGCCAAGGAGGCCTGGCTGGTCACCCAGCATAGGATTTACCAATGGGGTGATAAGTAGAGCCAAATGCTTCATAGGCTCTGCCAGGCTAGGGTGGCCCTGACGCAGGTACCTCTTTTGCGGTCCCAGGCAGGGGTTGCCTGTGCATCCCCCGAGGCAGTTGTTCAGGCATTCGCTGATTTTTACGCTGCATTTTATGAAGCACGGGAGGTTATCTCCGAACCCCTCATAGATACCTTTTTAGTGGATATCCCTCCCCGCCGCTTATCGGATGAGCAGCCTGAGGCACTGGAGGAGCCTATTTCGTTGGATGAACCCAAATGGGTTCCCATGCGATTTTCTTCAGCCTCATCTGGAGATTCTGGGGCCTCATTTACTTGAGGTGATTCAGGACGCCTCGGAGCAGCACATTTTCCCTCCGGATTGGAGAAACACATAAGTTGTAGTGTTTCTTAAACCAGGCCACCCACCGGACGACCTGGGATCCTATCGCCCCATCTCTTTGCTAAATTTGAGCCTAAACTGCTGTTGAAAAACTTGGCGGACCGTCTTTGTACCTGTATACAGGAGCTGGTACACCTGACCAGTCAGGCTTTATGCCACAGCGCTCCACCAGACAAAATATCAGACAAGTTCATAATTTGGTGGCGGAGGCTCACCGTCTGGGACCTGCTGCAGCTATCCTGTTGGCCGATATCGACAAGGCGTTTGATTCATTAAGTTGGACGTACCTTTTTAAGCTGTTGGAGGCAGTCAGTTTGGGCCCCCAATTCCGAGTGGCTGGCTATTGCACAGCCCCTCCCCCATTCAGAGGGGCAAACGGCAGGGTTGTCCGCTTTCCCCATTGCTGTTTGCACTGGCTATTGAGCCCCTGGCAGAGTGGGTCTGCCTGGATTCTGGCTTACGGGGTTTGTACTGGTTATACTGATGATGCCTTGTATTTCATGTCGGATCCATGGGTCTCAGGGCCCGAGTGCTGCAGATTCTGAGGGTCTTCAGGGAGACAGCTGGCCTCCACCCTAACCCATCCACATCCATCTGTTTCCAATTTGTGGGGACCAGCAGTCCCAAGTGTGGGCCTCGCAGTTGGTGGTTGCGGACTCCGGCTTCAACTACCTTGGGGTAGTTATTACATGGTGCCCACTCGAAGCTTGGTCGCGGAATATCATGCCGTTACTGCCTACAGTTCGGGAGGAGACGACGGTGTGGTCCCAACTCCCTCTCTCCTTGGACGGTAGATCGTCCATTTTCAAAATGGTGTCATTGCCTCGCCTGCTATATATACTGTAAAATCATCCCTTCTCAATCCCCCATCCTGGTTTCGTCAAATTAGTTCTTGACTCAATAGGTTTCTCTGGGGAGGTGGAACGGTCCGGGTGGCGCTTGCGACCTGTATCCAATCTGCCTCCTACGAGGGAATAGCGGCGGCAGATGTGCAGGTGTATTACCAGGCTTCCCATCTCCTGGTGATAAATGACTGGTGGTACTGCACACAATCTGACCCAGCTTATGCTGTGAAACGCCTCTTCATGGCCAAAACCCTGTTACTCGACTTTTTGTACAGCTCCCCCCAGCATGTAGGCGGGCCATTCAGATTTGGAGGCGAGCGGTCCGCAAGATGGGATGATGGGGCAAGCTCATCGGGGCTACACCTCTGTGGCGCGGCACACACCTCCGGCCAGTCGCGGCTTTGGTGGGTTTCCGCAAGTGGGGTGACATTGGGATTTCTGTGTTGGGAGACGTAATGCAGGGATCCACGTTCAAATCCTTTCAGCAACTACAGGCTGATTTTGACCTCCAGAAAAAGCAATTTCACAGATATTTGCAACTTAGACACGCTATAATCCCTTTGATAAGGGACATCACGAGTCTCCCGGAGTTCTACCAGTTGGAGGGCCAGCTGCTCATGGGGGAACTATGAGCCCACAAGATCCGTCAAATTTATCAAACATTGACTACACACTCCACGACCACTTTACACCGGACCCGGGCGGCGTGGGAAGCAGACGCGCCCACATTGACGGATGATGACTGGGCCGAGGCACTGGCTAGCCCCCGGTATTCTGCGGTCTCTGCCCGCTACCATCTGATCCAGTTCAAATATCTTCACAGGGTTTACTTTACACGTTTACGTCTCTACAGGATAAGGGCTGTTCAGTCCCCTATGTGCCTCTGCTGTGATTCTGAGGAGGGGTCGTTTCTCCACAAGGGTGGACCTGTGCAGCTCTGCAGCACTTCTGGTCGGGCATAAGGTCCTGTTTGGGGTGGGTGCTGACATGGTGCATTCCTGCAGACCCCCGCTTGATACTTCTACACAGCACTGAAGACATCAAGGGGAACAGATATCAAAGGCCTTTATTGTTCCTAGCGCTTACACTAGTGAACCGCGACATTGCACAACACTGGAAGGCAACACTCCCACCCAGTATTGTTACCTGGAAGAAAGCAGTGGATAGGTGCCTGTCTGCTGAAGTTGCAGTATTTCAGGCTAGGGGATGTCCGCAAAAACACAAAAAGATCTGGGCCAGATGGGCCACATATCGTGGCATAGACCTGTCACTTCTGGGGTCAGTGGCTCCCCCTGTTCCATTAGATAGGTTGGTTGTGAGCAATTCACCGATATTAGATATTGGTGTCGTGCAGACATAAAAGGGGCAAGACTGTAATACGTTGCATAATATTGTATTAATGATGTATGGTGAGTGGTTGGGGAGGGGGAGGGGGTTTAGGGACTGCTGTTCTGCAGACTTCATTGGGGATGTTATATGGTGCCTTGCTGGTGTATATTGTTTTCTTACATGCTTTGATGCTTGCTGGGCTTGCCCATATGGTACCTTGAAAATCAATAAAATTTGTTGTTAAAAAAAACGTGCAGTAATGTTAGCCTCAGGTCTTGACATAAAATTTCCATTTTCCCCAGCTTTGATCGTCTGCAAATCTGAATTTTATAAAAGACACTGAGGCTAATATTATCCCCCGCACCCATTCCTTTTTTGGTAATGTAGTTATTTGTTGTATTCTAGGTTGTGGTCAACAGCATTAATGGAAGTCGGATGAATTTCCTAAGAAAAGGATGATTTTACCTTATGAGTAAAGTTTATACCTTCATGTGTACTGGACTGTTTGTGATTCACCATGTTGATATTAGTTCTGCTGCAGTTCACAATAAAGAAAGATGATGGCTGGGGATTCTGGCCTCTTGTTACTATTGAAATTCTGTTGTAGTTCTAAATTCTTTAAAGGGGCTGCTATGAGTGGCACAATAAAGGAGATTGCAATAATGTTAGCCTCTGTGTCTTTAATAAAATCCAGATGCCCAGGTTAGATGTCCTGCACATCTAGCCTGTGCTTCTATTGGACTTCTATAACGCATATTAGCAAGCCCATTATCGCCGTTTTAGTGGCAGTTTTCTGCCGCTAAAACAGCGATAATTTTAACAATGTTCTTGCTAATATGCCCCTAAATTTTGCTGGACTCCAGGATATACTGATACAACTTTTCAAGGTACTCTTGGATAAGTCTACTCTACACAGAGATGAGACATGTTGGTGGACATCTCTGTTCTGGGTCGAAGTACCTTCCTTTTCTTTTTTTTCCCAAATCACAAGTTAGTAACAGAATGGCTCACTCGTGGTTCTTCTTGTTCCATTTCTATCTTGGCCAATATAACTGCCATTTTTTCCTTTCTGAGCACTTTTGTGGATTTGTTCCTGCTATGCAGTGATGTGATCTTGATACTTGACACTAATAGGATGCAGTTAAAAATCATCCTCGTGTTGTCACTTTAAACCGTCAAATGTGTTGTATTTTGCTTCACCAACATCCTTGAGAAAGTCGGTCTACGACGAAACACATGTCGGCTGTCTACATACCACAACTACATGTCAACACTGCGAGATATTATTTAGCTTCTTGATGCTCTTGTTAATTGGATTGATGTTGCACTTTTTAAATTAAATACATTACTGACTCTTGTTGGTCAGTGGTCACTATTGGTGTTGTGCTCTGTCTTCGCATTTGTATAATTTGATGTGTATTGAGGAAGCGTTCCTCACTGCACTGAGTGACACTGTAGATGGCACAGTGTCGACATTGAGCACACTCTGGTACATTTTGGTAGACTCTTGTGCAAACTACAACAGAGGTGCTGACTGTTCTGTCTTGTTAACCACTGCCATCCTTCTCTTAGAGTATAGTGCTTCAGAAACCAGATTAAGACCCTTCTTGGTTACAAATGATCACCATATTTCTTGAATAAATAAAGACTGTAAACTTTATGCAAAAATTATTGCAACTAGGTTAGCTAATGTACTTCCTCATGTTGTACATATTAACTAGTCTGGCTTCATGAAAAACAGGCATTCGATAAATAATGTCAAATTATTATTCCAGCAGTTGTCTTAGCCTTAGATTCGGAAAAGACTTGATAAAATAAATTGGCAATACCTTTTCTGCACCTTGTATGCATTTAATTTTGGTACTTTGTTTGTCCATATGATTTCAGCATATACTTGAGTCCCTCTGCCAAACTTTTTATTACTGGTCAACTTTCTAGTACATTTTTTCTTTTTAGGGGAAATAGGCAAGGTTGCCCACTATCCCCTTTGCTTTATCGTCTTCCAATTGAGCCCTTATTAATTGCTATTAGGAATTGTGTAGAAATTGAAGGCCTTCTGATACACAAAGTTCCATTTTAAAACTCCTGCATATGAGGATGATATACTGTTATATATTAGTAATCTAGACTCTTCTATTCCTCCATTATTAGGTTTAGTTGATATGTATCCTCAGATTTCATGAAATAAGCTTAACTCTAACAGAACAGACTTTTTTTCGCTTAAATGTTTATTGTTCACCTGATAAGCTCACAAATAAAGAAATTGTTTGGCAAAAAGATAAGCTTAAATATCTAGCCATACTATTTTCTAACACCGTTAAGGAATCGCTTTCATTGAATTTTGAGTCTATTTTTGCTTATATTAAGGCTAAATTTCAAACATGGTCTACGCTACAATTATCTTGGTGGGGTGAAATAGACTCAATTAAAATGATCATTGCTCCAAAACTCTTCCGTCTTCTTTCTATGATACCAACTCAGCACCCTCTTAATTTTTATAAGAATATTGACAAATATTTCTCTAAATTCATTTGGAATAACAAATCTCCTTGTTTAAGTTATGAAAAACTAACATTGAATAAAAAAAATTGTGGGTTTGGTTTACTGGATTTCCTTGTTTATCATAAAGCTTTTATTTGAAAACAAAGTACTTTAAGGTTTCAGCATATAGAACCCAATATTTATCTTCTTGGCTTCATATTGAACAACGTTCGATATCACCGTTTCAATTCAATGCTTTGCTCACAATGTCAAATTCTACTGCTTAGTTAAAGAAATCATTTGGATTCAGTTTTTCAGTGTCTTATCTCACATAAAATTTATCGCTGGGGTATAATCCTTTATTACCATTACCTCACCACACAACATTTTGGCTTGCATGGATTAAGGCGGGTATTTTCTATATAAGGGATATTTACCTAGGTGATGCCTTCAAACGTTTTTATAAATTACAACATAGATTTAATTGACAGGGGTTTATACATTTGAATTGTCATTATCTTTAGCTATATGGAGGAAAATTTGGTTGAATTCAGTTTCGGGTTGGGAACCTGTATCTTTATATCAAACTAATTATTTTTTACTCTTTAATGATCTATGGACCCCTTTGAGATTATATAAGGCAACACTTTTAAATTAATCTAATTGTTGGAATTGTTCTTTACCTACAGGCTCGTTAAGACATATGCTATATGAATGTCCTATTGTTACTAAATTCTGGAAAGAAGTTTGACAGGTTATTGATAAAAGATTGCATATCACCGATACATTATCATATACTGTAGTAATATGTAAATCCACTTTGCTCTATATCAAACTGTCGACTAGGAATAGTAAACTTTTTGATTTCCTCATATCTGCAGCTTTAAAATCAATTATTGCTAATTGGAAAAATACCTCACTATTGTCAATTCATGCGTGGTAGGCATGGATAATTTTTACTAGGAGAGGTGCCAAATTGACAGTATCAGGTCTCAATCCGAATTATCACATTTGTGGGAAGCCGCTTGATGATTGTTTTGGTGTACATCACTTAATATGTTTTATTATAGCTATTACCTGCTCTAGGATTAAGTTTATTATTTAAAGTTTAGTAGCTCTCTTTATTTCTATGTATAGATTTGTTTAATTTGTCCTCTTTTTATTTTCATTACAGAGTCCAAATTTTTGTATTTTAGGTACTTTATCAATTATATTTGAAACTAATTTATAATGTATAATGTTTATTTCTTCATATACTGTTTTAATGTATATTGTTTGTACCTTTTTCAGAGCTCTTTTTTGTATGATTTTATTGTCTTTAGTCACAATTTTATAAAATATTTTGAACTGGCAGAACTGCTTGCAGGCTTTTTCACTGTGCACTCTCTCACAAGGGACAAGGTGTCATGCTCCATCCTGCTCAAAATCAACAATGTGTTGGACGTCCAGTACATCAATTCCCTCTGTAGTACAAGATCAAAGTTGTTGACAGATCTCGCCAGAGAGATTTGGCACTGCTGCCTAGACAAGAAGATCTTGATCGAGGCAGAATACCTCCCAGAGAAATGCAATCACATTGCGGACTGAAATTCCAAACATTTGAAAGATTTAAGCTTGTGTAAACTGTACTCTGTTCCCTTACTGCCTTGATCCCCATCTTCCACAATTTTTTGTTGAAGAATGGATCCCTGGTATTGGAGAAAAGACACGTTTATGCAAGACTGGAGCCAGTCCATGGTTATGAGTTCCCACCTTTCTCAATGATCACCAGGTTAACAACTCAAGTCAGGTGTTAGAAGGCATCCCTGATCATGGTAACTCTGGTTTGGAGGTCTCAAGCATGGCATAAATTTCTTCTGGAACCTTCTATGGTTTATCCAGTCCTACTTTCTCTGAGTCCAAACATGTTAACTGACGTCAGGGGCTACTCACACCAGTTTGTGCTGGATGGGTCATTCAAGCTCATGGCATGGATGATTACCAGAGACGTTGGCATGTCCTGGGGCTTTTGAAGTAAGCTTCAGACCTTATCAGGGAGACATGGCGGGACTCTACCTCTAAGCTGTATGAGTTTTCCTGGTGCAGATGGCTCAGTTGCTGTCTGGTACCTATGGTAAAAGAGATAGTACACATTTTGAATTTTCTGTCTGAGTTGTCTCAGAATGGTCAGCATACCGTGAGATCAATACGGTCAGGTTAGCAATATCAGCCGGCAACAAACCATGACACAGGGTCCCAGAGATGGAACACTGCAAGTTATTGAGAAGCGACCGCCATTCTAAACCCAATGGAATGCAATCATTCCTGTTTCTGGGACGTCAATTTGGTTTTTCATCTTTGTCTATCCTGTCAGTATAATTCCTAGCTATCTGAAAAGAACCTTACAGATAAGCTGGTACAGCTTTAATTCTTCTTTGTGTGAGTTTCAGATGTAAGGGCGTTGAATGTGTCCTCCAGACTGTTTAGCCAGATGGTGTTACATTTACGGTGTTTTGGAAAACCAAGATTGGTTCAGAACATTACATTCCCCATCTTTTCCAGATCACCCTAAGCTTTGTGTGGTCAAGTGTGTGACAGCCTCTGGAGCATTAACAGAGGAGGTCAGACCGGCAGGTACCAGACAACTAATGATTGTGGTGAAAAAACCTTTTAGGCCAGTTTCTACTCCAACAATAGCCAGATGGGGCCGCTGGTGATGGCTGAAGCTAAAATTAATACCTCCTTGCTTGGTGCACATTCCGTCAGGGGGGCTAGGGCCGATACGACTTTTTCCGTGAGAGGATGGCTGAAGAATATTGTAAGGGCAGTTGACTGGTCGTCAGACTAAACTTTAGAATCCCTTATTTTAAGCCCATTATGAGTATGTTATGTTATGTTATGTTAAATTGCGTTTATATAGCGCTCGGCTACTCTAACAGAGTGTCCCGGCGCTTTCCACAGGCAGCTCAAGTGTAGAACAACATAACAAGAAAAAGCAGACTCAAAAGAAAAAGACACCCACTAAACAGAAAGATTAAAAAGCCAGGTCTTCAGATTTTTCCTGAATTGAAGCAGATTGGGGATACTGCGTAGTGCCAACGGAAGCGAATTCCACAGCTGGGGGGCCTTGAGGCTAAAAGAACGCCCCCCGATGCGGGCCTTCCTTACACGCGGAACCACAGCAGTGAAGAGGGATTCAGAGCGCAGTGAGCGGGCAGGGCGATAGAAAGCCAATCTCTTCTGCAAATATCCCGCACCTGAGCCAAACAATGCTTTGTGCATCAGCGTCAGGGATTTAAACATAATCCGCTTCCGGATCGGCAACCAGTGGAGCGTCTGCAGCAACCCAGAGGCTCGTGCTCGCCTATGCAGACCAAAAATCGCACGGGCTGCAGAGTTTTGTACCACCTGCAGGCGCTGGACCAAGTAATCCGGGAGGCCCAAGAAAAGGGCATTGCCCAAGAAAAGGGCATTGGCATAATCTAACCTGGATCCGATGAGCGCCTGCACCGTAATCCGCCTGTGCTCCGCAGATAATAAAGGAAGAAACTTGTGGAGCATCTTCATAATGCCAAAGCAGGTGCCGGACAGGCCGAGAACGTGCGCTCTCAATGAGAGCTTGTTATCCAGCTTAACGCCAAGGTTCTTGGCAACCAAAGAGGATTGTGCCGGGGGACACATAGCGGCCGGCCACCATTGCCGCCACTCGGGGTCGGTGGCACAGCCAAAGAATAAAACCTCCGACTTGCTGGAGTTAGCCTTCAGACTGTTCCGCTGGAACCATCCAAAAACCATACCCAGGCAGTCCCGAATTCTCTCCCCATCAAATGGCTGATCTTTACCACATGTGAAGAGGAGTTGCGTGTCGTCGGCGTAGGACACGATCTGGGCTCCGTAAGCCTCCACCGCAGCCGCCAGAGGGGACATAAAGATGTTAAACAACGCCGGGCTCAACACAGAATCCTGTGGAACCCTGACTCCCAATGGCGGCATCTCGGCGGAGCTCTGGGAAACCCAGATCGTCTGGCGGCGGCCATCCAAAAAAGATGTAAACCATTTGAGCACCGTCCCCCTTAGGCCGATGTCATAAAGCCTGGCCAGGAGCGCCTCATGGGGGACGGTGTCGAAGGCCGCCGACAGGTCCAGCATGACTAACATGGCCTTGCCACCCACATCCAAGGTCTCCCTGATGATCTCTGAGACCTCCACCAACGCCGTTTCCGTGCTAAAATTGGGACGGAAACCGGATTGGGATGGATGGAGCAAGTTGTTGGATTCTAGGAAGCTCGACAAGACGCCATGAACATGTTTCTCGGTGATCTTAGCCAAAGCCGGGAGAAGTGAAATTGGCCTGTAATTGGCCAAAACCTCGGCATCAAGGCCAGGCTTTTTCAGGAGGGGGATCACCATCGCCCTTTTCCAGGTGCGTGGGACACTCCCCTCCCTCAGGGAGGCATTGAGGATCGGGTTGACCAGAGGGTTCACCACCGCCGCCATCCCAGCCAAAAATTTGGCAGGGCAAGGGTCAAGTGGCGAGCCAGATTTAAGACTGGCCAGCAGCACCCGGGACGCATCACTGGAGACCGGTGGAAAGTCTGCCAGCACTGCCGTCGACGTGGACGATGTTCCATGTCCTGCCCCGGGGCCGCAACAACCCTCCTCCGAGCTCTCCAAGAAGGAGGCCTGAATCGCCTTAATCTTGTCGGTGAAAAAAGTGGCAAGGTCACACGCCCACGCATCTGATGATACTGGCGGGGGTGAGTAGGAGCTCGGGGTCGTGAACTCCTTCACGATCGTGAAGATCTCCTTACAGGAGTTCGCCGACAACTCGATCCTCCTGGCAAGATATTCCCTCTTGTCACGGTGATAGGCCTTCACAGCCGACCTGTAGGCATGTTTAGCCTCCCCGTCATATTGAAGGCGCCAGGCCCGCTCAGCAACCTTGCATTGGCTGCGAGCCACACGCAGCGCCTCCGTGAACCACGGCGCAGATTGCCGTATTGCCGTGGATCGGGGGGTTGCCCTTGGGGCAAGATCGTCCAGCCTCTCAGTCAACCACCGCTGCAAAGCCTCAGTGTCTCTTTCCGGATCCCCCGAAAGATGACAAGGATGTTCCATGAGCGCCTGTTCCAACATAACAGGCGTCACTCTGTGCAACGCTCTCGAGGCTGATCTAGGCACCGTGGGGGCGCAGTTGTCAAACCGCCCATTCTCCAGCACGGAAAATCTAATCAGTCTATGATCCGTCCAGAGCACCGGCAGCGTTTCAATGTCAGCAATTGGGACTGACGAGAACACTTGATCGAGGGTATGCCCTTTCTCATGTGTAGGCCCTGACACAAACGGTGTCAGGCCAAGCGGAGATGTAATGTCCAGCAATTTAATCACATCCGGATTGTCCGAGTCATCAAGATGGAAATTAAAATCGCCTGCCAGCAGGCAGTGCTGTGCAGAGAGCGCCAGCTCTAGAATGGCTGTCTGTAGGTCCTCCCAAAAAGAACCCACCGGGCCGGGTGGCCTGTAAACCAACAGCCCCTTAAACGCTTGACCCGGAGATAGTCTGAGCAGAAAGGCAAGGGACTCAGAGCCCTCGATGGGATTCACAGGACCTTCTTCGTTGGAAGTATGCTTTAAATGAGCATAAAAGGAGCCTTTAGTCAAGGATTGTCCCATTCGAGGAAGAACATAGTCATTTTCACCATCTTGATACTTAGAAGCCTTTGAATTTGTTGGAGAGTAAGTATGTTTTTTATTATAAGATCATCATACAATATGCTCAAAGATTTGGCTTTGTCCAGTTTGGAAGTTGATCATATGCTATTTATATTTCATTACAGTGTGTTATAATACAGTTGTTATGCAAAGCTGTCTTGCATTGTCTCTGATGTTTTAACACTTTAGCCGCGAGGTAGTGCTCGCGACGGCCAACGGCAGAAGTTAAAGGGTTAATGAGTGTTTTTGATGGGTTCTGTTCTTTACAAGTGCCAAACAGAAACAAGACCCTTAGTGATGAGAATATTGTGACTGAGATTTCCGCAAAAAAAGAAAGAGAAAGTGCTGTTTCTTGGGGATGTTCTTTTGTGGTGCCTGAAACATCTGATTGGCGGGCTTTTGTCCTGTGAGAGTTCTGTGAATCGGTTTTTTTAAGTGTTCAGAAGAATGGCGCACAACTAGTTACGGTAAGGTGGTGGTCAGTAGGTTCTTGAGAAAAGTATTTTAGTAGGTGCTTCTTGGCCAGAGGAAAAACCTTAACCTCTGTGAAGAAAGAAGGACAAGGACCTCCTTATCTATAAGTTTAGGCAAAGCGTCCAGAGCACACCATATACATAAGTAGACTGGTTTGTCTTAGAGTAGCGATAGTAGGGATAAACCGGACAAAGCGTATAGTCTTTCAAAGGTTTTATTCACCCACAGTATTTCCCACTTGGGAATCACTGTAAATACAAATCAAGCCGACACGTGTTTCGTCACAACATATGGCTATGACTCTTCAGGGCTGATATAATTAATCAATGGCGGGGTCGGGGGACCGGTGATAATTCCAACCCGGTCCTGATCGGGTGGTTTGTGAAGTAAACGGGCGGCAACAAATGGTTTGCCGTGCCCTTTTGTTGGTTAAGAGCTTGTTAATTGTACAAGTTCAAAGAAGCTGAGGCAGTGTTACGCCTTCCTAGCGGAGTCGACGAGTCCGGTTTATCCCTACTATCGCTACTCTAAGACAAACCAGTCTACTTATGTATATGGTGTGCTATGGACGCTTTGCCTGGGCTTTTGTCCTGTGCTTGGGCTCATGGGAGTTGTACTCCTCTGATATTTTGTGGTTTTTCAGAAACGTTATTGAGGTGCTGGGATAATAAATGGAAGAAAGAAAGGCATATTCCTTCCCTCTGTGTCTTAACAAATTCAAACTGTCCTTCACACTAGCTAGGCAATGTTACTTATAGGCTCATTCCAATAAACTAAGCTTCCAAATTATGTTAAAGAGAACAATTTCCTTCAAAATATGCAAATAGGGTTTAGAAATCGAAGCAAAACCACAAACAACATCCTGGTGTTCTAAATGGTGATTCGCATAACAAGAAATCTTTAAAAATGGGACTTTATACATGTTTTACAGATTATATACCAGCATTCAATTGTGTTGATTCACATTTGGGGTATCCCGTTCTCTCTAAGCGTTATCTAGTCACTACACGTGGGTAAAACTAGGTTGTAGATATGAACAGAAGGAATACATTATTCAATTTGTATTAATCCAGGATTGCAATAAGGCTGTGTGTTGGCACCTTACTTTGTTGGTGCTAGACAGCTGATATTGGTACTTTCATTGATAATAAGACATTTGAGTTGAGAGTGTCAGCACAAAAAACACAGAGGACCATGTAATTTTAGGTAAAACAGTGGTCAGTATTCCCTTCGTGCTATAACTTATCATACTGAATAACAATTAATACCACAAATATCAATAACATTTCTTGTCAGAAACAGGCTCCCGCGAGTTGGTATTTAGGCTCAAAGAAGCTGGACGTAGTACTTTCCAACAAAAGCAGCAGATAACATCCATTTTGTGTTACTTGTGACGTGTTTTCAAAGATAAGATAGAGAGTTTAACAGCAGCATTGGTTTGGTGTACTTTTCTATTACTGTGCTGACATCAACAAGAATCTCACAGCCACTAGGGACCATTACCTTGCACTGCCCATACATGTCAACCCACATGAATAAGGCAGCCAAGCCTGCCTGCATTTTTTTCACAGACATAAATAAGAGCTGTGACCGTTTTCTTCCTGATAGCAAACGCTGTACAAGATAATAAAAATCCCATCGTACTCTTATTAGATTATGTATTTAATGATCTACAAAGGATAGGGGATTTGCCAGATCCAATCCTACCAAATGAAAAAAAGGAAAGTGCACAACTACACTATTAGCATAGGAGTTACATCTGGCTTTAATAAACGACAGACTTAAAGATTTAGAACTAGGAAATTATTAATGCCAAAGAGGTATGTTAAGATCTTTAATAGATGATGCTTTTATTTGTTACTCCAATACAAAGATTGTATCTAAGTTTGAGATAAATTCATGGAGTCCTCATTGTGAGAAGTTGGCCTGATATATGATGCTCACTAATTCTAGTGATCACCTTGTATCAGTCCAAACAACTCTTATGGTGATTGGTTGTAAGTCAACCTGATAGACCAGCTATCCTAGTAGCGTGGACAAAAGCAGTCTTTAGGCTAAACTCTTTTGGCATGTGAAGCCAGCTGTTTTACCACAATATAACCCCTTGAATACCAGATGAAAGGACACCACACAGGTTGTTATGAAAATAAACGATATATTTATTAATAACAACACCTCTGAACTCTTTATGAGGTCAGAGGGCTAAGCACATGACAATACTACAAAAGAAATACGAGTTCGCACAATATCTACAAGTGTGCCTGAGGGGCACGGCAAACCAAATACTCAAAACAATGGAATGCGAGGAAGGAAAGTACTGTAAGGAGATCCAGAGGCTGGAGGATCGGTGGGACTACGCTACAAACTAGGTAAGTAAGGAGCAGGAGGCCCACTGGACTCACGTGCAGAGTGGAAACTCTCACGCGGGATGCGTACCAACGTCTATGGATGCTACAGTTTACAAAGTTACGGATTCCGGACGAACCCGGCTGGATGGAGGGAAAACAACAGTGGACCTGGACACTAGGATAGTGGACCCAGACTTCAGCACCTAGAAGCTTTAGTTACCTAACCCACAGGCTGCGGGTGCATAGGGCTGAAGTTGCGTCGGGTTTGCTGTGTTGATCCCGATGATGCCTGAAACAAGAAGTTGCTGGCAGGCAGCCAGATGGAGGAGTCCGGTGGTTCCAAGGATGGAACTAGGAAGAAGGAAGTCCTGAAAAGGAAGGGGACAGAGTCTTGGTCACTAGCCAGTGACGGTGCTGGAACCAGGAGGGAACCAGATGCTGTCGCCGCGTTCAGGTGAAGGAAGGGTCGCTTCTCTCTGTAGCTGCGCGGACCAGGAGCTGTTCTTCACAACAAGGCTGGAGGCACGAGCTGTCCCACGTAGTCTGCTGCTGTTGGCGGTGTCGGATCGTCGATCTGGACAACAGGCCTTGGCTAATGCAAGCCACGCAGTGGAACAAAGATGGCGTCTGGTGTGGACCAGGAGGGTCCGGGGTGCTTCTCTTTTACAAGGAAGCAAGGGCCAATCTGGGGGACCAGACTAGCAGTGTCGAAATCTTCGGGTCGTCGTCTCAGAGGTCACTAGCCAGCTGGCAAGTGACCAGACAACAGGAAGGGCAGCAACCAGGCAAAAGGGCCCCACGCAGATCACGAGGATGCTGGGGGGCTGGTCTTTGGTGCAGGAGCTGCGTCGGTGTAGGGCTTCTCAGTCCCCAGTGCACTCACTCGAGGAACCCTCGGGGGTCGTGCTGGAAGCGCTGTGCAGGTTTCCTCAAGATGGCCGTCTCCACGTTACTCGTCGCACCCACGGGTCCCAGCTGTGCTGTGGATGTGGGTAGAGGTCAGAGAGGTCTGGAGGTCCGGGTCTTGTCGAGCTGGGTTGTCGGATTTCGGGATGGAAGGACTTTGCAGCAAACCGCACAGGAGCTTGATGGTGCCTGCGAAGCAGGATGGTCACTCCCTGACCATAGGGGAGATTCTTCAGTCTTCTGATGTTCAGGAGGTCGAAGGTCAAGAGTTCTTCGTGGAAGTTGTCAAGAGTAATCTAATTTGGAATGGGACCAGCTCCTACCTTTATTCAGCTAAAGGGGGCTGCACTACGACTAGGTCCCTCCCCTGGGTGGGACCAGGAAGGGGGGTGGTTACACCCCCTATCCTTTGTCCAGTTTCCCGCCAGAGCTGGGGCTGGAGTGCCCCAGCAACTGGTTGGAACCGGTGTATGCACAGGGCACCTTGTGTGCCCCAGGCATGTCTCATTCCTTTCAGCCTTGGCCTACCTAATACACAAAATCCTGTCTGGGGTGGTGCTAGCACCTTCCAAGGCAGGAAACCCTGTGTCTGAGTCTCCCTTGCTGGAAGGACTCCCAGCAGCAGGAGGTCAGACTTGTGTCTGTGGTGGCAGCATCCATTTTGTGATGCTGAGGCTCGAGTTAACTTTAACCGGGGTTTACAGTTACATACATGTCGTGTCCCTCTAGAAGGGTGGAATGCTAACCCCGTCGCCAGAATTGGCGAGGGGTTAGTATTCCAATTCGTATGACACCTTACTCGACATGTTTTGATAATGCTATGCCAAAGTTAGCATTTAACCGCGAGGATTATAATGCACTTAAGAGTATATGGTATAGCGTTATCATGGAACAGCTATAAGGACTTGGTTCCGCAAGCTGCAAACGGGCTCAGCTCATGCCAGAGCACCATCTCACATAATTCCAAGCGCTCTGCCTTCAGGATTGATAAGGCCTGCCATAGGAGTGACTGATAGGAATATATGTGTCCATTTTAGGGTTAGATATAGGAATACTATATCTAAAGCAAAGGGTGATTACACCACCTTGCCCCAGCTGTCGTGCAGCCAGTTGTGTCAGATTTGGGTGGCCAGCCAGGGGTGGCATAATACATGCTGCAGCCCCTGGTAGGCCCTGGGTACACCTATGCCCTGGATACCTAAGGTATACTGTACAGGGACTGATAAGGTGGCCCAGTACCAATTGGTAAATGCACCTAGGGTACATGGTTGTAATTTAGAGAGAGATCAGCTAGGCTGTGGGTCTGAATAGCAGGCCCACAGCCAGGGAAAGTCGTAAACCAGTGAAGCAAAAAGCAAAAATCTGGGGTGGCCATGGGATTGCAGACCCCACTCTCCTACATAACCCCCCCCCCCCAAAAAAAACTTAGGGACATTAAACTAACCTTGACCAGGTGAGTCTTCTTGCTCTAAGTGGAAGTACCTGGAGAGACCATCTGCATTACCATGGTCAGTCCCTGGGCGGTGCTCCACTGTAAAGTCCATCCCCTGTAGGGAAATGGACCACCTAAGAAGTTTGGGGTTTTCACCCTTCATTTGATTTAGCCATAAGAGGGGCTTATGGTCAGTCTGAATCTTGAAGTGAGTACCAAACAAGTATGGTCTCAACTTCTTCAGGGCCCAAACCACAGCAAAGGCCTCCCTCTCAATAGCTGACCAACGTTTCTCTCTAGGGGTCAGCCTTCTACTTATAAAAGCAATGGGCTGGTCATGACCATCAATATTCAGCTGAGATAGAACAGCTCCCACACCCAACTCAGAAGCATCTGTTTGGACAATGAAAAGTTTGGAGTAGTCTGGACTCTTGAGAATAGGTGCAGTGCACATGGCCTGCTTTAGGTCATCAAATGCCTTCTGACAGCTAACTGTCCACTGAACTTTCTTTGACATTTTCTTACTTGTCAGGTCATTAAGTGGAGTCACAATGGTTCCATAATTTCTGACAAATTTCCTGTAATAACCAGACAGGCCCAAGAAAGCTCTGACCTGTGTCTGGGTGGTTGGAGGAGCCCAGTCCTTTATGGCCTGTGTCTTGCTCTCCAGAGGTTGAACTTGGCCTCCACCTACAAGGTGGCCCAAGTATACAACTTGACTCTGCCCTATCTGGCACTTAGTAGCCTTGATAGTGAGGCCTGCCTTTTGCAGGGCCTCTAAAACTTTCCTTAGGTGGATCAGGTGATCCTCCCAGGTGGAGCTAAAGACAGCAATATCATCTAGATATGCTGCACAAAAGTCATCCAACCCAGTGAGAACTTGGTTCACCAACCTTTGAAAAGTGGCAGGTGCATTTTTCAAACCAAAGGGCATCACCACAAATTGGTAATGTCCTCCTGGGGTAGAAAATGCTGTCTTGGCCTTGGCATCCTCAGCTAACCTGATTTGCCAATAACCATCTGTCAGGTCAAATGTACTTAAGAAAGTTGCAGAAGCCAACTTGTCTATCAGTTCATCTGTCCTGGGTATTGGATGGGCATCTGTCTTAGTGACAGCATTGAGACCCCTGTAGTCTACGCAAAACCTCATCTCTCTCTTACCATCCTGGGTGTGAGGTTTAGGCACTAGAACTACAGGACTAGCCCAAGGGCTCTCTGAGGGTTCAATGACTCCCAATTCCAACATCGTTTGTACTTCAGTTTTTATGCAGTCCCTGACGTGGTCAGGTTGCCTGTAGATTTTACTCTTTATAGGCAGACTGGGCCCGATTCACAGAACTAACTTAAGACAAAATCCTAAACTTACTACCATTTTGCTATTCACAGAAGGCACTTACTCATTTTGGTATTCACAGAAGGCACTTACTCATTTCGGTATTCACAGAAGTTAGTAGTCCTAACTTTAAGACTCCTAAATGTGTTCTGTGAATACCGAAAGCCTTAAAATTAGGATTTTTCTCAATTTAGTAGTAGTAAAGTTAGGACTCCTAACTTTCGGACTCCTAAATACCTTCTGTGAATACCAAAAGTCTTAAAATTGGGATTTTTCTCAACTTTACTACTACTAAAGTGAGAAAAATCCTAATTTTAAGACTTTCGGTATTCACAGAAGGCATGTAGGAGTCCCAAAGTTAGGACTCCTAACTTTACTACTACTAAATTGAGAAAAATCCAAATGTTAAGACTTTCGGTATTCACAGAAGGCATTTAGGAGTCCTAAAGTTAGGAGTCCTACCTTTACTACTACTAAACTGAGAAAAATCCTAACTTTAAGACTTTTGGTATTCACAGAAGGCATTTAGGAGTCCTAAAGTTAGGACTCCTAACTTCTGTGAATACCGAAATGAGTAAGTGCCTTCTGTGAATACCAAAATGAGTAAGTGCCTTCTATGAATACCAAAATGGTAGTAAATTTAGGATTTTGTCTTAAGTTAGTTCTGTGAATCGGGCCCCAAGTCTCCAGTGTCCACCTCATGTGTGCACCAGTTTGTCTGACTGGGGGTCAGAGAAAACATTTGTCTGAAGGATTGAAGGACATGCTTACAATCCTTTTGTTGATGCTCAGAGAGGCTGTCAGAAAAGACTACACCATCTACTGACCCATCATCAGGGTTCTGAGTGAGCAGGTCTGGGAGAGGGTCACTCTCTTCCTCCTGTCCCTCATCTGTGGCCATGAGCAAGCCCATGTCCTCCCTGTCAACAAATGCTTTGAGCCTATTCACATGAAGTACTCTGTGAGGGCTCCTGGGAGTTCCCATGTCCACCAAGTAGGTGACTTCTCCCTTTTGCTCAATGATGATGTGGGGCCCAGACCATTTGTCTTGGAGAGCTGCTGGGGCCACTGGCTCCAACACCCACACCTTCTGTCCTGCATGGTAAACAGTTAGGACAGCCTTTTGGTCATGCCAAGCTTTTTGAAGTTCTTGGCTGGCCTCCAGGTTTTTAGATGCCTTCTCCATGTACTCTGCCATCCTGGAGCGGAGACCAAGTACATAGCCCACTATGTCAAGTTTAGGCTTTTTGAGAGGTAACTCCCATCCTTCCTTCACAAGACATAGGGGTCCTCTTACAGGATGTCCAAACAAAAGCTCAAAAGGGCTGTAACCAACCCCCTTCTGTGGGACCTCTCTGTAAGCAAACAGAAGGCAGGGTAAAAGGATGTCCCATCTTCGCCTAAGCTTTTCAGGTAACCCTTTTATCATCCCTTTGAGTGTCCTGTTGAATCGTTCAACAAGCCCATTGCATTGTGGGTGATAGGGTGTGGTAAAGTTGTAATTTACACCACACTCCTTCCACATAGCAGTCAAGTATCCTGACATGAAGTTTGCACCTCTGTCAGAGACGACCTCCTTAGGAAACCCCACTCTGGAGAAAACTCCAACCAGGGCCCTGGCCACAACAGGAGCTGTAGTGGTCCTAAGGGGAATAGCTTCTGGATACCTGGTGGCATGATCCACTACCACCAGTATAAATCTGTGCCCAGATGCTGTTGGGGGGTCCATTGGTCCAACAATGTCAATCCCCACTCTTTCAAAGGGAACCCCCACCACAGGTAGTGGTATAAGGGGGGCCTTTGTTGTGCCACCTGATTTGCCACTGGATTGCCAGGTGATACATGAGCGACAAAATTCTTTAGTGTCCTCAGACATATGAGGCCAGTGAAAGTGTGGGGCAAGCCTGTCCCAAGTCTTGTCCTGGCCTAAGTGACCTGCAAGGGGAATTTCATGGGCTAAGGTGAGAAGGAAACCTCTAAGAGACAAGGGGATGACCAGCCTCCTGGTAGCACCAGGTTTGGGGTCTCTTGCCTCAGAGTATAGGAGTCCATCGTCCCAATATACCTTATGGGCACCTGTAGCATTCCCTGCAGCCTCAGCAGCAGCCTGCTGTCTGAGGGGTTCAAGAGAGGAACAGTCTAACTGTGCCTGCCTCAAGTCTGCCCTGGAAGGTCCCCCTGTCCCAAGAAACTCAACCTGTTCAGGCTCAAGCTCTTCTAGGACAGTTCCTTCTGGGGTCTTGGGGTCAGTCTCCTGTGAGAGCTGATCCTCCACCTGAGGCAGGGGGGAAGGGTCAACCTTACCCCTACTGCTCTTTCTCTTGGGTAGTGTCTGGTCCATTCTTCCAGGATCCAGCACTAGTTCAGCTGGGCATTTCTTGGCCTGTGACCTAGTCACAGCAAGGACATGTGCTGACAAACCTAACATTTCCACATGAGTCCTATACTCCACATCTGACCATAAGGAGGATTCCAAATCATTGCCCAAAAGACAGTCCACTGGGAGGTCTGAACTAACAACAACCCTTTTGAGGCCATTTACCCCTCCCCAGGAGAAATTAACAAGTGCCATACTATGGGAGGTAGTGGCATTGCTAGCATTGGTCACCAGGTAGTCTGAACCTAGTATTACCTGGTCAGGGTCCACAAAGTTTGGTGTCACCATAGTGACACTGGCACAAGTGTCCCTGTAGGCCTGAGACATTTTTCCATTGATCAAAGGCGTCTGCCTGTACTTGCCCAGAGTACTGGGACTTATTGTAGGGGTCATATCCATGTCCCCAGTACAAACAAGAACAGCCTGAGTAGGTGTCCTGACTAAGTCAGAGCCCGCCTCAGTTCCCAGGGTTAACCCCACTATAGCCTTGGGAGGATTACTACCACTACTTACTGTACTAGGGGATGCAGGTGCCTTAGGGGCAGTAGTGGTAGGAGTTGGGCCTTTCTTGGTGCACGCACTAAACCAGTGAGTATTACTTTTACAGTATTGGCACCATGGTTTCTTCTGACCATTATTATTCTTCTTCTGGGAATTCTGGGACCCACCCTCTTTAGATTGTTGGGGCCCTGTTGAAGACTTCTGGTCATTTTGCTTATTCTCATTACCCTTGGGGTCTGCTTTCTTTTGGCCACCACCCTGGTTCTGGTTCTGCTGCTTGACCCTTGTCCTGACCCATCTGTCTGCCTTCTTTCCCAATTCTTGGGGAGAGGTCAGATCTGAGTCAATAAGGTGCTGATGCAACAACTGATTCTGACAATTACTTAAGATTTGTTCTCTCATAATTAGATTATACAATCCTGTGTAATGAGTAACTTTACTTCCCAGTAACCAGCCTTCAAAAGCCTTAGTGGCACAATCAACAAAGTCAGCCCAATCCTGAGACTGAATTTTCTGGGTGTCTCTGAACAGCAACCTGTACTGTTCAGTTGTTAAGCCAAACCCATCAATCAGTGTATTTTTCAGGACCTGGTAATTGTTAGCATCCTCAGCTCTAGTAGTGAGGAGCTTATCTCTACCTTTACCTTCAAAGGAGAGCCACAATATAGCTGCCCACTGACTTTGGGGGATGCACTGGACAGTGCAGGCCCTCTCCAAAGCAGTCATCCATTTGTGGATGTCATCCCCTTGTTTAAAGGGGGGCACTATCTTACTCAGGTGTCTAGTATCAAAACTCCTGTCTTTATCCTTAGGGATATTGCTGCCACCAGTGGGGGCTACCCCACTCAACTGTTGCTCTCTAGCAAAGGCAAGCTTCTCCTTGGCAAGGGCAAGTTCTTCCCTCTGGATCCTCAGATTAGCCTGTTTCATCCTTGCTTCATGTTCTCTTCTCTGAGGGGAAGTCATTCTCCTCTGGGGAGAAGTCATTCTCCTCTGAGCAGAGGCATGAGAGTGCACAGATCTATTGGAGTCCCTAGAATGAGACCTATCTCTTCTAACTCCAAAGTTAGGCCTGCTTAGGGTCAGTACTTGGGGTCCCCCAGATCCTTCACTATGTAGGTCTAAGTTGGCCCTAGTAAGTCTGCCGACTAGCTCAGGACCATTGTCTGCCTCATCCTCAGAAAGAACCTCTTCATCCTCCTCCTCCTCTACTTCTTCAGTTTCAGGGAAGTCAGGATCACCAAGGGTACCTTCTACGGCTGGCATGCTCCCATCTGTATGAGTAGCTTTTCTAGCATCATATGTGTCTAAGAGACCTAACAGAAAAGGAGTGATAGGGTTAGAACCCTGTTTCAATTTCCTGGAGGTACACAATTGTCTCATCTCCTGGAAACTGAGAGCTGCATATCTGGAAAGGACCTGTGGAGGGTCACTAGCCACTAGGGGAGTCTCTGTGGACTCTCCATGGGTAGACATGCTTCTAGTGTGGTGTAAGTGATGCACCTACCTACACTATGGGTTTACCTACTGATCCCTTGCTAGAGTTGTAGTCAGGGTGTGCTAAGCCCTGTTACACTACAACAGCTGGTTCAGTAGAACTCAGAGTATTTCTAAGCTTGTTATATGTACCTAGGTACCTTATGTGATCTTTCAAATGATATTACAAGATTATGTAAATGTAAATGTAAATGTAGGTGTACTTATATAGCGCAAACCTGTCACCCAAAGGGCATCCTGGCGCTTGCTTAGGGAACCCGTCCTGGTATTCCCCTGTGAGAAACCCCGGCAGGGTGTCCACAAGGTGAAAGCCAGGCATCCCGCCGCGAGGGGCCGTAGTGGAGATTAAGTAAGCTATTGCCCAGAGTTGCAGAGTGTGACCCCGTGATTCGAGTAGGCACCGGAGCGAGAATTGTCAAGTCCGTGGAATTTTGAGCCCGAGACCCGCCGAGGCGGGGAATCGAACCCTGGTGCACGGTCGATCTCAGCTTCCGGGTCTGCCGCCTCTAACCACTGAGCCACGCTTCTCCATTATATTTGGTAAAACAACAGCAAGCTCAAATCCCACACCAATGTGAGAAGTTGGCCTGATATATGATGCTCACTAATTCTAGTGATGACCTTGTATCAGTCCAAACAACCCTTATGGTGATTGGTTGTAAGTCAACCTGATAGACCAGCTATCCTAGTAGCGTGGACAAAAGCAGTCTTTAGGCTAAACTCTTTTGGCATGTGAAGCCAGCTGTTTTACCACAATATAACCCCTTGAATACCAGATAAAAGGACACCACACAGGTTGTTATGAAAATAAACAATATATTTATTAATAACAACACCTCTGAACTCTTTATGAGGTCAGAGGGCTAAGCACATGACAATACTACAAAAGAAATACGAGTTCGCACAATATCTACAAGTGTGCCTGAGGGGCACGGCAAACCATATATTCAAAACAATGGAATGCGAGGAAGGAAAGTACTGTAAGGAGATCCAGAGGCTGGAGGATCGGTGGGACTACGCTACAAACTAGGTAAGTAAGGAGCAGGAGGCCCACGGGACTCACGTGCAGAGTGGAAACTCTTACGCAGGATGCGTACCAACGTCTATGGATGCTACAGTTTACAAAGTTACGGATTCCGGATGAACCCGGCTGGATGGAGGGAAAACAACAGTGGACCTGGACACTAGGATAGTGGACCCAGACTTCAGCACCTAGAAGCTTTAGTTACCTAACCCACAGGCTGCGGGTGCATAGGGCTGAATTTGCGTCGGGTTTGCTGTGTTGATCCCGATGATGCCTGAAACAAGAAGTTGCTGGCAGGCAGCCAGATGGAGGAGTCCGGTGGTTCCAAGGATGGAACTAGGAAGAAGGAAGTCCTGAAAAGGAAGGGGACAGAGTCTTGGTCACTAGCCAGTGACGGTGCTGGAACCAGGAGGGAACCAGATGCTGTTGCCGCGTTCAGGTGAAGGAAGGGTCGCTTCTCTCTGTAGCTGCGCGGACCAGGAGCTGTTCTTCACTACCAGGCTGGAGGCACGAGCTGTCCCACGTAGTCTGCTGCTGTTGGCGGTGTCGGATCGTCGATCTGGACAACAGGCCTTGGGTAATGCAAGCCACGCGGTGGAACAAAGATGGCGTCTGGTGTGGACCAGGAGGGTACGGGGTGCTTCTCTTTTACAAGGAAGCAAGGGCCAGTCTGGGGGACCAGACTAGCAGTGTCGAAATCTTCGGGTCGTCATCTCAGAGGTCACTAGCCAGCCAGCAAGTGAGCAGACAACAGGAAGGGCAGCAACCAGGAAAAAGGGCCCCACGCAGATCACGAGGACGCTGGGGGGCTGGCAGCTGCGTCGGTGTGGGGCTTCTCAGTCCCCAATGCACTCACTCGAGGAACCCTCGGGGGTCGTGCTGGAAGCGCTGTGCAGGTTTCTTCAAGATGGCCATCTCCACGTTACTCGTCGCACCTACGGGTCCCAGCTGTGCTGTGGATGTGGGTAGAGGTCAGAGAGGTCTGGAGGTCCGGGTCTTGTGAGCTGGGATGTCGGATTACGGGATGGAAGGACTTTGCAGCAAACCGCACAGGAGCTTGATGGTGCCTGCGAAGCAGGATGGTCACTCCCTGACCATAGGGGAGATTCTTCAGTCTTCTGATGTTCAGGAGGTCGAAGGTCAAGAGTTCTTCGTGGAAGTTGTCAAGAGTAATCTAATTTGGAATGGGACCAGCTCCTACCTTTATTCAGCTAAAGGGGGCTGCACTACGACTAGGTCCCTCCCCTGGGTGGGACCAGGAAGGGGGGTGGTTACAACCCCTATCCTTTGTCCAGTTTCCCGCCAGAGCTGGGGCTGGAGTGCCCCAGCAACTGGTTGGAACCGGTGTATGCACAGGGCACCTTGTGTGCCCCAGGCATGTCTCATTCCTTTCAGCCTTGGCCTACCTAATACACAAAATCATGTCTGGGGTGGTGCTAGCACCTCCCAAGGCAGGAAACCCTTTGTCTGAGTCTCCCTTGCTGGAAGGACTCCCAGCAGCAGGAGGTCAGACTTGTGTCTGTGGTGGCAGCATCCATTTTGTGATGCTGAGGCTCGAGTTAACTTTAACCAGGGTTTACAGTTACATACATGTCGTGTCCCTCTAGAAGGGTGGAATGCTAACCCCGTCGCCAGAATTGGCGAGGGGTTAGTATTCCAATTCGTATGACACCTTACTCGACATGTTTTGATAATGCTATGCCAAAGTTAGCATTTAACCGCGAGGATTATAATGCACTTAAGAGTATATGGTATAGCGTTATCATGGAACAGCTATAAGGACTTGGTTCCGCAAGCTGCAAACGGGCTCAGCTCATGCCAGAGCACCATCTCACATAATTCCAAGCACTCTGCCTTCAGGATTGATAAGGCCTGCCATAGGAGTGACTGATAGGAATATATGTGTCCATTTTAGGGTTAGATATAGGAATACTATATCTAAAGCAAAGGGTGATTACACCACCTTGCCCCAGCTGTCGTGCAGCCAGTTGTGTCAGATTTGGGTGGCCAGCCAGGGGTGGCATAATACATGCTGCAGCCTCTGGTAGGCCCTGGGTACACCTATGCCCTGGATACCTAAGGTATACTGTACAGGGACTGATAAGGTGGCCCAGTACCAATTGGTAAATGCACCTAGGGTACATGGTTGTAATTTAGAGAGAGAACAGCTAGGCTGTGGGTCTGATTAGCAGGCCCACAGCCGGGGAAAGTCGTAAACCAGTGAAGCAAAAAGCAAAAATCTGGGGTGGCCATGGGATTGCAGACCCCACTCTCCTACACTCATCATCATCTAAACATATGTATGCATTTACAAGTTAAAACCTTTAAAAAATGGCAAGGACACTGCGGCATAGAGAAGAAGTGAAAATACAATTTATATAAATGTTATTACGTTTGAGGAGCTTTTATCCTCTGAAAGAGATGTAATACTTAGTTCTAGGTGTCCTTCCCAAACAGTATGTTTAGTAAAAAATTCAGGTCCCATAGGAAAAATAATTCCTCCAAAATATTGAGAAAACAACATGAACAAAATAAGATAGCAAGATTATGGTGGTCTCTACAAATTACTCAAATTGCAAGGGATACTTGTAAATGTTGGTATCTTATTGTGAAATGTTTAAGCAAGGACTGTACAATGAAGCAGATTCCAATGTAGAAAAGTCACTGATGTGAACATCTTGAGAATTTGTAAGCCTTCCCTAAAATGATATATTTGTCTCTAGAAATAAATACACCAAAAAATAATTCTCCCTGGGAAGATATCTCATTTGAGGAAATACAGAAAAAACATGTGAAACTTAAAAATTCAAGAGCATTTGAACCAGATAAATTCCTGTTTGTGTAGTGAAATTGTGTCCAAACGAATGGGTTAGTTATCTTAAACAATTATTTGATTTTTTAAGATTAAGATCCGCTTCAGTACCTAATTCTTAGAAAGGGAAATGATATGCTGTTGTATGAAAAGGGAGATCGTATTCTTCCCAAAAGCTATTGTCAATTGTCATCTTAGGTGTAAGGGGAAAGATTTTTACCAAATGTCTTTTACAAAGATTAAGAGCTTGGTCAAACTCTCTTGATCTCATACCAGTAGAAAAATGTGGTTTCCGGTAAGGATGTTCCACTGTGGACAGCATTTTATGTTTAATGATGATTTCTTAGAGAATCAAAGTTGTATGTAGCATTTGTTGACTTTAGTAATGCCTTCTGTGAGAAATTGGGTCGTTTTGACTGGGGTGTGAGCCCTGGTCAAGCAACAATCACAATCCCTTTCAGGGTGAGGTACAAGCAAACCCAAAATTAACGTGTGCTCAAACCTCTGGTATCTTGGCTTTTCTTAGAGGCAATATATAAAGTAATTGTCAACACTTCAAACAGTAAAACAGTGGCAATACCACACAAAAAGAATCCCACACCAAGGTAGAAAAATAGACCTTTGTTTAATAAATAAAACAAGACCAAAATGACAAACATCCAATCAGTAGAACCAGAGATATTAAGGGGCTTATTTACAAGCCCCTTGTGCCGCCAATGCGTCACTTTTAATACAGGGAAAAAGTGACATACCAGTGGCGCAAGGGGCTCGTAAATAAGCCCCTAAATTTGAAAGATTTAGGGAAAAATAGTGCAAAAAACAACATAGTGCCAACTGTGGCTATCTGGTCGCGCTGGACCGGGACATAGTCATAAGTTCAGGCCGACCGCGATGGAGTGCCAACTGGCTACAGGGGTACAGTTAGGCCTGCTGAACAAAGTACCTTAATTCCTGGCTTGCCAAGCGTTGTGTGGATCGCCATCGAAGATGCATCGTGCAGCCAAAGCGATGCATCGGTTCCGAGATGTGACAAAGCTGTGAAGCGACAGCTTGTCTCGTTGTCAAGAATCCCATCAACAGGGGTTACGATGAAAAGTCTGGTGTCAAGGATGAGGCACACAGTCAGGGCGTTGCGTTGGTTCCAAGGAGCTGAGAGGCTACAGTGCAGAGTATGGCATCGTAATTGAGGCTGCCATCTACAAGGTATGCAAGCGCCGGTGGTGAGGATACGACGCGCAATCAGGGCAATGCTGCGGCTCCAAAAACCTGCAATGCGATTTGGGTCTTTGCAACAGGTCTAACTGACGCAGCAGAAGAGATGCAGCAGTTCTGCTTGGGGTTGTGCCACGCAGCAAAGGAAATATGTCAGTTCAGCTAAATCCGCAGACGCTGGCAGAGGACCTGAGGCCCAATTCCAAGAGTCCAGGATTGGGGTGGCACAACTTGGCAGGGTAGACTCACAGATGGCAGAGATCCAGGTGCAGATGCAATGTTGTTGGAAGCCTAATATGTCCCTGATGCTTCATATCAGGACGCCAGCCAACTAGCCCTTGGAGTCACTCTTGGCTCTGGATTCAAGAGATGCAGGTCCAGTCCTTCTCACTCAAGCAAGAGGGCAGCAGGCAGGTGGTCAGCACAGCAGGGCAGCATTCCAGCAGAGTCGCAGTCCTTGAAGCAGTACAGCAGCCCTTCTTCCTGGCAGAGTATCCACAGGTCCAAAAGTGTACTGAAGTGGTGGTTTCTGAGGTCCAGTATTACATTTGAAGTGGGGTAGAAGCTTCTAGAGGTTTCTTTTTTAAGTCCCCATGAATCCTACCTTCCCTGTCCTGGCTCCAGACTAAATACAGGGGGTATGCAACCCTTTGTGTGGAGGCAGTACACAGCATATTGATGTGTAAGTGTGGCTGTGCCCAGCTCCTCCCTCTCATCCTGCCAGTGATGGTCCACCCAGGCATCCCTAAGCTCCCTATTATGTGTGGCTGTCTAGGACGAACACAAAAAGCTCACCTGTCAGCTACACCCAGACATGCTACCAGAGAGAGGCTACAGGCACTAAATTGCTATGGTAAGAAAATACCAGCTTTCTAAAAGTGGCATTGTCAGAATTGCAATTTAAAATCTGAAATCACTATAAGTTCAGATTTTAAATTGGGATTCCAGAGACACCAAGGGTGAACTGAAGATCTCCTCTCATTTGGAAAGTACACTTATGAATAGTAAGAAGGCAATTCCAGTGTTATCCTAAGGGAGAGATCGCCCATGCAGTAGTGAAAAATGAATTTAAGAGCTATTCACTACCAGGACATGTAAAACCTAAAGGTACATGTCCTACTTTTTAAAGAAGTTGCACCCTGCCCCGTGGCCTGTCCAGGGCCTACACCAGGGGTGGCTTACATGTATTAAAAAGGGAAGTTTGGGCCTGGCAAAAGGTTTGTTTTTCCAGACAGAAATGTCAGTTTTAAACTGCATACACATTGGCTGCAATGGCAGGCCTGGGATATATTTAAAGGGCTATCTAGGTGGGATGCACTATCAGTGCTGCAGGCCCACTAGTAGCATTTAACTTACAGACCCTAGGCACAGGCAGTGCCAATTTACCAGTAAATTGGATATGCCAATTAGACTTAAGCCAATTTTATTGTGTTTTATAGAGTGAGCACATGCACTTTAGCACTGTTTGGCAACAGTAAGATGTGCAGAGTTCTATGGCAACCAAAAAGGAGACCAGAAAAATCGAGGGGGTAGGCAAATTGTTGGGGGGCTGACAGGTCTGACATCTTTGATAAGGTTGATAGAGCAATAATGTGGCACAAATTAAGTAACCAGGGTGTTCCGCTTAAGTTTCCAGAGATTGTTGGTCAGTCAATACTCAGAAAACTGGATAAAGGTAATAAGGAGATACAGCATAGAATACTCCTCCAAAGTAACAGTCCAAAATAGGTTTAAACAAGAATACATATTGGCCCCATTATTCTTTTCTCTCTAACTATCTGACTTTCCGAGGATGATAAAAAAAAAAGCTAATACTCGTTTGCTAAAGTTGGGCATAACTGACATTTCCACACTTATGTATACTGATGACTTAATCTTAATGTCTATTACTACAATAGGTTTATAGAGCACTTATGGAAAACTGGCCTCCTTCTCTGAACAACATAATCAATCAGTAAATGAGAGGAAAACTAAAATAATGATTGAGGTTCCATTAAGTTTCAAAACCTTAAGGTACTGATACTATTAAGGAATTCAATTTGAAATAGTAGAATATTATACTTACTTAGGTGTGGATAGATCTAATAATTTATCATGGGTAAATCATGTTAAGGGTCAACTCTCCAAAGCAAAGTATATCAGTTATACCCTGCAGACATTTTTCAGATCAGCAAGCCACAGAAATATACAGTCACTTTTAGCCTACATTGCTACAATTCCATCAGTGGCATTATATGATGCAGAAACTCAATTGATAAGTGCTTGAAAAAGTACTCTTCTATAGAATATAAACTTTGGATGTGTTTATTTACCAGTCCTGAAAACCAACTCAAAAATACATCAGCATGTACTTAGCCAGGACATAAACAAGAGTTATGCCTTTACTAAGGCATTTACTTTTTGCCTAAAACAATTGAGTCTCACGATTCAAGAGAAATGTACGCACAACAATGTCAAATTCCTAAGTTTGAGATTAAAAAGAATAGTGAAAATAAAAATCTAACAAGATGACTATGAACACTGTATATAAATTATAAGTAATCAAATTAATATTAGGGTTGCATATCTACCCACCTCAAGGAATAATCACAACCGTTGTGAAGGTGAACCCTCAAAAAGTCACTAAATTACCTGAGCTCAACACCCTTGTATCTATGGGTAAAAGTTATATGTCATACCTAGAGACAGATGTTAGGTGGGAAAAGCAGCAACCAGACAGTGGCTGCACAAGAATGGCTCTGGCATCCTCTTGTCAAAGTTCCACTCACCTGAACACCAAGTATTTAGTAGGAGCAAAGAGAGTCCTTCCAATCCCCTCAAGATAAACCCTCAACACTCCTTATTCATGAGTGCTAGTGGTTAAATCCCAAGTGGTTTAGAGTGAGATAGAGAAGGAATACTGGATTCAAGAGCCTCTCGTCTCCTCTGGATCTAGTTTTCTCTGGTTCTTGTTCCTGCGTCTAGGGATTGCCTCATGGTTAGGTAGGGTCCTGAACCAACTATTTCTTCAAGCAAAGAGATTCTTGATATTGTGTATAAACAGCCAATGCTTCTCAGATTCTCTATTACATCATATAGAGGAATTCCTGCAGGTACAGGTACTTGTGTAGTACTAAAGTGTGTAGCTCAGGTTAATAAAGAAGATTTGTCTCTTTCAATAGAAATCTTTGCCTGTAAACATTCTTAAAGTATTGTTCAATTGCTCACTCTCTAGAAATTGCTATGGGTCCAATGCACTGACCATATCATTTAATAATTGTGCAGTTAATTGGTGTTGACAAGTGTCTGTCTTTTGGTGTGTTTTGCAGGTGCCAAGAATGCAGGAGCAGACGACAAAAAAATGTTCAGGGAGTCTCTTGAAGGTTCTAAGGACCACAGCTATGCTGTAAACAGGTAAGTCGTAGATCTAGTAAGGAATAAGGATTGAAGGTCTTGCTTGCAGGAAGTCTTGAAGCCAAGTAAGGCTCAAGAAGAGGGGTGCAGTATGTCTAATACCACACCCAAGATGCCCGCCACATCTCACTGAGTTTTCATTCTCACAAGACTTTGAGCCCCACCTAAAACAATGAAGGTAGCAAGGCTGGACTGGAGGAGGTTATTTCATTTAGAAAAAGGAGGGAGTGAGCACAGACACAAACTGTGGGAATAAGTGGAAGATAGGTACAAGAAATGGCGCTTTCAGTTTGGGACATGGAGGGAAGGGTCAGGAGGTCACCTTCTGCAAGAGAAATAGAACAGGACGTGGAGGGAAGGGCTAGTGGATCATTGCTCTTGCAAAGAGCGTAGTTTGTGATGTCAAACCTGTTTTTCTTCATTTCAAATGCAACCCCAGTGTTATAAATAAACCCAGCCGACCTGTCAAGCAGGATTTGACATTCAAGCAGGATTTGGTGCTGTGCTGTCATAAAGGATGCTCACAGCACCACTCTACATATTTTGTCAAGTTCAGAGGAGTCATCTCTGCCCATTCAGGTCAGCCTATTGTTTGCTCCTTGAGGCACTTTGCACATTCTTCACACCTATTTAAATTCTAATTAATGATTGGTAGAAGTGGGAGAGCAAAAGCAAATTTAGCCTACGGGACCTTCAGGCAGGGAAAAGGTTACTTTCTAAAAGTTACTTTTCCCTAATATGTATTTACAATCCAACTTTACCATTGAATTGAATTTGGAATAGCTAAAAAAACATATGTTCAATTATTTTTCTAGCTAGTCCTGTTCCCAAGATACAGTATTAGATTGTAATTACTACTCTAGATTTCTTTATGGGCCAGCCAGTCTTCCCACAGAGAAAATAGATTTTGGGTGCTAACCAATGTAAGGGCATTAAATGTCTACACAACCTACTTTTAAATAATATGTGCCCTGTCATGTGCCCGACAAGGCCTACAAATATGTGACTTATTTATATTTAAAAGGGAGGTTGTAGACCTGTCAAAAGGGTCTAGTTTGACAGGTCAAATTACGGTGCTTAAACTGCCAGTCAGACTATAATAGTAAGCCTGAAGCCATAGTTTACACGGTCACTGTAGTGCCTGGTGCAATAGGTGAAGCAGTCCGTTAGTGGCATTCAACTTACAGGCCCTGGGTACATTTTGCATCATATACCAGAGACTTACATGCAAGTTAAATGCACCTATTGGGAACATGCCAATTCAACCATTTTAAAGGTGTGAGCACAGGCACTTTACTACTGGTTAACAGGGTTCAAGTATGCAGAGTTCTAACACCAGCAAAAATAGAAGGTCCAGCAAAAGGCAGAAAATACAGGGTTACTTCAGAGAAAAAACACAAATCAAAAACCACAAAAAAATCTGTGCACTTACAAGATGTGGGGGTAATGCAGTTTTATTTATCAGCAAATCTCAGTTTTTTTGTATGCAGAGTTTTTATGAAATTTTAATCTGGTTCTCTCCTATCAAGAGACAACACTAGAGTAAAAAAGTACTTCTTGTGTGTATGCATGTTGTCACTATTGTAATACTTTTGTACAAGATGTGAATAATTTATTTTTCTTCTCACTTTACATTTATAAGGCTAAAGCTAAAGGGAGCTTTAGTGCTTATGTTAAATCCTCCTTTAGTAAATATCTGCTATTGCTTGCAGAGTTTATTTGAATCATTAAAACAAAGTGTAATATGTTTTTTAGCAAGCATATTGATGTCCTATACAATGACGTGTGTTTAAAAAAAAAAGATGTGGTGTGTCTGTGGATATATTACAAGGTAATTAAACATCCATGTTTCCAGAAATGTTTCAACATTTTCACAAAAGTCATGATGTGTGCCCCTATAATACACTGAAAAGCATTACTGATATTGTTCTCCTTACATTTCCTCCATTAGAATACATACTAGCATAGGGGATCCTCTTTCAGTGTGGGGCGGGAGGGAATACTTCCAGGAGGAAGCCACTTCCCCATCACCTTCAGTCTTCTTCAGTTGACTGCTGTCACGCTGGGCATGTGCATAGCTCCCATCCCTGTCTGGTGGAAGCCTAACATCAGCCGCCAACCACTTCAGTGCATGAAGTCACCCATTACTGCTTGACTTTCCTCCCAAACAACCCCTATTAAGTTTTGGATGCTTCAGAGAAGCCAGTAAAGCTAGGGTGACATTTCCCACTTTCTACTTTCATAGCCCCAAAGCAAGTTCCAAAAGTAACTTCTGTTCTGCTCCTAGCCCCACTGGCATGGCTGAGCACAATTGGAAGGGACATCGAAGACTCCTCCATGTTTGACAAGTCTGCTGATGAGGTCTTCTGGCAGACATGACTGCGTGGCATAGGTGTACACACAGCTTTAAGGGTGGGACTGTGAAAGACCAATAAAAGTTCTGAAAGTGGACAAACCTCTCTTGTGGGAAGAAATTGCCCAGCCCACAAGTATGTTTGTGGTGGTGACTGAATGCCAGGCGTGCTGCCATGGTAGACAAAGTGTGTGTGTGGTATGTCAGCGGTGTTCACTTGGTATCAAAATCATGTGCCCAAAAGACAGGCTATGTGTTTGTGGAATGTGAAAGGGCAGAGACTAATTTGATTAATACATCAGTCTGGAGTCTGTAGAAATGATAACCTCCCTGTGAAAGACAGAACATTCTTGAAGAGCTCTGGGTTGTCCCTAGTAAAGGGAAGGTTGTCTCAAACGGAAGGCCAGAACCATGTGTACACAGAAGCAGGACCTCTAAGGATTAAGTTGGCTTACCTTGATATCTTAGAGGAACATGGATAAACACATCAGACAGCAGCACAATGTGAAACATTGTCTATGCACATTTGGCTGTAAGAATTTAAATGTTGTAACCCTTTGGAGATTGTAGGAAGGTTTAACGTGTACCAGATTGCTATCAATCAATTGCAAGAGAGGCAGGGGAAGAAAGTTAATTGAGTCTTTGAACACTAGAAATGTTATTCAAGGAAAAAGAAGGAAATAGAGTTGGTCGTTCAATATGTAGTTGTGTTAAAAATCATGGTTGTAATTTGTGATTTTTAACACATAACATACAACCAAGTCTTAGGAGACCAGATTTTGATGGGAAATAAGGGTGTGATGGAAGTGTGAACCGTTGCACTAGTGGTCCGACAACCGCATTATGAGTGCAGCAGTCGGATCGTGAGGGGGCCGCCACAACCGCCGGAGATCTGCGATCCCCGGCAGTGCCGCTGTGGCACTGCCAAGCATTGCACGAGTTTCCTCCCCACCTCACTTTTCACGGCAGTGAGCCCGCTGTGAAAAGTGAGGAGTGGGGGAAACAAAGGGGGTGCTACAGGACCTACTGGTGCCTCAGGCCATGCGGATGCATGCGGGAGGGCACATGGTGTGCTCCCCTCTCTGCATACTGCCCAGTTCCTGCACGGCATGGACTTGATAGTCCATTCCATGCAGGAACTTGCTTTGGCGTTCCCATTGTGGTGCCTTTTTCAAAGGACCACCTGTCAAACAGCGAAGAAACTCGTAATCTGGCAAGCGTCTGGCGGTCGAGTTTGGCGGTCTGGGAGCGGGGCAGTGGCCTGCTCTGGCACCAGCAAACTCGTAATCAGGCCCATAGTCTAAGAAGATGCAAGAATGATTTTGGGCAAGAACTACTACCATTTTTAAGGTGAATATAAATGTAGCTATAGTAGTAGAATGTTCAGAAAAATATGTGCTAAACATTCATAATAAAACATGGGGTAGCATAATATAGCGAAAAAGGAGGGAAAGGTGATGAGTGGAATAGAGAAGGGAGGTGCGACGGAAGGGTTAACAATAGGAATTGAGGAAAAGTAAAGGGATTATGTTACAGGTGTAGTAGTTTTAATCACTTTGCCAAAATTAACAATTTCCCAACATTGGATGTATTTTGCAATCACTGCAACAACAGAAAAGTTACATTTTGGATGAGTGGCTCATGGAACAGTGAGTGGCTGAAGTTTGAATTGTGTGAGTAATGAGGGGAATGGATCTACCCAGGCATGACATCTTGATGGTTGGTTGGTTTAGGTGTGAATGTCATGGTGAATTCCTGAACATCATACCCAACAATGGGTAGGCCGTCATTTAAAAAGCTCTAGCTAGGTAATAAACCTATTCAGACATCCACCCAGTACGCTATACCAGCTGTAAGGTAGAACTAGAAGGGTTTGTTTGGGAAGATTTATGCTTTAAGGGAAGCCGAATAAAGAGGACAGATTTTATGCACCCCTGAAAGTAGAAGCAATTTTCCGATAGCTGTAACAGGAGGAATGGGGTATGAGATTAGTCCAAAGGGCTGACCTTTCTGTGTATAACAGCAAATGTGGTGAATCATGTTATGTTATGTTATATTGATTTATATAGTGCACTAATCACCCGAGAGGGTATCCAGGCGCTTGGGCAGGAGAGTGAAAAGGATGAAGTTGTCACTAAATATGGGACACTGGGAAAGAGAGGTTGGAAGTGTGTTTAGGAATAAGCCTGGCAAGCGTAATAGGTTTAAACACTGTTTTATTAGAAGAAATGAAGGTAAGTAGTAAGGCAAACAATCAGGAAAGTACCAAGGCTGAAAAAAGTACCTAAAGATTTGTGTTCTAGGGACATCATTTAACCCACCAAGAGTTTCTACTGGTTGTCTCCAGTCATAATTTCCTTAAAGAGTTCACACAAATTAAGACTTTGTATCAATTTAAGATGCCTCAATAAGGCAATATAGCCGGACAGATACCCACTACCAAATTTGCAGGATTCTTATCTTCAGCTTCTGAAGGTCAGATTCTTTTTATCCATTGATTTGACCAGGGTCTCTAAGAATCCCTCTAAGTGCATGGTGTAATAAATCCCACACTGACATCAGTGTGGGTTTATTATGCTGAGAAGTTTTATACCAAACCTTCCCAGAATTCATTAAAGCCATTATTGTGCTGTGGAGGTCGTAATGACAAACTCCCAGACCATATACTCTATAAGGCTTTACTGCACTTACAATGTCTAATAATGGACTTAGACATTGTATGGTTTCAGTGCTCAGGCAACTGTACCCTCACCAGTGGTATAACGCACCCAGCTAGAGGGGAGTCTTACCTACACCATAGGCAGTGGGTTGCAGGCATGGCACACACGTATGTGAGCCATGTCGACTCTTCACTTTTCTATGCACCAAAAAAAGTAGACTGCAATGGCAATGTGTGTGTGTTAAGGTACATGACCTCTAAGGGTGGCACAATATGTGCGGAAGCCCTTAGCGGCCTTCCCTGCTCACATTGCCCTTGGTACCCATGGTACCTTTTACAAGGGACTTACATGTGGCCAGAGAGGTGACAATTGGGGGTCCAAAGTTACAATTTTGAGAAAGAACACAGGCCCTGGGGACCTGATTGGCAGGGACCCGGGGCACATCAATTCAAAGTGCATCAGAAATCTGGAAAAAAGTGAGGGGTTACTGTCACACTTTCCTACAAGCCTTCATCATACCAGAGGCTGCATTTCAGTGCAAATTAAAAATACTGTTTGGTGTGGCAAGTGTTGTGGCTGTTTTTCAAACATTAATATAACATTTATATAAAATGGCATTTGGGAGTTTTGAAGGAACAACAAAGAACATGATGTACATTTGGTGAACATACCATTAGCACTACAGAATACGGGCTTAACAGTTAAATGCAGCAAGTGCAAGTTTGGAAGGAGTGAGGTAGAGTACTTGGAGCACAGGAGAACCAAGGGTGTTGTCCAACTGAAAGAAGATCATGCAGAGGAGATCAAAATGGTACCTCCTCCAGTATACAAGGAACGTTTACTGCCCTTTTTGGTCCTTACCCAGTTTTATTTTAGATTTCTAGAGAATTGCTCAAGTGAGGTGGAACACGTCAGATGTGTTTCGGGACAAGAACCAGGGAAGAGTTTTGAAGTCATCAAACATGAAGCATTGATGGCACCATGTTTGAAATCGTTTGAGGCACAAAAAGTGTTCATTTTGGCTATGAGTGCATTTGGTTACATTTTAAGGGCTACGCTTATGCAGAACAACACGTCTTAGGGCTTGGTATACCTAGTGGGTCTCAAGCTCTGCATCTTGCAGAAAACAATTATTTGGTCATTGAACTGGAACTGTTATGCTGCACCAGGGCTGCAGAGCATTCTTTGGAACACTACGTTCGAGATTCACACTGATCACCATCCTTTGGTGAATATTTTAACTGCAAGGGGAGGAATAGCTCTGACCTCAAAGTTAATAAGATTACCGTCTAAACTGCATTCTTATAATCATAGAGCGGAATATGTCCCAGTAAGATTGAATTAGCAGAGAGATGAATTGTCTAGGTTACTTTCAAGTTCAGATGACATGGCTGTGGAAGAGGAGTAGTGCAAATTCACATTCTCTTATGAACACGTTGTAGAGGAATGTATAGGTAAACATGATATGAGTATGTCAGAGGAGCCTTGGCTGAATGAAATAACAAATTAAAATAAGGAATTAAGTTTAAAGTACAAGGGTGACCAGAGGAGAGACTTCTATGAAGCAACTATGTCGAGTTGGGAAGTGAAAAAGGGATTGTCGACTTGTAATGGCTTTGTCATTAGGGGAGAGAAGATTATTCCTCTGAAAGGGTTATGGGGGAAAGTTACACTTATGCCATTGATGGCATACTGATATTTAGTGCACCAAAAGGAAGGTCAGAGAATATAAATACATAGCGGTCCCTTGAGGAAATTTGCTATTGATATCATGGGGCTTTTCTGTATGCTTCCACTGAAGGAATAGTATGCCATAGTTCTGGTTGATTTTATACCCAGAATAGCCAGAGGTACGTATGATAGAAAGTGTCACCACAGAAGCGCTTATTAGGTTTTTAGAATGTCTTCTTGAAAAAGAATTCTGTAGGAATTAATCTGTGATAAACAAGTACAATTTGTCTTGGCCAAAATGTAAGATTTTCTGAGATCTAGTGATATCAGACATTCAAGAGAGGTATTATACAAACGGGAGGCAATTGGGAAAGAACAGAAGTATAGAGCTGTGGAAGAATCCATTCAGCTTGTGCTGCAATCAGGAATGTTTTGGAGGAAATCCCTTAGGTCACATTGTTGTCCTATGGAAGAACTACACCTAACTCTGTCAGAGGGAGATCTCCTATTGAATTGCTAAGGAGGAGGAAACCCACTACTAGTTTCATTCTGTGGTGTATGCGCAGGAGACAAGAGGTGAGGTGACCGAAGTGAATGATGTGGAAATAATGTAGAAGGGTTAAGAAGTATCAAGAGAGGATGAGAAGTTATATTGACAGGAGGCTGTGTCTCACGTTTAGGCCCAAGGCCAAAGTTGTCCATTTAGTTAGGATTAAGATGCTGAAAATGGTGAACAAAAGAAAAGCTAAGTGGTCGGACCCCCAGAGGATAGTGCAAGTGTTAAGGTTAGCAGTAAGTGTTGAGGATGGGCATTCATGTAATGGGAAGAAAACCTTATTGTGTCAGGGTGGGAGTGAGATCGAAAAGAGAATGGTGGGTAAGGATGATGAAAGCAATGTATTTTGGATATGTGTTACCATGGATAATTTAGTATGCAAGCAGATGTATGACATAGGGTAGGAATGCGTTGTAGTGTAGTTCCTGTAGTCCCAATAGGCTCTGCGCATTGGAATAATATCTTCAGTAGTGTAGACGTAGGACTGAGGTTATCTAGGTCTTTACTGACTATATTAGACTTAAGTTTTTTGCCAGCTAGCTCAGAGTTCACTAGAAACTTTCTCGAATAAGCGAGGAGGAGTTTAACCTCCCTGGATAGACAAGAAGGGATTCGGTTTCTGACAACCATAAAACATGACAACTTTGCTCTCCCTGAATAAGAGTGTATCTCTAGAGTCGTGTGAAAACAAAAGACAGCTATTTCACTCAGTCAATAAGTGCGTACTTAGTTTCACCAGTTTGCAGAGAAAAAGAGAGACGGGCGTTTTCAATAAAAGGTGTTATTTATTGAGCAGTCTCTTTCCTCATACAAGAGAAATGAATTGCTACAATTGCAATACTTATAGTTAAGTAAAGTGCATACAGTAAAAGCAGGATTATAAAATAATACTGTAAAAGCATTGATATGGTTTCTTAGCCATATGATACTTTAAAATGGATAAAATAGATACATACATATATACATTGACTAATCGTACTCAACTGGTGCTTCTAACTACGCCTACCCCGGTGTACCTGACCTAAGCCTAATACATGGGAGGGAGTAAGTAAGTAGCAGTTTAAGTTAAGTTTGGTTTGCCAAGAATCTGACTCAAGAATTCTCTGTAAGGGTTTAGTCAGTTCAGTACCTGGGTATTAGAAGGCAGGAGGGCTGGTATCTCTCTCTCAGGACTCGGTATCCCAGTCACCCGCAAGGGTAGGCTGGAAATGCCGGAGGCTGGATTTCTCGGCAAGAGAAAAGACAGCGTCTTTCTCAGCGCGTCAAAAGGGAGGGGCAGCGTCCGTGGGCTCTCGCATCAGCTGGGCTCTCGGGCAAGTAGTCGCTGCTCCAGATTCACCACCACCGTGTGTTTGCTTAAGGCAGCGTTGGTATATTTATACATGAAAGGTGCCGGGTTTGACGTAAGGATGGACATAAGACGTCAATAAAGATGTCACTAAGGACTGGTCGTTCTTACAGTGCTTTACAGGAGTTCTCGGACGAAATCAAAACAATAGCAGCGGGGATTTCCCAGGTTGCTGGAGGCTTGGATTTGTTTAAGAACTCAGTGTGCTTTCTAGGGGGCTGGAGGAATAGGCTTGCTTAATGTGACAGCATGCGCTATGACCGAATTATGAAAAGGGTTTCTGTGCCGTTGCAGGGATATTATTGATTTATAACCGAACAAGGGCAAAGAATAGGATATTGATTCAGGTACCTAGATAAAACACACTACAGCGTGTTTGGAGAGACTAGAAAGGACTATTTTAGCTCCTGGTAAGTTCTAGTATTTTGTTTTGGGGGAAGTAATTGCTCCTGGTATTTTCTATTTTGTTGGTGTGTAGCTTTTGTTAAGTGTTGGTAAAGTGGACATGTGAGGTAGGTGCAGTCGATGTGTACGGAAGATGAAAGTAGAAGGGAGTATGGAATGTGGTGGTGTAATGTAGAATGTAGTAGGCAGTATTTCCATGGAAGTGGATGGAATAGGAGACAGTTGGAGGTGACTACCTTAGAAAGGAAGTTGTTCTGTATCCTGTACTGAATACCTTGTGTTTATAGTATTAAACGTCTGGAGCTGTATCATTTGAGACCAATCTCAAAAAAGCCTCCATTAAATACAATATGCTATGCATTCTACAACACACAGCTAAAGATCCCAATTTCTCGAAATTGTGGTGTGCATATAAAATTCAAGATATGGTACCTCAAATCTTTGGCCTTCACTTTCATCCCAACTAGACTCTCCCTATCTGTACTCAGTGTGTCAGTACGTCTCTATAATGAAATTGCCAACATGTGCTCTCTTTATGGTTGATCTGCCATTTATTGCCCTCTCTGTTTAATGCGCCTGTGACCTTTCTTTCTCCCTTCCAATTGTGACCAAAAATGTGATTAGATTGCAGGTTTTCAACTAACTTCTATATATTTCTCTTATCTCATGGTTCTATAATATCCGCGGGACTTTCACGCATCAGCCTTATATACGCATGCTTCTCTTTTCTACTCTCCTAACTCGGCCATTGTGTATTCTTTGCCGAGGTGCACAACACCAACGTGGTGTTAAAATCACAGTAGTTGTACCTTTCTTTTTTTGTACCTTCTTTTTGCAGTTCACTTACCTGAACTGCATGTACACATTAGTTTTGTAAACCATTACCTCTGTAAACATTTGTGTTGCACATAGGCAAGCAACGTTTGGTCAGTAGTTACCAATTATATGTGGATGACTTTCTGTTGTCAAATATGCATTGTCCTGCACTCTGAAACCCTGTTGGGTGGAGTTTTCTATATATCAGACAATACGTATATAAATTAAAACATTAACATAGATGTCCTTGAGTGCGATCTGCTGGTGGGTGAAAAGCCAGGACAGGCTGAAGGCGTCACATTAAATAACGGGCAACTTGGCAGCTAAAAGTACATTTTAGCAGTAGGTCGTTTAACTCACAGGTGTCCACCCTTGTTCGTCGTGTTATCTAACCAGCGCCAGGTAGCCAAATCTGATACAAACATTTTCTAAACAAAATGCAGACTTGAAACAACTAATAGGTACGTCGTTTAAAATAGAAGAAATGTGTTGGAAATATTAATTTACCTTGATTTTTTATGAATCTCCTCAGGATATCGCCAGCTGACCTGTTTCCATTTCCCTGACAGGCTGATGTCCCAGGCTGGGACGGGAAACGCAGACTTATTTTATGACGCAGAATAATGTGGCGTTCCCACGTCACGTTCCGCCAATGGAATGTTATCGGAACAGCAGGTAAGATCAGAAAGCAACTTGGCAGCTGCATGTTGAAAGCATTAACGTGGTACACGGTGTTCCCGCCTTCATTTTACATCTTCAGGCAAAGGATCTGACGTGAAGAAGCGCCTTTATAACTAAAATACCTGAAACGTATTTTAAGTGGCGCTAGATTTAGGTAAAAATAAATACATTAAAAATTGTGAGGCAATTTGCTACAGTTACAGACCAGTCACCTCTACAGATACAACAATACGGACCGATACCGTCATTCAGTTTTGTAAAGGTTAACAAAACATAGGACAAATATTAAATGTATTAATTTCAGGGGTAATACTCCAGTAAAAACCTGTAATCATCCTTTGTTATTTCTGCTAAAAAGCGATACAATATTTGAATTGCACACATAGAACACCACGAATATTATAGAGTCTACAAACATAAGTTTTTTAATTAATGGTTTAAATTTAAAAAATGAACAATAGGAGGGACACACCCATATACACAATGCAACAGTATAAAAAAACATGCATTGGCAAAGCAAATAGGTTTTGCCTATGCGAGATCTATTATTGGCTTTGTCCATGTTCTTTTTAGACATGATGAACAGCAGCAGAAGCTGGTGAGCTACTTGGCATAAAATTAAAAAAAAGGTGGTATGACTGTGGCCAGCTTTGATCGTGTCATAGAGTTTATGGTCTATAGGCCATGTTGCACAGCAGCCTGTGCTGCTGTACAATATGTGTAAAAATGATGCGGGAGGGATGTGAGGGCAAGCAATACGAGGGATGAGGGTGGGGATGGGTTACAAACAAGAGACAGTGGGAAGAGGGTGGGGGTGAATTTACAAACAATAGACAGGTGCATCCAAGATGGACTCATAAATCTGGAGCTCCGGCATGTTGGGCCTCTAATCGCAGATACCATTCGCATTGGCCCCCCAAACTTGACTGAATCCTCAGTTTATGAGTCCTGTGGGTCACCCTCAACAGCCTAGAATGAAGAAAACGTGGGCTCTCTTATCTGTCAAGGTGAAAGCTGAGTCAGGGCCGGCTGCCTACTAGTTAGGAGGCAGCAACCGCTTGCGCTATAGGTGAGGACCTCACTCATCGGTGATGGTAATCCGTAGCCCTGAGACCTGGAGTGACAGATTGGGACTGAGCAAGCCTGCTTCTGCACAGCCTGGGATTGTGGCACAGGCTGTGCAGAACAGGAGATCCTGGGTGCTGCGGGCGGCAATGCCAGGGACTGCGCACCTGGAGGAGCACCACCTGAGACAGTTCATATGGAAAGGGACAGCGCGAGTACTGGGCGCCTGCTATTTAGGAGGCGAGAGCAGCTGACTAGTTCCTCTACTTGAATGAATGAGGCTGGCTGACTGGAGTAAAGGAGCCAGAGTGCGAGATGAGAGAGTGGTGAACCCAGTGTGTCCTTTGGGAGCCGGGTCTGGAGTTCACAGGCACAGTGGAGCAAATAGGCGCCGAATCAGCGCTAAGCAGCATCCATCTGGACGGTGTATTTGAGAGCCTTATACAGCACCATGGGGAAAAATGGAGACCCCAGACAACCGAAGCTGGCATTTGAGGGTCGTAAGTCATCTAAACAGGCAGAAAATGAAGAACCAACCTCCACAATGCAAGAACACTCACAAAAAATGGCCGAAACTCTGGAGGTCAAGAAATTACTACATAATCTCCACTCTAGCCCCACCTCAATAGATTAAAAATAGACACTTTCAGCACTAGAATGGACACTATTGCAGCTAATTTGGATAACATGAAGTCCACATCACAGAAGCGGACACTTCACATCAACAGTGGAAGATGCACAGCAGGCAGAAAAGGAGATACTGCTACACATGGATCAAGCCCTGCAGTCAATTAAAGCTAGAAATGAAGACCTAGAAGCCAGGTCAAGACGCAATAATTTGTGCACATTAGGAGTGGCTGAGTCAATAAGTACTGGCAAGATGGCAACCTTTGTCGAGTCATTACTGACAATACTCTTGCAAGAGAGCAAAACAAACTGCAATATCGAGGAGACTGTATTTCTTCATTTCCTGACTTCACACTGGCAGTTCAGGGAGCGCGCTGCACACTTCCGCCAGCATAAAAGAGGCCGAGAGAGCTTAACATACAGTAGGCCATGTTGTACCCAGACCAACTGCGCATGTATCATAAAGGTACAACTAAAATCTTCACAGAGCCGTAGCAGGTGACTGCTTACCTAAAACAGCTTCGGTCTCCAAATGCGCAAAAGCACAGTGCAGGAGCCGACCGATCCCCCCTGATTATAACTCTGAACCTGCAACTCCGGCCCCACGAGGATCCTTGTGGCTGCTCCCCGATGGGGGTGGAAGTGGCCCGTTGCACACTACAAGATGCTGGTCTCCACAGCAGCAAGTAAGGGACTACACTAGGGAATGCCCTGCTAGATGCATATTGCGACCATGTTGACCCACCAGATATAGGGATACTACAGCGGGGTATCCCGCAGCTGGTACATAGGCTATGGCCAACACCCTTTGGTAAACCCCAGGGCAAATATTTCTTCACACTGGCCCTTGGAGGGTCAAGTTATGTATGTTCCACAGGGACCAAGTAGCTCTGGATCTTGGGGAATGAGGGGGTTACATTTTGTCAGCACAGTTTGGTGGCTGGTATGGGTGGGGGAGGAAAATGTTGTTGCAAATGACTGGTGTGGCTGCTATTAGAACGCGCTGGTGTAACACAAGATGGGACACGTGGTACCCATGCGAGTCCAGTACACAAACCAAAATATCATATAATTCCCCTGATCAATGAAACACCACAAGCAATAGCGCTCAATAGGTAGACATACTAACTTGGAATGTCTGTGGGCTAAATAACCCTAGAATGCACAGACAAACCATTGCATTCCTGCAGAGACACAATGTACATACAGCGCTTTTGCGGGAAATGCATTTGATGCCCAGAAATGATAAACACCAGTTGAATAAATGGGCAGATCTTGCCTAGGCTGCTTCCTACTTATTCTACGCAAAAGAAGTAGCTATCCTCGTCAAATGTGTAACACTGTTCCACCCTCTACACTCGCAAGCTGATCCTGAAGGGAGATTCATAATTCTGTGGGGATTGCTGGGACTGTAGCCTTTGACACTAGTGAACACATATGGCCTCACTACGGATATCCCTGACATCTACCATACACTCTGGGGACACATTCAAACAGATAACGCTGGTCCAGTTATATGGGGTGGTGATTTTAATACAACGGACCCATTACTAGATAGGTCGCACTCTGTAGCTAGAGGACATAGCAACTCTGCAACTGCTTTTAACAGCATTTAAGTTGAAGGTAATTTGAATTATATAAGGTGAAAAAGAAATCTGGGCCTCCAACAAGGCATATACTATCAGGGACACATAACATGTGGTTGGGACTGGACGTTTGGCTTGTGTCTAACAATGTTAGTACATGGACAGTGGAGGTGACGCACCTTACCCATACTCTATCTGATCACTGGCCAGTGCTGCTCCAATTTCAGCCACAGGGACACTCACGGTATATCCTGATATGGCAGCTTTCGCCTAGGGTACTTCTGGACCTAATGTTCTTCGAATTCTGCGTGCCTACCTCACCAAGTTGGAATCCAAAATCAAACAGCCAGACGCTAGGGTTGCTAATGCCGATGGTCCGGAAGTAACAGATGAATTATGTAAAAAGGTTTCTGAATATAACAAAATTGTGGAGAGAGGAACTAATTTCCCATACAAATATGCTAGAGCACAAATATAGTGCGAGGGAGGCAGGCCCAGAAAAGCATTAGCTAATGATATTAGAAAGCCCTGGACAGCTACTGCAGTGACATAAATACACAACTTGGCAGGCGGGCGAAGACATGCTTTCAATGATATTGAAAGTGTGTTCATGGACTACTTCATGGCGCTGTACACTTCACACAAGCAATATTCCCCAGATAAAATAGCAGCATACTTTGATAAAGTCACATTGGCCTGGTCAAGTGACACCCAGAGGCAATTCCTGGCATGCCCCATAACTTTGGGCGAAATCACTGATGCTGTTAAAAGACTGACTAATAATAAAGTGGCAGGCTCAGATGTACATCAGCCTATTAGCACCTCGAGTACACTCTGTTTATAAGGAAGTCCTGAAGAGGGGTAACCTACCCGACTCAATGCGCAAAGCCATAATTATAAACCTGCTTAAACCTAATTAACCTGATACTGACTGTGAATCTTATAGACCATTGTCGCTGATAAACTGCAATGCCAAAATACTAGCTAAAATCCTTGCAGACCCATGCTACCGAACCTGGTCTTTCCCGACCACGCAGGGTCCATGCCTGGAAGATCAACCACACACAACCTGTGAACACTCTTTGCCCTACTTCACCAAATAGCTTAGGAAATGGAGGATGCAGCAATTTTTTTTGATGGCACCAAGGCATTTGATTCCTTTGAACGAGAATTCTTGCTGACAACCATACTACATATGGGACTCCCCTAGTCCTTCCTACAATTGATTACATTACTTTAAACCAAAACCTTAGAGACTGTAGTTGAATAGATAAGTTTCTGCGCCTATTGTGATTGACTCCTATACTTTTTGCCATAGCGCTGGAACCACTTGTGGCTACCCTGTGCCAAAATATTGCCACTATTTGGTAACAGACCCCTTTAGATGTTGCTATACGCTAATGATATAAGTTTGTATGTAAGGAACTCAAAAAAGGGACGCTGTCTTTTTCTGAGAGAATTCATCCAATTTGGAGAATTGTCGGGTCTTTCCATTAATTGGGAAAAGTCAAGCATGTTTCCTGTTACATCTTGAACAGGCAGATCTGAGCTGGAACACCTGCTGACTTAGACAACCTCTCCCATTAAATATCATGGTGCATGGATTTGTCTAGACACAGAGGAAAACATAGCCCTAAATTATGGCAGAACTATCTCTAGACTATAGGAACAAATAATTGGAACAAATAATTGGCTGGCTAAAAACTACAGCCATCTATGGCGGGACAAATTTGCTTAGTTAAAATGGTGGTACTGCTGAGGTTCCTCCACTACTTTGTAAATATACCCATCAAATTGACTAACCACTTTTTCAAAACTTTCACCTTATTACTATTGCACCTCACTTGGGTGGGCAAACAACCACAAATAGCCTGCACCACCCTAACACTGCTTCTATCATATGGGATGGTTTGCCATTCCAGATATGGAACTTTACTATCTTAGTCTTCAAGCTCACTTTGCCTATTACAGGCTAAAACCCCCCAAATACTTGCTGCATTTCGCCTTTGAAACTGAAACAGATATAACTTACCTAACATCTCTGTAAGTAACATTATGGAATAAAGTAAACTATTGTGTGAACGAAATAAACACACTGCAGTACAGAATGCGTGTGGGGGACAAGATAAGGCAAAAAACAATCCTACCTCTCTTCTATTCCCAATCTTACCCACTGCAGAGTCATCCATTGTTTAGTGTAACAATGGAAGCCAAAGAATGTGCCCAACTTTGCCAGCTCAATGTAATCAAATGGGAAAATCTCTATAAATAAAAGCAATTTATTGTAATGGATAAGATTGCCACACAAAACCTTTCTACTCCATTGGATCACTATCTACTCCCTCGACTTAAAATGACTAGTAAGAAACTCACCCAAAATTTTCAGACAAACCTGATATATCTGGCCCACTTGAACTCTTAGCTGCTCCCAATAATCCCCAAAAACTAATTTCATGAATGTACAGTGCTCTACAGAAATCGCATCCTATAAGCTTATGCCCTGCTAGATTTGCGTTGGAAAAAGATATGAACCAAAAGATATTAGATGAGGTGTAGGTGCATTGTTGTACGAAAACAGAGAGCCTCCTCCCTAGCAGCAGATTGTGCCTAATACATTTCTGATATCTCCTCCATTTCTACTACACTTTTTGGAAACAGCACAAATGGGGCCTGAAGGACACTTCTGACTGCAAAGTGTGGCGAGGTGAGGCAGACTTTATTCACCTTGCATGGCAATGTGAGACAATTTACAATTTCTGGACCTAGGCTATACATTCATTGCAGGAAATTATTGGAACTAGGATACAACCGTCCCCACTCATCTCATTATTGGGATGGGTTCAGAGTATTCCCCGCACAGACCGCAATCCAATCGTAAAGTATGGAAAAAATAAAAATGGTGTATTCAACTTTATAATAAATTAGAAATCAATTCCTATGTTATATATTGAAGTACATTATTTCATATTTAAGATCATTCCAAACAAGTTGTCAGCCATCGCGTTTCGCTCCCACATTGGGAGCTTCCTCAGGGCAAAATGAATAACAGTTGGATTAAGCTAAAACCCGTTCATCTGGTGTAATCCCAACAACGAAATTCAATCCCATATACTGTATATGTAACGTTGAGGTGCATGGGTACGATACGCCGCTACTAAACGGCATAGAAGGCCTTGGATGACGGGTGATGCAATGCAATACATGCGGCTGCCCGGAACTCCAGGTATAGCTAGAGTTACCATCACCCGTGCACCTCAAAGTTACATATACAGTATATGGGATTGAATTTCGATGTTGGGATTACACCGGATGAACGGGTTTTAGACCCTAATGAGGCATTTCTCTTAACCGTCTTTTATGTACGGTCATACTGTAGGGCACTGATACTTTCCGGTGGACTTCACTAGCCATTATCTTAGACCTAGGGACTGGTGTCTCGTCATTTTCCAGCCATTCTGCCATCTTCACGCGCTTCTGGACAGAATTGGTTAGTGTAATATTTGTAAGTACATGGATGACCGCAGGCTGTGAAAGTATTGCTTTGTTTACAATTGGGATAACGACACCTTCTTATCGACCAATACAATTGAGAACTGAGACTAATCCAACTGTTATTCATTACGCCCTGAGGAAGCTCCCAATGTAGGAGCGAAGCGCGTTGGTTGACAACTTGTTTGGAATGATCTTAAATATGAAATAATCTTTCAATAAAGAATTGACTTTTTGCATATAACTTTGGCTTTCTGGACTTTGTGAGCTGTGCACCCCCAACTTAGTTTAATCATCTTGTGATCTGGAGCACAGTTGCGCCATCCAACAGCTGTCGCAGGGGTTGATGCACAGCAATTTGAAAAACCGGAACTGGTGTGAGGTGCGGCATCGAGGGCTCGCTGTTGCTTCTAGTGCTTTGGTTCTTTACATTCATGTTATGTATTTATTTTGCAATTAAACAAAATAAAAATGATACAGCACTATTAACCTAATTTTAGATAAAATATTTAACATAAACATATTAAAAAAAAAAATTCTGAAGTTTAAATGAAATCATACATTCCTAACTAAAGTAAGAAAAATATTATGGGGGTCATTAGGATTACAGGCGGACTTTGCCCGCCCACCATCCTATCGGATAACGGGACCGCCCGCCATAAGAGTGGGGGTCCCGTGGGTGGAATTAGGATGCGCCCGCCACAGTGGCTGGCGCATCCTGCATTTTTAATATTGCAGCACCGCCCGCCACAATGCTAAAAATGCATGTTGTGCATGTGCATGCACAATGTGGCAGGCACCGTGCTGTGCCTGCCATGTTGTGCATGCACATGTAGGGGAGTACCATAGGTACCCCCCATGTGCCTCCCCCACACCCCCACCATCCTGGGGACCCGCAACGGGCCCCTAAACTAGAAAACCGCATGCCTTTCCATGGCGGCATTGACGCCACGGAAAGGCATCTTCTAAAGCCCATCCTAATATGGCTGGCGGTGTCTGATAGACACCGCCACCATATAAACCCTTTTCCGCCCCGGTCGCAAGGCGACCGGGCGGAAAAGAGGCAGACGTTGTTTCAGTCCGTCGCGGTCCCCCCGCCATAGTAATATGGTGGGGGGGAAATGGGTGGCGGGCGGGCAAGGATGTCGGGCGGATCGCCACCGCCCACATGGCGGTGGCGATCCGCCCGACATCCTAATGGGTCCCTATGTATTCATAACAGTGATGTGTAGATGTGAGAAAGGGGATTATTAGTTGAATAGATTGTAGTGCATCATAATTAATAGTGTCACTAATCTTGTTAGGACCAGTAAAGGTTTCAGTAATTTAAACCTGAACTCCATCCCTGGTAGCTATCGCACATAGCAGGCAGGCTTAAGTTTTAGAAAATGTGTAAAGCATGTAGAAATACTGTAGTGTAGTTTCTATAGTCCCAATAGGCTCTGCGCATTGGAATAATATCTTCAGTAGTGTAGACGTAGGACTGAGGTTAACTAGGTCTCTACTGACTATATTAGACTTAAGTTTTGTGCCAGCTAGCTCAGAGTTCACTAGAAACTTTCTCGAATAAGCGAGGAGGAGTTTAACCTCCCTGGATAGACAAGAAGGGATTTAGGGGCATATTATCAACACAGGCGATAAAATTATCGCTGCTTTTATCGGCAGAAAACTGCCTCAAAAGCGGCTTTAGCGGCAGTTTTCTGCTGCAAAAGCGGCTTTAGCGGCAGTTTTCTGCCGATAAAAGCAGCGATAATTTTATGGGCTGTGTTGATAATATGCCCCTTAGTTTCTGACAACCATAAAACATGACAACTTTGCTCTCCCTGATTAAGAGTATATCTCTAGAGTCGTGTGAAAACAAAAGACAGCTATTTCACTCAGTCAAAGGTGCGTACTTAGTTTCACCAGATTGCAGAGAAAAAGAGATACGGGCATTTTCAATAAAAGGTGTTATTTATTGAGCAGTCTCTTTCCTCATACAAGAGAAATGAATTGCTACAATTGCAATACTTATAGTTAAGTAAAGTGCATACAGTAAAAGCAGGATCATGAAATAATACTGTAAAAGCATAGATATGGTTTCTTAGCCATATAATACTTTAAAATGGATAAAATAGATACATACATATATACATTGACTAATCGTACTCAACTGGTGCTTCTAACTACGCCTACCCTGGTGTACCTGACCTAAGCCTAATACGTGGGAGGGAGTAAGTAAGTAGCAGTTTAAGTTAAGTTTGTTTTGCCAAGAATCTGACTCAAGAATTCTCTGTAAGGGTTTAGTCAGTTCAGTACCTGGGTATTAGAAGGCAGGAGGGCTGGTATCTCTCTCTCAGGACTCGGTATCCCAGTCACCCGCAAGGGTAAGCTGGAAACGCCGGAGGCTGGATTTCTCGGCAAGAGAAAAGACAGCGTCTTTCTCAGCGCGTCAAAAGGGAGGGGCAGCATCCGTGGGCTCTCGCATCAGCTGGGCTCTTCGGAAGTAGATAGCTGCTCTGCTCCAGGATTACCACCGTGTGTTTGCTTAAGGCAACGTTGGCATATTTATACCTGAAAGGTGCCGGGTTTGACGTAAGGCTGGACATAAGACGTCAATAAAGATGTCACTAAGAACTGGTCGTTCTTACAGTGCTTTACAGGAGTTCTCGGACGAAATCAAAACAAAGCAGCGGGGATTTCCCAGGTTGCTGGAGGCTTGGATTTGTTTAAGAACTCGGTGTGCTTTCTAGGGGGCTGGAGGAATAGGCTTGCTTAATGTGACAGCATGCGCTATGACTAAATTATGAAAAGGGTTTCTATGCCGTTGTAGGGATATTATTGATTTATAACCGGACAAGGGCAAAGAATAGGAATATTGATTCAGGTACCTAGATAAACACACTACACCCACTCCACAAATTCATGTCCAAAATTACCAAACTAAGCAATAGTAAACATATCTAACGGTGCATGTGTATACCGATCCACCCCAAAATACATTGTTTGCATCTAAAATGGCATATACGAAATACACGAAACTGAGTATAGGTACTGTATGCTTTCAAGCAGAGTAATCATTCATTAAAAAGGATGCATATATATATCAGCATGAATGATTTGCGAAAATTACACATGAAATGTCTCTTAATACAGAAAAGAAAAGTGCGAGACCATTTCATCACATATAAATACAGTTATTTGTAAATATGCTAGAGGCTGAGGTAATATATTGTCTCTAGAGTTCCTAAAAATAGAAGCTCTGTTCTCTAAGAATAGTTCTACTTTAAGCAGAGGATGAGTGCCAAAGAAAAGTTAATATTTTGGAATCGGGAATTTCGTTTTTCAAGGGAAGAAGTCAAAACAGTTCCAAATATTTTCAGAAGCTTTTGTTTTTCAAAGCTGAAGGCCGAATTCAGAGTTCAGGGAACGCTGAGTGCTCGTTTGCTTAAAAGTTTATTCTTTCTGTTCAGGGGAGAACATCAATTCAGACAGACTTTCAAAAAAGCAGTTGACCGCTTCAGGTGAAAGTTCAACCAAGTTGGAAAATGCCGCAACTGTGCAGTCGTGAGAATGATTGCTATCATCGATGACAGGATCAGCAGTGCTCACAGAAGGTCGTACCTGGTTGATGCTGCTCTCATCTTGCACTTCACTACCCTTTAATCGCAGTGGTGAAGTCTCAACGAATGCCGTCATCAGGATGGGTAACCGCTGGGGACAACACGATGCATGAGCCTTTACTGGACTTAGCAAAGTATCTGTATCCAATGGTACTTCTGATTGTAGTGTGACACAGACGTCTAACACGCATTCTTCTCCGCACAGCATACATCTTAACACAGGTAAGATACAATTCTGCCAGATGGGTCTGAATGAAAGAAACCAGGTCATATTAAGATCTCTTAGCCGGGCTAATCCAAGGACTTTAGTTATGCAGTCCCGATAGCGTATAGCTAGGATCGTTTCTTCCATTGTTGCTGGAGTCTTGTCTGTGACGTGGCTTGCCATAACGAAGCAGGAGTATTAAAAATAAAATGCCTGCTACGAGTCCCAACAGGAGTGGAAGGCCGCCAAAGAGTGAATGGACAAAATTAGGAAAGATGCCCAGGACTGCTTTGAAAGGTGTCAACAGTCCCGAAAAAATTGTCTTAAATACACTCGCGATACCATTCGTATCAGAAATGTTTAAGATTTCGTTTAGCATTTCTGCGAAGTGTAGGGGGCAATTTGTTGATAAAAGGTTATGTATCTCTGCCGTTGTCCTTGCAACTTGGAGATCATATGTTTCTTTTGATGACGTCAAGTGCACTGGCGTCTGTAGAAGAACAGACTTCATTCTGCTTAAAGTATCAATTCGAATAGAAGAGATTTTCAAACTGGGCCAAATTTTTCCCTCCCTGTCTGGAGTGTCATTTGGATATAATACTTGCATACAGCAAGTGACCCTGGACGAAACGCTTACCAGATAAGCTTTTCCTGGCACCAAGCCACAACATCTGTGGTCCACTATTAGAATGTAGCTCCCGTTTGAAAGCCGCCTAAAGAATGGCTCTATTCGAGTTGCAGGTGTGCCAAGCTGGTGACATGAAAGGTTATTTGAAGTCCCCTCACAGGCCCCATGTAGATTTATACCCTGACACAGAAGTATACCACTTAGTGATTTTTCACAATTATCACCACTAAGAAATACATTCTGTCCCGTTTCACTATAACATTTGTGTGTGTAAGGTAATTTCCAGGATGACTTAATGTATCCTTTACCCAACCTTTCATACTGGCCTGCCTGTATATACTTTTGGCAGTATCGAAATTGGAAAGTTGTTATCGGAATAGTTATGATTCCGTGTATTATCCATTCAATGACAGGTCGTTCTGACATTGTCAATGGTAATCTCCCAAGTTTTTCAATGCTCAGAATTGTATATTCTGCTCCTTTTTGTGCCAAGCTGATTTGTATATCAGTAAGGTTAAAGATAGAGAACAGTGACGTTGTGTTGATTAAACGCCAAGGCACGTAGCCTGAACGCAGATTTTGTAACGTCCAGCCAAGCTGTACAATAGAACGCAATTGGGACTAACCATGTTGTAACATTAGCATGTCCTGCTCTATTATATCGATTGCAGATGATACAATACTGTCCAGTGAATATATTCTGGAAGACAGAGTCATTACCCATTGTCCACAACAGAAAGTGATTTTTCCAAATTAATACGGTCAATTTCCCGTATTTTCTTTGCTGTTTCAATTTGAGTTTCTTTCCAAACTTCGTTATAAGCTGCATATATAGAGGCCGCTATGAAACGTTTTTGACGCTGTTTGCGTGGTCCCATAATGAAATCACGCAAGTCAGCACCTTCTTTTAGTAAAGTTAAGTGTTGCTTAATTTCTGCCAGTGTGGATGTATGTAGCCATTCAAGGCAGAGTTTTCCTACACTGTATGTTGTTACTATCCCTGGATGTTGTCTCTGGGAGTATCTAGGGTCTGGCCTGGTCAATTTGAACCCCTGTATTTTATTCAGGAATCTATCTTGACAGTTATTTGTGTCAGTGGGCCAGATCAACCATTTTTTCCAATCAGGATGTGTTCTGTTTTGGTTTAAAATATGGGATATGTCTATCTCAACCACTGTAGTGCTATTACTGTCAGGAGTTGGCTTTGGAATAGACGGTTTATTTAAGTCTTTAATTTTGGCTAGGCCAAGACAGGTTGTTTGTTGAATTGTGTCATTCAAAAATATAATTTGTTCTGGGATCATGCAGGCTCTGAATAATGATTCTATACCTTGGACTTGCCAATCTTTAGTACCCCAGATGGTTTTTGTCTCAATGTTATTTTTCCAAAAATCAAAACCAAATGTATTCATTTTTTCAAAAAATGTTTCTGAATAGATTAATTTTGTATTTGTCAGCATGGTTTTTATTCCTGTCTTATTTAACAGTTTGAAATAAAACGTTTCTGCTTCACTTGTGTTAAACCCTGAGAAGTATGGGAATTTCTCATAAAATGTTTTTGAACTACCTTTTGGTGGAGTTGCACATTGTTCCCATTTATTATAATTTAAAACATTTCTAGGTTGAGCAGATTTATGCAAATAATGGTTACCATAGTGGTTGTAGTAGTACATCTGATCATAATTTGATGAACCTTGTAACTAATCATGTTCTGTAAATTTTGCTGACATAACTAAGTCTGACATCATATCATTAATACTTTCAAAATCCCAATCATCAGAGAATGTACTCGGTTTTACAAAGTCACTTAATGAAACCTTAAATTGATGAGGATACTTCAAGAGCTCGACCGGGCCATATATATCGTAATCTGTTTTGTCCCATGCTACCCCACCGGGTATCGGATTGGCTGTGAAGTTTACTGAAGAAAGTTCTCTTTTCTCGATGTGAGAACACTTGTGTGGCTTTAGGACCAGGTTGATTTTCTGGCTTGCTGTGTCCATTGTAACATATTTTCCCTCAATGAAGTGTCCCAAGCATAGCACCATGATGAGCCAAAGCAGGAGGAAAAGTACACCTAGCACCACCCAAAATTCAATCCATGGGGAAATCAGATAGGTTTATTTTAGTTGATGAAAGAGTTCTCTAGTTTTGTCTTTAAAAGTTTTTGTTGTTGTTGGCTTTTCCTCAGGTTTGCTCGGATCCTCAGAAAAGTCATCTAAATTGATGAAGTAGCCTGATGCAGTTCTGTCAATTATTGGAATTGCTTCTGGATTTTTCTTTGTTTTATTACTATAGTCTGTGGCTACATCGTTGTAGACAGGTGTTTCTTGACGAATGGTTGCAATTTGGGTTTCAAGAGGCATTAGTTCCATGGCTTTGTTGCATAGTCCTTGTTGATTCACTGTAGGTTTATCAAATGTGATTAGTCTCTCAGTTTGAACCTCTTGATTTGTAGCAAACTTTGGTGTTCTGCTATTTCTTGGGAGACCACTTGGCCTACTACTTATTATTGGCCACATGATTGTGGTTTAACCAGGTCGATGGATACAACTCGGTTCTCCTTTTTACCAGCAAGGGGCGGTAGTACAACTGATCTTGTTCCGTTGACAGCTAAGACAGGTACTGCTTTTCTGTAAGAAGGCCCAAATTCCTTCTTCACCGCGATTTTCTCTCTGACCAGATCCCCAATCTTTGGAATCCAGACAGGCCTTGCTGGGACAGGTGGTTTCTCTTCAGTGGCTGTTGGCTGTTGTTTCAACTTTATGTTGCTCAGGTCTTTTCTTGTTTCATTTAAGTCCTGTAAAATAGGCAAACGATCTTTGATATCAAAGCATTTTCCTTCCACCACTGAAGTCTGACTATCGAGATCCTGGATATGCATTCTAGTCCCGAACAATAGTTTGTACGGACTGAAACCTTTTAGAGAATTTCTTGGCAGATTGTTAAGACTACGTTGGACACTTATTAAATGTTGACCCACCCAACCCCCGAACCTAATACCTTCGGCGTTATAGATTGCTTTATGTCTCGGTTTTTTCTTTCCACCATCCCATTTCCCTCAGGAAGGAAGTGATAAGATTCCCGCAATGCAATGCCCATGCTGGTCAAGTCCTCCTCATAAGCTCGAGAGCTAAAAGCAGGATCCTGGTCAGAATGTAGCATGCCAATTGCGTCTATGCCGCTATAGACTCGCAAATCTTTTATAACAGTTCAGACGTCAGCCGAGAGCTGGGGTCTACATTTTAAGTGAAACTAGTCTTTAAATAATTATTAAAGGGACGCCTTTTTTCTGGGTATCTCGTATTGATATTCTTGTGATATCTAAAAGAAGGGCATTGGTACTACTCCGGGCATTTCGCCACTGCGGTCTCTGTTGCAGTTTTGACAGTAAAATGCAAATTTGTAGTTTTGCAGGCACATTCCTGGCCACCAGTATATTGATTGTAATTCTTTCAGAGATTCCTTAATCTTAAGGTGTCTTAGACCCTCACCCATATGTGCGTCTGCCACTAATAAGTTTCTCCTGTTCGTGTTTGGAATTACTCTATCCCCCACTCCAGGGATTTGAGCAAAAGGAACAGAGTTTGCATCGATTACGTATGTATAATTGAGTGGATAGTTGACAGGTAGCACTGAACAGTCGCCTTTTGATGACGCTTTTACCGCCAGCATCGTTTCCCCGTCTACGTATTTTCCTGAACGCTTTTTTGTAGCTACGGAAGCCGGCTTAGTTGCTTCCGCTGTGACTGTCTCAGCCAATGAATTCCCCGGAACGTGAACGCCATCACGTTCATGACTCAATGAATGTATCACGTGAGTCTTTGGTAGTTCTTTTCGTAAAAGAACTACTTGTTCCCAAAGCGATTTTTGCTTAATTGTAACACCTGTGTCATCTTTGTAACCGTTTTGAACCCAGTTCTGCAAGTCGTTATTGTATGATTTGACGCAGTAATATGAATCGCACACTATTAGTGTCGGGAATTCGCGATCGGCATTATCTAGCGCCATTTTTAACGCCATTACTTCAGTTTGTTTATCTGAATAATTTTCTACAGAGTGTGATTTTGTTACCAGAGGTCTCAATTTACCTCCGCGCCACACGTATTTAACAATCTCGCATGTGGCGTTATAGGCTTGTTTTCCCCAAACTGAGGGTTGTGCATGTCCGTCTGTGTATATTACACAGGCGTACTGTTGTATGGGCAGAATGTCGATTGGCAGATGATATTCTCTTTCATATTCTAGATTTTTTAATTTTTTCATTTCCGGGTCAAAATAGTATTTCACTTTGTCTGTAGCAAGAGAATTTTCCCATTGTATCCATTTTGGATTTAATGCCACAGTAGGTAAATTACATGGGCTTGTTAATGCCTCAAAGGCTGATTCTGCTGTTCTAACAGTAATCTGTCTGCCGTCAGCTTGGTCTCTTTATTTTGCTACCGCTGTTTGAACCGCATGTACAATGTTTTCCTTAATACTGAATGTTTTTTCAGCTTATGTGTACAAATGTGATTTGTATGCTATTGGTACCTTTTCTCCCTCATTAGAGGTCAGGTATGTGAATCCGCATCTTCCTGGGATGACTCGGATTACAAGGTTGCGTGTGTTATCGCGTGTTTGCAATTTTGTTTTAGCTAACATGTCTGTTTGCAACGATCTCAAAATTTCTGTGTGTTTTTTAGTCCAATTGATTGTTTTAAAATCTGGTTTTATTAGTTCATAGAGAGGTTTAACCCTCTCTGCATAATTTAGAATGTAAGTTCTTCCGAAATTCAGGAAACCTAGAATTGATTGTAAGTTTTTCAGCGTTCTTGGTGCTTGGATTACAGCGCACTTCTCTAAGAAGTTGTCTGCCAGGCTTTTGCCTTCACTTGATAATTCATATCCTAAAAACAGGACAGTTAGATGGGCAATTCCTGACTTTTTAAAGTTGAATTTGTAACCCTCTGCTGCGAACCCAAGTATTATGGTGTTCACTCTTTTCAAGTGAGTATCCAAGTCATCATCTGTTAGATAGATGTCATCGACATAAGATAATGCCTCATCATCAAATATTTGTAGTAACTCTGTTACTCTTGCTGAGAATAATCCTGGGCTGTTCTTGAACCCCTGTGGGAGTCGACAGAATTTTTGCTGCGAGCCCATTATTGAGAAAGCGGTCAAATACCTGCTTTCAGGTGCTATATTTTGACAAAAGAATCCATTAGAGATGTCTAATGTTGTTTTGTATTTTTTGCGCACGATGTTATTCATTAGTGCTGCACTGTGTGAGTTTTGTACGGCAAAAGTTTTGCAACATGAGTTAAGGTGTCTGTAGTCCAAAACTAGACGATATGAATCGTCTGGCTTGGAGACAGGAAACAAAGGATTGTTCATTTGTGAGGTGCATGTTTCAATCACCCCCTGGTATTCAAGTTGATCTAAGATCTCCCTGACCTGTTTTTTAGCTTCTTGCTTAATTGGGTACTGCCTCTGTGCAGTTGGTTGACATTTTAACTGGATTTTGTGAGGAGGAGAGTCCTCATCCCATCCAACATGGTTTTTATATAATGCAGGAGCTTGGGCTACTGCCCACTTTCTTGCAAGTGTATATTTTTTATGAATTGGAATGTGATTTGAGAAGGCAGGCATAATCATTTCTTCGCCATGAGGGCACTCCCTGACAAACTCCGGTGGCCAGTCTTTTTCAGCTAAAAGGATGTCATAGCCTTTTGAGAGGTTATCCCAAAATAGACCCCTTATTTTCCTAGTCTTATCTCCCTCTATACGTAATGTTATTTCGTATATTTTATGAGGTTTGCTAACTCTGGTGTCTGCAGTTTCCACCTGAATGTATTCATTCGTGTCCACTGTCTCCAGATGATTCATCAGGATCTTGCGAGCTATGCTCACTTCTGCTGCGCTGTCTAGCATTGTCTGAGCCCACTCTCCGTTTTTCAGCTGTGTCCTCAGGATCCTCGGCATGTTTGATTATTTTAATGCTGGCTACCTTCTTTTTTGGAAATCGTAGTTTTTTACTTTGATGAGCAGGTTCTTTGTCTTTGGACTTGACGTGCTCTTCCCTGTGTTCTGACCGTCCTCTTCTTTCCGATTTCTGCGAGGAAGTCTGAAAAGATCGAGAGGGACGTGTATCTATATCTTGATATCTATCAGGTTTCTTCAAATTAGCCCTATTTCTAAGGTTGTATCTTTTCTCAGAGGGCTCCCTCTGGGGAGACTTGTGTCCTTGGTCCGGAGAGCTTTCTCTCCGCCGAGGAGACTTTCCTCTGGACTGGAATCTTTTTTCTTTGGGAGTGGATTGTTTATTTCCATTCCAGCTCTTTTTTGGAGTATTTAGATTATTTTTAATAAATATCTTTTCAGGATTTTCAGTTAGTTGGGGTTTTACTGGTTTCCCACCCAAACTATCTCTTCCTAGTTCTTCATAGGATTTTTCTATGATTCTGGCAAGTTCAAATGGCTGTTCTGCTATATCTGTTTCTTTCAATTTTTGGCGGATCGCCCCAGATGCTGCTTCTCCTTTTATGTTAGATACTAATAAAGCTGAGACCTGCTTGAAGTCTTTCAGTAATTTCATACCCAGAGTTAAAGCAGGTTCTGGACCGTATTCGTTTTGAATCTGTCTTAGCACATCCGGTATTACCGCCATGGACGGAACGCCATGTGTTTTTGTGTAGATGGAAGCAAAGACTGTGCCCCAAGTGTCACAGTCCTCCACATGTGGTGCGATCCCCATTGGAAGACAGATAGTCAGAATTCTGTGTTTCTCAGTAGGGGTAGTATCCGGAAATACAGCCTCTATTTGAGTGATTTTTTGTGCTAACAAGAATGGAATTTGTTCCCGTTTTATGGGTACTTTACCCAGACATGACTGTATGTTCTGTGGTGTAATTTTGTTTGTATTCCCCTGATGAGGGGTCAGCTGTGGAATGGTAATAGCTGGTTGGACTGTTGAAGTCCGCATTACATATTGGACTAATTGTCTATGAATTTTAATCAGTTGTTTTAGCTGTGCTAAAAGTTCTGGTATTGACATTTTTTCGATGTCGGGATGTGGTGTGTAACTGGCTAGAACCGGCCATGCTGCTCCTGGTCTACCTAGTGGACCAAGCCTGGTGATGTGATTATTATGTTTTAGGGCGCCTTTAAACCAGAGCAGGTGCTCTTGGTATTTTAGTGGGATTTCCACCTCCTCGAAAGGAGTGTAGTTATCTGGTGGTTCCTCTATTTTGTAATAGTGGAACTCATGTGTGACAGCGTTTGCTGCTGGAAAGTTTATCCATGAATAGAATACCTCTGTCTGCCGATATTCATGTGCCTCAATTACGAATATGACTGTACCACCTCTCGATGTTAGTGCATTTTCTATTAGTTTAAGAGTTATAGTTTTTCTTATGCTGACCGGGATGAGTATTGCATCCGGGTCGGACTGCAGGAGACTATTGTCTTCTTCTAGGAGACGAGCTGCTATTCTAGCAGTCTCCCTATCTCCTTCACCGTCTGACATTTTACTGACAGGAAGGTTTTTGTTGCAGAGCAAGTTTTCAAGGAAACAAAGATTAGGTGCACAATATTTTGGAACACTGTATCCTTCAACGTTGAATAAACCAAAAACTATACATAGAAATCTCTTCCTACTAAGTTCCGGTGGATTTTTAACCTTTGACCCACTCCAGACGTCTTTGGAGTATTTACGGGAGAAAGGGTCTGTGTGAAAAAGCACAACTGAGTTACTCTAACGTCTTGCGTTAGATTTATCGCCTTACCAAACGTTGGGCGCCATGTAGTGTAGTTCCTATAGTCCCAAAAGGCTCTGTGCATTGGAATAATATCTTCAGTAGTGTAGACGTAGGACTGAGGTTAACTAGGTCTCTACTGACTATATTAGACTTAAGTTTTGTGCCAGCTAGCTCAGAGTTCACTAGAAACTTTCTCGAATAAGCGAGGAGGAGTTTAACCTCCCTGGATAGACAAGAAGGGATTTAGTTTCTGACAACCATAAAACATGACAACTTTGCTCTCCCTGATTAAGAGTATATCTCTAGAGTCGTGTGAAAACAAAAGACAGCTATTTCACTCAGTCAAAGGTGCGTACTTAGTTTCACCAGATTGCAGAGAAAAAGAGAGACGGGCGTTTTCAATAAAAGGGGTTATTTATTGAGCAGTCTCTTTCCTCATACAAGAGAAATGAATTGCTACAATTGCAATACTTATAGTTAAGTAAAGTGCATACAGTAAAAGCAGGATCATGAAATAATACTGTAAAAGCATAGATATGGTTTCTTAGCCATATAATACTTTAAAATGGATAAAATAGATACATACATATATACATTGACTAATCGTACTCAACTGGTGCTTCTAACTACGCCTACCCCGGTGACTAAGCCTAATACGTGGGAGGGAGTAAGTAAGTAGCAGTTTAAGATAAGTTTGTTTTGCCAAGAATCTAACTCAAGAATTCTCTGTAAGGGTTTAGTCAGTTCAGTACCTGGGTATTAGAAGGCAGGAGGGCTGGTATCTCTCTCTCAGGACACGGTATCCCAGTCACCCGCAATGGTAAGCTGGAAACGCCGGAGGCTGGATTTCTCGGCAAGAGAAAAGACAGCGTCTTTCTCAGCGCGTCAAAAGGGAGGGGCAGCGTCCGTGGGCTCTCGCATCAGCTGGGCTCTTCGGAAGTAGATAGCTGCTCTGCTCCAGGATTACCACCGTGTGTTTGCTTAAGGCAACGTTGGTATATTTATACCTGAAAGGTGCCGGGTTTGACGTAAGGCTGGACATAAGACGTCAATAAAGATGTCACTAAGAACTGGTCGTTCTTACAGTGCTTTACATGAGTTCTCGGACGAAATCAAAACAAAGCAGCGGGGATTTCCCAGGTTGCTGGAGGCTTGGATTTGTTTAAGAACTCGGTGTGCTTTCTAGGGGGCTGGAGGAATAGGCTTGCTTTATGTGACAGCATGAGCTATGACTAAATTATGAAAAGGGTTTCTATGCCGTTGTAGGGATATTATTGATTTATAGCCGGACAAGGGCAAAGAATAGGAATATTGATTCAGGTACCTAGATAAACACACTACAATACCAAAACAGTCAAAAGTTAAAAAAACAACACAATCAAAATCCCAGTCCAATTTATAAAAATAGAGAATACTTCAATGAACAAAATGACACCCAAATTGAGGTTCCGTGACGATTTTACTCGTGTTTGTAACATTGTCGTAAATACATAATTTTGGTATCAGTGGACCGCAAATGATCCATTTAGTATATCCTGGTGTTTTCGCTATGCTACGAGCAAGAGCACTCCAGTTACAAACACATTTCTGTTCTACCCATGGCATCCATCTTAGAACACGGAAGCCATTTTGTATTCCTTGCCCTCACATAGTCAATGGACACACAATGACCTCTTTTCATTTAAGGACACGTAGGCTTTAGCCGGCGATTCACCTTGCGAGTGACACGTGCACCTTAGGCCAGCAACGCTGTGGCAGCATGACTCGGCAAGAGCTGCCTCCCCAGCCTGAGGCCAGTCCTGCTATACTGGTTCTTGTGTTCGTTGGCCTGATCATGATTAGGCGGCCGAAGCTGGTAACCGTGCCCATTTACGACCCACAAACATCTCTTATCCTGTCTTTCTATCTTCCACACCTGGCTCTGCTCCTTTCCTTCTGGGCCTTTATTAGGGGGAGGTAACGAAATTTACGATGAGGCGGTCCGGGTCTTGAATGAAGAATTGACATGGGATTATGATGGACTAGGGGGAACCCCTCATTCGTAATGTTTTGACATCAGATACTGTTGACGATTCCTGTGCAACGCCAAATATTTATTGTTTAAGACACGAATGTTTAGAACTGTGGTAACATGTAAAGAATTTGCCCCGAGCAGAATATTTAGTATATAAGGAACAACCCTCTTTGTACAAATTGAACAGGCTCCTAGACACTGCCCGTGTGCAGTATCTGTGACTTCTGTGTCCCTGCAGTAATAAACCTTTGGTCTTTGACGCCACCATCGAGAAGCCCGTGTTTCTGTTTGTTTGTGCACCGAGACAGGTTGAACTCCGGGGTCTTCGGGTGTTGTCCCTGACACCTCTGGACGGAACCAAAAAGTCCAGAACTCCAATTGGCGCCCAACGTGGGGCGACGTCATTCGGTACCGGTCCAAAAGCCTGAAGAGTTCGAGGAGCTTCGTGTGAAGATTTCAGAGGGAGGCGCCCCACTTCATCGATCCCGGCATATCGCAAAAGTGGCCCCGACGTTCTCTTCCACGAGGGTTCCCGTTCAGACGGCTGCAGTGGTCCGTTGCCTTGACCGTCGCCCTGTCTTGGACCCGAGGTGCAGTCCTTAGTACGGCGAGACGTGACGGGTTTCTCCTTGGTGACGTCTTCAGTACCTCAGTTAAGTATTTTGTGAGGGTTGCTCCTGTTTGGATAATCCTTTTAGTTCTCCGTTCAGTTCAGTTCTGTAAGATTATCACTGGTTATTCTGGTTACGATAATCATTCTGTTCAGTTCAGGTATCGATACATTTGTCAGTTCTGATAGGCCTAAGTTCTTGGTTCGAGTGCGCATCTTTTCTGTTTGTGTCTTGTTTGTTTTGTGTTCCGGATTATAAAATGGTAAGTCGGAAAAATTGTATGTTGCCTTGTTTTAGTTGCAACAGTGATTCCCAGTTGGAGGACTCGTGTTTGGTTCCTCCGATTGGAACTCCCCTTTATGATCTATATTGCAAATTTGGTGTGGGCCCTATCTCTTATAACGAGGTATGGATCCGCTTCACAGAGAAAGATGGTGTCCTTAGTTGGCCACTACATGGTAGTTTTGAACCTGAAGTTCTCGATAATCTAGAAAGAAGGTTGTTTAAGAAGAAAGCCCGGCCGGCAATGTTTGATTGTTTCCGTTATTGGCGAAAAGAATCTAAACAGAGAGAAATTAAAAAGTTGAAGAAAGAACAGAAAGAGCAAGAGTTGACTTTAGAACAGTCTGCTAGGCAGCTGCAACTCAACGAGTCTGAAAAAGCGATGGAGGTGGCCAATAGAGAGCGTAATTTAGCGATAGACAAGTGCTATCCTGCTTTACCATCGAGTACGGCTAAGATAGTAGAGGACCCTGAAAAGGATCCCCTGTTGTCTTACTTGTTACGATCACCCCCACCGTATGCACAGGGTGCTACGGCTCCACCTATACCGAATGTTCAATTACCGGTTGCTGGACAACCTGGTGTTCCCGCTCCCCTGAATCAAGTTCCTGTACCTCCTGTGGTCAATATTAATGTTCCTTCGACAACCCCTCTTCCAGGGTTGCCGGCTTCTTTACCTATACCTGTATCGCTCACACCTGCTAGTTCACAAGCTATTTTTCCTGCTACTCCTACTGTTCCTAATCTATCTGTTCCAACTGCTACTCTATTTACTGCCTCTGCTAATATTATGACTCCGCTTTCTGTTCGTCGGAGAATCACTGATTCTGTCTCTAATATTCTATCTCCCTTCTATAAAACTCTGATTAAGACTCCTACCTCTGACTCTGTACAGAGGCGTAGTCAGCTTCCCAGTACTGAAGAAAGAGGAATATTAGATTCCACTGCTCTTAGATGGGTTTCGAAAGTTGGAAGATATAATGTACAAGATGTATTAGATACATTTATGCAATGGAATGAACCGACACAACGATATGTGTTCGATGAAATGTGTTTCCTTCTACGTGAGGAATTGGAAGAGGATGACCCTGAATCAAATCTAGAAGAATTAATTAATGTTCAGAAAGAGTTTGCTGCAGGTATGATAGTTGGACAAAATATAAAAGAAGCGATGGAACTGGTTCTAAGTTATAGAACCGATTCATCCCTTCGTTCACCAAGAGAGTTAGGGAAACGCAGTACGAAACAAAATCGTCAATACCCAATGAGAGAGGTTCCACCAATTTGGCGTGAAGCTGTGCAAGCTAATGTAAACCTTGGTATTGCAGCCGCTCCGGCACAATTCCAGAGAGTATGGATACATATTCCATGGAAGCGAGCTGAAGTATTAGCAGTGAAACAGGCCTTGCCAGATCCGCGTAAAAATCCTGCAGGGTACTACAAAGAGTTGGCTCAAACAGTTGACGCTTGTGTATTGAATCTTGCTGACATAGATCTGCTATTTGGTAATGTAGTACCGCAACCAATTTGGGCTAAAATTCGTAAAGAGAATCATCCAGTTGCCCTAGGTGGTGACTGGGCAGCTATAATTGCAGCGGATGGTCAACAAATAGGTGGTTCCAAACCAGAACCCCTAATTGCTAATTTGCCTGGTAGAATAATCGATTTAATGAAAACCTTGATGCCAGCATTACGCGTTAACTGGGACAAATTGTCCGCGTGCAAACAAAAGAAAGACGAAAGCGTCTCAGACTTTTTCACAAGATTCGAGGAGACTTTCGTGGATCATAGTGGTCAGGATATGAGCACAGAAGGAGGCCAGAGATTATTTGTTGATAAATTTGTGCACAATCTGTTACCAGAACTTAGTGGTAAATTAAAGAATTCTGAAAGTGCGTGGGCTGTCTCTACGACTGCGCAAATACTTGCGACTGCCCAGTACTATGAAAATAGGGATAAAGAAGAGAAGGAAAAATCAGATAAAAAGACGAAAGATTTAAAAACTAAAGTACTTTTACAGCAAGCTTATCCGCCTCGCACGAATCAGACGAATATGCAGCAAGGGTCATATCAAAGAACGGAATATAATTTTCAAAGACCACAATACCAATGGAATCAATGTGCTTATTGCAAAGTGGAAGGTCATTACAAAAATGAGTGTCCAGTTCGGGCACAAAATAATGCTGCGGCAGCTCAGAGAGGTCGTGGTAGTTCTATGCAAAACTCTAGAGGTCGAGGACGAGGTGCTATGCCTCCGCAGACGAGTGATCGCCCTTCTAATTATTTCGACCAGCGAAATGGACAATCTGCCCAACAGAATAGGTCTCCACAATATCATGTTGAAGACTATTATGAAGCTAGTGAGGAAGTTCAGCAAAGTGAGTACTAGGACAGCCATGGACAAAGAGAGGGAGTAGTATCAGTTCCAGTAGATCAGAGTGGGCCTTATGTCGCAGTAGCAACATCAGGTATAGTCGAACCGTTTCTGTTGGATACTGGTGCAGCAAAAAGTTCTATCATACATGCGAAACTCCCTGGCGCACCTTTGTCTGGCTCAACAAACGTTTCAGTAGGTTTTTCGGGCGCCCCTGTTCACAACCCTGTTTCTGGTCCTTTGTCTATTTCTGTTGGACCCTGTCAATTGAAAGCACCCCTGATTTTGACGACAGGTTGTAACGAAAATCTGCTTGGTTTAGACTTGTTAAAACGCCTGTACGCGACATTGTACTGTTCTCCAGCAGGAGTACAGCTTACGTTGGGTAAAAGAATAATCTCTCCGATGTACTTGTCGATGGATGCGCTCCCACCAGAGCTGCGTTCACTCCCTGATACTCTTTGGGCGACTGGTCCTAATGATGTAGGTCTATTGGAAATTCCACCCTATGTAGTAACTTTGAAAGCAAATGTCAAACTTCCACGAATTCCACAATACAGAATCTCTAGTGAAGGTGAGCGTGCGCTCCTACTGATAGTGTATGATCTGATTGAGAAAGACGTTATAGAAGAAACTAGAGGTAATGTCTGTAATAGTCCTGTACTGCCTATTTTGAAACAAACTGACCCTACAAAACCTCCAGTATATAGGTTTGTAATTGATCTCAGAGAGGTTAATAAAATTGTGATTCCACAGTTTCCTGTGGTTCCAGACATTACTGCATTGTTAACGTTGATTCCTGCTACAGCAGCATGGTTTTCGGTTGTCGACTTGAAAAATGCCTTTTTCAGCATTCCGATAGCCGAAGAAAGCAGAGATATCTTCGGTTTCTCTCTAGGAGGACGAAGCTTTAGGTTTAAACACGCTCCACAAGGCTATTGTGAAAGCCCATCCATTTACAGTCAAGCATTAAAAAGCCAGTTAGATTCCTTCGTACTTCCTCTTGGTTCTGCTTTAGTACAATATGTCGATGATCTTCTGGTGGCTGCTGATGACAAGGAAACTTGCAAAACAGCTACGATTTCTTTATTGCATCACTTGTCAGATTTGAATCACAAGGTGTCACCTTCAAAAATGCAATACTGCTGCCAAGAAGTGACCTACCTAGGTCATCTCTTGTCAAAGGAGGGAAGGAAGTTGACCCCAGAGAGAATAAAAGCAATTACACAGATGAATGTTCCTAGCACGCAGAGAGAAGTACGTGCCTTTTTAGGTATTACCTCATATTGTAGGCAATGGATCCCAAATTTTTCTCTTTTAGCAAAACCATTGGTAGCCTTGACTGGGAAAGGTGTTCCGAGTCCGGTACCATGGTCTGCTGAATGTCAGCAGAGTTTTTCTGAGTTACGAAATGCACTGTGTTCAGCACCTGTATTGGGTACACCCGACTACAGTAAGCCATTCACGCTCTATGTCCACGAGAGAGAAGGTTGTGCATTGAGTGTTTTGACGCAGAAATTTGGTGATAAACAACGCCCTTGTGCGTATTTTTCATCAACGTTAGATCCGGTAGCCAGAGCATTGCCTAGTTGCTTTAGAGCTACAGCCGCAGCTGCAGCTTCCATTCGACAATCTGCTGGTTTAGTAATGAACAACATGCTAGTAGTTATGGTTCCTCATGCTGTGGATACACTCATGAACCGAACCAAGACGCAACACCTTACCAGTGCTAGATTATCAGGTTATGAACTGACACTGTTAGCTAGTCATATTCAGATCAAAAGATGCAATGTATTGAATCCAGCAACATTGTTGCCGACTAGCCAAGAGTCGAGTGATTCCGAACCACACGACTGTTATTTCAAAACTGAGGAAGAAACAAAAGGACGAATTGATCTAAAAAACACTCCGTTGTCAGATCCAGATGGCACGATGTATGTTGAGGGTCTTGCTTCAAATTGGAGAATGGTGATGTGACTGCTGCTTATGCAGTAACGACCTTGAGTACGATTGTGGAGACTGCAAGAGTGAGTCAGAATTCTGCCCAGGCTGCAGAATTGATCGCGCTAACAAGAGCGTGCGTTTTAGCTAAGGGAAAGAGAGTGAATGTGTTCACAGATAGTCAGTACGCGTTCGGCGTGGCCCATAGTTTTGGCCGTTTGTGGAAAGAGAGAGGTTTCATTACGTCCCATGGGACTAAGATTCAACATGGCCAGCTAGTTAATGACTTGTTGGAATCTCTAACCTTGCCGACTGAAGTTGCGATTGTGAAATGCAGTGCTCATAAAGCAATCACGGATGATGTTGGTCGTGGGAATGCTTTTGCTGATGAGACTGCAAAACAGACAGCTAGAAATATGATGAGTAGAATGTATGTTGCAACGTCTGCAAGATGGATTTCTGAGTCTCGAATGTGTGAGGACACAGTGGAAAGCGTGAAGGAAATTCAGAAAGAGGCGACTGAGGAGGAAAAGCTTGCATGGAGAGAGAGCACGGGTAAATTGGACTCGAGTGGGTGTTGGATTGACTTGTCGGAACAACAGCGTTGGATGTTGCCTGATGCGTATGTGCTTGCAGTAGTAATGATGGCACATGGAACAGCTCACATCAGTTCAAAAGGGATTTGTAAGATGTTGGCTCCGGTCTGGAAGAATGATGGGATTAGTAAGTGTGCAGAGAGAGTGGTGAGAAATTGTATGGTATGCTTGATGCATAATCCTGGCAAGGGAATCCCCACACCTGCAGGTCACTTCGCTCCTCTTTCCTGCCCCTTTGAAGTGATCCAGCTAGACTTCATTCACATGGATCGTTGTAATAACCTGAAATACGTCCTAATGGTAGTTTGTGCTTTCTCCAGATGGATCGAAGCATACCCGCTAAAGGACAATACTGCCTTATCCACTGCCAAAATTCTTCTTAAAGAATACTTCCCCAGATATGGAATGCCACGGATTGTATGGTCAGATAACGGAAGTGAGTTCGTAGGGAAAGTTATGCAGAGTGTGTGTGCCGGCCTAGGGATTAGACAGAAGTTTCATAGTGCGAATCATCCCCAGTCCGCGGGTTTAGTCGAGGGTTACAATGGCACCCTTAAACTGAAACTTGCTAAGATACAAGCATCCACGGGTTTGTCCTGGCCAGACGCATTGCCTTTGGCTTTGCTATCAACAAGAGCAACTGTACATTCTAGAGTAGGGCTTAGTCCTTATGAAATAGTTTTTGGTCGTCCTGCAAATGTTTGGGGGGTACCTAGACCAAAAGAATTCAAGCAGCTGGAATACCCAATGTTAATTGATTACCTTTTCGACTTGACTGCTAAATTGAGTCTTATTCACCAACAGGTTTTCGATGCATTGCCAAAGCCACCGGAGAGTCCAGGCCATCAGCTGAAACCAGGTGATCAGGTGGTCATTAGAAATTTTGCAAGAACGAAAAATCTTCAGCCCAGATTCATTGGCCCTTTCCAAGTCCTACTAGCAACGAGAACTGCTATTCGTGTGGCCGGAAGGAAGAACTGGATCCATACGACACATGCCAAACGTGTGCCTCTGCCACTTCCTTACGACAACTGGGTAAAGAAAGGAATCGGTGCCTCTGAAACGGAACAAATCCCCAGGTTCATACCTTTCAGCGATGCAGAACTGATCACGGATTCACCAAATTCTGACTCTCCTCCTGAAACTGCTCTTTTGAACCCTGAACATTTGCCATCTGCACCAAAAGAACATTTGCCATCTGCGAACGTGAACATTGCAACGTCAGCTGAAAATACATTGTTTCCAGATCAGACAGCTCCTGCAAAACTGAGATACAACTTACGTTCTCGCAATATGGACAAATAAAGCAGGAAACTGCCTATTTTCAGATTTGAATTTGCTATACATTGCCTCCAGCCAGGAAGTTTGCTAATACTTTGTATTGTTTCTTTTTGTTTTAAAATTGCCTTGCCGTCTGGGTAGCCGTAGGGTCGTGGCTGTGTGCCTAGTTGAATCTGCGGGGGTCAGACACAAGGTCGATCTTTCTGTTAGTTCTGGGAACTCCCAGGGCTGATAGAGGCATTTTCATCTACGTACACATCATCAGTGGTCGCGAACGGTCGTAGAAGATGGAGCTTCCTGAGCTGCAACGAGAAAATGTAATTTATGTTCGCAGAAATAGACTGTACCGAATACTTCACAGCAAATGCTTTCTAATGCAATGTGCAGTTACGTTTTTAATCGTTTTGATAACGTTGGTGGGTGGAATCATCTTTGGTGTACATTTGATTTTTATGCCAGTAACTACAGTACCTCCCCTTGATCCTACTACTTCTACGGTTTCTTCTATGCATTCTTTTCACTCATTTCCTGAACACGAACAAGCTCGACGCTCAGAATTTATTAACAATACATTTGTACAGCTCTTGCATCAACACCAACTGGTAGTTAATACTACAGACTGCTGGGTGTGCGGCTTGATACCTCACACTATGGATAAAGGCATTCCCTATTTAGTCTTGCCTTTTAGCTACAATGGATCATTTCAGGCCTTTCAGACCATTTTTTCATATGCCCTTGAGACCTATCCTCCGCGTCCACCACGGTCCACTAAATACAACTCAGCCAACAAAGCTTTAGTCCAGGGAATTATTGATATGATTAAAGACGTCAATAATACTCCATCTTACCCTAGAGATGAATTACGGGTGTATTTGAGTTGGAACTCTACAGAGTATCGCCTTAGTTTGGGAGAAAGCAAGCGTAAAAGCTCCACTTCAGTTTGGGTCGTGCCTCACCGAGGTCAAGTCTGTTTGCAAGGAAATGGGAGAAATCCGAGAGCTCAGCTAGGGAGGAGTGAGTGCGTTGAGACTTACGTATTTCCGTCTAACTCCTCCCCTGCCTTTCTGACTGCTAGGGGTACCTACTTCATCTGTCAGGACAGAGCTTATACATGGCTGCCTGCTGACTTCTCAGGTTCATGTTATATTGCTCGATTGTTACCTCCGACATACACTGCTTCTTCAGATTATCACAAGACCAGAGTAGCAAGAGGTGTCTTCAGCAAGGAAGATACCGCTGGTCAAGAAGCTGGAGACTTTTTCAAAGGTTTCCTTCCGTTTTGGGGGCCTATGGCCAATAGTAGAAATCTACGTCAACTAACACGGGTAGTTGAATCTACTATTACAGAAACTGCTGGTGCCCTTAGTAACTTAACAGCTGAGCTTCAGGCGGATCGTCTCATGACGTTGCAGAACCGTATGGTTCTAGACGTAATACTTGCAGATCGAGGTGGGGTATGCAGAATGATCCAATCGAGCTGCTGTGTCTTTATTCCAAATAATGCTCCAACAGTCTATGAAGCAATCTCTAAGCTACACAAGATTTCCGACTCTATACACGTAGATAAGGGAAACTGGTCCTTCATGGAGTGGTTTTGGACTCTGGTATCAGCGTGGGGATGGAAGGTTCTGATGGTCATTGGTGTCATCCTAGTATTTCTGTTCTCGTGCTGTCTTATTATCCAATGTGGTCCCGCTCTGTGTAGTCTCTGTGCTGCAACCTGTTTCAGAAAACCACCTGCATTAGGAGAAAAGGCACGAGACAGGATGATGATACAACAACATGTCACTGACCTAATGAGCATACAATTAGACTCTGACTCTGATATAGACTGAGTAATTGCCTATGTAAGGGCAAAAGGAGGGTCTGAGGTTCCGTGACGATTTTACTCGTGTTTGTAACATTGTCGTAAATACATAATTTTGGTATCAGTGGACCGCAAATGATCCATTTAGTATATCCTGGTGTTTTCGCTATGCTACGAGCAAGAGCACTCCAGTTACAAACACATTTCTGTTCTACCCATGGCATCCATCTTAGAACACGGAAGCCATTTTGTATTCCTTGCCCTCACATAGTCAATGGACACACAATGACCTCTTTTCATTTAAGGACACGTAGGCTTTAGCCGGCGATTCACCTTGCGAGTGACACGTGCACCTTAGGCCAGCAACGCTGTGGCAGCATGACTCGGCAAGAGCTGCCTCCCCAGCCTGAGGCCAGTCCTGCTATACTGGTTCTTGTGTTCGTTGGCCTGATCATGATTAGGCGGCCGAAGCTGGTAACCGTGCCCATTTACGACCCACAAACATCTCTTATCCTGTCTTTCTATCTTCCACACCTGGCTCTGCTCCTTTCCTTCTGGGCCTTTATTAGGGGGAGGTAACGAAATTTACGATGAGGCGGTCCGGGTCTTGAATGAAGAATTGACATGGGATTATGATGGACTAGGGGGAACCCCTCATTCGTAATGTTTTGACATCAGATACTGTTGACGATTCCTGTGCAACGCCAAATATTTATTGTTTAAGACACGAATGTTTAGAACTGTGGTAACATGTAAAGAATTTGCCCCGAGCAGAATATTTAGTATATAAGGAACAACCCTCTTTGTACAAATTGAACAGGCTCCTAGACACTGCCCGTGTGCAGTATCTGTGACTTCTGTGTCCCTGCAGTAATAAACCTTTGGTCTTTGACGCCACCATCGAGAAGCCCGTGTTTCTGTTTGTTTGTGCACCGAGACAGGTTGAACTCCGGGGTCTTCGGGTGTTGTCCCTGACACCTCTGGACGGAACCAAAAAGTCCAGAACTCCAATATGACAAAAGTCCAATGAGGGGAATCAGAGACGTACATTTTGAAAGCTTTAAATAAAAATAAAGCAAAAAGGTCACAACAGCAGTTGCAGTCCTTCTTCTGTCTTCTACAAGTTCAGTAGTGATCTTAAGAAGGTGTCTAAAAATCAAAATAGGGAGTGAAGATGGAAAAAATGTAGAATCGTCCTCCTCCAAAATATGTAAAACCACCAAAAAGATTATACCTTTTACTACTTACATTAATATATCCTTCCTAATCTGAAACTCTTATATATGGATGGATGGTGGGATCGAGTGTAACCCAATGAATTGACCAGGGAAACACTATGAGTTTTTTTGATAACCCTCACACACCAAATGTTCATTCGGTGTCATGCTTCATCATTGGGTTTTTCCCGCCCCGCTGCGGGACCGGGCGTGCTGTGACCAATGGAGACGCGGGAGCACTTTTTTATGAAAAGGCTATGGGCCCGATTCACAGAATTAACTTAAGACAAAATCCTAAACTTACTACTTTTGGTATTCACAGAATGCACTTACTACTTTTGGTATTCACAGAATGGATTTACGACTACTAACTTTACGTCCGCACTCGGGCTGGAGATTCCGGCCCTGGGGCGGAGCTTCCGGCCCTGAGGTGGAGCTTCCGGCTTGGAGGCAGCGCTTCCGGCTTGGAGACGGAGCTTCCAACCCGGAGGTGGAGATTTCGGCAATGGCTAAATCTCCACCACCGGCCGGAATCCCCACCTCTGGGCTGGAAACTCTGCCTCCGGGTCGGAATCCCCAGCCCGAGTGCTGACGTAAAGTTAGTAGTCGTAAATCCATTCTGTGAATACCAAAAGTAGTAAGTGCATTCTGTGAATACCAAAAGTAGTAAGTGCATTCTGTGAATACCAAAAGTAGTAAGTTTAGGATTTTGCCTTAAGTTGATTCTGTGAATCGGGCACTATGTGTGGGTGCAGATGAGAGAGTGGTAGGGCAAAAGGATTAGTGGTGCTAGTTAAAAGTTACCTGGCTAGTAGAAAAAAATATTTATTGCTTTCCCAAGCTGGTAGCACTAAAAAGGTAATGGAGGTGATATATTGTAATGAAATATCACCTTGTAGGTCAACATGTTTCGAAAGCCATCCCCATGAAAGATCCCTTGTCCACTCAAGCATAAATTATTAATAAACATGTGCCCATCAATGTAAGCTTCGGTACATGCTGATCAACATGCCGGGGTAATACCTCTCCGTGCCACAGAGCCATGGAGAGGTATTACCCCGGTGAGCGTGCAGCCTTGATGACTGTCTGACTACAGGCGCCCTCCCCTCCCATACATAGCTCATGAGGCTATAGTTATTCTTGAGTAATATTAGTAATTTGGAAACGGATACCAAATAGGTATGGTTTTGCATGCATAATTGATCAGAATGTACTGTAGCTTACATTGATAGGCACATAATATTTATTATTAATTTATGCTTCAGTGGACTAGCGATCCGCCCGCCATCCCAACCCAATTTACCCCCGCCATAGTATAATGGCGGGGGTATCGCTGCGGACGCAAAGTGCATCCACCGCTTTTCCGCCGGTCGGTAATCATTCCGATTGCCGGCCGGGCGGACTTGGGCCTCAATATGGTGGCGGTGCCTAGCAGGCACCCTCATCTTAGGGGCCGATTAGGATGGCGGACGGACCTGCGTCCGTCCGCCACCCCAGAGTAGGAGGGACCATCCGCAGGGGCAGCGGCGGTCCCTCCGTGCAAATTAGGATGTGACCGCCACCCTGGCGGTCACATCCTGTATTTTTAACATTGCGGCGGGTGCTGCTTGAAGCAGCACCCGCCGCAATGTTAAAAATTAAAGCAGTGCATTTGCATGCACAAAGCGGCAGGCACCGCGCGGTGCCTGCCGCTTCGTGCACGCAAAGGCAGGGGGGGTACGATAGGTACCCCCTCATGTGCACCCCCCACCCTCCTTCGCCCCTGGGGGCCCGCAACGGGCCCCAAAAGAAAAGACCATATGTCATTCCACGGCGGAAATGCCGCCGTGGAAAGCCAGAGGACCACCAACATCCTAATATGCCTGGCGGTGTCTGATAGACACCGCCAGCCATTTTAGAGCTTTTCCGCCGCGGTCGGAAGGCGACCGTGGTGGAAAAGCTGCGGACGGTCTTCCTGACCCCCCAGCCATCCTAATCTAGCGGGGGGTCTTTGAAGGCTCCGTAGCGGTTTTTCCGGAAGTGCCCGCCGGCCCGGAGGATGCGGAAAACCGCAATCCTAATCGGCCCCTATATTAGGATGCTGGGCCTTTCCATGGGGGCTTTGCTGCCATGGAAAGGCTGGCGGGGAATTGCTTTGGGGGCCCGTTGTGGGCCACTGGGGAGGTAGAGTGCTGCACTTAGGAGGTACCCTAAATTGCCATGCACAAGGTGGCAGGCACCGTGCGTTGCCTGCCACGTTCTGCATGGCAATGCACAACAAGGCACTTTGGCATTGGGGCGGGTGCTGCTTGTCAAATATGCGGAATGCGACCGCCAGGGTGGCAGTCGCATCCTAATTAGCGGTGCAGGACCGCCGCACTTCTGGCGGCCGGTCCCAGCACTGCCATCCTAATCAGCCCCTAAGTCTTTTCACAAAAAAGTGCTCCCACGTCTCCGTTGGTCGCAGCATGCCACGTCCCACAGCGGGGCGGGAAGAACCCAATGATGACGCATGACACCAAATGAACTATGTGGTTTTTTGATAACCCTCACACACCAAATGAACATTTGGTGTGTGAGGGTTATCAAAAAAAACACATAGTTTTTCCCCGGTCAATTCATTGGGTTACACTCATTCCCATCGACCATCTATATATTAGAGTTTCAGATTAGGAAGGATATATTAACGTTAGGAGTATAAGGTAGAATCATTTTGTTTTTTTTATCTTAAGAAGGTGCCCAGGGGTGCCACATTTATTCTTGCCACTTGCCTGTGCATAAGGTTGACTCCTGGCCCCTCCTCAACAAATTTGGAAATATTTCCAAGGGGTAACGCTACCCACTTATGCAGAAGGTCCTGGGTGCCCTACATCAAATAATCCCACAGTGCCACTCTCTACCTAAAACCAAGATGGCAGTACCTTTCTACCCTTGTTCAGAGCACCGGTGCCCACCCAAAGGGTGTGGCCAAGGAAATGAGTAACGCCTCCTCTGTGGTCACTCGAAAAAGGTTCTGAGGGCAGCTACTCTCCCACTGAGATTTTGCCTCCTGACTGGCTAGAAGGACAAAAGAGAGGCAGAACCAAGTGTGGGGTATATCTGAAAGTGACAGGGTAGGCATCCTTTGATGATATGCAAGGGACTGGGCACAGGAGAAGGTCAGTATATTCCTCACACCAAAGACCTTGTCTCAGCTCTGGGAGTCAAATCACACATCATAAAGGAGCTAATCAACTTCTAATTAACTCCTTGGTGGCAGTTGGAAGCTCAGGCAAATGGGCTTCTACAGGCTTTGGCAGCTTAAAAATGACTTTTTATAAGTACTTTTAGTACAATATTTATTGCACATCCAACTTTACCAATAAATTGGATTTGTAATAAATATTTTAAAAGGTCCAAGAATGAACTGTGTATCTGGTTCAGAGGCAAAAATAACGTTACATACAGTAATAACATATCCTAATACTTTCCTAGTCAACAGTTAACCCTCCTACCATGAAAATAGATTTTAGTGCATTGTCATTGTAAGGACATATTTAACAACAAACTCTCACATGTCCTACTCATAAACATCATGCACCCTGCCTTATGGGCACATGAGGCTACCTTATGGGGCATTTAATATATAAAAGGAGAGTTTAGGACTGTCAAAAGAGGTTATTTTGACAGGTTGATTTTGCAGTTTAATCCTTCACATCACGTTACTGGTAGCAAGACTGCAGTCATGTTTTGCATTGCACCTTAGCTGTAGTACACTAGATGCATTTAACTTACAGGCACTGGGTACACTTTGTACCATATACTAGGGACTTACAGTTAAGTTAAATATGTCAAGAAGAAGTGTAGCCAGTTTCAATATGTTTTAGTGGTCTGATCACATGCACTGGCACCTGGTTAGCAACGTCCCAGTACACAGGGTCAAAAACACAGCAGCATCAGTCCCAAAAATGGAGGTGATCATGTACAAAGGCACATTTTCCTACAGGAGAATTAAAAAATAATTACATTACAAAATAATCTTAATCTTAAATTAATTTATATACATTAATTTATCAATTCAAAAAAGTTTATTAAGTATATTTTATAATAAATAATAAATATATTTTATTTTTGGATATTTTAACATTAAATTATATTTATTGGCATTTTTACCTATTTTAAGTAGTTTAATTTAACAATATTTTCTAAAGGGTTTTATTTTGAGTCCCTACCACTTTTATTTTCTTTAGCGCTCTTTGGCGCTGGACATACAACAGTTTATTTTTTGGCAGTAGTACCTTATACTCATAAATTTGGCTCCACCTCCTTTTTCAAGGGGTGGAGACTTGTAAGTCTACTCTTCAGAGTAATTTTACACTGATTTTGTAAATAGTCAAAAGTAATAAAGTTACTCAAATGTGTAAGAGTAAATTATATGTGTAAAGTTCTCACAAGTGTAAATTACCTTTGTGAATAGCCCCATTAATCTAACTAAAATATTTGAGAGCTTGTGAGTGTATACATGGGGTAGAAAGATTAATCACAAATGCAGGTGCATAGCCCCAGTTATGACTTAGTACTGGTTTCGTGTCCGAGTAAACGTATGACATCTTTAAACCTTGCTTGAGTGGCAGTGTTTCCTGCCAGTGAAGCAAGGATCTGTTAGGTAAAGGTAAATAACATTTGCAACAGAGCATATGATTGCATGATCCTTTGTTGATGGTGAGAAAGAGATATAACAATTTATGATTACTGATGCAAGGATTTTCTACCCGCATCATTCCCCCAAAATGTACTTGACATAATACTTCATATAAATAGTCCCATGAGGAACTAGTAAAAGCTTTCCCCACAACTAGGATAAGAACGGCAGGTGAGAGTGCACAATAACACAGTTATTTTTCAACAGTAACACCATGAATGTTCGTTCTTTTCCTATATTCTTTTCCTGATGACGATCTGACCTTAATTATTCATTTGGCTGCATCTCCAAATATTTGAGAACAAGGCTGTCGGAAATTGGGTTCTTGATTGACGGGGTGTAGACCCTTTTCAAGCAACAACAACATTCCTTAGAGAGATCGTCCATTTTAACCCCTCGGCTGCGCCGCCGATTTTGCGGAAGTAGGGCACTTCCGCAAAACGGGCGGGGCCGCGTCGGCCATTAGGCGACGGCAGCACCAGCGAGGTAGTGCTGCCGTCGGCCAATGGCCGACGGCAGCATGGAAGGGGTTAATATTGCTTTTTCTCTCTTCTGTATCCTTTACATTAACTTATTCCCGGGTCAAACATGTTTACCTAGTTTAGCTGAGTGCAGCTGGGTTCATGGAAAGGTTATGTGAATTATGTGCCTAAGGTAAAGCTTTGACTGCAGAATGTTTTCCTTCCAGACCAGAGATACCTAGAGTAAAGCATTTAGCTCTCACTTGGTTTTGTAAAGCAGAGCTTGGAAGCCGATAAGGTAGCGGGCGCTGCACAGAGGTTCTCATAAGATTAGTTATTAATACTACAAACTCCCCATTGTGTTGTCAAGGTCAGTTAATAATGGTTTGTTTAAAGAGTAACCAGAAATTGTGAGAAATGAAGGAACCCAACCAATTGTTATAAAGGCCAAACAGCAAGCAGTCTGAAATCTTCCTGCTACAGGTGCATTTCTCAAGGACCTTTGTGTTTTATGATAATTTTTTGTTGAGATCATTGTTTTTCTCTATATCCTTCGTGACTGCAAAAGTATATAAGCGGAGTAATTTGAAATCTTAGGCAGACTCTCTGTGCAAATGCTCAGAGACTCCACTGCTGCAGCAGAAACCAAATAAATTATACTAGAGATTCCCCATGACTGACTCCTCTGTTATTTAAAGACTACTTAATTTCAGCTTTAACATTACTTGTCACGGAAAACCAAATAAGTCACTAAATTAACCTGTGTTTAAGCCTCTGGTAGCTTGCCACAAAAGCAGTCAGGCTTAACTTAGAGGCAATGTGTAAAGTATTTTACTCAAACAATAATAAAGTGAAAACACAAAACAAGAAAAATCCCTCACCAATTTAGAAAAATACAGAAATTTCTAATAAATTAAATCACACCAAAACAAAATGAAATCCAATCAGTAGAACTAGAGTCATGAATATTTTCTAAGTTATTAGTGAAAAATAGATAAGATAAAAGCACCAAACATAGATATCTATTCGCACTAGACCTAGGCAAAGTCAGAAGTTATGGCTGACCGCAATGTAGTCCGGTTTGGATACACAAAGTAGATTGGGATGGTTCTTGGCTTACCTTCAGACTTAGAAGAAATTTATAAGAAAAATGCCTGAGAAGGTAAAGTTCAGCAGCGGACGGCAACCAGGGGTGTCCAAAGAGTGGGTGTCATCATCAGGAAGTTGCTGGATGAAGTTACAGTAAAGATGTCTATGTTCGGACGTAGTCACTGTTTTGGAAGCCACTAATCTCCAGCGGTACGAAGGTGCAGGCTTCATGAGGTTGGATACCCTTCCGAAGAGGAGCCGCTGAACAGGGTTTGCTGCGAAGAGAAGAATTTAGCTGGAGCTACCACAAAATCAGGCTGACAGGTGAGGCATCTTGGGCAGATCAGCGAGCAGGTAGGTCACGATCTTCTGTATGTTCTCAGGCCACTTTTTGGGGGAAACTTTTTTAAGGGCCAAGTTTCAGTTTTTGGCTGTTTGAGCACCACTTCCAAGGGTCTAGGACTGGGTGGGCACTACTTGGAGGGTAGGCCCCACTTCAGGCAGGGTGCAGAGCCAAATGTTTTTTTTTTATTGAGATCCAATAATTTGCGATATAAATACATCAATTATAAAAAGGAAAATATTATTCAAGCACCAGCAATACATACGTAATAAGTGCACATTTCATAATAAAATACATACAGGATCAGTTAAAAAGATGAGGATACATAAAACTCACCATAAGATAAATACCAAGAATAGATCACGAATAGCTTCAATAAAAAATAGACCAATGAGAATACAAAAAGTGCATGAGGAGCCAATTGTGCAAAGTAGCAAAAAGGGAATACTCCAATTCTCTAATCTAGTCCCTCCCTTTTAATCGAAAAACCATCCCCCGAGTTTATCACATTTCCTAACCCCCATTACGTATTGCATGTAACTGTTCATTATTTCTAACTTGCTTCATTTTTCGCAGCCAATCCCCCATTGTGGGGACTAACTGTGTCCGCAACTTTCGAAGCAGTGTTGTCAGCTTATTAATTAATGATCAAAGAGGGGGGAGAATGGACCACTTGTCCTGTATAACCAGGGTCTTTTTATTTGTGTAGGAACTGTCATAAAAAACCCTCATATAAGTAAACAGGCCGTTGGCGGTATATCTTGATTCTCTGCCTACATGTACTAATTCAGCATCATTATTGGGTCTTTTGTTTGTAGAATATGCTGACCTCCACCTGGAGGAAGACCCACTGGTTTATCAGTAGTGGTCAGGAATAAAAAAAGAAGGTTATGCTCGTGCTCTGGTGTGGTGGATTAAAATTCCTTACATCACTATCAACAATCTGTACTTTATTCGGGAAGTAGTGATGTGGAAAGTTAAAAAAAGGGTGGTAGTGCGTTATCAGATCAAGGTGTACTCACCACTCTTGTAGTAGTTTTATGGTCAGACCTGTAGTGTCTGTACCTAAAAGAAAAACAATGCAGTTGCATATTCAAAACTTACACGACTCTGCAAATTGGGGTTCATTTGTTCAAGAAATTGCAAGGGTTCTATACAACAGCCATTTGCTAAAAAATAACATTCAAAGCCAATTGGCACCTCGCCAAACACATACATTTTGTATATTAACTTCATCCCACATCCTTGTTGTTAATTCCAGACCTTCATATGTTTCCTATTTTTTTATTACTTTTTGGGTGAGATCAAGGCAGCGAACAGTCTTTTCCATTTCCCCGGGTTTTATGTTTGCGGGTTTCAAGCAGTGTGAGTACCGCTTTTTGACTGCCACGCATCTGTTGCAGGTCTAAACTGCTAAATAGTTTATTCACCAGTCTATAGGAGCCAAGAAGTAAAAAATCCCCTTGAACGGCTGTAGTATTCTGTATTGTGCCTCCCAGGCACTTGTAGGTAGAACACTGTGTTATGGACATTCTGGGGTTTGTATTAGAATGTGGGCTGTTTGGCAGTTGATGCCTGCTGCTCACTGATGTCGCTGTATCACTTCTGAGCAGAATAAACTCAGCCTTGAAACTTTAATCTTGTCTACTTCCATGAACATAAATACTACAAAATTGTTGGCGACGATGCTCAGGAGAAGATAAAGAACCCAAACTTACCTCGATCCACGTGTTGTTCAAGCTGTGAGAGGAAACGAAGATCAGCTGATAACCACATTAAAAAACCACAAGAGACGATGGAGGAATTCAGATAAGTGCCCCGCTTCGTTCTAGCGTGTGAAAGACATTGTATGTTCACTGGCAAGCGTATGGGAAAAATATAACAATTTTCCATTCGTCCACGCTAACCGTGATTGGCAAAAGGGAAGACACGTGTGGTTGGCAGCGCATTATTACGTTTATACGCATTGTCAACCTGACTGCCAGCGCGTATCCTGGTTGGAAGAAAGAATGCGTGTGGTTGGTAACGTAACTCCACGCAATTGACGTTGCAGTCGGCCATTTTAAGTCAACCTGACTGCCAACACGTATCCTGGTTGGAAGAAAGAATGCGTGTGGTTGGCAGCGTAACTCCACGCAATTAACGTTACAGTCAGCCATTTTAAAGACTGTTCCTCGAGTTATCAACGCTGTTACCACAACAACGATAGCAACGCTATCTGTTCTTCCCAATTGTCGGGCATTTCAGACCCGTCTTTATACACGCGTCACCTTAGCAGCGCTGAATTACTCATCAGCACTATCTGCTCTTCGTTTTCATCAGCAATTGAGAAGTAACTAAACACACAGACATTATCAGTGGTTCCACACGACTAAAGAGTATTTTCATACTAACTCATTCAAAGTACACTATGCAACAGAGGGATCTGTGTTGGGGTAGCGCCCTGTTGGGCACGCGCTGATGTTCCCTATCTTGTAACCCTATAAGTTGTCTTGTGTCCCAGAGAAAGGACTGTAAGTGTGGGGTCTGCACCCTATCGGGCCGTGAGAAACTACCTGACTCTTGCATGCACTCTATTGATGATGCCGGGTTCTTTTGGGGGGCGGGGGGTTTCGTTGTTGGGTGTTGATGGGGTTCGTATTCCAAAACCACCTGCACGGATGGGTGGTGGGTGGGCTACATGGAAGACATGAACAGAGGAATGAATGACGTGCATAACGGGGGACGCAGAAACAAAACCAAAACGGAACCTGCGGATGTTAGAAAACCGGCCGTGTTTATATACATTGGTTATATCTTTCTTTGTGGCATGCCTTATTGTTACGCCGCCCGGCCTCCGGGATATGGGCCAGAAGGCTGTGTCTTATCCTGAATGTGGACTTTGGTCATATTCGAATCAAAATGCCTATGTTTTGAATGAGCCTGGAATATGTCTTTTATGTTCTTGTTTTCCGCAATAAATATATTTAAAAAAAAAAAAAAAAGTACACTATGCAACAATACTAGTTTGGAAATATTTAATATTTTAAACCACTGAGTAACAAAGAATTTTTTTTTGAACTATCCCAAATTTTTGATTCATTTTAGTACAGCGACAAGAAAAATTTATGACTTGGGATTGAATCTCTGTATCAAGCATTTAATTGGGGCGTTATGCAGTCAGTTTCACCTCCTCCTCCTTTTCTGGAGACACCAGGAAATCCACCTATAATTTGGAGAAAATGGTTTGACGCATTTGAAACTTATTTGGGTGCAATAGGCGCGTCAAGATATCGCGCGGAAAGAAAGAAATGCCTATTATTGCACTCATTAGGCTTTGAAGGAAGAGACATTTATAAACATTTGCCTCCTTTAATAAGAAACAACGCAGAAGAAGACGTTGATGAATATGTTGAGGCAAGGATGAGACTGGAGTTGAGATTCGATGTCAAACCTAGTCTTGTTGTAATTAGACACAAATTCTTCAAGAGAGAACAGCTACCAGGAGAAGATGTTGAGACCTACGTATCCAGTCTAAGGCAGTTGAGTGCGGAATGCGAGTTTGAGGGCTTCAGAGAGCAATTAATCAGAGATCAGTATATATGTAAATGCACTGACAAGTCAATCCAACAAAAATTACTTACCTTAGGAAATCCTACACTTGAGGAGACTATCCGTACAGCCAAAAGCATTGAGTTGTCAAAGAAAGAAGTTAAAGAACTTGAGAAGAAAAGTGAAGAGACAGTTTCCATAGTTAGAGCTAAAGAGACCAAGGAGATCAAATCAGTCCCTGGTCAACAATGTTTCGAGAAGAACAGTTTTCCTAGTTCGCAACGTTTTGAAAGAAATTCATTTTCTAGAAGTGACATTTGCTATAGATGTGGAAATCTTTCACACAATAAGAGTAACAAATTCTGTCCTGCAAGAAATTCTACTTGTCGCAATTGTGGAAAATATGGTCATTTTGCGAAAATCTGTCAAAATTCTAGACAGGGAAATTCGACCTTTATTAATAAGTCTCAGAGTCAGGGCAACGTAACTGGGGTAGGAAATGTTTCAGAGTTTTATGATAATACAGGAAAGGGTCCAGATCCAATTAACAGCATCCAAGACGACCTTAGGGAAATGGTTGTAGTAGTACAAGAGAATTCAGATCCTATTAACAGTATCCAAGACGACCTTAGGGAAATGGTTGTGGTAGTACGGGAAGATGGAGTCATCACTGGGGACCCTTCCGATTGTGTTGACCCTTATGAAGATTTTGGTGTGGGTGACAAAGTAATTTCTTTGTTAGTAGACTCAGGCGCAAGAGTGACAATGATCACCCAAGAATTATTTGATGAAACTTGGCCTGAGAGGAAACTCAAACCACCTGATAGAGCCCCTGTTTCCTATGAAGGACGCAGAATAGCTTTACTTGGGTATTTTGAAGATATCCTACAATTCAGGGTAGGAAATTTTTTGGAAAAATATATGTTTCAATTAAAGGGTTGAACATTTTGGGTTGGTTCCACCAGGGTTTATTTCAGTTGATTCTAAGACCAGGCACTAAAGAACAGGTTAGTGTAGCAGAATCTAACGACTGTATTGAAAATTTAGCTGTGGTTGAATCTGATGACTATATCGAAAAAAATTAGCTTTCAAGTTTCCTACTGTTTTTGGGAAGGGGCTTGGAATGATTAAAGGTTTTAATCACGAGATTAGAGTGAAAGATGGAGCCATCCCAGTTAAGCATAAAGTCATGAGTGTCCCTTTTAGTGTAAGGGATAGTCTAGAAACGGAATTGATCGAGTTGTGCAAGAAAGGGGTCATTGAACCAATTGAGTCATCTTTGTGGTTGTCTCCTCTTGTTGTCGCCAGGAAAAGGAATGGTGATTTGCGCGTTTGTGTTGATTTGCGCAGCCTTAATAAAAACATCTGGATTGATTCACACCCTTTACCAAAAATTACAGATTTGTTGTCTCTTACTAGAGGCCCAAGATGGTTCACAAAGTTGGATTTAGCTTCCGCATACCATCAGGTGGTGTTGAGTCAATCTTCTAGACATTTGACTGCATTTGTTTCTCCTTTTGGTAGTTTTCAGTACTGCAGGATGCCGTTCGGCCTCGCGTTGGCGGCAGCAGTTGTTCAAAGACTAATGAGTCAAATGTTTAAGGATACCCCTGGAGTAATTGTTTCCAGGACGATGTTTTAATTTTTGGCGAGAACAAAGAGAATCATGACAATTCATTGAATCAAGTTTTGGGAATTATGCAGGAAAAAGGTATTGTACTTAAAAGTGGAAAATGTGTTTTCCTAAAGGAGAAAATGGAATTTCTTGGACACGTGGTCTCACACAATGGTGTGGAACCACGTCCTGGTTTAGTAAAAGCCATTGTAGATGCTTCTCCTCCTGTTGATAAATCTGGTTTAAAGTCATTCATTGGTCTCAGTGAATTTTACTCTAGATTTATCAAGGATTATGCATCAAGAGTTCCGCCACTGACTAACATGTTAAAGAAGAATGTACCATTTATATGGGACAAGAACTGTCAAGAAATTTTTCAATGGATTAAGTCCCAGTTAGTGAGTGATAGTATTCTTAAGCCTTTTGATCCAAATAAGGAATGTGTTGTGATTGTGAATGTTAGTGGTTTTGGTCTTGGAGCTGTGCTCACTCAAAAGAGTGGTCAGGTTGATAACACCATTGCGTATGCTTCGAGAGTTTTGCGTGGGGCTGAGATGAATTTCTCTGTCATTGAGAAAGAGCTTTTAGCTTGCTGGTGGGCAGTGAGGAAATTCAACTCTTTTCTCTGGGTAGTCATTTTGTAATACGCACGGATCATAGTCCTCTGGTCTCTATTTTATCTGGTGAGAAGATTAAGGAGCATACTCCAAGGATTGCTAGGTTGTCAACAAAGTTACTTCAGTACAATTTTGACATTATCTATTTACCTGGAATGAAGAATGTCAGGGCGGATTACTTCTCACGTTTTCCTATTACTGGTAATGATTCTGACTTTGAGAAGGAAGATGATCAGGAGGATTGTTTTGTTGCTGCTTTAGATCTTGAGGGAATGTGTGCTGTTAATGAAATTGAGTGGAGAAGGGAGTTGTTAAAAGACAAAGTACTTGTTCAAGTCATCAATTATTTGAAATCTGGTTGGCCCAAAGAAAAGAATGTTTCTGGACAATTTCAGACTTTTGTTAAAATTGCCGATGAGCTCACAGTTGAGGATGGTATTCTTCTGCGGTGTGGAAGGCTCATACCTCCTGAGAGTTTAAGGAAACGTCTTATTGATGGTGCGCATGAAGGACATTTAGGGAAAACGTTCACTAAACGTAGGTTGAGGGATGTGTTTTGGTGGCCGCAAATGGATGTGTGTGTTGACACTTTAGTTGATGGTTGCGTTATTTGTAAATCCTCCGATAAGTGTCACAAGGTGAGAACACCTCCTTTGGAGCCTATTCAATTCCCTGAGAGAGCGTGGGAGAGGATTGGCGTTGATTTAGTTGGTCCATTCAATCTCTTACCTTCTTCTTCACGTTTTGCCATTGTTGCCATTGATTATTACTCCAAATGGCCGGAGATTCGTTTTATCAGTGAACCTTCCTCAGCTAATGTTATTCTTTTTTTAAAAGATATTTTTCTGAGGGAAGGTTTTCCTTCGTTTGTCATGACAGACAATGGTGTACAGTTTGTTAGTTCTGAATCTGAGTGTTTTCTAAGACAAGGTGGTGTTACTCACAAGAAGAGTTCTTTCTATCACCCCCAGACTAATGGCCTTGTTGGGAGAATGAACCGAGTGTTAAATAATTGTGTGCAATGGGCTATTGCTAGCAAGTGTGTAGTTGAGAATGCTGTTCGTTCCATGTTATGGTTCTATCGCACCACTGCACATTCGTCAACTGGAGTGTCTCCTTTTGAACTTCTAAGAGGGAGAAAACCATCTACCAAAATTTGTCCCGGTTGGATGTCTAAATGGGTCAAAATGAATGTTATGGATGGCATTGATGGATTTGTGAGGGACAATGTTACTGGAGCACAAGCAAAGCAAAACGTTTATTTTGATGAAAGAAAGAGGGCAGCTTCTCATAATATTTGTGCTGGTGATGTTGTTCGTATTAAGAATCCTGTTCATGTCACCAAAGGAAGAAGTAAATTCTCCGAGCCTTTAGTTGTTGATAAGGTTTGCGGAAATGCTGTGCGGGTTAACAACAAGAATTGGTGGAATATTTGTAAAGTTGTTAAAGTCAATGGCGAGAACGTTGACTCTAATAACCATTTGTCTAGTTCTTGTTCTGATACCATTAAGAGAAATAACAGATGTGATGATGATAGCTTTTTGTCAGAACTTCGCAGGAGTTTGAGAGTGTGTAAAATTCCTGCCAGGTTCAGGTAGTTCTCTAGCTCCCTGTTTTCCGTAGCCTTTACTTGTAATGCTTTGTTTCTTTTGCTATTTTCCTTTACTTTCTCTCCCCGGTTCTCTTTTCTTCGTATCTTTTCCTTTCCTTATTTTCTTTGAGTTTTTTGTTTTGTAGGAAAGGGGATAATGTAGTATTCTGTATTGTGCCTCCCAGGCACTTGTAGGTAGAACACTGTGTTATGGACATTCTGGGGTTTGTATTAGAATGTGGACTGTTTGGCAGTTGATGCCTGCTACTCACTGATGTCGCTGTATCACTTCTGAGCAGAATAAACTCAGCCTTGAAACTTCAATCTTGTCTACTTCCATGAACATAAATACTACAACGGCCTCTTGAACTTCCAACATGTTCAAGCATTTCTCTCCTGATAAAAAGTTTGCTGCCACCCTAAACCCTGCTCTTGTCCACTTTTGGAAAATACCCGGTGCCAAATTAGCACCAGATTCCATAACTAGTTCTGACCAGGGTGTTGCTACGTTGATAAAGGGAATGGCATATCTTCTATAGAAATCCATACGCTTCCGAAGAAACCACTTCAGAGTCTTTTAACTGACTTTACTAATTTTACTACAACTCGTATCTGATATTATTCAAAGATTAGCTGCATAAAATAATAATTAAATATACCATTGTGAAGTTTTTCAATAAACCTGGACATATACTGTGCAAAGTAAGCAAAATAGTATTCCTTAAGATTAGGAAGTGCCAGCCCTCCTTCTTCCATCCCTTCGTATAAAGTGCTGGTGCTACTCTGGCTATTTTTTTCACCAAATAAAAGATGTAAACATTGACTCCACCTTTTTAAAAAAAAGATGTAGTTAAAACACACGGAATGGCTGAAGAGAGAATTGACATTTTAATCAGGGAAACCCTACCGAGAATAGTCTATGGAAGAGAGTTTCAGCGTGAGAATAGGTCTTGTATTTTAATAAGCAGCGGGTAAAAGTTGAGATAGTTTAAATCATCAATCTACAATGAATATCTAATACCCCAATATCTTTTTGACTGTGGGTTCATGCACGTGGCTATATCTGAATGTAGTATATCTGAATTGCACCCACATAGTAATATTTCAGTACTCTTTCTATTGACTTTCTAGCCTCCCAGTTTCTAATACTGTGCAAAGATCTCGAAAACCGTCGCCTGTGCGCCCCTGCTGCTATCAATAATTAACATAATGTCAGCCGCATATAGCTTTATCTTCCCAGTCTGTGACAACGGGGGATGGATATGGTCATTTTCCCTAATCGCTATTGCTAGTGGCTCGATTAAAAAAGGCAAATAAAATTGGAAATAAGGAACAACCCTGCTGGGTTCCATGTAAAACTTGTATTTTCCCCATCTCCAAAGCAGTCACAATAATGTTGGCTTCTGCGTTATGATATATCCTGTGTATCATCCCCAGGATCTGGGAAGAAATACCAAATCTGGCTAGAATGGAGAACAGAGTTCCCCAGACCACAAGGTTGAATGCTTTTTCCGCATCTATCAAAAGCACTATAGCTGGTGTGTTGTTCGAGGAGAAATATTCTAATGCTTTGGCCAAGTAATGAGTGTTTGTACCTAATTACCGCCCAGCAATAATACCGTTCTGATCTGAATGGATCAGCTTTGATGCAATTGAGTTCAATCTATTAACCAATCATTTTGTAATGATTTTATAATCAACATTTAGTAACGATAGGACGATACGAGTTCGGATCTTCACCATCTTTCCCCTTTTTTTATTAAACTCACAACATTTCCCCTAAAAATGAGATCGGTATTGGGTCCCCCTTCTAGCATTGTGTTAGCGACAATTAAAAAATAGCCAGATAAAACCTCTACAAAAGATTTTTGAACTCTGCCGAAAAGCCATCTGGCAAAACCATCTGGCCCACAGGCTTTGCAATTTGGGAGATTCTAGATTACCTCAACCAGTTCTTTGTTTCCTCGGGTAATCTGGTAATATTGCGGTCTACTAACGATGTTTCGAGGGCTTCTTTATCTATCAGTTGCTTTTGACCATAAATCAGTCTATAATGATCCAGCATAATTTCCCCCACTCTCTTCGGTTCCTTGCACCTACTTCCAGAAACCAGACATTTTAGTGCATCTATCCTGTTGTTGGCTGCTTGCTCACGCACCTGCCAAGCTAGAAATCCCCCAGTGAAATTACCCTGCTGGTTCACTATTTGCATGTAGGCGCGATTTAGAACTTCACATTTTGTATAATAAGCCTCACTTAATGCCTGTTTAGCCCTATCCAGTTCTCTTTTATTGGATGTAGATTAATTTCTTAGACATTTTTTGTAGCTTTGCTGGACATTTCTTTCCAAGATTTGCTTTTGTAATTTGGCCTTTTTAATATTCTCTGCATCCTTGCCTATCACCCACCTTCTAATGTAAGCTTTTAAGGCTACTTGGGGGTGGGGGGCAGACCCATGGTTCGTTTCGAAGAATTCCTTTATTTCCTCTTTACATATTTGCACCCACCCATCCTCCTGCAAATACTGTTTGTTGAAGACCCAGCGTCTAGGGGGTTGCGTGGCTTTCCCCACCAATATCTCTAAAATAACCGTTACGTGGTCTCAAAAACAGTTAGATATAATACGTTGAGCTTTAAAAACCTGAGTTTTTGACAGTAGAAAAAAATCTATACGAGAAAAGCTTCGAAATCTACCAAAAAAGCAGGTATGTGCAATTTTTCACAAGGAAAGCTGCCCTCCAGGGATCAAACAATCCCAATGTTTTCTGGTACTTTTATAAAACTTTCAAGGTTTTTGGTTTTAACTGCCTCTTTATATTTACTGAGGAGTCAACTTTCGGGTTCTGTAAAAAAATCAAAGTCACCTCCGATTACAACTTCACCTGGAATTTGAAGTAGTGACTGGAATAACTCCTCATAGGGCATGGCATTACCTTCAACTGGGGCGTACAAGCTTAAAAATGTAAAACACCTTGACCACACCAGACAGCTCACCCAGCACCAACGGCCGCATTTATTGCTGGAAAAATCAACCATATAGGCTCCCAGCCTCTTGGCCAGAAAAATTGCGGTGCCCCGGTGTGTCGCCTGGGTGGAAGAGAAGCCTCTATAAGCTGCCCAGGTTTTAATCAGTGAGAATTCTGATAATTTTCCTACTAGGATATGTGTTTCCTGAACCAATATTCTCGGTTCTCGGCTGTGATCCAAGGTTCAATTGCGCTAAGTTTTTTTTTATTATTAAGGCCGTTGACATTTAAATAGGCGACTTTTAAGATTTTATTTATTATCATCTTGACTTTCCTAATAAAACTATAAATGGAACATCTATACTTTTAATGGCCTCATCATGCAATTCACATCTAGATTGCTAAAACTATTTATCTGCTCTCTGCCTTCGGTGTACTGACCTACTGGGAAACAGTAAGGAAACCAGTTCAGTGGCTGTACCTCTCTTCATATAAGATTAACATTCTATACCTCCAAGATTGGTGCATGTAACAATCAATCGGATCTGATCGACACCTCCGCCCCATACGTGGACTTTCTGACCGAGACTTGGTGGAACGACTCCTCGGTGCCCGACATCGTCATAGCCATCCCGGACGGCTACAAGATCACCCGCAGGGATCGCGCCAACAGAATGGGAGGAGGAATAGCCATCGTCCACAAGTCCACCCTCAAGGTCGCCACCCGAGCAGACGACACCCTCAACACCGCCGAACACCTGCACTTCCGAATCCACACCGACCCCAACACCACCCTCAGAGGAACACTCATCTACAGACCCCCCGGACCCAGGGCTCAGTTCAGCGACTCCATCGCCGACCTCCCCAGAACCCACGCACTCACCTCCATGGACTACATCATCCTCGGGGACCTGAACTTCCACCTCGAGAACAACATCGATGCCAACTCCGCCACCCTGATCCAAACCTCGCTAACCTCGGCCTCAGACAACTCGTCACCGCACCCACCCACGCCGCCGGCCACACGCTAGATCCCGTCTTCTCCACAGGTACCCACGTCACCTTCGACCACACCACCGAACTCCACTGGACCGACCACCGCTGCATCCATTTCACCTTCAAGAAACCAACCACGCACCACCGCACCCAACAGCTACCTCGCCGCTCGTGGAGCAAAGTCACTGACGACCAGCTGATCACCACTCTCGGCCAGAACCCACCCACCGACCCCACCAACCCAGACACCCTTGCCCCGCTCAAGAAACCCTCCAACAGCCACGCCAGCAAGAGAGCCACCTGGCTCACCGACGAGCTCCAGACCTACAAACGAGCATGCCGGAAACTGGAGAATATATGGCTCCATGAACACACACCAGACAACCACGCAGCCCACAAGGACGCCACCCGCAGACATCACCACCTCATCAGATTGGCAAAGAGATCCTCCTTCAAAAACCGCTTGGACAACAACGCACACGACAGCAAAGAGCTCTTCAGATTCGTAAAGGAACTCTCCAACCCCAGCACCAACGCCAACGACATTGCGCCCTCACAAGAACTGTGCGACTCACTAGCCATCTTATTCCACCGCAAGATCGCTGACATCCACGACAGCTTCAACACCACGACCGTCCTGACTACGCCAGAGTCCACCTCCCCTGTGAACACCACCAGGGCCAACATCCTGACCTCCTGGTCCAATGTCCACGACGACGAGACACGCAAGGTCATGAACTCCATCCACTCAGGATCTCTGTCAGACCCATGCCCACACCACATATTCAACAAAGCAGACGCATCCATTGCACCCCAACTACGGAAGGTCATCAACATCTCCTTCGAAACAGCGATTTTCCCGGAAAGCTGGAAGCACGCCAAAATCAACGCCCTCCTCAAGAAGCCCAAAGCGTACCCCAAGGACCTCAAGAAATTCCGGCCCATCTCCCTGCTCCCGTTCCCGGCAAAGGTCATCGAGAGAATCGTCAACATGCAATTGGCCCGCCACCTGGAAGACGACAACAACATCTTGGATCCGTCCCAGTCCGGATTCAGACGCAACCACACTCATCGCCGCCACAGACGACATCAGGCGCCAACTAGACAATGGCGAAACATCAGCCCTCATTCTCCGGGGCCTGTCAGCCGCCTTCGACACGGTTTGCCATCGCACTCTAAAGACACGCCTCCTAGAAGCCGGAATCCAAGAGAAGGCCCTTGACTGGACCACATCCTTCCTCTCAGGCAGAACCCAGAGAGTCCGCTTCCCATCCTTCCGATCCGAAGCCACCGACATCATCTGCTGCGTCCCCCAGGGCTCATCCCTCATCCCAAAGCTGTTCAACGTCTACATGGCCCCCCTCGCACAAGTGGCCTGCCATCACGACTTCAACATCATCTCCTACACCGACGACACCCAGCTCATCCTCTCCCTTACCAAGGACCCACACACCGCCAAAACCAACCTCCACGAGGGAATGAAGGTCATCGCTGACTGAATGAGGAGCAGCCGTCTGAAGCTGAACTCGGACAAGAGGGAGGTCCTCATCCTCGGCCCCACCCCCTCAGCCTGGGACGACTCCTGGTGGCCGACCACAATGGGAACAGCACCAACACCCACCGACCATGCACGCAACCTAAGATTCATCCTCAACTCCTCCCTCTCCATGTCTAAACAGGTCAATGCCGTCTCCTCCTCCTGCTACAACACCCTCCGCATGTTCCACAGGATCTACAAGTGGATCCCGACCGAAACAAGAAGAACGGTGACACAGGCCCTCGTCAGCAGCAGACTGGACTAGGGCAACGCACTCTACGCAGGAATCCCAGCCAAACACCTACGACGACTACAACACATCCAAAACGCCTCCGCCCGACTGATCGTCAACGTCCCCAGCCACATCACCCACCACCTGAGAGACCTACACTGGCTCCCCGTCGACAAGAGGATCACCTTCAAGCTTCTCACCCAAGCACACAAAGCACTCCACAACGCCGGACCAGCCTACCTGAATGGCAGACTCAGCTTCCACGCCACCACCCGCCAGCTCTGCTCTGCCAGCCTCGCCCTCGCCGCCAAGACCTGGAACACCCTCCCTACCCACATACGGCAGATCCAAGACCTACTCGCCTTCAGAAGACTCCTCAAGACCTGGCTCTTCGAACAGTAGCAGCACCCCCCCTCCCCTCAGCGCCTTGAGACCCTCACGGGTAAGTAGCGCGCTTTACAAGTACTCTGATTGATTGATTGATCTCTTTTGTGCAGGGCTCAATTTGTTTGGAGCTTTTTGTGTCCCTATAGCTCAAAACAGAAGACAAGCCTACTAGCCCTTGGAGTCACTCTAGTAGACTCGGGATCAAGTAGCAAGGCTGGCTTCAAGGATCAGGGCAATCCTCTGAGGGTATAAGGCAGGCTTCAAGAAGCAGGGCAGTCTTCAAGAAGCAGGGCAGTCCTCTGGTATCAGCAGACTAGTCCTCTGAGGTACAACGCAGGTCTCAAGCAGCAGGTCGGCCCTCCGAAGTACACAGAAGTCCATCTGGGGGTTCTCCATAGCACCAGGATTGAACTGAAGTGAAGGTCTGAGGGTCCAGTATTTATAGCTGGTGCCAGCCTTTGAAGTGGGAGAAACTTCTAGCCTTCCCCTTACATTTGGTTCTATATTTTCCTTCCTCCCCTACCTAGGCTCCAAGAGGTCTAAGGTGATAATAGACTTGCATCAAGTTCTTTGGAAGTGAGCTGAGGTAGCCCCTTTGAAATGCCAGGCAGGAAACAGCTCTGTCCCTCTCATCCTGACAGGACGGCCCAACCTGCCGACCCCTTTGTGTCACTGCCTGGCAGGAGCACACAAAGGACAACTGCCATCTATTTACAATTATGTGATCCAGGACACAGGCTGCAGGCACCAAATGGTTTGGACCTGAAAATGCCAATTTTTTTGAAATTGGCATTTTCAGAATTGTGACTTAAAATCAAACTTTAAAATGAAAGAGGACATTTCTACCTGTTCCCAAACAAGTGTTATCCCTTAATAAATTTAATAAGGTAACCCAATGTTATACTATGGGAGAGGTAGGTCTCATAGTAGTGAGAAATACATTTAGGAGCTTTTTTGCTAACAAGATATGAAAAATGTACAGGTAAATGCCCACCTTTTTAAAGACACTGCACCCTGCCTGATGGGTTGCGTAGGGCCTGCCTTAGGGGTGACTTACATGTATTAAAAAGGGAGGGTTAGGTAAAATGCGTATCAGGTTTAATTGGCAGTTTATGCTGCACACACGCTGCACTTGTAGGTATGAGACATGTTTTTGTGGGCTACAATAAGTGCTGCAGGGCCACAAGTGGCATTTAATTTTTAGACCCTGGGTACATGTTGTATGCCACTAGGAACCTAGAAGTAAATGATATATGCCAATCAGGTGTAGATAAATGTTACCATGTTTTAAGGAGTGGGCACAAGCAATTTAGCACTGGTTAGAAGTGTGCAGAGTCCTAAAGCTAACAAAAACTAATTTTAGCAACAAGAGGTAATTAGGCAAAACATTTGGGGGAAGACCAGAGTAAGGGCTGTCAGGTCTAACATGTATCCTCCGCAGCTGAAAGTGGGGAGAACTACTCACCCTCGTGGGAGTTGACATCATGAACGTGGAAGAACCTGGATAGACCATCAGCATTTGAGTAGTCTGGCCCAGGGTGGTGTTTCACCGTAAGTACATTCCCTGTAGAGAGATATACTATATCATAGGATGGTAGTGATGGTTTGAAAAAGTCGCACATCAAATTCTACCAAAAGTACAAGAAAAGTATGTTCCCAAATAGGGATGTGCAAATATTACGGTGCCACTCAAGGTAAGGAAGGCATCCCACAACCAAGGATGTCAAATCAACAGGTATAGATACCTGTTGTTAAGTGCCTTACAAAAACAGATTATACCTCGGCACTCTAGAATTTGTGTTTATGCAGTTTTGGAATTAAATCAATACATATATATCTGATGGCCAAAATATTCATACAGCAAAAAAAATCTCATACATAAGAAGGTCATACTCATTACTTCAAAGAGAGAGAAGAAAACATTTTCAGATTTGAACTCTTGTTTTGTTATATTTAATTTTTTGTTTCAATTTCCAAATTCTATGGGACATCAAGAAACTCTGGACATTCAGTTCCAAGAGATCCAACAGACAGTACATAGGATATTAATAGAGCATATAGTATATCAGATGCGAAGTTCACATTTAAATAAACAATTTGGTTGAAATTATAGCACTACAGAAAGACAAGAGGTAGCGGCCACGTTGAAGGTCCTAGTCCTAGGGCCTTCCAGGTTGTGATGTTCAAAGAACAGCCGATGCCAGCCGACATGTGTTTCGTTACTTGTAATGTAACATCTTATATCATATACCACCATGCTTTTCGGAATTTTAGGATGTTTAAAACTAATCTTAGTGTCCTCTCAAAGTAAACAGCACGGTTGTAAAGATAAATAACCTACTCCAGACAGGACTCTTTGAAACCATAATAATAATAGAATAAGATGAGATTTACTATGACCTTAAACTATGTGGGGCCCCATCAGCCTATGACTAAAATTCTTTCTCGAAAATACTTTTTAGGTATTTGCGACGGACCACTTTAAACCACATCCCTTAATCCACGATACCCCACAACCCTGAAGGGGCTAGATTCACTATTCCTGGACTATTAGGTATTGACAACTTTTTCGCGAGTGTTTACAAATTGCGTGGACAGTCATACAATACGAGCACATACATATGACATATTTATTATCTTTTCTCTCTCAGATCTTATTATATAGCAACCTCTACCCAGACAGGAAAACATTCACGTGGCCTATTTTCGCATTACTTTTCGACATTCTACACAAGAGTGAGGTATAAAATGTTCTTTTCTTTTATATCCTTCTCTTAAAAAACTTGCTTCGCCTTGTTAGCATGCTCATTTATGCACGGGATCCAGTGATTCAAAATCCTATTTTCTTTCTGGTCTTCTTCTGAAAACTCTCCTTGATTGGTAATATTTCACAATGGGTGATACTTTTGATAAGCTCATGGCCTTCATGTATCAGTTCTTTCTTTCTGTGCACTTCAAGAGAACATCATTGCATGTTACTTCTTTTTTCTCTTGCATCTTGCTAGATGGAACATCATAAAATAAATCTTGTGTATCGTACTCAATGGAATAAGTGTATGACGAGCACTACATGTTATTTATTTGTTCTGCAGCCTTGAGAAAGTTACATTACAATTAACGAAACACCTGTCGGCTGTCATCGTTGGTTCTTTGAACATCACGACCTGGAAGGCACTAGGACTAGGACCTCCAACGTGGCCGCTAACTCTTGTCTTTCTGTGGTGCTATAATTTCAAGCAAATTGTTTATTTAAATGTGAACTTCGCATCTGATATACTATATGCTCTATTGATATCCTATGTACTGTCTGTTGGATCTCTTGGAACTGAATGTCCAGAGTTCCTTGATGTCCCATAGAATTTGGAAATTGAAACAAAAAATTAAATATAAGTGTTCAAATCTAAAGATGTTCTCTTCTCTCTCTTTGAAGTAATGAGTATGACCTTCTTATGTATGAGAATTTCTTTTTTTGCTGTATGATTATTTTGGTATTCAGATATATATGTATTGATTTAATTGCAAAACTGCATAAACACAAATTCCAGAGTGCCGAGGCATAATCTGTTTTTGTAAGACCTGTAGAGCGATAGATCACCTCAACAGTTTGGATTCTCACCCCGCAGCTGCACGAGTCATCTGAGATGCCTGTGGCCTGCCTAAAATCGGAAGTGAGTTTCAAACAGGTATGGTTTCAGGTTCTTCAGTGCCCAGACAACAACAAAAGCTTCTCTTTCAATAGCATTCCACTTCTGTACCTTGGAGAGTAACCTCCTACTTATGAAGGACACATTCAGGTTGGTTGATGCCCTCTTCATTTAACATTAATAGTACTTCACCTATGCCGTACCCTCAAACATCGCTCTGCACTATAAACTCCTTGGAGAAGACTGTGGCATTGAGTACAGGTGCTGTACACATGGCCTCCTTCAGGGTGTCAAGAACGTCTGTCCAGATCACCTTCTAGGGCTTCTTCTTAGGAGTTAGCGCAGTTAAAGGGGCAACAGTTGTGCCTTAGCCCTTAACAAACCTCCTGTAGAAGCCAGTTAGGCCGAGGAAGGCCATCACTTAAGTTTGAGAATTGGGGTTCCCAGGCCAGGATAGTCTCTATCATGGTCTGGAGGGTTACACCTTGCATCTGTCCCCAGATTTCCTAGATATACCTTAGAACCCTGCCCTGTCTGACACTTGCTGGCATTGGTAATCAGGCCTGCCTGTTGGAGAGCCTGAGCACTTCTTGGAGGTGGAATAGGTGATCCTCCCTCTCAGAACCTAAAACTGCCATGTCATCCACATAGGCTGAACTGAAAGCCTCCATCCCAGTCAGAACCCTGTTGACCACCTCTGGAAGGTGACATGGGCATTCTTCAGTGCAAATGCATCACCCTAAACTGGAAGTGACCCTCTGGGGTAGAGCATGTAGACCTCTCTTTAGCCACCTCAGGTAGGGCAATCTGCCAATAGCCTGATGTTAAACCAAAGGTACTCAGGAACTTGGGAGCTCCAAGCCTGTCAATGAGCTCATCAGCTCGGTGGATGGGTCTGCATCAGTCTTGGTAACTGAGTTGCGACCCCTATAGCCCATGAAGAATCTGAGTTCTGAGAGGGCGCCCAGTGGGCTAGCTTTGGACACCAGAAATAATGGACCAGGGATTATTAGAATCCTCAATCACCCCTCAATCCAAAAAAATGTGAGACTTCCTCCTCAATGCTAGCTCTCACCTTGTTGGATAGCCTGTAAATGTATTCTTCACAGGCATGCTGTCTCCTTTGTCAATATGAGTACATAAATGTGTGAGCCCAGGGGTGAGGGAGAACAGAAGCAAACTACTCCCGCAACTGGCAATAGTCTGTCTGCTGCTCTAAAGTCGGGGTAGGGGGAGAGGTTGACACCTTCCACTGACCCATCCTGTTCCCTGAAAGATAGGAGGTCTGGCAGAGGTTCACACTCCTCCCCTACCCCATCATCAGTAACCAGGAGCATGGTAATTTCAGACCCCTTCTAGTGTGGTGTGAGGTGATTTACATAGAGCACAATTAAGGGGTTGCTGAGGTTCCAGAAGTCCTCCAAGTAAGTGACCTCCCCTATCTTTTTTTTAGCTCATATGGTCCTGACCAGTGCCTTGTAGGGCCCTGGGTTGTGATGGCTCCATAACCCACATGTTTTGTCCAGGTTGAAACACAACCAGAGTGGCCTTCTGGTCAGTGCAGCAACCTCCTGGCCAGCTTCCAGGTTCTCAGAAGCCTTCTTCAACAAGTGTTGCATCTGAATTCTTAGAGCCAGAATGTACCTAAATACATCCTGGGGGATGCCTGGGAGCTTGCTCCCACCCCTCCTTTGCCACACTGAGAGGTCCCCATAGAGGGTAGTAATAGAGAAGCTCAAATGGGCCACACTCAACTCCCTTCTGTGGCACCTCCCAGTAGGCAAAAAACAGGCATGGTAAGAGGACATCTCACTTCTGCCTCATGGGCTCTGGTAGGCCTATAATCATGCCTTCAAGGGTCTTGTTGATCCTTTCCGAGGGTGAAAGAGTGTGGAGAACCTATAAGTTACTCCACACTCATCCCACATTGACTTCATGTAGGCAGGTATGAAGTTGGTGTCCCTTTCAGACACTACTTCTTTCGGAAACCCTATCAGGGTAAAAATCCACATAAAGGTCATACCCACTGCAGGTGCAGTTACATTACTCAGAGGTATGGCCTATGGGTATCTAGTGTCATAGCCCACCAACATCCAGGATAAACCTGTTGACTAGGGTAGGTTTGGGGTCCCGGGCCCAACAATGTTGATGCCCACCCTTTCACAGTAAGGGAGCCTGGGGAACCTTTAGCTTTTTCTTTAACTTCACACTGGCCTGGCAAGTGGGACTTGACCTGCAGAATGCATCTGAGACTGCCTTCATCCAGGGCCAATAAGAGCAGGTGATAAGCCTGGCAATGCCAGGCCTAGATGTCCTGCCAGGGGTATTTCATGAACCAGACCCAGTAGGAAGACTCTGTAGCACGGGGGGGCACCAGTGTATGAGTTACCACAGGATCAGGAACATTAGGCTCACTACTTTGGTCATTCTCCCACTAGTACTCTCCAGAGGGGTCGCCAGCTTCCTGAGCCTCAGCTAGCCACCTCAAGCCCTTTAGAGTTGGGCACTCTTTCCAAGCACTTCAGAACTCTTTCCTGGTGTGCCCTACCTCAACTTGCCATCCAGCAAATTCAGGCAGGTCTCCTAGTGCTTCAATGTCCTCCCCGGTAGACTCCAGAGAGGTGCCCACAGACTCCACTTCCTCCTGGCTTATGGGAGTGTCAGGGGCTGGTTTCCCACATTCATGTCCTTCCTTTTCTTTGCAGTTACCTGTACCATTTTTCCAGGTCCCTGGTCACCTTGACTACCCTTGACTACCCTTTCAGGATGCCACTGACCTTGCGCTATACAACAGCTGGTTCTGTAGGGAAAGAGAACAGTTACTTCTAAGCTAGAGTATTCTGGTCCAATTAGCTGAGATGTGAAAATTAATGTAAGTTATTGGTAGGGAACATCTATTCGTATCGTTGACGTTTCAACACACTCAAACAAGTGTTTTCACAAACAACTTCACAATGGGTCTTCCTCAGGACTAGAAGCCATAAATACAGCCTGGTCAGTACACAAACAACGCTTTGCTTGATGTGCACATCAGAGAATGGACTGGGAAATACCCCTCCATGTAGAGACGAGGTGGACAAAGGATCAAGTGTATCCAAGTTCTGAAAGGATCCTAAAAAAGAACCTTACAAGAAGAAATCACACAAAATATCTACTACCAATAAATGAGGCTATGTTTGAACAGACTAAAGAGATCTAAATGTACACCATATTAAGTGATTCTTGTATATTTCCAATTGTTTGTCTTGTTGCATTACTTATCACAGTTTCGTATGGCACTGTTTGTTCTATGTTCATTATTATTTTTGTTGTAGAACAGTCCTGTCTGTGATGTGTAACACTTTGCATTTCCGTTTTATATGAATGTTAATATAGTTTTGTGTGTCTGTAGTGCTTATTAATTTAATTTGTTACTTGCTCCTGTGTCCCTCAGAGCCTACACTCTTTGTCCATTGATGGTGACCTACTGACCTACTGCCTATACTTGGAAGTATAAGGCATGTGGGCTTTGGTCACCCAGGGACACCAAGGTAGCCTTTGCTCTCGCCCCCATACTAACTGTGGCAGTATCCTCTCCAAGCAGTATACTGGCCAACCCTTCGGTCTGTCGACCAGTGGATGGCGGTACCCTCTTGGTAAACTTGACATGCCCATACCTGTATACTTGGGGACAAACATTCCTGTATTCTTGTCTATAAACCCATTCTTTTTCTGGTCAAGTTGGGGCTGGTTCTCCTTCCACTGAGAAAGGTTTTGGTTGTCTTTTGAGAACTCCTTACTTTTGTTTTGCTCTCCCCCCTCTTTTTTCTGTTGGGAGCCCTGACCACCCTTTTGGTTATCCTCCAGCTGCCTTCTTTGACACTCTGGTGCTGACCCAGAGCTCTCTGGTATCAATTAGCATCCTGTCAATCTGGTGTTGTAACAACTCTGTAAAGCAAATACTTACTTTACTGACTGATCAGGGTGGACTAGGGAGGAAATGACTGCATGGCCAGGACTTTCGCTGGGATTTTAGCCTCTACGTTAATCAGCAAGATAGGCCTATACGAGCCACAACTGTCCCCAGGCTTCCCTGGCTTATGAATAACTACTATGGTAGCCAGACACTGTCCCTTCTCGTAGCTTACATTGTACATAGCTCGAAGGTGTGGGGCTACTTGAGAGGCCGTTGCTTTTAGAAACTCGATAGGAATGCCATTCAGCCCCATCGCCTTTCCTGAGTTGATTTGGCCAATGGCTAATTGAATCTTGTCATCCATTAGGTCATCTTCAAGGGTATCTCTATCTGATTCTGAGAGTGTCGGCAAGTCACTGTCCGAGAGGAGTTGACAAGAGTCTTCTGCTGTATATTTGATAGAGGGGGAGTATATCTTCTCTAAGTGATCTGCGTATGCTTCCGCTACGTCTCTGGGGTGGGTAAGTGTCTTGCTATTTGGCAGTGTTAACCTGGGCACCCATCTTGTTCCCTGTTCTCGCTTCTCCAACCATGCTAGGGTTTTGCCAGCCTTATCACCCACTTCCTACAGTCAGTGTTGAATATCGTGGTGTTTGGCCATCATATGTCCTCTAGTTTTAAATCTGTACTCTTCTTGTTTAAGTGTCAAGACATGTTGAGTGTCTCCCGATGGGCTATTAGCGTGGTCTGACTCCAGTTGTTGGAATTCTTCTTCCACCTGAACTAATAATCGTCGCTTCTCTTGAATACACCCAGTCTATGAGGACAAGGCTGAGGATATTATTGTTGATCAGCTCCATCTTCACTGCAAGCAAAATTGATTTGAGGTAAGTTAAAAGTGGAAAAAGAAAAACAATGTCCAAATCAAAATCTAAGGAGAATTTTGTTTTAAAAAAGCAAAAGAGGCCAATCAAGGAGAATTTTTTTTTAATCACATTTGGTGGATATTTGTATTACACAAAATATCTGAGTGGCACTGCACAAATACAAATACTGAATTCCACCACCAAGCACCAATGTAGAAAATAGTTTTTTGGTTAAGGAGGGTAAAGACCCTTCTCAAGCAACAACTACAATTCCTGTATGGGATAACCACAAAAGTCACTTAATTAACCTCTGCTTAACCCTCTGGGAGCCTGGCACAAAAGCAGTCAGGATTAACTTAGAGGCAATGTGTGAAGTATTTATGAAGCACTCAAACAGTAATAAAGTTAAAACACAACACAAAGAAAAATCCCACACAAATTTATAAAAATAGAATTTCTTTTTTTAAAAATGACACCAAGACAAATTAAATATAATCAGTAGAAAAATAGCACCTAAAAGATCAAAGTGCAAACCTCAGACAGCTAGTCATAAAAAACTGGGGCAAAGTCGAAAGTAATGGCAGACCATGATGTAGAGTAGTTTAGTTATATAAAGCGGAGTGGGCCCAGTCCCAGCTCACTTTTGGACTTGAAAGACATTTTAAAGAAAAATGTATGAGAAGGTATAGCTCAAGATAGGGAAGGCACCCAGTGGTGTTCGAGGAGGGAGGAAGTGTTGTTGGGAAGATACTGGACAAAGTCACAATGAAGATTTATTTTTACATTCGTACTTAGTCACGTTTTTGGAAGATGAAAATCTCCAGTAGGGCAAAGCTGTACCCGACGAGGCACCAAGAGATCCCAGTCTCTTGTCGGTTCTCAGGCCACTTTTTGGTGGAAATTTGTTTACGTTCCAACGAGCAGAAAGAGGCAAAATAAATGTCCGAAATGTGCTAAAATAGGCAAAATAAAGGTAAGAAACGACCAGAAGGAGGAAAAATAAAGGTCAGCAATGAGTAGAAAGAGGCGAGATCAGAAACAAGCAGAAAGAGGCAAAATAGAGGTCAGTAATTAGCAGAATGAGACAAAATAGAGGTCTGAAATTAGCAGAATGAGGCAAAATAGAGGTCTGAAACGAGCAGAACAAGACAAAATAGGTCAAAAACAAGCAGAAAGTCAAAATAAAAGTCAGAAACAAGCAGAAAGACAACATAAAAGGTCAGCAATGAGCAAAAAGAGGCAAAATAAAGGTCAGAGACGAGCAGAAGAGGCCAAATAAAAGCTGATCATGACCAGAAAGAGACAAAATAAAGATCAGCAACCAGCAGAAAGAGGCAAACTAATGGTCAGAAGCACTCGATGGACTTGCAACAGTGTTACCTAGTGACGTCAGACGCCAGGAGCGAGGAGCGAGTGCTGTTGCTGGCGAGAAGGCTGCAGAGAGGGCTGCCGCGAGGTGAGACACTCGAGGTCGCTCGAGGCTGCCAGGTAATCAGGCTCCGGGGGGAAAAAGCCCCCCCTCCCCCCCACCGCGGTCGCCGCCGCTACAGCCGCCGCTACCCGCTCAACCCGCTAACCGCTGTTAACATCTGGCGGGAAGAGGCCGATTCGAGGGCCGATTAGGAGGGGTGTGGCAGCCATAGTGCGGGTCTGCTGGTCTGCCGGTCTGACCGACGGGTGGTGAAGAGGTAGAGGAGCAGCAGGAGCGGCTGGAGCACACCGGCACTACCAGCACAACCGGCGGCAGCTCCGGCCACAGAGAGGCCACAGAGAGGAGGTGCAGGCGGGGAGCGGCCGGTGCAATGGGCACGGAGCTCAGCCTGCAAGCCACGCAGCACAGGATAGCAGAGGAAAGCATAGTGGAGGAATAGCGGCCAGATCTCACCAGCTACCTCAGCTACATCAGCCAGCCGCAGTAATGTGATGGGGAAGCAGCAAGAGCAGTAAGAGAACACCATCCCCACCAGCGGCAGCTGTGGCACCACCCAGGTGAGAGGTGAGAGATCGCCCAGAAGTGCCCTGTTTACCCTGATATCTTTGTCGTGGGTTGGGCTGGGTTCCCGGCCAGCGATTCTGCTCCATTAGCAGCCACCTAAAAGTCCACGGGGCAAGTCAGTCCACGGCAGCACTCACCGAAGCACTGCCACTTAAGAGAGCTTCAAGAGATCGCCAAGCAACGAGTTTAACTTGCTAACCAGCGCTAGCAGCAGAGGTGCTGGCACAAACCAGAGAAACCAGGGTCTGTACCCCCTCCAGATTCCACTCACCTTCAGCGCCAACAAAAGAGTCCGGAAATCTACCCCGCAGCTGGGTAGGGTGCTGGGCAGGGTGCCGCGAGAGGAAAAAAAATACACCTCCTTGGGAGGTCAGTTGAAACAGTCATAATACCCAATGCAATAATAACTTGCGCAAGCAATCAGTAGCATCCGCAAGAATTAGGCAATAGTTAACAATCAACAAGAGCTAGCAACTCGTATTCTTTGTAAATGTACAGGAATTTATATAGCGCAAATCACCAAGCGGTTTCTAAGCGCTTGCTTTGGGAACCCGTCCTGGTATTCCCCTGTGAGATAACCCCGGCAGGGTATCTGCAAGGTGAAAGCCAGGCATCCTTCCGCGAGGGGCCGTTGTGGAGATTAAGCAAGCTATTGCCCAGAGTCGCAGAGTGTGAGCCCGTGAATCGAGTAGGCACCGGAGCGAGAATTGTCGAGTCCATGGACATTTTAGGACTCAAGACCCCGCCGAGCCGGGAATTGAACCCTGGTCCCGGGCTGACCTCTGCTTCCAGGTCTGCCTCCTCTAACCAGTGAGCCACACTTCTCCACTCTTTGCGAGTAAAAGATAACAAGTGCCAGGAAACTAAACCTCCCAGTAAAAGTCAAGGAAGCGCATGCCGGCCTCCAGCACCAGGGTGTGCGCTAAATAAAAAAAAAAAAACATAGTGTCAGGGTTCTGCACAGATGTGATCAGGAACCATTCGCCAGGGGGTCATAGCAAGACCGCGAAGGAAACAAGGAATCAAAAATAAAAAACCAAAACTAGAGTCACAAGAGGAGGAGGTCTCACAAACCAACATCGGAGAAAACGGAGTGGGACACAGGGATAGGTTGGTCTCAGTCCCCACCCCACCAACAAAGTTAAACTCCAAACCGACTCATAAAACAGTGATTCAAAAGTTTTTCTTCTTAAAAGACCCCATGGCCGCTATGTACGCCCCCCAAAAGGAATCTGCTTTACTACCAACCCCAATACAGCTGGCCAAAACACAACCTTCTCTTAGAGGTACTCCAGGAACGCCAGGCGGGGTACCATCACAAGAACTACTTCCAGAGAATCAGTTGGCTCATCCTGATGGCAGGAAATTGGTATCAATAATAGCCCAGGTGCACCAGGTAATTATTGAAAAGACAGAACTAATTCCCAAAATAAAATTGGGAGAATTAACTGAACTTCATAAAGAAACCACAGCAAAAGTAAATAAAATTAATACTGGAGACACTGCAGAATCCTTGGATCTAGAGGCCCCCGCGGGGAAAGGAAGAGAGCTTGAAAAATCTCACTTCTGTCCAGAAGGACCAATACAGGAACAAAAAGATCCTTCACTCATAGTAAATCCTAACGTCTGCGAACCCCCCCAAGGAAACAAGGAACAGTGCCGTGCTAATACAAGATGGTCAAAGGAGGAAAAAATAGATCTAATAAAATCAGCAGCAAGTGCAGCTGCAAAGGATCTGCGGACCGGCAAATCGCTATCCAATACATGCGAGGCGAACCTAATTGAAATCTTGGAGTCTTTAGAAGGGATGGGTCAGGAAATGGAGCAACGTACCCCGAGTCCAATGAAAACAAACCTACAAAGAAGAGCTCCTCTGAATCCTCAAAGAAATCAGAATGTCAACACGACAGAACCACAGGAGGATGGCCACAGTCCCATAACAAACAAACAACTAATCCTGTCATCACCAATAACCATCTCTTCCGGAAACGCGTCAAGCCCTGGTTCGTTAGCACTGGCTCAACACAATGATGACCATCACAACACGAAATGGGCTGAAACTCTGATTCATACCTTGGAACAATCTATAAAAGTACTAAACTGCCAATCTGACAAAATGGATGTCAAAATAGACCTGATCAATCTGATGGCCAGCCACACCGCTGGAGTAAATAAAAAACTGGACGTAATAACTGCGCTAATTAACAAAAAAAAGAAAATCCAGACAGGCAAACTGACTCGAATAACCAACTAGCCACATGCCACTGTAGCCCGATAATAGAGAAACTGGCAACTTTACCGGAACTCTTAAAAGATGTACTAGGGGCAGCAAAACAGTCTTTAAAAACTACCTACCAAAAACCGATCGCGCAAGAGCAAAACTCCCACCTATTCAAAGCCAACAACGAGGAAGCCAAAAATAAAAACGACCCTCAAATAATTTCAGACCTTGAGATAAACCAAAGTCAACGCGTAGATCAAATAGTGGCTCCACAGCCAATAACAAAGGCGGGAGTTAAAATCACTATTTCCACTTTTCACAGTAAAATCAACCACGGAGACAAAACCAACGTATTGCTCCCTATCCGAGGGTGGAAGCGCCGAAAGAAATCGAACACACTTTTCACAGTCCTCCCTTGCAAACAGCCAAGGTCCTAGGCACACGGCAAAACCTTTTCTTGTGCCTCAAAACAAGCAAGGAGTTAGAAGCCCAGTGCGTGAGGACAAAGCAATCGGTAAAGAAACCCAGGCGATGCAGCAATTGAAGAAGACAAAATTACATGAAAATGAACAGGACGAAGCAGTACACACGGAAAATCAGCAATTGCCGGGACACAGCAGCCCGAGGGGTGGCAAAGTAAAAAAAGGTCAACACTGTGCATGGCAACAAGCAGAGACACATGAGGGGCCCAACTTAGCAGAACTTCAACAGCCCCCAGAAACTAGGTCGGAGGGCTCATTGCCAACCAGCCCTCAAATCCCCCTGAAATCAATTGCTGTAATACTAAGGGGAAAGGATCGCCACTGTAAGCTCTCAGGCCAGGAGCAAGCAGACCCACAAATAAAGACGTCGTCCCAAAAAAACTCGGGCTCTACAAATGCCAGGCAAGAGGTAAGAATTAAAAACCGTGCAGAGTACGAACAAGGAAGTAATGAAGAACCCCCGCTAACCCTCACAGGACCATGGAGAACAAATAAAAAGCACACTACAGTCATCCGAAAAGCAAGTTGGAATTGACTCGTGTGATTTGAAGCGGTCTTTTAGCCCGGAATGTTATGTTATGTTAGGAAATTTGTAAAGCGCACTTACACCATAGGTCTCTTGGCGCTGTTCCTACATAAGCTGCTGCGGGGGCCAGTTTAAACAGTTTGTCCGAAGAGCCAGGTTTTTAAGGCTTTTCTGAATCCCAGAAGGCTAGCACAGTTCCTGACTGATAGAGGGAATGAGTTCCAGAGTCTGGGGGCCAAATAGGCAAACCTACGCCCGCCTAGGCGTTTTAATTTGATAGATGGAATGGACAGAAGATGAAGATGGGCGGAACGAAGATTGCGAGTAGGGACATGTCTCGAGATTAAGCTGTTGAGAAATCTAGGACTGGTGCAATGCAAAGCCTTAAAGATTATACAGCCCGATTTGAATGCAGAGCGTTGCGCCATAGGTAGCCAATGTAAAGTGCGCAGTAACATCCTGGCAGACTGCCATCTTGGCTGCTTATAGATCAATCTCGCCGCCTGGTTCTGAATTATTTGTAGGCGGTTTACCAGACCAAGAGGAAGGCCAGTATACAGGGAATTGGAGAAATCAAGGCGGGAGAGTACCAGCGCAATCACCACCTGGATCAAGGCTTGATGAGATAACAGATAGGCGATCTTTCTTATTTTTCGTAGTTGGAACAGAGAGTAAGAAATGACCGTGCCCACATGGCCCCTCAAGGAGAGATCGGAGTCTATTGTTACTCCCAGACTTTTCAATGATGGGGACGGAACAGGAGGGGGGCCTAAAACGCCCGGCCAAAAGTGAGGTCCCCAGCTAGTGAGACTCTTCCCAGGCAACACCAATTTGTTTTTCCCGGGGTTGAGCTTTAGTTGGTTCTGGTCCTTCCAGCCTTGAATATGCAGCATTGTGTCTTGGAATTCTGCAGCTGCATTTTGGGAGTCCAGCTTGAAAACCAGCTGAAGGTCATCAGCATAGTTGAATACAATTGCGTTCCTAGCCTTGAGTGAGTGAATCAGGGGGCGGATGTACAGATTAAACAACAGTGGGGATAGGGATGAGCCCTGTGGGACTCCACATGAGGTAGTCAGGTTAGGGGCCGTATAGTTCCCAAGATATACCGCCTGCATTCTACCTGTCGAAAAGGATTCTATCGAGACATTAGTTCAAGTAGGGTAACATAATCAATTTCCATGAGTTGATCTAAAACAAATGGATTATCAGGGTTGGCCCCAGGGGGTTCCTCCTGGGCTGCCAAAGGTATACTAGCCCTGATGGTATACTAGCCCTGATGGTCTCGATTTCTCCACAAAGAAGCTGTTCAGTGCGTTACACCGCTCTTGTGTAGGAACCAAACAGGGAGTAATTCTGTCTTCGCTACTGAGGACATTAACAATCCTAAAGATTTCTTTAGATTTGTTGGAAGCAGCGAGTACCTTTGTGGAGAAATAAGAGGTCTTTGCAGCCAATAAGGCATTCTTGTAGTCCCTGCGAGCAGTGAGATAAAGTAATCTTTCGTCACTGGCATAGCTGCGCCTCCACTTCCTTTCTGACTGGCGTAGGAGTAGTTTTTGTGATTTCAGGCCCGCAGTGAACCATTTGTGAGCTTCGGCCTGTCTCGCCCGGGGAAAATTGATGAGGGGGGCATGGATGTCACTAGCAGCTAATAGCCAGTTAGAGATGCCCTTTTCCATAGAGTCGACATTAATATTAATGTCAGCAGAGGGAAGGGAGCTGGCTAAAGTAGCCATAAAATCCTGGGTGGTGAGCGATTTCCAATTTCTGGTCATGCCTCCTACGACCTTCGATGGCTTTACCCTACCATTAAAAGTGACTGTGAATTCAATTAAGTGGTGATGCGACCAAATGCACGGAGAGATGAGCGGAGATAACAGTTCGACATTATACGACCATAATTGGTCCAGGATATGGCCTTTTATGTGTGAGGGGGCCAAGATATGTTGGACCAAGTTTAAATTAGAAAGTGTTTCAGACAGTCTGCTGACTGGGTCCCACCACCAACGTCGTTAAACCAGTAATTCAGATCTCCAATATGCATAACTCTAGCGTGGTTCATGGCAAGATTAGCTATCTGTTCGCGAAGAGAAAGGGGAAAAGAGGGCATGGGCTGGGGAGGACGATACATGAGTACTAGCGCCAGAGATCCTGAATTTGTATCGAAGTTGATAACCATATTCTCAACCTCGGGAAGGATCAATGAGTTCAATTTGTTGAACTTATGGCATTTATTTATAATGGCAGCGACTCCCCCTCCCGCCTTCCCAGCAGGCCTATTGACTGAAAGAATGTAATAGTCAGCAGGAAGAGCAGCTAGGATGTCGGGGGTGGAATCGGGGGGTGAGCCACGTCTCAGAAAGCAGCAAGATGTCTGGTTTCGCTGACGTCAACAATAAAAAAAATGTCTAGTTGATGCCTCACCATCGAGCGGGTATTAAGATACATAACCCGCAGGGCAGTCGACTTTGGTTTTATAGGTGACTTCACGATATGCTGGGAAGGAGCAGGGTAAATTGCCTTATTGTGCGAGATACCGTGCATCCTAATCCGGTCCATGATGTCCGATGGGAGCCCCGTTTCATATTGCTCGAGGGATCTAAGCTCTTCTGAGCAATAAACCGTAGTTTGACCATGGTTTGTGGCCCCTGGGCCCGGGCAGGCATGGACGGGCGCAGACGGTCTTGCCTTTGGCGCGCCCGCTGCGCTCCCGCGTGCCTATGCACATATATACGTGTACTGACCCCGCCTCTGAGCTCCGCCCCGCTCTAGCTGATTGGCTAAGGCCGCTAGGAGGGTGTCAGGCAATGTAGGCGATCGGTTTTAATGCCCCACGCCATTCAGTAAGTGAAATTAAAAACACAGTATATCACAAATTAAAAGATTCCCACAGTATTCCTGACACAGTTTTAATTTCTAGTTTAAATTAGCCCAAACAAACGGACCACGCGGCAGCAAGCAAGTAGTGGCTGGCCCCTCGCGTAGTTCCTCCCTTTGAGGTCTGACCCCGCCTCTGAGCTCCGCCCCGCTCTAGCTGATTGGCTAAGGCCGCTAGGAGGGTGTCAGGCAGTGTAGGCGATCGGTTTTAATGCCCCACGCCATTCAGTAAGTGAAATTAAAAACACAGTATATCACAAATTAAAAGATTCCCACAGTATTCCTGACACAGTTTTAATTTCTAGTTTAAATTAGCCCAAACAAACGGACCACGCGGCAGCAAGCAAGTAGTGGCTGGCCCCTCGCGTAGTTCCTCCCTTTGAGGTCTGACCCCGCCTCTGAGCTCCGCCCCGCTCTAGCTGATTGGCTAAGGCCGCTAGGAGGGTGTCAGGCAGTGTAGGCGATCGGTTTTAATGCCCAACGCGATTCGGTAAGTGAAATTAAAAACACAATATATCACAAATTAAAAGATTCCCACAGTATTCCTGACACAGTTTTAATTCCTAGTTTAAATTATCCCAAATAAACGGTCCGCGCGGCAGCAAGCAAGTAGTACTCATCAAAAGGCATCCAGGACACACTCAACAGGGGAAACCTCTTGAGACTTTTCCATGAAATCCCGAACTAAAAGGAATCTGTACACGAGATCTAATCTCGGTGGAATTCAGGGAAACACCCCGAAGGGGGGCAGAGGAGTCCCTGAGAACGTGGGCGTCCAAGGACCTGGTGGACAACATTGTAGCAATGAGCGGAAGATTTGAGACATGGGGAATCAGGCTCTAGGCAGTGCAACGCCCAAGGTACCCGTATCCCTTTCTAAACAATCCAAATGAAGAGCAAAACCCCCCGAACACATCAGCACACATGCTTATGCGGAGCACGTCCCAACTCACCAACATAGTCCCTGCAAACCAATAGGCACCCCAAAAGCGAAAGCTTGGGTACCACAGGGGGAAGCCCGCAGGAACTCAAGGATTGGGCCTGGATTGCAAAAACGCTGAATGATAAGCATTCCTAACCAAGGAATACAATCACCGGGACCGGTAAGGGGGAACAATGAATTAATTAACATCTCACTTTGTTCATGGAAGGTGCATGGTTTCAGGGACATGGGCCAAGATCAAGAGACAGTAACCTTTTTAATGCAACAACAAATTATCCTGCTTCAGGAAACATGGAACATGGGGGCAACCTCAATACCTGGCTTCATCGAACATCATTGCCTGGCAGAAAGATACTCCAAGAGGGGGCTTATCAACCTTCATAACTCAGAATTTGAGCTGGGTAACGGAAGAAATAGACACAGGGGCAAACTGGATCCAAGTGACCAAGGTAACCAGCAAGGAACAAACCATAAAACTCCTCCTAATAAATGTTTACATCCATCCGGAGAGAAAGAATCAAAATGGTAAATACATAACTCTAATAAAACTACTAAAAGCATTGCAGAAAAGCCACACTAATGCTGATATGTTGATCGCCGGCGACTTAAACACCAATCTTTTAGCGACTAAATGGGGAAGAAACTGTAAAGTTCCGAATGGTGCGTCCGATTTCGTCTGCAAACTAGCAGCACTTGACCTAATAATCATGAATGGTAAATCCCCGTGGGACTTGCCCCCAGCGGCAACATACCTGAGTGGAAAAGTCACCTCGACAATCGATTTTATCATTACCAACACAAAACTGTTTTCAGAAATAAACAGTTTTAGAATAATTCCACGAGGAGAAATTGACCACCTCCCGCTAACACTGAATCTGAAGAACAGAACAAAAATTGCTCAGAAGAGTAACGCCATTATCCAGCACCCAGAAACTTTCAATTTGCGCAAAGTAAAATGGCGAGGAGTGGCCCCAGAAGTTATGGAGGACAAAGTAAAGGTCTTTATTGAAACCCAAGGCCCAGTTCAAGAACGGGCACACGTAAAACATTGGGAGCAAATAGCGGAGTTCTTGTCCCATACTTTCCCAGTTTCCAAGCAACAGAGGTCTTCAAAAACAGCCAGAATGGAGCCATGGTTCACTCATGATCTCAAAATGTGCAAAAGAGAGATCGCAAGAGAAGTGTGACGCCTATCCCGAGAGGGAGAAAAGGGCTCAACACAAGAAAAAATAAAGTTGCAGGCACTAAGGAGCGCTTATAGAAAGAAGTTGGGGAAAGCAAAATCAGTATATAAAGATTCAATCTGGCAGCAACTATTAACAGCTAGCACAAAATCCAACAGCAGTGATTTCTGGGGGATCATTAATACTTTAACAGCTGGTCCAACACTTCAGCAACAGGCAGGAATCGGTGCACAAATCTGGACAGACCACGTAAACACCTTGTTCAACCAACCCACGAGGGACCTATAACAACAAGCCCAGGTGCAACACCATGACCAAAAGGAGGATCAAGCCTGCCACCAGGTTGTCACTTCTTATGACCCGGATAGTTTTGCCCGACCAATCTGGCTTTGTCCCGGGCCGGTCCACTTCACATAATCTGTGCACTCTTTTCTCCCTGCTTCATACAGTTCACCCTGACCTCCCCGTCGCGGCGATCTTTTTAGACGCCACAAAAGCGTTTGACTCTATTGAGTGGCCCTATTTGTTCACCGTCTTGACCCGTATGGGGTTCCCCATCATATTCATTTCCTGGGTCCGATTACTATATACTCAACCCACCGCGAGAGTCCTGCTTAACGGCCATCTCTCCGCGCCGCTTGACATCTCCAGGGGCACCCGACAGGGGTGCCCACTGTCCCCCCTGCTATTCGCGATTGCCATCGAACCCCTCGCATGCCGGCTCCACCAGCTTCATGGCAAAGGTGCGATTCACTGCCTCCAGCGCCAGATTGATGTCTCCTTATATGCAGATGATATGACTTTATTCGTTAAGGACCCAGTGCACAACCTGAATCCCCTGCTCAGGGAATTTGTGGTCTTTGGAAGAATGTCGGGGTGCAGATCAACTGGACGAAATCCCAGTTTTTTCCGCTCACGGACGCCGTACCCGACTTTCCCCTGGATTACCCCCTGGAACGGTGCAGGCCTGACCGTCGGTATCTGGGCATACAGATCTCGCGCGACAAGGATGAGATTCTCCGCTCAAATTATGGCGTAGCTGTGACCAAACTTACTACTCTGGTGGACCGCTGGATATCCCTCCCCATTTCCATGGCAGGGAGAGCGTCTCTTATCAAAATGGTAGTGCTCCCGCGCTTTCTCTATCTTTTTCTCAATATCCCCTTTTACCCGGGAGCCTATTTCTTCAAGACACTGAAATCGGAGCTCTGCCGCCTTTTCTGGGGAGGCAAGGGCCCGAGGCTTAAATGGTCAATGTTGATACTACCGTACGATAAAGGGGGGTTTGACCTCCCAGATTTCGAAGCCTATTATCTGTGCGCGCAGGCGCACTATGCGTACCACTGGCTTCTCCCTACTCTCTTTATGCCTCAGTTGGCAGTGGAGGACTGGATTGCCAATCCCCTGCCCTTGAATGGCCTTCTGCACTGCCAGCCCTCGGCCATAACGACACCTTATACGTCGGTCACATGTACAGTTAATGCGTGGCGTCGGCTGGCTAAAAGACTGCACTGCGAACTATTGTACTCCCCCTTACTGCCATTGACATATCATCCCGAGCTTGCACTCCTGCAGGAGAAAGGATTTCAAAAACTCTGCGCGGCCCTGAGGATTACTTGCTGGGGTGACCTCTTCACTACGGGTCGCTTTAAAACTGCTGATGCGTTCTTCAAAGAGCATGCTCGTACCCCTCTCGAGGTATTTTACTATTTGCGACTCCGCCAAGGCATGCGCGCTATACTCCCTGACTTCCCTACAGAACCTGCCATTACACCCCCGCTTCAATTTCTGCTGAGCTCGCATGATGGCTCTCATTTGGTCTCGGGAATGTACCGTCATATACGAACATGTTGCCCGTTGCCGGCGGCCTCCGCGAGGGCGCGCTGGGCTACCGAACTAGCTATTGATATCACTGATGACCAATGGTTAAACTGCTGTACTCTTACGGCTCGCATATCGGCGAGCAGTAGGCTCAAACTAATTCATTACAAATACCTACAGCGCTTGTACTATACCCCCATGAAAAAATTTAGGTTTTGCTTAACTGACACAAACCGCTGCGACCGCTGCCGCGCAGAACATGCCGACTTTTTGCATCTTGCCTGGGAATGCCCCTCTATACAGACCTACTGGCAACAAGTACATGCTGCCCTGGCATCCATGATCGGGTCCCCCATACCACCGGACCCACTACTAATGCTGTTGGGACACACGCCGCAAATTCCCTCACAATGCAGAAAATTTGTAGATGTCGCGCTCCTCCTGGCAAAAAGGCGCGTAGCATGCAGATGGGGACGTGGCAGGGCCCCCAAATTCAAAGAATGGCTTGCTGATATGACACATAGTCAGGACCAACACACGACTTTTGCTGACCTGCCCCCAACGTCTAGCAGGCCGAGAGACATCTGGCAGCCCCTGGTCGCCTATCTTTAAGCCCAGGCGGCTCGTGATGATGAGCCCGAGGGGGACTACACTGGGGATGGTAATGGTAACCTGGTATAGTGTACTTCAGTCACCTAATGATTCTGTACTGCCTCTGCTATTATTGATATTGGACTGTATTACGACTGCATGTATTCCTATGCTTCCCTACCGCTTCGCTACTGCCTATTGCTGTTTTGCTCATGCATATTTACATGTTTCTGTCGACCCCATGCTGTAATGTATTTTGCCCTCTTGCTTATTCCCTATGTACGGATGCCACTGTACTGCCCCTGATCGTGGTGTGAAACCTGCCTGTTGCCGTACTGTTGATGCTCTGGTCGACCCGCTGTACTTTAGTATGCTATGAGCCCTATTCCACTTAGATGATAATCCATGAGCCTTATACCCCAGCCACTGTAATGTCGCACTGTATGTTCTGTCTTGTTCTCTTGTGTTATAAAATCATTAAAAAAAAAAAAAGGAGGATCAAGCCGTATCGAGTCATGTAACATCAACAGACAATTCAGCCCATTCAAACTCCACGTTTAAAGAGCAAACTCCTCTGACAAATGCGAAAGAATTGAAAAGCCTCATAAAGAAACTAAAGTCTGAGGGAGCGGCTGGGCCAAATGGCATACCAAATGCAATTTTCAGGAGCAACCCAGAGTTGTGGTCTGAAATCCTAACCCCAGTCTTCAATGAGATCTATGTATATTCTAACATCCCAGTTTCCTGGAGGGGGACTGTCATCCACCCCATACACAAAAAGGGAGACCACGTCAAGCCAGGGAACTACAGACTAATCTCATTGATTGACGTGGAAGCAAAATTATATACCTCGTGTCTATTGAACCAGCTGCAAGGCTAGATGGAGGAAAAAAACATCATCCCCAAATTTCAAACAGGATTCAGGCAATGCATGGGTACTCAATCGAATCTTGCAACCCTAGCCCTCCTGACAGAACAGGCGCAAAGAAGGAAAGTTCGCCTCTTTGCCTGTTTCGTGGATATCAAATCAGCATTTGACAGAGTCAGCCGAAATCACTTATGGAGCAAACTCAAAAGATGGGGCCTACCAAATGTACTCCTCACTGCCATCATAAACTTGTTCACTGACACCTCGACAAGAGTCAAGTTGGGAAATGGGTTGAGCACCACCGGAAGTATTCTCACACAAAGTGGCCTTAAGCAAGGCTGTGTCTTGGCCCCAAGCCTTTTCAATCTGTACTTATCGGACATTGCCGACACTTTGAAAACCCAGACTGCCACCCCCCGAAACTGGCAAACGAGCCCGTCCCAATCCTCCAATACGCAGACGATATAGTCTTGCTAAGCCAAACCCCAGTGGGGCTACAAAGATCAATAAATAACTTGGCATCCTACTTGGACTCGGAACAGCTAGAGATAAACAAAGACAAAACAAAAGTCGTCCGCTTGGTTGACAGTAGGAAATTAAAGTTTAAATGGAGGGTTAACGGGGCCCACGTGGAAGAAAAAAACTCATACAAATATCTGGGCGTAATAATCGGGCAGGGCACAAGTCACAAAGAGCACAAACTGGCCCTTAGAGCAAAGACCCAGTCTTTGATCTATGCTTATAGATCCTTGCGCAGAAAACTGGACTGCCCAAACTATTCGCATCTGTTAAAAGTTATGGCTGCCCAAATCCAACCAAGTGTGTCCTACGGCCTCGTCCCCTGGTGTGGAAAAGATTCGCATTTTCAGAACGACTTGCAGTCAAAAATCTACATATCGGTTTTTGATTTGCCAAAATGCGCCTCGCCTGCCCAGGTAAGACTGGAATTTGGGCTCCAGGATCTTAAATACAGGGCAATGAGCAACTTTATTAAATTCTGCCACACTCTCCGGCTATCCGAAGTAGACACTCTAAACAGACTTTGCTGGGACGAAGTTAGGTCACAGAACGAGCAAGAAATTCCAAACTCTTGGGGGAGTTTCCTGAGTACATCTCTGGCCACTTTGGAACTTCAACCAGCATGGGAGAACAAGATGGATCGAGTGTCTTTTAATAAAACTGTGAACGTCGCGAGCAAAAAGAAATCTTTACTGGAAGATAAATCGGTGCTCAAAAAGAGGCGGCACGGATGGACAGTTATGAAATCATATAAGACTACAAAGCCACAAGCCTACTTATCTGCCCACTTTAGTTCCCACTTAAAGATGTGCTTCTTAAAGTTCAGGATGGGGGTGCACGTCTCCAAGGATTTATCCCCCTCTTGGGTGATAGGTTTTAAGTCAGAAGGTTATCGCTTATGCAGATTCCAAAAGGAAACCCTGACCCATTTGTTGTGCGCCTGTCCAGCCATGTTAAGCCAAAGGAGACAGTACCTAAAGGCGATTTTAATCAACCTGAACATTCGCTCTAGCAGACAAGCAGTGATAAGCTGGCTGGAGGGTTCGTCATGCATTCTGGCTTGCCGAGGAGTCAAGTATATGAAATTGGTAAACAGCTGCCTATCGCAAGCGGACGATGTCTAAACTTAAATGTATGTAACACCTCCCCACACTCCCACTTGGAGGTTCATGAAATTTTATTTCTTTGCTGTAACTTGATACATTTTTATATCATACAGTTTTAGTACGATTTTATATTAATAGAATGTTATACACTCGAAATGTATGGCAGACAGAGCACGGACATAACACGATCGCTCGCAAAATGACAATCTTAGCTGCCCGTGTAGATGCAATTCATTTATTTTATGTAGGGGGGGGGGGTTGTGATGATTTTAATTAATCAAGCAATAAACATTAAACTTGAAACTTGAACTTGAAACTAATGGTCAGAAAATGAGCAGAACCCACTCTAGCACAATGCACCCACTCACAGAACAACTCAGACACTCTCACACCACCTCACAGACCCAGTCCGAGACCCATGCACCCACTTAAAGAATCACTCATACTCTCTTCCTCACCCACTCACAGATCTACTAAGAGGCTCACTGACCCACTAATAGACTCTAGCACCCCTCACAGACCCACTCATGCAGTCACTCACAGACTGACTGATACACTCATGGAGGTACTGACAAACCTACTCACAGACCCAGTGAGATACTCATGCACCCACTCACAGACCTATTTAGACACTCATGCACTCACTCACAGACCCACTCACACACGGAGGAACTTGCAAACCCACTCACTCTCACAGACCCACTCAGACACTCATGCACCCACTCACACCCCCAGTAAGACACTTATGCAGTCACTCTCAGGCCCACTTAGACACTCACACACCTACTCACACACATTGAGACATGCATTCATACACACACTGAGACACTCTTACACTCAGTCACACACTCATTCTACAAGGTTGCAGGTTACAGTTAAGAAATTGAATTTAGAAACCCTTAGAAACTCAATGAAAAATCAAAAGGTTACAGGGACGTTATAGTCTGGCTCAGATTTCACTTGTACAAAACCATACAAATACAGCAGTTATAGTTACCTGAGCAAACTATAACTTACAACCTGCAATGCACGGCTTATGACCGCACATATTACACTACTCATGACATGGTCAGTGACATCACTAATGACATTACTGATGACATCTCAAAAGACATCATTGATTACATCATCCATAGAACCACTCAGACACCCACTCACACCCCTCTCATATACCCACTCCGACTGCCACACAACCCCTCACATACCTATTCACAGACCAATGCAAGTACTCACTCATCCATAGAGCCATTCACAGATCCACACTTATACAGCCACTCACACACCTACTTACTCACCCATACAGCCACTCATGCACCCACTCAAACAGCAATACAGCCACTCACGCATCCAGTCATACACCCTTGCGGCCACTCACACAGCCACTCAAGCACTCATACAGCTACGCACTCACCCATACAGGTACTGACACACACATACACTCACCCATACAGCCACTCACTCACCAAAACAGTTACTCACACACCAACTCACTCACTCACCCATACAACTCAGACACCCACAGAACCACTTACCCATTCACACACCCTTACAGCCACTCACACAGACATTCACTCTCCAACACAGCCACTCACACCCACTCACCCATACACACTCAAACAGCTACACACTCACCCATACAGTCACTCAGACTCACTCCCTTACCCATAAAGCCACTCACATAGCAACTCACACCTATGCAGCCACTCACACAGCCACTAACTCACCCATACAGCCACTCCCACACCCACTCAATCACACATGCAGAAGCTCACACCCCCACTCACCCATACAGCTACTCACATGTCCACTAACGCATCCATACAGCCACTAAGACATCTACTCACACACTGATAGACACTCACACAGCCACTCAGATGAGAAATGTTACAAATAGGACCAATTACTAGTACAGAAAGAATAGTAATGTAACTTATGCTGTAGGTTAGTATATATCTTCAAGTTTCAGAAACGTTTACGAAACACTCAAAGGATGATGTCATCAGTGAGGTCACTGACTAGGTCCTGAGTGATGTAATACGTGAGGTCATAAGCAGTGCATTGCGGGGGTTGCTTCATTTCTATGGTTTTGAATAATGTAATCTAAGCCGAACTATAATGTCCCTGTAACCTTTTATTTTTTGAGTGAATATTTACAGACATATAAAAACATATGTATATGGAAATATATGTATACATAAACTATGCATATATGTCAAATTAATTTTATTTACTCAACATTTTTGCAACATTATTTCCTATGTAGCACTATTTTAAAACTCCACTTTCATTATATGGGAGTGTGTTGCAAAACGTATGAGTGGCTATTTGTGGTGCTCGACTTACTCCAAGGCTAGGCTGAAGTACATTTTCTGTTTCTGTGGGTGCCTGCCGTAGCCTGTCCTTCTCTAAATCCCTCCTCATTTTGCAGTAAGCAATTCGATTTTCCAACCACTCTCCCACATCCCTCTTACATTAACATCTAAATCATATACTTAAGAGTGTGGACTCTCCGCCACCCTGGTGGCGATCTCTGCACAAAAAAGATAGGACACGGGGAGGTCTCCACCTTTAGGTTTGTATACAGCATTTTGTAGAATGTCAGTTATACTACTATAGTAATACTTGCCATACTACAAAATGCAGTTTGTGAATCAAGGCCACAAACTTGATATGGTCTGTTCAAATGCATGAACCAGAAGGTGAGTCTGTATGCTACAGGTAGCGGAATACAGAGTCTTATGGCAGTCTGGTCACACATTTGAATTAGAGGGTAAGCTTGTACCCTAGACAAAGTTTCAAACACAGTTTGATGCACCCTGGCATAATTCTGAACCAAAGCTTTTACATGCAACCTAGATTTGGTTGTCAACGTAGGTTTGATGCAGCCTAGTCTGACTATATACACCCGAGGTGGCTCCTCACAGTGCCTGTTTGCACCGTATCATGCAGCATAGGTTGAGCTAGAGTTATTCAGTTGCCTCTACACACTAATGCGTCAGAACCTGATCATGCACCACAGGCTTATTTGCTCCCTTGAGGTGGTTACACACAGGTCTGCAGGCAACCGATCACGCACCTTTAAAGTGACTAATGATAGAGGCTGTTGGTGCTACATCATGCATATGTACCTTGGGTGAGTCAGCAGAAGGATTATTATATGGGTTTGAAGGGAACTCTGTCTCTACCTTCAAACCCCCTCCATCTGCTGCTGTTCCTGTAACCAATGTATTGCAAAAGAGGAACTCTCTTGGAATAATACACCTAATATAAAATCAAATAGCAGTATGACTGTAAATAGGAAATACCAATGGCATCATTTAAGGATGGCCATTGTAGCAACCACTGCTCCTGAATTGCCCCTAGCGACTTTTGGCACTGTTTTTGCAACCCTCAGCCTTAGAGGTGGAAGAAGCAAGTTGGGCCTAGAACAGATGGTAAACATTACTTTCTAAACCATCCACTTGGGTATTACTCTTTCATTGCTATGGAAAAAAAACATTCAGAAATACACAATAAAATTAAACATATTTTAAAAAGTATCCACATATTTAAATTATTTCCATGTTTTATAATTATGGAAACAATAAATGTAATGTGTCGGAATAAAACCTTTGTGATACACACAAGTGATAATACCTTAAAAGTGATCAGAAAAGAAAAATGATTGACAAGTAATTCAAATCCGTAACATAGTATATTTTCACTGTATGAGCCATATGAATTACTAAAGATAAGCATGGTAAGGAAAATGCTACTTACCAGTATGCATCTGTTCTTGGCATGTAGAGCTGCAGAGTTACACACTGTGCATAGATGGCCACCTAGTGTTGGGCCCGGATGTTTGAGGTTTGTTTTTGTTCTAGAAAGTCTTTGGAAGTCATAGGATAGGTGACTCCTCCTTTGGATCATACTGCGCATGGGCATCGGCTCCACCCCCAGATTGTTTTTCGCCATTAGGGAAGTGATGGAGTTTTGCAAGAAAAGTAAGGATTTTCATGTAATTTGTATCTAATTAAGATAATACTGGAACAGATAAAGGCAGCCGGGGAGGCGGGTGGGTGTGTGTAACTCTGCAGCTCTACATGCCAAGAACAGATGCATACTGGTAAGTAGCATTTTCCTTTCGAGGCATATGAGCTGCAGATTACACACTGTGCATTGATTATATAGCAGTACCCACATTTAGCGGGGACCACCAGTATCTGTTGCAGTGGTTTGAAACAGGGTTTTTAGTACAGCTTGGCCCACAGTAGCTTGTTGTTTAGTTTGCTCATCTACACAATAGTGTTTTGTGAATGTGTGCGATGTAGACCATGTAGCTGCTTTGCATATGTCGTCTGGGGGAACGTTCACTAAAAATGCCATTAAGCCCCCATTTTCCTAGTAGAATGGGCTTTAGGAGAAATAGATAACACACGTTTAGCTTTGTGGTAACAATTTTGTATGCATTTGACAATCCACCTAGTTATCCCAGAATTTGATATGGGGTTACCCTTATGGGGTTACCCTTATGTGGTGGTGAAAAAGACACAAAAAGTTGTTTTGTCTTGTGAAAAGTTTGTGTCCTTTCAATGTGGTAAAGCAATGCTCTTTTGACATCTAAGGTGTGAAGAGCTCTTTCTGCGACTGTTTGTGGCTGTGAGAAAAATACGGGCAGATCAACAGATTGATTTAGATGGAAGGTGGAAATGACTTTTGGAAGGAATTTAGGATTAGTACGGAGGACCACTTTATTATGATGCATTTGCAAAAAGGGTTCTTGAATGGTGAATGCTTGTAGTTCACTAACTCTTCTGAGAGAAGTAATAGCAACTAGGAAAGCTACTTTCCAAGTTAGGAATTGCAATTCACATTTATGTAACGGTTCAAAGGGAGGGGCCATTAACCGTGTGAGAACAATGTTTAAGTTCCACCCTGGTGAAGGTGGTGTTCTTGGAGGGATTATTCTTTTAAGTCCTTCCATAAAAGCAGTTATGGCGGGAACTCTAAAAAGAGATAGATGTTGTCTATTTTATAGGTATGCTGCAATGGCAGCAAGGTGCAGTCTGATAGAGGTGTACGCTAAATTACATTTTTGAAGGTGTAATATGTATCCTATGATGTGCTGAATAGACACATCTAAAGGATTGATGTGGTTATTTTGACAGTATATTACAAACCGGTTCTACTTCGCTGCATAACATGCTCTAGTGGTTTGATGTCTAGCTTCTTTAATAACGTTCATACAGTCTGGAGGGAGGTTAAGGTAACCAAACTCTACGACTTCAGGAGCCAGATCGCTAGGTTGAGCTGAGCTGGGTCCGGGTGTCTGATCTCTCCATGGTTCTGCGTTAATAGGCGTGGAGATAGGCATAGTTTTTGGTGTGGTACCACAGAAAGTTGCAGCAGCGTGGTGTACCACAGTTGTCTGGCCCAAGTTGGAGCAACTAGAATGAGTGTTAGGGAATGTTGCTAGTTTGCGTACCACTAACGGAAGTAGTGGGAGAGGTGGAAAAGCGTACGCAAATTTGCCGGACCAGTTCATCCATATCGCATTGCCTTCGGACATCGGGTGTGGATATCTGGTGGCGAAGCTTGGGCATTTCGCGTTTTTGTGGGTAACGAAGAGGTCTATTTGAGGTTGTCCCCACAGTTGAAAGAACGGTTGAAGAACTTGTGGATGAGGTTCCCATTCGTGGATCTGCTGTGTCTGTCAACTTAGAAGATCTGCTATGGTGTTTTGTACTCCTGGAACATGTTGGGCTAAGAGAAAGATTTTTAGTGGTATAGCCCATCTCCATATCTGTTGCGCTGAGAGAGCTGAAGAGAGTGTGTTCCCCCTGGTTTGTTTATGTAGTACATGGCTGTCATATTGTCTGTGCGGACTAAGACAGCTTTGCCTGATACTTGCTTCTGGAATGCTTTTAGGGCTAGAAATACAGCTAGTAACTCCAGGTGGTTGACGTGGAGTGACTTTTGTTGTTTTGTCCACCTGCCTTGCATGGTATGAAAGGGGGTGGTGATGGACGGAGCATCTAAATCAATCAAACACTCACACCCAGTCAAAAGATCTGGGTTAAATCCATCACCGTTCTTTAGCCCACTCTGCCACCCCAGTTCAGACATGGCTATATGCAAATCAGTCTGACCCTGTGCCTCATGGGAACAGTCCAGCCCGAACTGCCAAGCCATGTCTTCCCTGGACCGGAAACAAGCTTCCGAGGACCGGTTTCTGGCATTCCAGCCGTCTTCAGCCCGTCTTGCTTGAATCCAGTGGCAAAGTGAGCAAGGGACTCACGTCTGAGCATACCCTGCCACACTTATGGCGGCCAAAAGCGGTACAAAAGGGGGTGGTGATGGACAGAGCATCTGAATCAATAAAACACTCACACCCAGTCAAAAGATCTGGGTTTAATCCATCACCGTTCTTTAGCCCACTCTGCCACCCCAGTTCAGATATGGCTATATGCAAATCAGTCTGACCCTGTGCCTCATGGGAACAGTCCAGCCCGAACTGCCAAGCCATGTCTTCCCTGGACCGGAAACAAGCTTCCGAGGCCCGGTTTCTGGCATTCCAGCCGTCTACAGCCCGGTTTGCTTGCATCCAGTTGCAAAGTGAGCAAGGGACTCACGTCTGAGCATACCCTGCCACACTTATGGCGGCCAAAAGCGGTACAAAAGGGGGTGGTGATGGACAGAGCATCTGAATCAATCAAACACTCACACCCAGTCAAAAGATCTGGGTTTAATCCATCACCGTTCTTTAGCCCACTCTGCCACCCCAGTTCAGACATGGCTGTATGCAAATCAGTCTGACCCTGTGCCTCATGGGAACAGTCCAGCCCGAACTGCCAAGCCATGTCTTCCCTGGACCGGAACCAAGCTTCCGAGGACCGGTTTCTGGCATTCCAGCCGTCTTCAGCCCGACTTGCTTGAATCCAGTGGCAAAGTGAGCAAGGGACTCACGTCTGAGCATACCCTGCCACACTTATGGCGGCCAAAAGCGGTACAAAAGGGGGTGGTGATGGACGGAGCATCTGAATCAATCAAACACTCACACCCAGTCAAAAGATCTGGGTTTAATCCATCACCGTTCTTTAGCCCACTCTGCCACCCCAGTTCAGACATGGCTATATGCAAATCAGTATGACCCTGTGCCTCATGGCAACAGTCGAGACCAAACTGCCAAGCCATGTCTTCCCTGGAACGGAAACAAGCTTCAGAGGACCGGTTTCTGGCATTTCAGCCGTCTTCAGCCCGGCTTGCTTGAATCCAGTGCATGGTATGATGCAGTAGGTGAGCTCCCCAGCCGGAGAGCGATGCGTCCGCTGTTATGACTATTTGAGGAACTGGCTTTAGGAATGGTCAGCCTTTTGAAAGGTTTTTGGTGCTCCACCATTGCAGAGAGCGATCAGTGCGGCTGTCTACCAACACTAGGTCTGTTAGTTTACCGTGAACCTGTTTCCATTGGCGTGCCAAGTACTCTAGAAGTGGAAGCATTTGTAGTCTTGTGTGAGGTACTATGAATATGCAAGATGCCATGATTCCTATGATCTGCATGAACACTCGAGCTGGAAGAGAGTGTTGCGGTTTGAATTTTGTTAGGAGAGTTTGTACACTTGTTATCTTGGCTGGAGAGGGATAGGCTAGTGCTAATTTGGTGTTTATCGTGGCACCGAGATATTTTTGTACATGTGACGGTTGCAGATGGGACTTTGTGTGATTTACTGTGAATCCCAAATCGTGGAGTAGTTGAATTGTGTTGTGAGTGTGTTATACACACTGGCTGTATGAGCTGGCTTTTATGAGCCAGTCGTCTAGATATGGGAAGACGTGAATATGCGGTCTTCTTAGATGTGCTGCTACTACTGCTAGGCATTTAGTAAACATCCTTGGTGCTGTTGTGACTCCGAATGGGAGTACTTTGAATTGGTAGTGCTGCCCGTCTAGTACAAACCTGAGATATTTTCTGTGCGCTGTGTGGATAGGAATGTGAAAGTAGGCGTCTTTGAGATCTATAGTGGCAAGGAAGTCGTTTTGTAAAAGGAGTGGAAGGACCTGCTGGAGTGTGCCCATATGAAAGTGGTCTGATTGTATGTACACATTTAGAGGTCAGAGGTCTAGAATAGGCTTCAGAGATCCGTCCTTCTTTGGAATTAGAAAATACAGTGAGTATACTCATTTGTTCTGCTGATGCAGAGGAACTATTTCTATTGCATTTTTCTGCAGGAGGAATATTACCTCCTGTCTGAGCAGTATCAAATGTTCTTGTGGCATTGGACGCTGTTTGGGTGGTATGTTTGTGGGGATAGATGTTAGTTCGAGACAGTAACCTGACTGAATTATTTGTTGCACCCACCTGTCTGACGTGATGTTTTTCTAGGAATTGGCAGGTATTGTTGCAGCCTTTTCCCGACTGGACTGAATGCGGCGGGGGAAGGGGAGGGAAGTCATTGGGCAACTGCAAGGCTCCCATAGATTTGGCAGTATCGGTATCCTTTTTTATCTTTTCAAGGGATACGTCCACATTAGGTCCGAATAAGTGTCGCTCATCAAAGGGCTGGTTGAGTATGGCACTTTGGACTTCAGGTTTGAACCCGGTAATGCGTAGCCAGGCGTGTCTACACAACAGAACACTGGTATTAATTGCCCTGGAGGTAGTGTCTGCTGCATCTAGTGCACAACGAATAGAGGTGTTGGTGATATTTTTACCCTCCTGTATAAGTTCATTTGCCCTGTTTTTATACTTATCGGGGAGGTGTTGCATTAATGATTCTAAATCACCGTAATGTGCCCTTTCGTATCTTGCCAGTAATGCTTGTGTATTGGCAATACGCCACATGTTTTCTGCCTGTGACGCAGCTCTTTTACCGGATGCGTCAAGGAGCTTAGACTCTTTAACTCTTTAACTGGTGGAGGAGCTTCACCTGATGTTTGTGAATTTGCTCTTTTACGTGCATTAGAGACCACAAGAGAGTCTAATGATGTGGGCCTTTAATATATGCTGGATCTTAAGGGGCAGCTTTATTTTTCTTCTCTATTCGTGGGTTGATGACCAGAGTTCTAACTGGGTCTTTGAAGACTTCTGGAGCATGCTTAATAACTCCCTTAAGCATGGGTAAAATTGACACTGACCTTTGTGCGTTGTCAAAGGTATCCATTAGGAAGTCTTCTTCTACAGGGTCAGTATGTAGGTCAACCCCATGGTATTGTGCAGCCCTACGTACTAGTTGATTAAATCCCATAGTGTCTTCTGGTGGGGCAGGCCTAGAGGGATATATGTCGTCCTGGGGGACGTTAGGGACGTCTGGAGTGTTATAATCATTCCAAGGGTCAGGTGAGCCCGGAGGAATAGACTAATCTGGTGGCTCTCTATCTGCACCACCCCCTGTGTCAGCAGAGCTATCATCCCTGTTGTCATCATCTGCTATGGGAGAAGGTGTAGGGGAGTGAAGTGGTAGGGGAAGAGGAGGTGATGGTATATGTGCAGGAGGAGAGGAGAAGGAATCCTTAGAGGAGAGGTAGCAATGTCCTCCTTCATTGGATGAGGAGCAGGTGTAGGAGTGTCCAGTGGTCGCTTCTTTGAACTAAGAGTTAGTCGACCAGTGTTTGGATCTTTAACTAGAGTCTTTTGTGCAGGGTCTGGATGAAATAAGTCCTCTGCGGGAGGCAGATCCTTTGGTGCCAAGGGCTTTTTTGGCACCGAGCTATGAGCTTCTTTTGGCTTTGAAGCTTGTTGTTTGGCCGGGTCTTAAGTATGCACCTTTTTCGGCTCCAATGGTTTTTCCGGCTCCGATGGGTTTTTTCAACTCCGAAGCGGGTCTGCTTGGGTCTGAATGTGGTTTCGGTGCCGAGGAGCTAACACTAGGTTTCGGTGCTGATTGTTTCGATGCCGTCGTCGAGGCCAACGATGGTATCCTTTTCGGTGCCGGTAGATGAGCTGGCACCGTGGGCAGGCTGACTCGGGCCCGAGTCGCCTGAAGGCTTATTGGGCTTCTTCGCCGAGCCTGAAGGCAGGGCATTGGAAGCGGTGTCTCGGTGTGCACCTGAGGGCGAGGGTGTGACCGAAGCCTTTTTGGAATGTGTCGAGGAAGGGTCGGGGTCGACGTTCTTACTTACGACCCGCTGTGCTGGAGTGATGTCCTCGACTTCGGAATCTTCGACCTCGGAGTTGCTGTCGACGCCATGTTGTTGTTCTGGGACGTCGACGCCCTCTTGGAAGATGTCGTCTGGAATCGGAGCTGATGAACGAGCTATTGTTCTCCGAGCTCTTTGGTCCCAGATCGTCTTCTTGGAGCGGAAAGAGGCACAAGCGGAACAGTCTCTGGCTCGTGCTCCGGTGAGAGGCAAAGGTTACACACCTCATGTAGATCGGTGTGGGGAAACTTCGACCCACATTGAGGACACCTCTTAAATGGCATCCTTTCCATGAGCTGGAAGTTGAGGCCTAGGTAGGCCAGTAGGTCTTCGTCGAAGACCGGAATCGAAGACTTCGGAGTTGAAGACTAGCGTCAACTGGAAAACACGTTCGAAAGAATACCGTCGAAGTTGGTGAAGATTGTGCGCCGAAGGAAATGGGTTCCAACACGGAGCGCTGGAAACACATCCGAGCCCGGTGGCGGAAAAAAACAATCTCTGGATGGAGCCGATGCCCATGCGCAGTATGATCCAAAGGAGGAGTCACCTATCCTGTGACTTCCAAAGACTTTCTAGTACAAAAACAAAATGCAAACATCCGGGCCCAACACTAAGTGGCCATCTATACACAGTGTGTAATCTGCAGCTCATATGCCTCGAACCTATTTTTAATTTATTTTTGTGCACCTCCTCATGATTTATCAATAACTTTCTACTTGCGATATACACTAGGCTTCAGTAATGCCAATTACTGTGATATTAGGATCAAGGTCAAGAGGCATCACTTGTTGGGATTCAGGGTCTAAGGTCATATGTCATTTCCTGCTGCTAGTGCAAATGTAATTATTCACAAACTACTTTATTAAAATTGCAATGTGCAGAATTTCCATTTACAGATGTGTGTGTTAATGCAAAAATGTGTAGTAGGCAATAACACTTAAAACCTATAGGCCCTGTAACCTAGTAATTAGGCCTGGATTTTTACCTTGACATATGTAAAGACATCATGTTTTAGCATGAAGGCCCATTAATACTGAAATGTTTTTTGCACTTTTAATGACTGTTGTGCAGGTTGTTTTCTTCTATTTGCTGCAGATGTTGCAATTTCAAAAGCTATGGTTTATTAGTTAATGAATAGACATTTGTTGTATTAGGAAAAGGATAGTGAGATTCACAATGCAAAAGATGCATATGACTTGGAGGATAATTCATGGGAAGAGGTTTTTGAAAAAAAGAAAGGATGTGCTGCAACATTCAAGGACACATGGTTAAAAGACGATTGTACTCTGGAGAGAAGATGGGGAGTAGATCTATTTCCAGGAGCGTGCTGAAATCTTATTGATCAACCAGAAGAAGAAAGAATATTAATGTTGCAACATAGAATATGTGTGTTAATATTAGTGCGTGTTCCTAGACTAAGTAGGGAGATTCTTTCAGTAAGACTCCCAATTTGCAGTAGATGTTGTATGTCCCTTTTCCTAACTCTCAGAGAGTAGATAGACTCTGTACCAAGGTTTCTGAACATCTCTTTATGAGAAGTCTTAGTTTATTCCTTAACCTGCTATTATTTGAAGTGTGAATACTTTCCAGCCTGGTCTGCTAAAGCTTTATGGTTATTCTCAATTCTTTCATCAGAATTCTTCATGGGTATCTGAACTGACACCTGAAATCCTTTTTAGGTCGAGCATTCAAGACCTTTTGCATATACTTTAGTATATACTTAAATGTGCATGTACTTTCTGGGCTCAGGAGATCAGCCCTAGGACTTGTCTGCTTCCGCTTAGGGGCTTTTTTTTTACTGTTCAATTGCCTCTATTTAACGGTCTTGCTAGAAAACGACCAGCAGGTCAGTAAAATACCAGGATTGCTTTCTGCTGGGGGACTTTCTTTTTTTTAAAAATATCTGGCAACTGCCTCTATTTAACTTTCTTGATAGAAAACGACCAGCAGAGGTCAGTAAAATACCAGAAACGCCTTCGCAGTCTCTAGATTCCAGTCCATAGAAATTGTCTTCCAGTAGCACCCGTAGACAATATTTTTTTATATCCTGTATTTTCAGATATATAACCACCGAAGGCCCTGCTTTTATACTAAAAACAGAGCTTTGGACCATACCATTTCCCGCTGAAAGGCAACATTTCTCTCCATGTGTTTCCATACCTGGCATGTCATGCAGTTTGGTGCTTACTGTCCCTTCATGTTAAAGACCAGTATATGTTTCAGCACCCAGGCTAATGTGCTGCATAGCTAAATACATATAAGGTCCCAAAGGTGAGACCGATTGCATTGCAAATGCTTGTTGCATTTACCCTGACTTAGCTTAGAATAGGGACATTTCTTTATGGAAAAAACGTATTACATTTATTGTATTGATGCTTTATTTTGATTTACTGAATTGACTTACCTTATTACTTAATATTGATTGATTTTGTTAACCTTCAATTATGAAACTTGGAGAATACTACTTCTATAAAAGAATGAATAACAAAAAGATTTAAAATAAAAACCCTTTAACTCAACTTAACTCTGTTTAGTGATTGAACTAAAGTAATGATAATAATTTATGTTGAGTTTTGACTTTTACGTTTTAGCTGACAACAAAGATCCATCAACCTGTACGCAGGGTTCTTGGTGATGAGTAAGTGCAGGGCTGGCTTTAGGGCAGTGCGACTGGTGCGGCCGCACTGGGCGCTGACCTGTGGAGGGGGTGCCGACCTCAGGGGGGGCGTTGTGTTTAGCAATAACTTATGATTGGAGAGATGAGGGGCACTTATGGCAGGTGGTAGTGAGAGAATCCTAGGAGTCTGTCATGGGGAGTGGGGGCGCCAACAATGATTGTTGCACCGGGCGCCACCAGCGCTAAAGCCGGCCCTGAGTAAGTGGCAAGCAGAACCTCGTGCTCCAGAACTGTGATGTGATTCGGGCTACCCGTATCATTTTGCTCAATCGACGTCCAGGAGAAACACTCTAAGCCTCTTTCTAAGTATATTTTTTTCGTTGTTGTAACACGCTCTGACAACAACTAAAGCTGCCTCGAGCCAGGCCTCATTGTTCAGAAATCATCGGCAGTCGAACACAACGGGTCTGAAGCAAACACAGCATTATAAAACCAGGATAGAAATCAACCACATCAAAATAGAAAGTAGAAGTGTACCCCAAGACAACAACACTTGACAACATGCCATTTGATGTAGGTAAATACAGTTAACAATTCGTCAAATAAAGCACGGGACTCGAACCCACAAAAAACAGTTTGTTATTTGTACACATAACACAGCACATCAGCAAGGTAACTGTTTTACAAATTAAAATCAACAACTGAGAATTAGCATAATAATTTATTGTGTGTTGCGATGAAAAAAAAATGTATTGTTCCAGCTATATATTCTTGAAGTCCCAGATCTAATGCATTATTTAGAACACAATGCTCAGAAAAACCTGGACACCGAGGATTAGCCTACATTTTAACTTTTTTTTTTTTTACAACAATCTGTAAAAAACTGTTACGAGAAACTATTCTCTCCTAGAAACACAAGAGCTGCTAAGATTAGCTCGACAGAAAAAGGCCATCAGTTTATTTGCAGTGTTTATGCCATAAAAAAGCAGTAGTGCCAAGTTTTTAAGTCATAACACACGGTTGTACTTCAAGGCATACTCTTATAAATTATCAAATCAAGAATGTAAGATTTATAAAAAGATCACTATACATTTAAAAAGTAATCATATACAATTTTTTACAACTCTTATTTAATTAGTTAACCTGTGAAAGGCTGTTGCTAGGCAACACAAGCCAAAGCAACATAAACAAAAACTGAAGACCTATAGAAAAGGATGAGTTAATTTATTTCAGTACACACGCGAGCAGAAAAACACTGCACAAACACCGCATCAGTTACGTTTGAATAGAACCTTCCCAACCATCAAAAAAGGGAAGGCCTTTACATTGATTAAGTATCAGTGGTACAGTGGCAAGGACTCGTTTGTTTCTGTCACATAAACCGCCCTTTTATGCTTTTACTTCGTATCCAATACAAGAATGTAGTACCAGTGGAAATGGGTCATTGTTGAGTTGCTACTTTTCTTGGTAAAATTCGTGGTCACCTCTGCTGTCAGTCAAAGCAATCTGAGGGATTCTATATAATCTCATATGGATGTTTTTTCCCTTCATGAAAACACAATCAATTGGTTTTTTTCCCAAGACCAGAGTCACTGTTAAGGCAATGTTTGCTACGGTGGAAATCTGCAGTCAGGCTCTTGGATTTTAAGCACTGGGGGTAATGTCCCACGTACATTGCATTGGCTTTTTTGTAACATTCTTTTGTTCTTGGCACCGGAGTTAACTTCATCAGCCTCTCCAAAATGGTTCGATGTATAGCACCGGACGAAATAAGCTCCTCTTCTGGAGCAACTGAAAAGACTTCACCACAACAGACAAGTCAAGCGGGGTACTTCTGTAGGAAGCGCTCAAATGCGTCATAAATAGCTTGCCTGCAATATACAAAAAATGATTATTGTACAGGGTCGTCTTTAGACATAGGTTAATGTAATTTCTGTTCTAAAACATTTTAATCTGTTCCTCTCGAATGGTGTTTTTGACCAAATCGTGAGAGTTCAATTGATGTAGGCATACCACTGCGGTGATTATCAGATATGCTCATTTCAGGTGGCAGTATTACCGCACTATTCGGAATTTGCTCCAGAGAAATGGGGAATAACCGCAGGCATCTGCGTTTCCGACCGGGTTCTCATATTTGTTTCTCACATTACGGGCATTTAACCCAACGAGAAAAAATATCAGAAGCATGGTGTTCCCGCAAACCTCGTGATCCTGATTCAACCGGAAAATTCCAAATATGGATTTGTTTATGGATTTAAAATGTGGGCCTGGTGGACAAGTGTTTGAGCTTTCACAAACGGCAATAAAATGCAACAGTGGGGTACAGAACGAGCAAACAAAAAACAGAGCCACTAGCTAGGTCCGTTTATATACAGTGCATGCACACAAAGACACACAAATGTGAACACATAAATGACATTTTCTGTCCCCCATGCACACAGTCAAAACTCGGCCAATCACATTTCTACTGCATGCAAATTTCAGTCCCGCCTACTCAGAATGGGGTCTGGAGTACTTACAGACCTTCGGACCAACATACAATCCACTTGCAATGAGCACAGCATTGCTGAGCATCGAGACATGGAGGGCTACCACCCACAGCTTGTCCCATTGGGCAGTTTGGCTCTCCTGGCCCTGGCTTAGCTCACATAGCTGTTCAAAGACATTATGTGAACATCATTCAATATCATTATACTGTTGCTATTTTTAATGTCTCTTGTGTACCTTGTATAACTGCTCATCTGTTACTCTACGCATCATTCTCTTTGGTGGTGCTGTACCCTTGTGGACTGCCCATAATTATGCATCCACTGCCCCTACACCTCTGAACTGCGCATACCTTCGACTTCGGTGTTCTTGAGACTTGTACCTATTCTTGTGTTTGGTACCCCTGCACAGTTGTGCACTATGCATAACTGCTTGTGTACCTCTGATCTGGACATACGTTTGTATTATGTCCATTTGCATCCAATACCTCTGACGGAATATACCAATCTGTTAGGTACCCCTACACCACTGAGATCTGAACCTATCCTTATGTTTGGTGTCCTTGTACCCTTGTGAACTCTGCATTAGAGTGCATCCAATGACACTTCATCTCATGAACTACGCGCACCTCGAGTTAGGTGCGCCTGCACCTTGCAGAATAGTACACATGTGTGGATTTGGTGCCCCTGCACACTTGTGAATCAGGCACAACTGGGAATTCGATGCCCCTGAACCTCTTTGAACTGTGTCTATTCGGGTCTTAATTATCCCAGCAACCATATGACCAGCGTATTGTCCTTGTACGTACGAGAACTGTAGCTTTCCTTATGTTTGACAATTTCCAAACGTGAAATTTATACATGATAGAGATCCAAGCGCCCAGTTGCTCTAACACTTAAATGGGTTTTGAAGCCCCATGATCATTAGGAGTGCGGCTAATTTGCGTTTTAAATGCCAAAAAGTGGGTCTATTGACCCAGGATACTCCAATCACATTGTAACCATGTTGTATGTGTGTGCCTCCAGATACACAGAACTTATCCTACTTAAGTTTGTGTCGCCCCTGAGAACTGTACTCAATCAGTATCGCTGGTGCTCAAGCACCTGTCAAACACTGAGCTGTGTGGTGCATACACACCTGCAAACTGTGCCTAACCATGCACGTCATGAGCTCCGCAGGCTCATACCTAAATGTATGTTTGTGCCTCAACACTCACATGATAGTGTCCAACTTTACCTAGCCTACATCCACAAGAGTGGTCTTACCGTAGACATACCTCACACCCAAGTTTTAAGCCCTACAGTCCACTAATGGTAAGCGTCAAGAGTTCTGAACAATTCTGTCCAAAGAGTACTTTCAAGTAGAACGCTTACTGAGCAAGTGGTATCCATACATTTGGGGTTGTTTCTGTGCCCAAAAACATTCTAAAAACCCTCCGGTTTGTTTGATTAATCGTTTTAACTTCCCTATATTGCCTATACATACCATACTAAAAAATAAAGGACATTGTTTTAAAGATATAGCTTTGCCAGGGCAGTGAGTTTATTGTTCAATATTTGTGTCATTATCTGTCTGACTTCCAAACATGCTACCACTTAAGCTTTGTTGCTAAACGTGGTCATCTTCGGAGAATCAAGTGCATTAGGAGAGCAATGAGCCATTGAAGTTGAAATATAAATGTAGCTGTTGTATCCTGGGCTGAGATTACATGTTAGACGAGGGGTAGTTATGTGCTCTTTGCTTAGGGAGCATAATCTATTCCACAAGCAAGGTAACACTGCAAATGGCGCCAACAATAGGCAGGATACCATACTTGCCTGGGGGCTAATTAAAGAGCTGGCTTTTAACCTTACATTCAAGCATAACATTTGGAAAGGAAGAACAGTTCTTCCTTTCTCCTTGAAAGCGTCTGTTCTAATCCCTTCAACAACACCACAATTTTTGCGAGCAGCTTGGCAAAGGCTAATGCGATAATTTCACACCTTAAAAATGATTTACATAATCATAAAGCACTGACCTAGCTTCAGTCAATAGAGTGTTAAACGTATCAAATGTGACGAAACAGATTACATAGTACAACTTGTAATCAATGAACAGCGATTACTAGGGCAATATGCTGCTAAATAAATGCTTACAATGTCCCCATCACCATGATTCACATGTTATCCCAGTCGTACAGCTGAACGTTTCACAGTAACTAGAGAGAAGTGCAATGTTAAAGATCGGCAGAAAAGCTTCAATATAGTAAAAGAAATAGCTCATCCACATTTTAAAATATTGAAACTTCAGTATATCAGCATACAGCACATCTTTCACCCTTCCTCACCCAGGTGATTCTAGCTCAGATTTCGTAGCTAGTGTTAAAGAAGAACATGACATGGGTAAGCACGAGATGGCGAGGAGGGTCGGTATATGTGAATCTATGAAAGATTCCAATATTGGAGTAACTCAGTTACATGTTAGTAACTTCTTTTCCTCCAAGATTGAATCTTTCATAGAGTCACAGGCTTGAATCACAGTAGCATGCAGTGGTATTCCAATAAAAATAAAAGCCTCATTTTACTGAAGTAGATGTCGCAGGACGACCTGTCCCACTGCTGCATCCCCGTGTAGGGTCATATCCAGACAGTAATGTATAAATATTTATCTTTTTTTCCACATTGCTGCCCTACAAATTTCTGCTAAAGGCACTCTGCAAATAAGGTTGTGGATGTAAAAGCACTTCTTGGGGATTGTAGGGTCACATTTCCTTGGAGAGGCTGACCAGTTTTATTAGAACAAAAGACTATGGCTGCAGGCACCCAGCAAGCAATATTCGTTTGAAAAGAGATTTTCCTTTCTGTGGATGAACGTAAGCCACCAAATTTTGATCAATTTATCGTAACAATTTTGTTGTGAAAATATAAAACTTTAGGCATTTTTTTACATTTAAGGTATAAAAAGCTTTCGGCTGCATTACTCTAATTCTGAAAGTATGTTCTTAAGACTATTTAATTCAAATAAAAGTCAAAAGGTACTCCAAGGATAAAATGTGAGTTCATTCATAGTATGACTCATCTCGGTCAAGAAGAAAGGGTTTTTTAATTGTAAGGGCTTGAATTTTGCTAACACTTCAAGCAGAAGTTAGAGCGGGCTTCTCCAAGGAGTAGTTTGTGAGCGACTGGTAGCTCGCCAGCTACCTGTAATTAACTCTGCTAAGTGTAGCTCGGTGAACTCAATTAGAAGATTTTGCTTATTTTAATTAATAAAACGAAACGAAAAGGAGTGTTTTTTCATAATTCATAAGCGGATGTTTGGAGAAAAAGAGTTGAATTTCCAAAATGTATTTAGAGCTGATATGTGAGAGATAAAAATCGAACACTGCTGGGGAGAGTATTACTAGTTTAATTACCTTGGTGCCAGAGCACTGCAGCTATGGCGTTTATGTATTACCCATGAAGAGGCATTCCACATTGACAAAGCATTTTTTGCATTACTGCTGGCAACTGTGCCTGAAGCACAGTGGTGATCATTGCTAGTAATCTTGCATATGGTTGCCACTTATTCAATCTTGTCTGATGTGGTTACTACTACATCTCTGATATTAGTAACTCAAGAGGATTTTCATTGAACATAAGTAGCTCTTATTATATAAAAGGTTAGAGACACTTGTGTTAAAGCCAACAGAAGCATTATCTTCCAAGAAATACATTTAAATTCCGCATTGGTTCAAAGGGACTCCTAATTAATTGTGACAGAACCATGTTAAGTTGCCATGGGTTAGAAGGAGGTCTTATTGAAGGAAAGAATCAGAAAAGACCTTTGAAGAATTCCTGAAAAAGGCTATTAGACCAAAGCGATGGCTGGTTTAGTGTCCTGCAAAAGCGTGAAACGGTAGCCAAATGGACTTTGACCTACGAGTGACTTAGACAAGATCTTGTTAAGTGAAGCAGGTATGGTAATATTTGCTATGGAGAAGACAGCATCAGCTGCAAATTATGTACTGCACAGCAAGAACAGAACAACTTCCATTTTGCCCCATACGCCTTATTTGTAGAGACTGCTCTGACTTTAGATGGTATGTCTCTGCAGTCCTCCTAAATGTCAAGGAGGAGGAATTAATTGAATTCAGGAGCCAAGCTATAAAGTGCCGCGAGTGCAAGTCTTAAAACAGGATCTAACCGTAACATTAAGACAGTTGATTCTGTGATGATTTTAGGTAGGATTCAAGGCTGCACTGCGATGAGGATAAACCGTGTATCAGTGCTCTTTGTAGTACCATGGGGCTATGAGAACGAGACGCCACGGCTCCGTCTTCATCTTTATAAGAACTCTAGGGATTAGGGGGAAACATAGGAAAATTGTATACATAAATTCCTGACCAAATGATTAAAAATGATTCCCCATGACCTGGGATGGTCATGCCTGCTGACATAACTTCAGCACATCTCTGGTTCCGACTGGTTGGGAATAGAACCAGATTTAGTTTGTCCTAGTGGTGGAAGATGTGGTTCAGTTCCACTTGATTCAGTACCCATTCGAGACACTCATTTCGTGTTCTGCTGAGATTGTTGGAGTTGGTTATACCTGGTTCAGCTACGATTCTGTACGTCCCAGTCCCATGTTTTGTTCTTCCCTGAAAACATGCAGGAGAGTGTTCCTCCTTGTATGTTGATGTAGTGCATACTCGTTATATTGTCTGTTTGCACCAACACTAAGGAATGCTTTATTCTTGGAAGAAAAGAGTGTAGGCACATTGCTATGGCTCTTAATTTGAGGACATTGATATGTAGGTGAGTCACTCTGAGCAACCACTTGCTGCTGTCCACTAGCTCTTGCAAGTGCACATTTCAATCTTTTAGGGAGGCGACCACTATCATAATAACGTGGGCGTTCTCCTTAAGAAAAGGCAATCAGACAGTGGTTTTTGTGTTGCCTACCAAAGTAAGGCATGTTTAATTTGACTTGTTACCTTTATGAGGTTTGCAAATGAGTCTTTGCTTTGTAGCCACTGTTTATCAAGCTCTTACTGTCACAGACTTTAAAGGCATTATTGATGGATTAAAGGGATGAAGCAAGACATTATCCCAAAAAAGGACATGAAGCGTCAGACGGTAACTAATCTTCCTATCTCCGTCTCGTCAACGTGGTTAGACACACTATTCTACCTTTGGCTTCAAAGACCTGATTTATATGTCAAAAATTGGATTTTCCTTCCAGGAACTAAATATGATTTGCCCTTTTTTTCTTTAAAGTAAAGCTTAACCTTTTGTAGACTTGTTGACATTCTTTGGTAGATGCTTTTGTGGCCTTGAAATAATTTCCTTTGACTAGCCAATTAATTAAGTATTGAAAAATGTCATGGCCTTTTCTCAGACGTGCTGTTACTGGGGCCATACACTCAGTGAAATTCGTGTGGCTGATTGGAGGCCAAATGGGAGGGCTTTGAATTAATAGTGGTGCTCAGCCACGTCGAATTTCAGACATTTCCAAGGAATGGATTGGTATAGAAAAAGAGATGTCATGTAATCTAATTTTCAGAGATGTTGGATGACATGTAAAGTCACCATGCAAAATATTTGCTTTTTTGAGAAACTCCGTAGATCCAAAATTGACCTCCGCTCACAATTTTTTCTTTATAAGGAAGAAGCAAGAATAAACCTATGTATTTCTCAGGGAATAGTTCCATCGCCCCTTTCTTTAACATTGTAACAGACGAAGATGTTGATGGGATCTATTATTTGGTGTTGTAGGCAGTGGTTTTAGAATGAACTCTAGAGTTGTCCAAATGTATGTGGTCCAATGCCCAGTGATCTGATGTTATATTGGCCATCTGTTTGTAAAGAGATGACATTTTCCCTCCTACAGGAATGTCTGGATTCTTTATGACAGTCTCTAAAATGTCACTGGCTTCTTGAACTCTCATTACTTTGTGACTATTTTCCACCTTTCCTGCAAGGGGTCCATTTGTGATATCACGCTGGTGGTGGCGCCCTGTACGTTTGTGTATAACCTTGGGGTATATGTCTGCTGAGATGGTTGGCATCATTCGTACTTATACAACTGGTAACCTACTTGTTGGCTTTTTCCATGAACTACCTGGAAGGGATATGGTCACCTCTGCTGAAGGACCTAGAAATCGTGCTGTGCCAGCATTTGAAATAATAGATTGAAGCACCTCATCTTCATGCCGTTCGACAAAGGATTCTTCATTATGCAACATGTTTAAGATCATAACTCAACATCTGGTCTAAAAGAGGTGGAACGTAAAAGAGGTGGAACGTAACCAACCTTGCCTACGTAAGACAGCTGCACCTGCCAACTGCCCGATTCCAGTTATTGTAATGGCCATTGCAGTATCAATGATTGCAGACAATATTTTTCTTTTTCTCCCTCATTACGTATTGTCTTCTGCCTTTTTCTCGTCCGGAAGGTGGTTTTGACATGGTCCAACATCTGACCACATGTGATTGTCACAAAGTGCTAGGACTGCCAGTGCGTTTGCAACACTACTAGATGTTGCCATTGTAGATAACCTCTTATCAATGTGACCTAGTCTTCTGAACTCTCTATTGGGTGTTTGAGCACATGGAAATGTCGGATTTCTTGCTCATCGTTGGGCTTCTTGCATCACCACCAAATCTGCATGGGAGTGACCAGTGAGGCAGGGCTGGGTATTTTCAGGGACCTTATATTTCTCCTTGAGTCTGGGGACCATGGCAGCTACAGTGGCTGGATTTGTCATGACTCTTAGTCTGTCTGACCAAATATGATTGATCATTGGTATGGCATTTACTGATTTCCTTGTTGTTTCTTTAAAGTCAAAGTAAACTGTCATTTTCTTTTGTTGCTACTGGCACATGAAATCTCTTAGACACTGTCAAATAAGGATGTGAAGCCTCCAATGTCATCAGGACGAGAATCCTTTGTAGGAGAGGTGACACCTCCTAAAATGAGTGTTACATAATCATCCCATTCTGGGCAAGTATAAAGAAGAGTGACTGGTGGTAGATGACCTTCCTGACGGTCATCAGAATATATGTCATCTCAAATTGGTAATATAGATTGATTTGCCAAAGAGGAGTGTTGCGGCGAAGGAGTTGCATTAAAGGCACACACATAGGAGTGCGCAGGGTTGTTGGACGCCTTGATTTAAGAGGAGATGCAGTACTTGGAGGTTGTTTTGTCAGTTTGGATGTAGCCGATTCAGGGAAGTTCTTATAATAATCTGCAAGCAGAAGTCGTAGGTCTCTTTCCAATGCTATAGGGACCTGGATCATTGATTCCTGAGATGTTTGAGTAGTCTGATCGTAAGGGTCATACCTATACTGCCAAGCATCCTCATAATCTCAATGCTCTTCAAAGGGATGACAGGAACTTCAGGTATTTGGATTTTCCATCTGACCAAAAGCAGAAAATGCCTTCAATTTCCCTATATTCTTCCATATCTGGGTCTTTAAAAAATGTAATTGCACTGAACTGTATGGAGGTCTGAAAGAACCATCATCATTCTCCTCCTCCTAAACAACATCAGATCCTCTCATCTCCCATATCCAGGAGCCGTTCTGGTGTGTAAGGATATACCTTGCTTGAAGATGTATGTTCAGGCAGAAGTGGCATCAGAATGCCCTTTTCTGAAATTAAGGTGATGTTTGCAGTTCTTGAAGTCTTTAGTAGAATGTGTTTAGTCAAATCTCTTGCCATTATTGACGGTGTAGATGGGATTGCTTTGGATACGGTTATCAATGGTGTCATTGTTGATGCAGTGGAACAGTGTGCTTGTGGACCGCGTCATTGTCAACGGAGCTGAAGTCGACACTGGCTGTAGTGCACTGAAGTGTTTTTTCCTGGAGCCGTAGCAATGATTGGACTTAGCCTTGTGGGTGGCTCAGAGGACAACTTGGTGGCGGCTTTGAGAGGTTTTTCCAGTCAGAATTTTCATGACTACTTCAGGAGTGGCCTCAGTTTCATTCACAGATTATTTGTGTGAGCTTTTATTGGAGGCTGCTCAGAAGTTGTGGATTTTCCTCATGTGTTGATTTTGTAGAGCGCATAGAGAGTCAATGAACATTTTCTGCAATTTTCCTGAGGCATTTGAAGTACTCTCAAGTTCCTCTTCAGAAGTTTGTGAGTTTCTTTTCATTTTGATTTTTAGGCCATAATAGATGACCACCCTCTTTGTCTTTTAGGATTTTTGTAGCAAAGGTACAACATATTTTGCAACCCTTTGCTTTGTAGTTAGGATATAAACAATATATGCAGTCCTTACGAGGGTCTTCAGAGTGAAGCCTCTTCCTGCCACAGGTTCCTTATGGTCTACAAAGATCTTTTACAGAGGATTCAGCCATGATCAAGTCTTGTCAGGTTAAAAAAAGTCTTCGAGATGGGGGTATTCTCTCAGAAACTAATCAATAAGCCACAATAGCAAACATCTGTGTGACTGACTGAGCAGAGCTGGGGACTCTCTTCGCACACAACGTGCAGTAGAAATATGCCCTAGGGTGACCTGAGTAGGGAATGGTGAAGGCTGTGCTATTTGCTGATTGGCTGCAGCTTGGATATTTTAGAATAATATTGATGGGCTACGTCTGTGACTTTGTTAAAGCTTTTCTGGAGTGGTTTAACAATGCACTACTCCTTGGGACTCCCAGCTTAACAACTGAGATGATTCAAGCATATCAATCCACCAAAGATCCAATATTGGAGAAGCCTCCAACTGAACATCAATGGAAGCCCCACTGGCAATGTCCTGCGATGAAGAAACAGGTCATAAAACTGTCTCGTAGTGACTCTTGAGATAGGACCTGATCCAATCCAGTATAGTGACCCTAATCCCAAACTGCCAAGGAGGACAACATGGTAGATGGGATCAAAGGCCAGTACAGATCTAATATGATAAGGGCTAAGACATATCTAGCATAGGTTACCTGTCCCATGTTATCTAGTACAGAAACCAGTCTAAAGCGGGGGTTTGCTTGCCCTAGGCTGAAACTAAATTATAAAGTACCAGCTTCTCCAATACTTTGGATTTTACTGACAAAAGGTACGTTATTCTACAAATCAGTTGTGTGTTGGATCCTTTTGGGCTGCATACTTAATGAACAAGTTTCTTACCTTCAGTAACAATGCATCTGTAAGAGACATATGTAGTTATAGATTCCTTCCATTTGGAATTATCCCCATGCGTCAGACTGGATCTGGAGATTTTTTTCAAAGCAGTCCCCCTGCACGTCGATAAGGGGAGTCGGTCGACTCCATGTCCGGCGTCGTGGTCGCCGGGATGACATTGCAGAGTTTACTTAGACGACGCCCCTGCACTCTGACGTCAGCTCCGACACGACTTTCCACTCCAGAAGCGCAGAGCCATGCAAGACACGGACCACTGGTGCACATAACTAGGGCCCTGTAAGGGAGTCCCTATCCCCAGAAGTCAGTTCGCAGAACGGGGAGGATGGATGGGGCAGTAAGGAATCTATAACTACATATGTCTCTTACCGAAGGGAAGTAACTTGTTCATCTGAAAGAGACTGTAGTTATAGATTCCTTACCTTTAGAATAGATGACCCAGCAATGCCAAACCCGGAGGTGGGTCTGGGAACCAAGTTCACACCAGGAAGTCCTGGAGAACAGAACGGATGAAAAAGCAGTCTCTCCGGACTTGGCTGTCCAGGCAGTAATGTTTTGTGAACGTGTGCAGGGATGCCCACATGGCTGCCTGGCAGATGTCAATCAGCGGAACTCCATGTCCCAAAGCAGTAGTGGCTGCAGTCGCCCTACTGGAGTGGGCCAAATAATAGCAGACTTTGATTCATAGGACAACCCATCGAGAGATGGTATGTTTGTGCACAGCCCGACCTATCTTGGCGCCCACATAACCCACAAAGAGTTGATTGTCCACCCGGAAATCTTTAGTGCGATCAAGGTAGAAGAACAGCACACGTTTTGGGCCCAGGCGGTTGAGTCTCTCCTCCTCTTTGGAAGAGTGCGGGAAGAGGTGGGCAATGTGATAGTCTGACCTATGTGGAAAGAGGTAACCACCTTGGGTAGAAAAGAGGGCCTGGTGCGAAGGACCACTTTGTCTGTATGAACAGCAAGAAAAGGAGGCTTGGAGGATAGAGCCTGAAGCTCCCTCACCCTGCGGGCAGAGGGGATGGCAAGCAGAAAAGCAGTCTTTAAAGTAAGAAGACGAAGAGAACAATTATGCAGTGGCTCGAAGGGAGCACACAAGATAAGTTAGGAAAAGATTCAAGTGCCATTGCGGCATTTCGAAAGGAGAAAGAGGAAAGAGATGAGCAATGCCCTTCAGAAATTTATTTACAATCAGGGACTTGAAAAGAGAAGGCCGATCAGGAAGGCGAAGAAAAGCCTCACAGAGCGAGTGCCGCCTTGAAAACTCCAACACGCAGAACTGCTGACATTGCGCGTTCTCTTCGGTGGTGCACAGATCTAACCAAGGCTCTACCCACTGCTGAAAGAGACCTAGCACCGCCTCACAGTGAAGACGGCATTCATGATCCTTCATGCACCGGTGGCTGAATTTGTCCGCCCTAGCGTTCAGGGAACCGGCCAGGTGTTCAACCACCAGGGATATGCCCTGCTGTTCCAGCCATGTCCAAAGGCGAAGGGCCTCTTGACATAGGGTCCACAACCCCACCCGCCTTGTTTGTTGCAGTACCACATGGCGGTGGTGTTGTCCGTGAACACCTGCACTTCTCTTCCATTGAGAGAAGGAAGGAATGCCTTCAGTGCAAGACGTTTCGCCCGTAGCTCCAGGAGGCTTTTGTGGAGCCCAGACTCTGCTGGAGACCAGAAACCCCTGATCTCTGCCTCTCCCACTGTGAACTCTGGTTGGGGAAGGGAGAGGGATCTGGCATTGACCCGATCCTGGTGCATAAGCCAGCACTGCAACTGATGTGCAGTCCCCTCCGAGACTTGGACAACATCGGAAAGGTTCCCCTGATGCTGCGCCCACTGGAACTTCAGGTCCCACTGCAGAGCCTGCATATGCCATGTAGCATGATCCACTAGCAGGATGAAGGAGGCTTTGCGGCCCAGCAGCCTCAAGGTCATTCTCACCGAAGTCCGGGATAGCGGCTGAAACATCAGTATTATATCCTGAATATTCCGGACTCGCTGCTCGAGAGAATAGGACCGAAACTGCGCTATATCAAGAACTGCTACGATAATAGGAGCTTCTGAGAGGGAATCAGGTGCGACTTCGGCACATTGATAGTGAAACCTAGCGGATGCGGGAGGTTCGCCATAGTCTGGAGGTGGAAGATGACAACCTGGGGCGAGCCCGCCTTCAACAGCCAGTTGCCGAGATAGGGGATAGGGGAAGACTGAAACCTCTAATCTGCGCAGATAAGCTGCAACCACCACCATCACTTTCGTGAACACCCGAAGGGCGCTGGTAAGGCCGAAGGGGAGCATGGTAAACTGAAAATGCTTGTGGCCTACAGTGAACCTTAGGTAACGCCTGTGGGTTGGCAGGACGGGGATGTGGAAATATGAGTCCTGCAAGTCCAACATTACCATCCAGTCTCTGGGATCGAGGGCAGAGAGAACCTGATCCAATGTGAGCATTTTGAACTTCTCCTTCTGGAAGAAGGGGTTGAGGGCCCTGAGGTCTCATATAGGATGCAGGCCTTTGATCTTCTTGAGTACCAGAAAGTAGTGGGAATAGCAACCACAACCTACCCCTGGCACAGGGACCTGTTCGATAGCTCCCTGGGCCAAGAGAGCCATAACTTCCTGGCGGAGAAGGGGCGAAGTGATCCTCCGACATGCAATGGAATGCTGGTGGCATAGAGGAAGGAGTAGTCTCGAAGGAGAGGGAGTAGCTCCTTTGGTTACTCCCTCCTTTCTGCACAACCCACCTGTCCAACGTGATGTTTTGCCAGTGGAGAATGTGATGGTGAATCCTGCCACCCACTGGCCTCTGGTGGCCCTGAAAGGTCGGACAAGGAAGGTTTGGAGGCTGCTGCAGGAATGGGAGGGGGGGGCATGGGTGGACTGACACACCTGCTGGTCCCCAGACCCACGTCTGGGGACCAGCAGGTGTGTCCCAGGTTGTCATCTTCCACCTCCAGACTATGGCGAACCTCCTGCATCTGCTAGGTTTCACTATCAATGTGCCGAAGTCGCACCTGATTCCCTCTCAGAAGCTCCTATTATCGTAGCAGTTCTGGATATAGCGCAGTTTCGGTCTTATTCTCTCGAGCAGCGAGTCCGGAATATTCAGGATATAATACTGATGTTTCAGCCGCTATCCGGGACTTCGGTGAGAATGACCTTGAGGCTGCTGGGCCGCAAAGCCTCCTTCATCCTGCTGGTGGATCATGCTACATGGCATATGCAGGCTCTGTAGTGGGACTTGAAGTTCCAGTGGGCGCAGCATCAGGGGAACCTTTCCGATGTTGTCCAAATCTCGGAGGGGACTGCACATCAGTTGCAGTGCTGGCTTACGCACCAGGATCGGGTCAATGGCAGATCCCTCTCCCTTCCCCAACCAGAGTTCACAGTGGGAGAGGCAGAGATCAGGGGTTTCTGGTCTCCAGCAGAGTCTGGGCTCCACAAAAACCTCCTGGTTCCCACGTCCGCGCATAGACTGGGTAGCTTGCATGTCCCTGTGGCTCGATTGGGTGGAACATGGTGAGGCACCCCTTCCGTAGGTATGAAAGGGGTGAAAGGCAGACTGCAAGTGGCGAGAGGTTGCTGCGAGGCCCAAGGATCTGGCCTTAGCCCTAGAATCCTTGAAGCACTCGAGCGCTGAGTCCGCCTTGTCACCGAACAGGCGGCGGCCATCAAAGGGCATGTCCATAAGGGTGGATTGAACATCCCAAGAAAAACCAGACGTGCTCAACCAGGAATATCGGCTCAAGGCTACCGACCTGGAAACCGTTCTACCCAGAGACTCAGCAGTATCCAGCCCACACCTGATGGTGAACTTTGCTGCGTCTCGAGCCTCAGCAACTACACGGGTGCGAACGGCCGGGCCTCTCCCAGTAATGTGGCAGCACGTGCGCAACTGTATTCCACACCGTTTGGGTATAACGGCCCAAGAGGCTTGCAGTGTTCACCGACCGCACCTCTAAGCTAGCGAAAGAAAACATCTTCCCAAGGTGGTCATGCTTCATGGATTCCCATCTGGGGGAGCGGTAGGGAATGTGCCTTTAGAGGACGAGGTTTGGACCACCAAGCTCTCGGGGTTGGGTGCTGTGAGAGGAAAAGTGGGTCGCCCGGAGACTGGCGGTGCCGTCGGGCAATCATCCTGTCCACAGTAGCACCTGTGCTGGGCTTGGACCAAAGCACCAGTAGTATGTCAGTGAGGGGTTCATTTAAAGGCAGCAGGGGCTCTGAAGAGGCTGCTGCCGGCTGAAGCATCTCTGTCAGGAGGTTAGTCCTGACTGCCACCGTAGGAACCTCAAGGCCCAAGGCCTCAGCCACCCTACGCAACACCACTGCGTATGAAGCTCCCTCCTCTGCAGCCACGGTAGGGGGTGAGAGCATGCCAAGGTCTGAGGAGGTATCCAAACCACTGGCATCACCCAACTCCTCTTGCCAGTCCGGCTCTTCAAGCAGCTCAGCTAAAGGGTCAATAGACCCCTCCCAGTCCTCCTCTGGCTGCCACTCAGGGTGATAGGGAACGCTAGGGATGAACAGCGGTACAAAAGTACCCTATGACATCGGTACCGAGGACTGGCGACGTTGGTCCAGCACCAGGTCAAAGTCGGGGGTGAGGCCGGTGTCGACGCCGGTTGGGGGCACAACGTCAGGGGTGTCGTCCCTGGAATGGACCACCTCTGGGGCATCGTCACTGGAATCCGCACTGGGGAAAGTTCAGTGACATCGACCGGCGCCGATCTGGATCCTCGGGGGCCCTCCGGCGGCAGAGCCGCGGCATCGAAGGCCCAGGGCCCCCAGCCGAGTCTGTGGGTACCCTAAGGCGCGCCTGCGGGTTCGGGCTGCCCAAAAATGCTGTGAAGCGCTTAGCAAAAAGCTCGAAGCTGGGCAGGGGACGCTCTGGGAAAGGGGGGAAACACAGAGCAGTTCCAGGAGCGGGCTCCGAAGACGGAGCAGGAGAGCGACAATGCTCCGGGTCTCGAGTCGCATCAGCTGACAGATGGGGAGAAGGCGAAGAGCGGCAATACTTCTTCGCCTTCTTCTTGACCTCCTGCTCGACCGGGACCTCGAATGATGCGGGGTGGACTGCCGGGCCTCCAAGAGCTTTCGGGACCGCTCCTGCAAATACTTCGGATTCATGGCACGGCAGTCGGAGCACGACTTCGGGTCGTGGTCGCGCTCCAGGCACCAGAGGCAAACGAGGTGACGGACATCAGCTTGTGACAGGAGTCACAGGGCTTGAAGTCAGTCCGACGATGGGACATCCCTCGTGCACTAGGAGTCGAAGTCTCAAAAAAGATGTCCACAACAGTCGAAAAAAGTTTAGTCAAAAAATGACTAAGGGGCACACTCTCTCCAGATATGCGCTGGCTGGCGCGGAAAGAGAAAGAAATTACTTCACCAAGCAGGGGCGGCGTCTAAGTAGACACCGCGATGTCATCCAGGCGATGACGACGCCAGACACGGAGTCGACCGACGCCACCTACCGACGCGCAGGGGTACTGCTACGAAACAATTCTCCGGATCCAGTCTGACGCCTGAGAGTAATTTTAAAGGTAAGGAATCTATAACTACAGTCTCTTTCAGATGCCAGTGTTTACTATCTCAAGCCTAAAAGTGGAAATTATATTTTGTTAACAGAGATTTGTATAACGCTGTATTCCGTTCCGAAAAGCCAATAACTATGCACTTTTGCTGTGGTCTTACGGTGACCACAATTTCAGGTCATGGGTTACATTATATAATTGATTTAAGTAATATCATAAAAAAATAAGTCATTCTTTGAGAATGAATAACCGCAGGACCATGAGCGTCATTTATGTATTGCTGAACAGTGACATTGAGTTTGGACAATAATAATTCTGAGAAACTACCTTGGGAGCGGGAATTGAGAATAAGCTATTTTCATTGCTGATTATGGACTTCATTTTAAGTGCGAACATCCTACAGAGCTTCATCCAACAGAGTGGGCAGCCAGGCAGGATCACCAACGCTGGAGGCCTGTTTCCAGGAGACTACAATCTGCGCTTGAGAGGCAGTGAGAGGAAATCACACAATTGATGGACTAGAGCCTCATCCTAGGAGACCTGCATCGGAGGCTCAATAATTAGCACAAAATCTCAGATACTTTGCTCCTGGAAAACACAATAATAAGGTACGACTTCTACATATAGGGGGTAAGGCCAGATATTGGTGCACTTACCAACTGGAGTGCAACCTAATCCCCACACACTCCCTCATCATGCCTGACATCCCTCCAGCCATACGATCACTGTAAAAAGAGCAACGCTGACCTACTGCATAGACTATTGTAACTTTAATGCATTACTGCCTCACCACCACCTACTGCCAAACCGATCAATATTTTGCACATATCAAACCCTAGGGGAACAAGCATCAGCATTATAACAAAATATAAGGACTACCACTAACAATGTTGTCTAATATACTCTAATGAACTGTCACTCCCAACCAATGGAACTGTCACTCCCAACCCATGCCATCACTCTCCAAATAACTCCAAGTAATCTGTATTACCCAAATAGTGGGGGTTGTGCCCAAAATGCACCTTTACACATTTAAAGTCACACATTTCTATTACCTTTAGCAGTCAAACAGGCCAATCAGCACTGCATGTTAACATTACCAAACTTTGCTCCCCATCCACGATCATTTATCCAAAAATTTAGATTCCAGTGAAGAAACCACTAAAAACGCACTTCACTCTTAATATTTGACACATGGCCATCCAAACAATTGTTTTCAGAGTCAATGACATTAGCAAGCAACCATCAGAAACCATGCTCAAAGAAATAACTATTGGAACCTCCATAGTAGGGAAGATGATGGAATTAAGTACTGAAATGAAATCAATACGTTCCAACACACGTGGCTCTTCAGAAAAATATAATTCAAGATCTGCAAGAACATACAAATAAAGCTCCTAATTGGGGGTAGGATATCTGAATCTGGCACCAGCAAAGCAGAATAACTGATTAAGAGGATGTTATAGACATCCTTTTTGGGGTCCCAGAAACCCCAAAAGTGTTCTCACCATGTTATTAATGAAGTTGGTGCCAAAAGAATTCTCGCCAAACCTTAAATTTACCAGTGAACATGTCATACAAGTACACAATTCTTTCAGATCATTAGGACCAAGAAATATAATTGCTTGCTTCCTGAGACACCATCAAGACAAATAAGTGATACAAGATGCCTGGAAAAACATGTTCGATATCCATGAAGGCCAAATAATACACATTTCAGCAGACTTCTTCATGTGAACAAACCACAAATGCAAAGGCTTTCCGGTTCTCCATACCAAGCTGAAAAAACGAATCATCAAACACGGTCTCCTAGATCATGAAACAGCATTTCTAAAGAATACACTGAACCGGGGGATCTGGATGGCTGTCTAGATAACCAAGAATCCACTGACATGGAATTCGGTCCAGAAACACACAGTCACCAAACGGTGTCAACTAAGTAAGTTGGAACAGAATGCTCTGTGAACAATCCGGCTTTCAGACTATATCAACAATACTCCGACAAGAAAGGTCTAATTCAAGTGGTGGAAGCTGCTGTAGAGGATAGTGAAAAAGATCTAGGTCTCCTCTAAAAACTAAGGCGGACTACACTGCTGCATCAAGATGTACATGACTCCTCTCAGTAAAAACACATCAATCATTATCACCTCATTGCTGTGATCTTGCCTCCTGGATGGTCACTTTGTCAGCATACCCACTGACTACCAACAATCAATACCTATCAAACATGGGAACATTAGGGGACTCAAGCCCCAGTACAACACTGACACATTTGCCACAAACGCACATCCACCAACCTTCTCCATTATTTATCCAATGATTTTGAGAGATACTATACCTCCCCTAGCCCCTCACCTTCAGGGATCCCTCAATACTCACTAGAACATCAATCATTTAATATTTAGCATATTATCGCGTCTGGCTATGTGTACCAGGGACCAGGATGCCACAAAAAGTTGCAAGTTGTATCTCTTGTAGAATGCCAGCCTACTGACTCAGTATCCTTCATGTGCACAGAACTACTAAACACTTTTTACTCAGAGGAATACTAACCCTTGGCCCATTCCTATCTTTCCCTCCATCTCTATTCATCATCTTCAAATCCACCAGTTCAGCCCTGACCGAGCATAGTGTAAACACATTATTGTCTAGACAACATTGAGTGATTCCCCATCTTCCCATTTTATCGGAGCTAGATCGTGAAAACCTACCTAGTCCTTTCCATGCCATTACTGCCACCCCTCTTGTCCTTGTGTCCTACATAGTGCTGGAAATCAATTGGTATCCTGCCAACTCCACAACCTCCCGTCTACTGGCTTCAATATGTGTTTCCTGAAGGCAGATAATATCGGCCATCAAGAATTGGACGTCCACGCTGACTCTCCATCTCTTTTGAGGGTTATTTAATCCATAGATGTTAATTAAAGCTATTCTGAGCTTACCCATTAGTAGATGAGTAAGGTTTGATCACCACGTGGCATAACCATACCTATTTACATATACTTCCCACCATTATCCCAAAAGCCTGCCCATTTATTTTCTTTTGGAAACCTCCCTCCCCACCCTCCAAAACCCCCTGAAAAAGGCAAAAAAGGTCCATAGACCCTTGTGATGCCTCCTGCATTCCCCTGTGCCCCTAGCTGCTCCCCGCCTAAGCTTAAACAAAAAAAAAGAGAAAAGAACCCAAACAAAAAGGGAGAGATAATCCTAATTAAACTTATGTCCCCTAAACATATGCAGAAGACATAGCGAAGAGTTTAGCCCTTATATTGTTCTCTATCTGGGTGAAACTTCCTGCATTTACTCCTGGGCTTGTATCTCGGAGGTAAATACCCTGGTTGTGCCTTTACAGATGACCTTGAGTCGGGCAGGATTCATTAGAAAGACCTCACAGCCCAACTAATGGAGGGGAGTGATTAGCTGCCGTAGCCTCCATCTTCTTTCCACCGCTGTGTGGAAAAAGTCCGGTCACACAAAAAAGGAGTGCCCCTCAGCTACTCGCCTTGCATCAGGTCGGACCTTCTCAAATATTGATTGACGTAGGAGGAAATTTCCAAAGAATATAAGAATAGCTCCGGGTTTCCCACTTTGGACTGCTCTCTTTTTCCTCATCAGAGGGAATCTATGCACCCCTCTGCACCTCTGATTCCCAGTTCTAATGAGCAAGTTCCGAAAAGGCACCCTTAAATAGTCTTAGAACAAATCCACGTATATCCTCCCCTTCCGTGTTTTCTTCTATGCCTAGTAGCTACAGGTTATTTCTCCATTGCCTGTTTTCATCCAGTTTCCAGGGTACATCAGTCATTCTGACCTCATTTGCCACGATTTCTTGTCAGGTACTCTCAGCCCCGGCCTCTAGCCCCACGATACGCTCCTCTAGAACAGTAGTGCGCTCCAAGATTTCTGAACAAACTTTAATATCTTTGCGAATGGCCCCTGAAGTTTCTTCGTCGCCATGTGAGCCCTCTTGAGCTCATGGCGGGCTTACGTCTGAATCTGCTTGAGCGTAGAATAGATGAATCCCATGGATGGAGGGGATTCAGTCTTACTTTTAGACTCTACCAAAAATTCAGGAGCGTCGAGTTGGGATACCATTCGCCTCCTTCCTCCTCGGTTTCTATCCCAAAATGGGTGGTGGAGTAATGAATATGCTACTTACCAGTATGCATCTGTTCTTGGCATGTAGGGCTGCTAACATTCATATCTATTGCATAGATCGCCGCCTAGTGTTGGGTCCAGATGATTGCACATTGTTGTCCTGGAAGAGTCTTCGAAGTATCACGAGATAGGTGGCTCCTCCCCTGGACTACAGTGCGCATGGGCATCGACTCCATCCCCAGATTGTTTTTAGCCATTGTGGCAGAGATGGAGTGAAATAGTGTAAAGGATGTCCATGCTAATGATTGAATGCAAAAGAGTATCTGCAGCCGCTACGGGCACCGGGGAGGAGGGTGGGCGATATGAATGTTAGCAGCCCTACATGCCAAGAACAGATGCATACTGGTAAGTAGCATATTCAGTTTGAGGCATGTGGGCTGCTAAATTCATATCTATTGCATAGAATACATAGCAGTCCCTCCATTAACGGCGGTTGCCCGTGCCAGCTGCAGAAGTCTGAAAGAGTGTCTTGAGAACAGCCTGTCCTACAGCTGCTTGCTGCTTGGAATGCACATCTACACAGTAATGTTTGGTAAATGTGTGCGGTGTAGACCACGTGGCTGCTTTACAAATGTCTTCCAAAGGAATATTCCCCAGGAAAGCCATGGAGGCCCCCAACTTGCGTGTGGAGTGCGCTCTTGGGGGGATTGTTAAAGTACGTTTAGCTTTTTGATAACAAATCTGGATGCACTTAACAATCCATCTGGCTATTCCTGCTTTGGAAATAGGGTTGCCTTTGTGCTGGGCTGAGAAGGCAACAAAAAGTTGTTGTGTTTTCCTAAAGTGTTGTGTTCTGTCAATGTAGTACATCAACGCCCTTTTTACGTCTAATGTATGGAGCATTCTTTCCGCTACTGTTTGTGGGTTTTGAAAGAATGCGGGCAGGTCAATAGTTTGGTTGATATGAAACTGTGACACCACCTTCGGAAGGAATTTGGGGTTAGTGCGGAGCACTACCCTGTTTGAATGAATTTGTATGAATGGCTCTTGGATTGTGAGCGCTTGCAGCTCACTAACACGCCTGAGCGATGTAATAGCAATGAGAAAAGCCACTTTCCATGTCAGGAACTGAATCTCGCATGAGTGTAGTGGCTCAAAAGGTGGGCCCATCAGCCTAGTGAGGACTACATTAAGGTTCCACACTGGAGCTGGTGGTGTTCTTGGAGGAATGACTCGTTTCAGTCCCTCCAGGAAGGCTTTAATGGCAGGCACCCTGAAAACAGAGAGATGCTGCCGGTTTTGGAGATAAGCCGCTATGGCGGATAAGTGTATCCGAATGGAAGCGTACGCCAGATTGCATTTGTAAAGATGTAACAAATAGCAGATGATGTTAGGAATGGATGCATCTAGCGGGTTGATATTGTGTTCAGTACAGTAAATGACAAACCGCTTCCATTTTGCTGCATAGCAAGCTCTGGTAGTGGGCTTTCTTGCCTCCCGGATGATGTCCATGCATTCAGGAGGCAGGTTGAGGTAGCCAAACTCTAGGACCTCAGGAGCCAGATCGCCAGATTGAGCTGTTGCGGATCTGGATGCTGAATGTCGCCATGGTTCTGCGTCAAGAGGCTTGGAGAGAGATGCAGCCTTTGATGCGGTACCACGGAAAGTTCTAGAAACGTGGTGTACCATGGTTGGCGTGCCCACGTTGGAGCAACCAGGATGAGCGTCATCGAGTGTTGCTTGAGCTTTCTTGCCACCAGTGGAATGAGAGGCGCTGGGGGAAAAGCGTACGCAAATCTGCCTGACCAGTTCATCCATATCGCATTCCCCTGCGATTCTGGGTGAGGGAACCTGGCGGCAAAGCTTTGGCATTTTGCGTTTTCCCTTCTGGCAAAGAGGTCTATCGCTGGATGACCCCACTGTTGGAAGTACGGGTGGAGTACTGATGGATGCATCTCCCACTCGTGCATTTGATGGCTGTACCTGCTGAGTAGATCCGCCATCTGATTGTCTTTGCCCGGGAGGTGTTCTGCCATGAGGAAGATATTCCTCTGAATGGCCCACTTCCACATGCTCTGAGCCAGATGAGACAGCTGTGGAGAGTGCGTACCTCCCTGCTTCTGGATGTAGTACATGGCTGTCATGTTGTCCGTCCGGATCAACACGACCTTGTTGCACAGATGTACTTTGAAGGACTTGAGCGCCATGAAGATTGCCATCAGTTCCAGGTAGTTGATGTGCAACTTCCGTTGCTGCGTCGACCACAGTCCCTGCACCGTGTAGTGGAGCACATGAGCTTCCCACCCCTGGAGAGATGCGTCCGTTGTTAGAATAATCTGTGGCACAGGCTCTTGGAACGGTCGGCCCTTGCAAAGGTTGTGTGGATTCCACCAATGCAGAGAGTTGTATGCCCGACCGGTAACCAACACTAGGTCTGTCAGTTGTCCTTGAGCCTGTGTCCACTGATTCGCCAAGCATTCTTGGAGCGGACGCATATGCAACCTTGCGTGCGGGACTATGAAGATGCAGGAGGCCATCATGCCTATCAACTGCATGAACACTCTCGCTAGTAGTGAGTGTTGCGGTCTGAACCTCTGGATGAGCGACTGAATGTTGTCGATCCTCACCGGGTTTGGTTGAGCCATAGCAGTCAGGGTATTTATTGTCGCGCCTAGATACTGCCGCACATGGGCTGGCTGAAGGTGCGACTTTGGGTAGTTCAGTGAGAACCCCAGACTGTGAAGGAGGTGAATGGTGTGGGACATGTCTGCGGCGCACTGCTGTTCTGACTTTGCTTGAACGAGCCAGTCGTCTAGGTAAGGGTAGACATGTATATTTTGTCTCCTGAGGTGCGCCGCAACTGTCGCCAGACACTTTGTAAACACTCTGGGGGCAGTGGTCACTCCGAAGGGTAGTACTTTGAACTGATAATGCCTGTTTTGGATGGTGAATCTGAGGTATTTTCTGTGGGAGGGGTGGAGTGGTATGTGAAAATAAGCATCCTTGAGCTCCAAGGTCGCTAGGAAGTCCCCTTGGTTTAGCAGGGGAAGAATCTGCTGCAGCGTCAGCATGTGAAAGTGTTCTGACAGTATATACAGGTTGAGGGGGCGTAGATCCAGAATGGGTCTGAGGGATCCGTCCTTTTTTGGGATAAGGAAGTACAGGGAATAGACCCCTGTACCTTCCTCCTCCACTGGTACGAGCTCGATTGCGCCTTTTTGCAGCATCACCACCACTTCTTGCTGCAATAAGTGCAAGTGCTCTGCCGACATAGGACGTTGTCTTGGGGGAATGTTGGGTGGAGTGGATGTCAACTCCAAACAATAACCGTACTGGATAAGTTTTCTCACCCACCTGTCTGTGGTGATGGACGTCCAGACTGGCAGGAACTGCTGGAGTCTCCCCCCGACAGGTGTTGGATGGTCGGGGGGCAGTGACAGAGAGTCACTGTTTGTTGGTGGCAGAGGAACGGGAGTTGTTGTTTCCTCTGCCTCTGCCCTTGGCACTATTTCCTCTGTAACCCCCTCTACCTTGCTTGGGGTACGAGGACTGTGCGCCACCTTTCGTGAATTGTGTTTGTTGTGCCAGGTGTCCTCTGGTAACACCGCGGGTACCTGAGCGACGAAAAGTGCTCCCCCTGAATAGCTGGGACTGAAGCGCCCCCATGGACTTCGCTGTCTCATTGTCCTTTTTAATTTTTTCGAGGGTGGTGTCAACTTCTGGGCCAAACCGTCTGTCTGGATTAACGGGCTGGTTGAGTATAGTTGTTTGAATGTCAGGTTTAAAACCTGATATGCGAAGCCATGCTTGGCGCCTTAACATGACGCTAGTGTTAATAGCCCTAGCCGCTGTATCTGCCACATCAAGCGCACACTTTATCGCAGCGTTTGAAATGAGCTTTCCCTCTTGTATGAGCATCTCGGCTGCCTCCTTAAACTCATCTGGGAGGTGTTGAAGGAGCTGTTCTAGGGTGTCGTAATGCGCCCTATCATAACGTGCCAACAGTGCCTGTGTGTTTGATATGCGCCAGATATTGGCAGCCTGCGCAGCCACCCTTTTGCCAGATGCCTCAAGCACTTTCGACTCCTTGTCTGGGGGAGGAGCTTCACCCGTTGTCTGGGAGTTCGCCCTTTTGCGGGCATTTGCGACCACCAACGAGTCCAGAGGCAACTGTCCCCGAATATATGCAGGGTCCCCAGGTGCCGGTCTGTATTTCTTTTCAATACGTGGGTTGATTGATTGATTGATTGATTGAAAATAATTTATAATGCGCAAAACAATAACCCGAAGGTATCAAGGCGCCTAACAATAAAATCAGAAAATAGAACCATTCATCCACTACGCATAGGCTTGCCGGAAGAGGCGAGTTTTAAGTACACCACGAAATGCCTGTAATGTAGGAAGGGACCTGAGGTCAAGAGGAAGTTCGTTCCACCATTTAGGGGCAAGGGTGGAAAAGGCCCTGCCACCCCATTTAGCTTTTCTGATACGAGGGGCTGACAAAAGCAATTTCCCAGAGGAGCGCAAATTCCTTCCAGGGATGTAGTTGGAAATGATGGAACTTACTCCCGAGTCACTATTTTTTGTGGTGACTCTATAAGTCATACACAGGACCTTGAACCGTACTCGGTATTCTACCGGAAGCCAGTGCAATGTTTTCCTGGCTAACGTAGCCGAAGTACGTCTGGGAACGTCCAGGACAAATCTAGCCGTGGCGTTTTGGACCACCTGTAAGCGCTGCAGGAGGCTCTTATTCAGCCCCGCGTACAGCGCATTACAATAGTCCAGCCGCGATCCTATTAATGCCACTGCTACCTGCTTTCTGGATTGAAGCGAGAGATATTTCCTAATCCTCCGCAGGGTGTGGATTAAGCCCCAACAGGTGGAGATGGTTCTGCTCACCTGTCCATTCATATCCAGGGCAGGGTCTATCATCACCCCCAGGTTCTTGGCAGAAGTAGTGGGGGAAGGGCAAGCTCCAAGGGAGTTTGGCCACCAGCTATCTGACCAGATGTTGTTGTTCCCTCCAAACACCATCACCTCAGTTTTCTCCCCATTCAGTTTAAGAGAGTTCTGAATCATCCAGTGACCAACCGCCTCCATACAGGATCTAAACTTGGAGGCGGTCTGCACATCTGAATGGGAAAGAGAGACGAGGATTTGAGTGTCATCAGCATAGGAAACTACCTCCATCCCGAAAGATCTTATGAGTCTGGCCAGCGGGGTCACATAGATATTAAACAGGGTCGGACTGAGAGCCGACCCTTGAGGGACCCCGCATAGCACAGAACGGGATGGAGATAGAAACTCACCCAGTTTGACTCTTTGCTCCCTCCCAGCAAGGAAAGAGGTCAGTAGATCCAAAGCCGCCCCCTCCACCCCCACCTCCCTCAGACGAGATGTAAGTACTGAGGGGGAGAGGGTGTCGAAGGCAGCAGTCAGATCCAGAAGGACCAGGAGGGTGGTCTGGCCCCCATCCACCGTCCTACGGATGTTATCGAGCACGATGGTGAGGGCTGACTCGGTACTATGTTCCCTCCTGAATCCATGCTGGGAGGAGTCCAAGCATCCCGAGCACTCCACAAAGGCAGCAAGATGCTTGTTCAGGTGTAATTCAAGCATCTTGGCCGGAGCGGGAAGCAGCGAGATAGGGCGGAAGTTTTTTAAGACCTCTGGATCAAGGGAGGCCTTTTTTAGCAGTGGTTTTACCACTGCCTTCTTCCATTCCAGCGGGAAGACACCGTTTCTTATAGCTAGATTCATTATCTCCAGCAGCGGTGGTAGAAGGGTCTCCCTACACAGCTTGATGATTTTTAGTGGGCAAGTATCCATAGGGGAGCCAGATTTGATCTTATTGGCCAAGATTTCAAGGTCCTCAAGAGTAAGAGGTGGAAAAGAGTCCAGGGAGCCCAATGAAGAGAAGTCGGTGGTTAGAATGCTTATCTCAGCCATGCCGGTGGGCACACTAATGCAGGCTCTTTGTTCCTCAAGAGCTAAGTGAATGTCCTCTATCTTTGTATGGAAAAAAGAGGCAATCCTATCGCATAGGTCCTGCGAGGGCACGACAGGGTCAGGGGCCTGTAGATTGACAAGAGAGTCGACAATTTTAAAAAGCTCCTTCGGCGAGGAGAGCGAGGATGTCAGGGTCACAAAGTAATCCTGTTTAGCCTGCACAATCTCAGCCTTATATTTCTTAATAAGGGCTTTGTGGGCCTCTTTGTTCTTGAGGTCCCAGCTGGAGTGCCAAAGCCTCTCCTTCCTCCTTACCTCTTGTCTGAGAAGCCTGAGGGAGTCGGAGAACCACGGGGCCGATGGTTTCTTCCTGGCTCGACGGCGTGTCAATATAGGGGCCAGTTCATTCATAGCCTCAGTGATGACATACTCAAAGTGACCAACTGCGGTCTGTACATCATCCATACCTCGGGTAGAAAGGCTCGCAACCCAGGGCTCAAACGAATGGCTGGTAATACTCCTGAAGCTTCTCGCCATTTCCACAACATGATTTCCCTCTTTGCCCCCTTCCTCCCTGTCATACTGCAGATGAAATGGTACTGCAAGGTGGTCAGACCAAGACAAGTGGGTTTACCACTCTCGCCCTGGTAGGTTCCTTAAAGATCTCTGAGGCATGCTTAAGGACACCTTTTAGCATAGGAAGTGTTTTAACAGTTTTTTCTAAAGCAGAGAAAGTGTCAAATAGAAAATCTTCTTCCACCGGGTCAGCATGCATGTCCACATCATGATTTGCAGCTGCCCGCTCTATCAAGGCATGAAATGCCGCTGAATCCTCAGTTGGGGATGTTCGTGCACCAAAACCCTGTGGGTCCTGTACCACCTGATGGCCTCCCTGGTCACCAGTGTCCACCCATGAGTCCTGTTGCTCATCAGGGTCATTGTTAGCCGGGAAATTGTACTGGTCATCCTGGTCATCGTCCTCCCCCCCCGACTGATTGGGGGAAGGTGATGGGCTCCGCCTTGGTGGAGGCTGAATAGGTTCAACAAGGGCAGGAATGTCCTGTGCCGGCCTCTTCTTCTTTAGTGGTATGACATAGGATTCCAATGGGTGGGAAGTGATCTTTCGCTTATAGAGCGTTAATTTCCCCGTTTCGGCATCGATATAATGCTCAGATTGTTCTTCTGAAGCTTGATGTCGATCCAATCAGCCACTTAGCGTCGAAGGTTCCGATGTTTCAGTGGTCTTCGGCACCGATCTGGGTGCAAATGCCTTCGGTGCCACCTTCGGCGGCAGAGTGTAGAGAAGCTTGGTTGAAGTCTTCGTAGGTGCGTCAACCAGTGTCGGAGCCGACGGCGTGTGAGTCGGTGACGTTAAAGTCTTCTCCCGAATTCGTTTGAGGGAGTCAGTGACCTGCTTTGTGAAGGAAGCGGAGGGTTTCGTAACCGATGCCCTATGTCCGTCACCATCGGAGGCTCTCCGTGCCGACGAGGTGTCCGCCGACGCATCTTCGGCCCCAATGGTCCGCGCCTCCGTTGTAGGCTTAGGCGCCGATGCCGTTGCTTTAGATCCGGCGTCTGTGTGCCGATGCGTAGGGCCTCCGGACTTTGGCTCGGGGCCCTTTGTCGACTTTGCTTCGACCGGGCGTTTGCCAGTTGGCGCCGCAGTCGCGTCCGAAGGAGTTGCAACAGTCTTAGTGGACTTTGCCGGAGTAACCGTGCTCGACACGTGTAGGACGACCTTCTTAGAGGACGGGTCCTTGGCCACCTTCTGTGGCGGTGGCGGCTCGACAGCCGTCTTCGGCTTCAGAGGCCCGGCGGGCGACGGAGTCGATGACGTAGCAGGCTTTTTCACTTTTGATGGTACGTCGGCCATCTTTGGTGTGGTCGAATCCGAAGGTTTCGGTTTCGATGGGACGTCGGCCATCTTTGGTGTCGTAGAATCCGAAGGTTTTGGTTTCGGTTTCGATACGCGCAATGGCGTCTCCGCTGGTGTGTCCGAGGCCGGGCCAGAAGGCGGGGCCGGGGATAGCGGTGCAGGGTCGTGGGTAAGGCCGAGTGGCGATCCCGTGACCTGAGCCTGAGTCATGTAACTTTCGGGGCATAGCTCTTCCTCCGAGCTATCTTCCGCGGCCCCATAAACTTCTTCGTCGTCCCCTACCTCCTCGACGTATTCAAGGTCCTGGCCCTCAACGGGTTCTCCGGGATCTGCCTCGACCTCCGTCGATGGGGGTGAAATCTGCAGGCGATGGCTTGGGCCTTCTGCCTCGGGCTCGTTGAAGATGTCGTCGGGTGCCGGAGCTGCTCGCTGGGCCTCGAGGCGCGCCGCGCGCTGAAGCTTGAGCGTTTTCTTCGACCTGAACTGTGAGCAGGCCATACAGTTGTCCTCGTTGTGGTCCGGCGAGAGGCATTTGTTACAGACTGGATGCACGTCGATATGTGGGTACTTGGATCCACACACGGGGCAGCGCTTGAACGGACTTCGTTCCATGGTAAGCTCGTCGGGGTCTTGCTGCGACGACAGGGCCTCGATGTCCGAAGAGTTAGTCGACTCCGCAGAAATTCGACTCGAAGAGTCGGATGAAGGCCGAGACCGTACGCGAACAATACCGACGCAGTTAACGAAGGCCTTTTGGCCTTAAAGAAGTATGTTTTTCCGATTCCGACAAGGAGACGTCGAAATCACATCCGAACCCAATGGCGGAAAAAAACAATCTGGGGATGGAGTCGATGCCCATGCGCACTGTAGTCCAGGGGAGGAGCCACCTATCTCGTGATACTTCGAAGACTCTTCCAGGACAACAATGTGCAATCATCCGGACCCAACACTAGGCGGCGATCTATGCAATAGATATGAATTTAGCAGCCCACATGCCTCGAACTCCCATTTTAGCTGACTTGTCTGACTGTTATCAGAGTTTGAACCCTTGTCTTTACCCGCACCTCTAGTGCTTCTCCTTTTAGTGCGATTAGTTACACTTTGAGTGTCGGGCCTCAGGGGAGGGCTGCCACTATCCTCTCCTGTGACTTCAGGGTCTGTACCCTAGATTTCACTGGTGTTGGTGAATTCAGACTCATCTGTCAAAGAATAAAATTTGTCACCATCTGGAGTCCATATGGTCTTGCCGCACATATGGGAGCTAACAATAGCATTGGGATCAAGGGAGCTTATCCCGCTTTGTGCTTCTGACACAGTAGAACTTACTTGGAGGCAGTTCTTATCCTCCTTCCTTATATCAGTGTCAGTATTTGGCTCAATATTAGTGATGCTTGTGTTAGACAAGTTTGTTACAGGCATTTCTGTTAATGTTATCCCGGGGGGCAGTTTTACTACTGTTGACTGTTTGTCAGCCATGCCCCCTTCAATATCTTCTGGGTCTTTACTGCCTTTCAGTGTCTTAACATTGGTTTTACCTTTGTTTGATGTTTTTTCCTGTGCTCCGCTAAGCCCACGGCCGGAGAACATCCCGGGAACGGTTTGCTGTTTAGACCTGGTTGCTGGGTCGACAGGACGCTGCTCTCTGCTGGCGTCCTGCCGTCTATCTCTTCCACCCCCAGGCCGATCGTGTGACCAGCATCTCCGCTCTTTTCCACAGTTGTCTTCCGGATTGCCAGGATCCCTTTCGCACCAGCCACTGCGCCTTCCTTCGGTGGTGGCTTTGCTTTTGGGGGCATATTTTGGATTTACCATATTCCTCCGAATGACAGCTGGAGACCGCAGAGCACTCCAGGGCCAGAAGTACGCTTTCCGTTTTAGGCCAAGAGCAGAGAGGAAACTGTCTGGGCTATCAGAGCTCCGATTCTCTGCTCTGGCCTCATCTGGTATTTGTTTGCCTCTTAGGATGTATTAAGAGTATTCTCTCTTGAGTTTACATGATTATCCAACGCTATAATGCCAATTTTAATCCATTACAGGTTCAATTGTTATTGGTTTTCTCCGCGGTGAAGAGAGAGACTTTCCACAGCGTTCATGCGGCCGCCATCTTGCCTCCCCAGTAACCTAAATCTTTTCAATATCTATGTTCAGACCATAGGTTTATCACTAATCAGCACTGGAAGTAGAGCCAATTATCACATTGGTTGAGATGCAGACTAGAATTTGGATAAAATACACTACCTACCACACTAAAACTGACATGCAACCAGACTTTCGGTCACCATCAAGAAGGCTCTGGTTTGTATTATGTCTTTATGGACCATCTCTTCTCCATCACACTAGAACAGGACCACTGCCTTTTCTGGCCATGGAGCATATCTCACTAATATTCAGACAAAAAGTGCTGTGACCTCTTAGAACACCGCGACAGAGTACTGAGGTGCACTAGAATTAAGTTTGGTTATTATAAAATAATATTAAAATGGTACTTGATCCCTACATAGATTTTTAAAGTGGGGCTCAGTCATAATTCCTCCTGTTGGAGATACTTTCAACTCACTAACTTGGAAAAACTATGATAACTAGTACAGGTTTTAGGCTTTGTCTTTCTGCCAGGTTAGCATTCTTACATGTCTCGCATACTGGGCAACAATTAAAACTGGAGGAGATGGACATCAAACTTCCTTGCACTGTCTTAAATATGTATACTTTGTTGCTGAAGATCTTAGGACTGACTCCTGAAGAATGGTGATTTGAAATGTACTGCATAGCAATGTTTGAGAGACATATATAGGAACTAAATAATCAAACAGAAATATTGCTCAAAATATGGTCCCCTTTTACAAGGATAGAGGATACATTCATGGGCTGATGGGCATTACTTGACTGAATCACACCACACACCAAACTCGACATGAAATCCCCTCAATCATCCTTGCTCACACATAGTCCTGGCAAGTTAAAGCTGCCACATGGAATAATTAAAGCTCAAAAGACGCCACACCAGAGACGGGTATGACATAGGGTACTAGAACTTAGTTAGGTACACTGCACCCCTCACCTCTCTCCTTGCCCCATTCCTATCCCCTTCTCAAAAACTACCCAACCCTATCACCACCCCCTCCCCCCTCTATCCTAAGGGAAATGCCACTTCTGGACCATTGACTGGAGACTTGTTCCACTCCCAAACAAACTAATTAGACGGACAACAGGCCATTGTTTTATTCAAGCGTCTCTACCCAATTCTAACACCTATGTTAATGTCATGTTACAAGAAAGGCATTTCAACTAGTATTTGTTACTATCACAGTACTAGCATGCATGACAAATGATCCTTCATCTTTAGGATGAGAGAGGCATGTATGTTTTGGAAAATACAAAGGCCTCAATACATCCAGTTCACAATATATTTGTGTATGTTTTACTAATGCTGTAATAAACACTTCAAAAAGAATTCTGCTCTGACTCCACTAAGAAGGCAACAAATGATGTAGAACAGTTAGAGAATGTCAATGGCGTTTTAACTTTAGCCTCATCACTTTCCACTGTGGTGTTTACAGCATTTGGCAATACAATTGCCATAGTTTATTGGCACTATTTTAACCATACATTTACTACACTTAGATGGCAAATGGGATCATTTAAAAATTTGAGAAACAACTTGCATTTAAGTTAACAAATCTTACCTGAAAAGACCTTGCTTGAAGAGGTACGCACTTATGTGACCTCCATTTAGGTACCTTATCTCACACCCCGGCCAGATCTCTTGAAGGCTGCGCACCCCAGTTCGTGGAATGTAGGCATCTTCCTTGGCCTGGACTACAATTATTAAACTGGGGTCAACTGGAGCTGGAAAAATATGCAAAATAAAAGATCTAACATCAAGCATGAATACTAGGCACAAAAAAGACTCTTTCAATACCACAACAATTTTGTGGCAACGCATACAGTCATTTATTATTTATGGATTTATTGGGCATCAACAAGCCAGAGTAGTTTAATTATTAACAATAACACAATCATAAAAATACTATATCTTTGTGCTATAGTTAGGCACAAATATACACAGCATGTGCATTCAGCAGGTCAATAAACCTTTACCAGATAAGAAACAAAAGGCTCACAGGAGCGAAAACAGATGAAGTGCGAGCCTTGAATTGAGATCTAAATGTTCTTGCATTCACATTAAATACACAATAAAATACCACATAATGTTAACAGTATACAGTACTACACACATTATGTAAGGCACACTGGCTTTTCAAATATAGAGAAAACGATTTATTTGTAAGTATTCGTTTATGGCTTGTACTTTGTTGTTTTAAATGCTGGCCATTCTCCTGCCATGTAGTGCTGGGTTCAGAATATTACAACTTGTTTTTCTCTAAAGTCTTTTGATTTATCTTAGCCCTCTCTTCCTTTATCAATACTGTTATTCAAACTGCTTTGTCAATTAAACAGCAGTCAAGGCTGAAGTCATAAGAGGACCAATGAGCTGCTACCCTCACTGGTTTATTCTTTTATTGTCCGATCCATTGCGTGTCTGTACCACTGTCCATCATTGCATACATTGGTGACAGTGAATTTCACTCAACTCGAAAGAGAAAAATAATCTGTACTGCAAACTCTTGGGTCCAGTTACATTGGTGTCCTGCACTTGAAAATGCTCTACCCTCTTCTTTCCATGAACTTCCTTTCTACATAAGCTATCCCAAAGAGTTCCCCCCGCCTGCCAATTTCTAAAGTCTGAGAAGTACCTGAGAAATTTGCTACGTGGGTGCATTCGTCCATGACTCCTTTCATAAATAGTAAAGATTCCCTCTGCAGTGTGTCCCGTCTCATGTCCTCCCTTTTTGTATGCTCCTTCTCTGCAACTCTCATAAAGTGCTTGTTGCCGCTGCTCATGTTGGCTGAAAAGGTTGGGCTAATGCTGGACATTTTGGAAGTGTCGTGGTATAAAAAGCGGTCCATGGAGCCACCTGCAGCAGCTTTGCTTGCACCAACAGTTTGAAAAGAATCAGCAGACCACGTTTTGTCAGCAGAACCAAGGTTCAACATCTCACTGGTTAATTTCAGGTCTGTCAGACTGTCCACACTTCCAGGTGAGTTTTTGACAAAGTCTTGTCCCATTTTGAAGGAATCAGTCTGAACAATTAACAAATAGAAAATTGTTAATAAGAAGATATAGCATGCAAAGGATTATTACAGAATAATTTCGTTAATAACTTGTATTGTGAGTGAAATCCTGTGCACAGATTTTCTATAAATCCAAGGTTCTGTTTGCTTGTACAATTGTCTAGGCTCAAACCAAGGGCAAACAGAATTAAAAAATAAAATTCACATTAGCAGAAAAAAAGACTGGTGGATGGGTATCAGTGGGTTGTAGGGCAATGCATTTCAATAAAGTAGCAACTCCTTTTTCCAGTGTGAGGGTAAAAATATAGAACACCAAAACATTTCGACAATAGGTCTAAGATACAGTAAGAAAAAGTTTTCTCAACAACACTGGTCATCATGGTCCACATAGCAAAATTCTCAGAAATGAGTAAAAGGTTTTGAAAATATGTTTTTCACCAGTTGTATTACGCCATTCAATATTTATTCACGGGGTTCAGTCAGATGTAATAATGTATACTGTAAAATGCAGTAATGCATTTTGTAAAATGGAGTAATGTATTGTTTTTTGCAGTGTCCGAGCATACTGCTTTAGAATGTTAATAAAATGGACAACAAAAGAAATGTAAAAAGATGTTCATGTTCTACCAATTATGACTGAAAACATAAAATGCCCACATTCAGCTGTGAGGTTTATTTCAATGGGCTCCCAAACGGTTTACTTCCATTTGTCTCTTGTACGATGCAGAGTTCAATGAACAGTAGAACCAGACCAGAATGAAAACACTCAAGATGCAGGTGCTCTTTCCAAGTACTGTAGAAAGGTCAATATTTAGGGCATGTCTTAAATACAGATGCTGCAGGGTTCTGTATTCTCTAGGAGTCAAATACACACCTATTCCGAATTCCACCTGTTCGAATGGGGCCCTGCATGTCCCATTTCGCTGGTCAGAATGAGGCATAAGATGCAAGACTGGGGGTTTTCGTATGTATTACACAAGTTTGAACTTTTTCTATCAATTTCTCCACACAAATGTCGCTTGGTATTGCTAGACAAAAAGACTTTAAAATCTGAATCTCGACGGAAATGTCTTAATTATGTACTCATTAGGCAATAATCAAATAAATTGGCAGCAGAAAACAATACTCACTCCACAGTATTCAAGCATTTGGATAATTTCTTCCTCGTATACGGTTTGAGTACAATATTGCTTCTCCAGCTCTCTCCAATTGACTGCCTTACTCAATACACCCTGCAATCACAATGGTAATGTTTATTTCTAGAACTATTCAGGACAGAGGAATCACTGATTGTATTTAATGTTGCAATCCCCAAGGTGAAATCACAGGTGAAACATAGATTTGTTTACTGCTTCACATATTTGATCAACGAAGAGAACACAACTGAGAACATTACAATATAAATGAATGCAGTAGATATAGGTCACGGCTCAAAAATGTTGAACACACTTACTTCAAAACTAACAACTGGCTCAATAAAAATAGTGAAGGCAAGAGACTCATCTTACTGAAACACATGCATGAAAAACGTGTTTGACAATAATTATATTACTCATGAGCTTTTAAAGGAAGAGTTTATATTCAGTGGAAGCTGGAAAAGCTATGAAGAGTCTCTTCATAAGCTCCTACACTACGCAATAATTGACGAAAGTGAATTGTATCTGTATCTTGAGGACTGCAACGTGTACTTGAGACCAGAATATGCAAGGATCTGCAATTTGTGAGTAAATGTTATGGCTGGGACATGAGTGGATAAAGCCCTTTGGTTTTCTCCATAGGCAGAATCATTACACTTGAGAGCATATGTATTTGTGGTGGCTGGATCTCCACCTCCTCGAAGGATATCCTTGCAGTCTTTGTGGGTTTGCAAAGCTCTGACTTCTAAATATTTGGGAGTCAGGCTGTCCAGTACAATAATGATAAGTTGTTGCTAGCAATTGGCGTTTTTCTATTGTCAGTTGTGCCTAATGAATTCTGAAAATTAATGTTTTTGTATTGACAATTACTAGAATCCTCTGCACTAGAACTGTTCCACCTACCCTGGGGGTTTGAAATTCAACTTGAGGTAAAGGAATCCTTTTTGATTCTTACAGAAGAAAGATGGATACAAGGAAACAATATATGTAGAGCTTAGTTCCAAAAGATTTGTGTGCATATGGCTTCCTTTTAGCAGCCAGTGAATTTGTGTTGACAATATTTTAAAGTGGGTAGTATAGTCACACAGGGAGGCATTGTTATTATCAGAAACCAAGGCTATGGTTCTTAGATGGAACATGCAGTGGTGGAATTTAGACAACAAAAGTCAAAGCTCCATCCAGAAGATCATTCAAGAGTAATTACTTAAACCGAAAGATACTGCCTACATTGTCAATATCTATTTGTGTCATTCCCACTTGCAAAAAAGCATCTATCTGTTGAATGGTCTAAAAGAGACGATGAAAATAAATCAAATGCAGTCATTTGAACAAACTGTGCAAAGACAGATAGTTAGAATGGATATCTGTATTAAACCCTCCATTTGCAATCTCTAATAATAACCGAAACGTGAACAGCAACATAGTCCTCAAATAATTGCTAGGGCAATGAGAGTAACTGAAAAGAGTAGATTGATTTACAAGTGATAGTTGATCTATATACACACACACAGAAAGGCACAAGGATTAGACAAAGTCTGTGCACCCAACTAATGGCATCCTTAACACAGTCGTTCATTTGCTTATGTGTTGAAGGAGTTTCAACACTAGAGGAAGAATCAATTGGTCTTCATCAAGACGTGGGACAGTGGGCACTTCTTGCATGGGCCTTTTCAATCAATCAATCAATCAATCATAGCATTTATAAAGCGCACTACATACCCATGAGGGTCTCAAGGTGCTGGGACGGGGGGTGGGGGTGGGGGGGGGGGGGGGGGCTTGCGAAGTCTCCTGAAGGTTAGGAGGACTTCGGTATGCCGCAGGCGAATGGGGAGGGTGTTCCATGTCTTGGCAGCGAGGTGGGAGAATGATCTACCGCCAGCGGTCACTCTTTGGATGCGGGGGACGGTGGTGAGGGCGTGGTCCGCGGAGCGGAGCTGGTGGGTGGGGTTTAGAGGCTGAGTCGGCTGTGTTCTGCCGGAGAGGAAGGAGGTGGTCCAGTCCAGGGCCTGATCTTGGATTCCGGAGTCGTGGAGGCGAGTTCGTAGTGTGCATGGCAGACTGTGGCTGGCAGGTCCAGAAGGATGAGGGCAACGGTTTCTCCGTTGTCAAGCAGGGTCCTGATGTCATCGGTGGCGGCGATGAAGGCAGTTTCGGTGCTGTGGTTGCTGCGGAACCCGGACTGGGACAGGTCCAGGATGCTGTTTTCCTCTCCTCGAGGAAGCTGGTTAGCTGTTTGTTGGCAGCCTTTTCGATGATCTTCGCCGGGAACAGGAGCAGGGAAATGGGTCGGAAGATCTTGATTGCCTTGGGGTCCGCCTTGGGTTTCTTGATTAAGACGTTGATCTCTGCGTGCTTCCAGCTCTCCGGGAAGGTCGCTGACTCGAAGGAGATGTTGATGGTTTTCCGGAGATGGGGTGCGATGGTGCTGCTGGCTTTGTTGGAGATGTGGTGTGGGCAGGGGCATTCCGGGGATCCGGAGTGGATGGTGTTCATGATCTTGGTGGTGTTGTCGTCATTGATGTTGGTCCAGGCGAGCAGGCGGTTGGTGGTCATGGGAGTGGGTGTCTCATCGGTTGCCGGGGTAGAGGCGGCATCGAAGCTGTCGTGGATGTTTGCGATCTTGCGATGGAAGAAGGTGGCCAGCGAGTCGCACAGGTCTTGTGACGGTGGGATGTCGTTGGTGTTGGAGCTGGGGTTGGAGAGTTCCTTCACGATGCTGAAGAGCTCTTTGCTGTTGTGTGCGTTGTTGTCTAGGTGGTCTTTGAAGTAGGTCTTTTTGGCGGATCTGATGAGGTGGGGTGTCTGCGGGTGGTATTCTTGTGGGCTGTGTAGCTTTCCGGTGTTCGTTCATGGATCCAGTTTTTTTCGAGTTTTCGGCAGGTTCGATTGGAGGCCTGGAGGTCTTCGGAGAACCAGCTGGCTCTCTTGCTGGTGTGGGTGTTGGAGGGCTTCTTGCGAGGGTGTTGGCGCAGTCGTAGATTCACTGTCTGAGGATACGGGTTGCGGCGTTGGTCAGGTCTGCGGGTGGGTTCTGGGTGAGGGCGGTGTTTAGCTGGTCCTCGGGGACTTTGCTCCAGCGGCGGCAAGGCATCTGCTGGGTGTGGTGGGTTTCCGGACGGTGAAGTGGATGCAGCGGTGGTCGGTCCAGTGGAGTTCGGTTGTGCGGTTGAAGATGACGTGGGAACTTGTTGAGAAGATGGGATCAAGTGTGGCTGGCGGATTGGGTGGGTGTTGTGACGAGCTATGGGAGTCCGAGGTTGGCGAGGTTGTCGATCAGGGTGGAAGAGTTGGAGTTGTCGTTGTTCTCGAGGTGGAAGTTCACGTCCCCGAGGAGGATGTGGTCCGTGGAGCAGGTTTATAAGTGGGCGCATTCTGAAGGAGAAGCAGCAGTGCTCCCATCAATAGTTTTGTTGCACCAGAGATGGTCTCAGATCCTGCAGCTAGGAGGGATGCCATCTTTCTAAGCAAAAGAGCGTGCTGTGAGAGTTGATCAAAGACATTAAGGTAGCTTCGAAGCCAATGAGACCGAGGGGGTGCACAATCACTTTGTTCAGATGTTCCTTACAGTGGAGCCTCCTTGTTCCCTTTTTGGCTGGTGTTCAGGGAGGAGATGGAATATAGCGTGTCTCTCTACTGTGTTTGGTTCGAAATGTCCTTATGGTTTCTGAGGGCTGGTAGGACTAATTAGCTGAGCAGTTATTGGAGCACGGTGGAGTGATACTATGGGTTGGAATGTTGTAAATATAGGTTTCATTTAATCACCCATTTTTCACCTTCCTCTCACGAACATGTTTGGCCTCATGGAATGGTTCTAGTGTGGCCTAGAGTATGACTGACGTTGGAGTAGGGAAACAACCATTACAACGCATGCTTTTTCCCCGCATGCCATTACAACGAAAATGGCTTGCTGTAAGGGGTATAAGGTGTTGGATTTAACTCCAACACATTCCCTACTGTTGCACAGACTGGAGTTGGAATAGTAAATTATACTATTCCAAACTCCAGCGCACCCCTGACAGCAAGTCGGGGGAAAAAATTATGTTGTAACGGCATGCTGGGTAAAAGCATGCGTTGCAACGTCATACAACCGTTGGTGTAATAGAAAGAGAAAGGCCTTACATCTGACCATTTGCTTCTATTTGCAATGGAAGTCAAGAGGCTAATCAATTATATTCTGTGTCAAACGATAAACCCTTTTAGTCCACAATTGTTAAGAAGTACTGCCTCAGAGGTCCCCATATATCCCTTATTCTAGATTCAGGCATTAGCAGCTCCATGTACAATTACAATTGGTAACTGCAGTATTCCAGTGTACCTATCCAATTCCAAGTGTGGGAGAACTCTTCCCACCCCAACAGAATGCCACCTGTCTTTTGGCCAGCAGCAGCACAAGTGCAAAAAACTACCGTTCAGTGTGTAGGTCCCTCACCCAGCCCAGAAATGCAAAGCAATTTTGGGATCCATGCGTATGACACATTCTGCTCTGCGGGTCAATGCAGCCAGCACCTCTCGCCAATATGAAATTACTTTCTCACATGACCAGGCCAGGTGTACAAAACCAGACTTTTAACTCATCCTGCATGCCACATCTCCAAATAGCCAGGGGGATGCAGTACGCTCTTTGTAAGAACATTTAAGGTATGATCCTCAATTGGGTACTGGAGGAAATAAGGCCAGTCAGGGTGCAACAGAACTTCCAAATATCTACTGGAATCTCCCCTTCCAGCTCATCCTACTTTACTTATCTAGATTTGAAGCTTTCAGTGGCTATTCCAAGGGCTTACACAATGAACTGGTGAGGTTTTCCCAAGTGCAATCAGGTGGTAAAGGGTAAAGACTGAGCCAATATAAAGCATCTAAGCTCCATGTTTGGGATAGGTGAGCTAGTCTGAGTCAATCCGATCTTCTAGTGTAGCACCTTGGGGCAGCGAGTTTATTCTATGTGGGCTCTACGTTACTGCTTCTTGAATTCTGGTACTTGCTGGGGCATGTTGAATATGTTCTTCTTGCCTCTCAAAGTGGTTTTAAGCCACATGGAGTATTACATGGCATATTGTATATTCTCTTTTTGCAGTTGTTTCTTCACTGTTCAGAATTTCCGACGAGCCTCCTGCACGGCCACTATAAAGCCTAGATAAAGAAATATGTCATAGCCCTCAAATGACATGCTGCCCTTTTCACGCAGCAATCTGAGTGCTGCATCTCTATCCTTGAAATTCAACAGGTGTGATTATGGGGGCCCCGTTCTGACAGTCGGCGGCTAGTGACCTTTAGGCGCCTCCTATTGCCAACAGTTTGGAGCAGGCACCAGAGTCAAAAAGGGACAACAGCAGTGTTCCCCCAAAGACCTCCATTTTTAAATTCAGGGATTCCTAGTATGAGAATATTGTTGCGACGCAACTTTGCCTCAAAGTCTTTATTTTTGGCTGTGATCACCCAGAGCACTTTCACCATGTCCTGCAGTGTGGCCCCCTTGGAGCAGAGGTCATCTTCTTTGTAGGCATTGCACCTAGAAGTGTTTTTATGTTGCCTTCACTGTCAACTGTAGCACAGAGGACCTTACTTGTGGTTCTGGCACAGTGTCCCAGGCCTCCAGCACACGATCTGTGCCGGGGTTCAAAGTGCAGCTTTGGGTGCTTAGCATTTGACTTCCCATGTTGTGGCCTTAAAAGCCAAGGTTTTACAAATGTGGTTATGTCATGAGATTGGCCCTTTGTGGTCCAAGAGACCTGGCAAGACAGCGATAGGAGGAGCGTGGTTCAAGCAGGCAGCCAAATGGCTGCCAGGCGGCTCTCCTCAAGGTCACACCAGCTTTAAGTGTGGTCTTTGTTCTTACAGAAAGTGATCTAATGGCCTACGCTCCTACATTCTCCTTGCAATTGTGAGCAATAATCAGTACTCCTGACAGAGCATGTGGGTATGTGTGTGCCAGGTCAGTACTACTAAGCGGAGTGCAGGCTTGGTTCCAGAGAGTCCTGGTTAGTTCGAGTTCAGTCTACCCCTGTGTACTGTGGACATGAGCAGGGGGATCACGAGCGGACACACGATCACCAGGGCACCCATGTCAAATCTCACCAGAAGGTTGATAATCACTCTAGCCTAGGTGACGAGGGCCAGGAATCTGCGGCTGGCATTTTGGAACGAGAACGTTTGATATCTATGGAAGGACTACAGGGGTCCCAGCCCACGGCCCTGGTGCTGATCGGCACTCCGCACCTTTTGTCTTTTTGATTCCTTACTCTGCACAGGTACTTTTTGACCACATGAGAATCGGGTCAACACACCCGGATGTATAGACACCCAAATTAGATATGGTCTCCCCCACTCCCTTTTTTCCTTCTTTTTAGGTCCTGAAGACAGCCCACTTGACCCACATGGGCAACCACAAGGGCTGCAACATGTCGACCTTTTTTATGGCCATTCACAGTGTGTTGAACCAGTAACCAGTCTTCCTATGCACGACACAGATTTTAATATATCTCGAATCCAGATTGATTAAAATTAACAAATCTGGGTCTACGAGTGTTTAACATCACTTCCTGAGACTCACTCCCCAAGACTCGCTTCACTAAACACCTCCACCTTTCTTTGATCACTACTGCAAGAACCAGTGGTTCACCTCCGGATGGAGGAAGCATAAAAAACTAACCCTATGTTGATGCTGTCACGTTACTAACCCTATGATGATGATGCACGTTTTTAAAAGTAGGGCGGAGAATCAAGATATACCGCCTTCCCGACGTGAATACGTGAATGAAGGTTTTTATCGGTACACTAAGAATTTTGCAAAACCCTGGTTACTCAGGTCAAGTGATCCCTTCCCATTTGATATTGAATTTACGAATAAGGAAGCTGAATGGATCGCAGTTCCTTCTTTCTCCCCCCTTTTGATTTCATATAATAATTTGTTGTGACCCAGTAGAGCTCAAGGAAAAGGAGTGCCTTTGCCTAGAGTGTTCACTTAGACTACCTCTGAGTGTATCACCCAGAAACGATGTGTGAACACTAGTATAGATATTTTTGGGTATTGCAACATAAAGTTGAGTTTATTGTTTTTATATATATATATATATATATATATATATATATATATATATATATATATATATATATATATATATATATTTGATGCACAGGTCCTTCACCGCCGCCGCTCCAGATGTCCCGGGTGCTTTCAGCCAGCGCTGGTGAGGCGCTTCAATATCGCTACACAATCCAACCTATCCAGGTCAAGGAAAAACGGCAAGCACTCCGTAGCTATGACCGCCGCAGCTATGACCAAATACCGTCATCTATGTCTATGAAATGAATTTTAGCGGCGAGTTTAAAATGGCCATAGAGTTTTTGCACAAACTGACACTGACGAAGCTAACTGGCGAAACGTGTCTGTCAGGGGTGAAGGGGGGTTTGGATACGAATAAACTTGGATCCATCACGACATCGGAGTGCTTGCCGTTTTTCCTTGACCTGGATAGGTTGGATTGTGTGTTATTATTGCATTTTTATAAGATTTTTTAGGAATGCGGTATTAATTGATTTTTTTATATAAATAACCATGTGATATTTTATGGAATATTTTATATTATATAATCATTGCACTTGTCACTTTACAATTCAGGCTGAAATAATGAGTGATACAAATGTTCAAAGAATAATTTTTAAATGTTGAAGCTTCGCAAATCTTAAATATTTGAAAGGAAAATATGTGTAGCCTTCATTGAGGATGTTGTCTATGTCCATTCATGCGATCATGTGACTCACAGGGGGGTGGGACACTAAAGCAATTATAAAAAAGAATGGCTTTTGCGTTATCCGCTGTGTGAGCAAGGGCACTTGGTGCTCGACACGCGTAACAACAGAGAAAAGATTCAATAAAGAACAACTACCTGCCAAATCCGCTGGGTCCGTGGATTTCATTTTGCCTGCCTGGGAAGTGATGGGATCATGTTTACTTGATAGATTATATATATATATATATATATATATATATACATATACATATATATATTTTCACACAAAGTTCCATAGGAATGATGGCACTCCACTCGTGGAAGTTTTTAAAGTTTTTATTTCAACAACTGAGATCGCCTACGCGTTTCGAACTTAGCGTTCTTGATCACGGCATAGATTTTGGACAATTAGTCCCTTTTCCCATTAAATGTTTTTCTATTCAATAAAAAGGTGTACGCACAGTGCTGCGGGACGGCCATGGGAGTTTCCTTCTCCCCAAGCTACGCTAATCTCATGATGGGGTGGTGGGAGAGGTGCTTGGCTTGGGGAGAAGAAAACGACAGTTACATGGCTAACGTGGCATTGTGGCTGCGCTTCATTGATGATTTGTTCCTGCTCTGGAAAGGCACAGAACAGGAATTCCATTTATTCTTTGAGGTTCGGAACAACAATACTGTAGGATTAAAATTCACTTACAATCTAAGCTCCAGGGAAATAGAATTCCTAGACACAAAAGTCTACGTGAAGAACAATAGACTAGAAACAACTGTACATCCTAAGAAAACAGCCACAAACAGTTTACTTCACGGGCAGAGTTTCCATCCTGAGAGCCTCAAAAAAAGTATACCTTACGGAGAACTACTTCGGATGAAAAGAAATTGCTCTGAAGCAAGTGAAATGGAACGAAAATTTGAGGATACAAAAATTTGTTTCAAACAGAGAGGGTATAAACAAACGGATATCATCAGAGGGGAGAAAGCAGCCAGAGAAATGAACAGAGATGAAATGCTCGTATCTAAAAATAAGACTAAAAAAGCTTCACTTGGCAAGAGAAAAAATACAGATGAACAATTGTTTCCAAATACAGAGAAAATGGAGGAGACAACACTGGAAGAACATCCTAGGGTGATAATTAGTTACACGAAGGAAAGTTACAAAATACAGAAAATAATGACAAAATACTGGCATGTACTAAAGAAGGATGTCGACATAGGGAATGATATAGGAGAACGACCATCGATCACCTACAAAAGAGCCCCTAATTTGTCAGACCACCTTGTGCATAGCCATTTCGAAATCAGAAAAAATTCATCTTGGCTAGAAATTAAAAAAAGAGGATTTACGAAATGCCTAGTATGCAAGGCGTGCAAAATCGGGAAGAATCTAAAGAATATATATGATCCATCAGGAAAGAACTTTGAAATTAAAGAACCGATAACCTGTGAAACACTCTTCGTTGTATATCTACTCCAATGTAATTGTGGAAAAAGCTACATTGGCAGTACCACGTGTCCTCTCAAGAAACGAATCCTTTAACACACTCGAGCCATACAGAACAAAGACCTCTCATATGCCATGGCAAAACATATGGCAACCCATCCCGGAAAAACATGGCTCAACATGACGTACTCAGGCCTAGCCGTGGCACCTCATCATGAACGGGGTGGGGATAGAAAACTAAAATTGAGACAACTTGAGTCCAAACTTATCATGAGATTCAAAACAATGCAACCTCTAGGACTGAATGGAGATGCGGAACTATATGTTCATCTGTAAATATGAAACTGAAGTTTAGAACATTGCTTGGAACAATGAATTTGAACTGTAAAACTTACTGTTTGCACATGCATAAAGTGAGATCGCTCAAGGCACATCTAGCAACACTCACTCCCAGTCAGATGTGGTAAATGTTTGCGGTGGCAAGGGCACTCAGCCCAGGAACCATTAGTACCTCCAGCAGTGCGACTGCGTTATATACACGCGATCCTTAAGATTGAACACAAGTTCGTATAGATAAGAATAGAAGACTTTCGCATAGGAAGTCTACCACCGCAATACCACACAATATCGGGGAGTTATTCTCAGAGCTCACTGACACATAAGTAAATGTAAACAGACACAGCCTGCTGGAAGTAATGGGCACTCAGCCCAACACATAAGAAACCAAAACAAACTAAAACGATACTAACAAACATAAGCGTTCCATAAACACATAGTTGTAATAGAGCGCCGAGACTACACATGAAAAATAAAATGTGTTAGAAACAATACGATTAGTTAAATGAAAGAAACTGATCACAAACTGTAGAATATAATTTAATGCAGCGAAATGAATTGAATTTCACTACAAATCCCAGCATGCATTGTGTGTCACATGTGTATTTAATGTGAAAAGGGAAAAGGGACTAATTGTCCAAAATCTATGCCGTGATCAAGGACGCTAAGTTCGAAACGCATAGGCGATCTCAGTTGTTGAAATAAAAACTTTAAAAACTTCCCCGAGTGGAGTGCCATCATTCCTATGGAACTTTGTGTGAAAATGTTCGACGGGATACTGCCTTGATCCAGACGATGGCACCAGCACGATAGTGCTCCCCCTGCGACGAGGCAAGTTGTGAGGGATATATATATATATATATATATATTTATTTTTATTTTTTTTGTCACCAAACAATTATACTCGCACACCACCAGGAAAGAAGTTTATAGCAGGTTTATTTCTGTGCCCTTACAGCACACAGCTTTGGTAAAGCTATGTGCTGTAAGGGCACAGAAATAAACCTGCTATAAACTTCTTTCCTGGTTGTGTGCGAGTATAATTGTTTGGTGACAAATTGACGAGCAGGGAAAGCCCGTCCCTGGAACTCGCACCGGCTGTTTAAAGGTGTGCCTTCGATAACTGGAGTAATTTGGTGAATAAAAAATAAAAAAAAAATATATATATATATATATATATATATATATATATATATTGCAATAACTTTATGACAAACCAAGAGAGTGCTCACAGTATGTCTTTTATGTCTACTTATCACGTGACACGGGTGAAGCATTAGAGAAAAAAACACAACTAAAAACAATGGTATAAAAACAGTAAGCGGACTGTGTTTCCGCCAGTGATCAAGGATACTGTGCTATCCGAAACGCGCCTGACAAGCTAAAATAAACAAGATCTGCTGTTCAACGACAACTTGGTGTTCGTATTCCTCTCTCTGAACATTTGCCAGCTGGAAGTGTGAGAGAAGTCAGGAAACTGATTGATATATATTATATATAATATATATATATATTATATATCCACATTCACAAAAGTTTGCCCTTGAAGAAAAGCCACTTACAGGTAGGTGATTTTCGTTTTTTAATGTAGAAGCTGCAGCCGAGGGGAATGCACATTCACAAAGGATTTTATCAGCCTGACGCGTTTCATGCTCAGAAAGCATTTCTTCAGAGGCAGTTCATTAAGTGTAGTGACGCATGAGGCAGTACTTAAATCTTCCGAACCACCTGCGTCAGTGGGCATTGGCTCGTGCTGAGCCTGCTGGTTCTTGTAGTGCCCAAATAACACTCAAGTGAGCTGCTGCACTTCACCAAATTAAAGTTGAAATTAAACCACAGTGGGTGTTGCAAAAGTCTTTCTTGTACTGGGCTGCACATATGACCTTCTACAAATGACATCCTGTCCTTAAAGCGCTGGTAGCCAAATACTTCCAACTTGGTCCACTTCCTTGTGGCAGGGCTTCTCCCACGACCGGGACCAGCCGTTTCAACATTAAACCACAAAAGTTTGCCCCTGAAGAAAAGCCACTTACAGGTACGTGATTTTCGTTTTTTAATGTAGAAGCTGCAGCCGAGGGGAAAGCACATTCACAAAGGATTTCATCAGCCTGACATGTTTCATGCTCAGAAAGTATTTCTTCAGAGGCAGTTCATTAAGTGAAGTGACGCACGGGGCAGTACTTAAATCTTCCGAACCACCTGCCTCAGTGGGCATTGGCTCGTACTGAGCCTGCTTGTTCTTGTAGTGCCCAAATAACACTCAAGTGAGCTGCTGCACTTCACCAAATTAAAGTTAAAATGAAACCATAGTGGGTGTTGCAAAAGTCTTTCTTGTACTGGGCTGCACATATGACTTTCCACAAACGACGTCCTGTCCTTAAAGCTCTGGTAGCCAAATACTTGCAACTTGGTCCACTTCAATGTGGCAGGGCTTCTCCCACAACCGTGACCAGCAGTTTCAACCATAGCTGCGATTGAGCGCCCAACAACGCTCCTCCTGGCAGTGGCATACAAATGCTACCGGCGGGCTTTATACCTCACCCGTAATACGGTTCCTTATGCGCCAGCTACACCCCTGGAGGGCTCATCTGGTGGTGAGGGGTGCTTACGGCTTCTATGCTCATGGAGGGGCGGGAGGCAGACATCCATACGCTTGGAGATCTATATAGGGATGGGGAGCTCACGACATATGAGACACTGGTAACAGAGGAGGGGCTTCCACCTGGGGGGTCCTTAATACACCGCTCATTGAAAGCAAAGCTGACCGCCAGGTGAGGAGACATAACCACGGAGCCCAGGCAGCATTTACCAAACAGTATCTGCACGTTATGGGGAGGGGCAGGCATCTGGTTCGCTGCTTTGCGGCATCATTAAGTGAACACGTGGCAGTTAGTTTAGGCCCACTTAGATGCAAATGGGAGCTGGACCTGGGGCGGCCACTAGCGGACAAAGAATGGGAAAAGGTACTTAAAAGTCTGGTGCGCATCCCTATAAACATGTGATTCCGCCAAATTCAGCTCTTCATTGTCCATAGGGCTTACCTCACGCCTGAGTTGATTAATAAGTACTTTTACCGTGACGATGCGCTCTGCCCTGGGTGTAGCGAGTTGGGGGTGGGGTTCCTGCATATGCTGTGCAGCTGTCCTGGGCTGGGCACTTACTGGCGCGCAATTAGAGAGCTGCTACAGGGTTGCACAGGTCGAACAATACCCTTTGACTGGCCCGAGTACATCCTGCATCATTTCAAGAGGTCTCTCAAGGATAAGGTGTCATCCCATTTTCTGGACCTGGGGCTAGTGGTAGAAAAACGCCTCTTTACAAGGAGATGGAAGGCACATGACCTGCCATGTACATGGGCATGGAGTTCCTTATTTCAGGCGTGGGCTAGGGCAGAGTGGACTGCCATTCGCAGGGGGGGAAACACTAGGGCTCTGGAAGGAACCCATAGCGGCCCATTGGGAGTGGATGCATGGTGCATTACAACAGTCGGACAGGGAGGGGCGCACGAGTCACACGGAGGGTGTGGGAGGTGTACACAGGGGTGGGTGCATACCACAGGTCGTTCTCCTGCCGGGATAATCTGGTGACGCTTTACTCCTGCTCCACCAGGGCATGAAGGCAACCATGCCAGTGCGGCCACAGATGAGGAGCGCGCGCGCAATCCGGGAGGGGGTGGAGGGTCGGGACGAGGGGGGGAAGAGAGTGAGTTAAATTCACATGCGGTTTCTGCTGCCACGGTTATTGTTTCTTGTTTCATATATACACTATCTGTTTGCATGCCCAAGATGGAGGGTCAGCCCTGGACCGCACAGACCACTGGGAGGTTAGCACACCGGTCCTCATGGGTAGCCTCAGAGTCTGCATCAGGACTGGCGAAAAGTAGTTCAGTTAACCCCTGGGTGAGCATCTTTTGTTCTAATCATAGTAAAGCTCAAACACATGTAACATATCATGACCATGCGCTAATGCATTGATGGATGACCTGTATATGACTGTGAGCTTTTATAAGTGATGCTTGTGCTGTAAAGTGTAACCTTAAAACAATAAAAATAGATTCGACAAAAAAAAAAGCAACAGGCCTCAATACGTACTTTAATTATTTTAAGGTGTTAAAGACAGAGTAGCATAGATAACAGATACATGCACAATCCGAAAACAATTATTTGTATACAGCAGTTAAAAGTTTTAAGCCGAGATCTAGGTTTCCCAAAAACTAAAATGAAACAAATACATTTTACTTTTCAATTAAAAGATACTCATTAGTCACAATTGCTTGCAATGTCCGTGCACAGGCTTACTTAAAGAAGACATCCTTTAATATTTACCCGAGTAAATACGCCTGAAGCTGTAGACCAGGAAAGGCAAGGCACTAATGGTATGGGTTTGGGCCAGTTTGTTACAGCCAATGACGCCATCTATAAAACAAAAGAATAATAAGTTGAGATTTTCTTTATGTTTTGATCCCTTTATTGTATTTATCCAAAGATGACCTACTGTGCACAGTAAAAGAAGGATCAGCCTGGAATCTCTTACTGAAACAGTGGTAGACTGGTTTTAACTCATGGATCAATTGGAATTGATGCCTCAGGTCTTTTGATTGCAATTACTTAAACAGAAATGATTCCTATGAAATTAAGAAGAAACCAGAGCTATTTAACCTTATATTGCCTTTTTCATGCCTTGGAGTCCTAATACCTCCCAAAAAAGTTAGACACAAATCAAGAGAGGTCATATGAATATAGGGTGAGGCACTTCAAGTGTGACCATCAATTTAAGGTCTCGAGGGCTTTGCAAAAGACAGAACATCTACAAAGAAGGTTGTCTCCATGACATGTAATGAAAACCTAAATGAGAAACTGGTACTACCAAAAGGTTTTTTAAAGAATGCCAACAAAGATGAACCTAGTTCAGATAAAAGATTGACACTCGCCTTAACTTAAAGGGGTGAGTTATTTTGATTTCTGATGTGCCACCTCCACATCTTTTGTTGTGTATAAACCAAGCAGATGGTCCACCAGACTTATTAAATGCATCAGTCTTTATGGAGATGCATATTCACAAACTGTTATAACTACCAGAAATAGGGTTTCCCATCAGAGGCCTTAGGCAAGTGGGTGCTAAGCTGTTAAAGATTATGCATCATAACAGTGGAGAGGGGAGACATATCAGAAAGTGAGGCAAACCAACAGGGAATCACTAAAAAGAATTGCATAGCAAGCCCCTGTCCACTCATAATGGAACCCCTGGACTCTTTACACAGTATATCTGATTCTTGATTTATCACATAAAGAGCCAGCTTCCTACACCTCCCACTAAAGAACACTTGCCTGCCACCAGACAAAGCCAATACGATCACATTAAGGCGCGTCACTTGTTGCCCCGCCTATATTCATTAAAGTATTTTCTGTATACTTTATAAGGCAGTCTAAACCACCAAAACCAGACTACTGGACAGAAAATGTCACCTGGCACCAGAGGTTACTACAAATACCAGAAAGGGGAAGACAGCCTTTTTCTCGTTGACCACTCTCTTACAACAACCCCCATCGTGTGGTAAGATTGGTCATTTCTTGTTAATCCACCATGCTTACAGAATGTTTGTCTTGTAGCTTTGTGCAAATGTAGGTCCTTTTGTGCAACTATAACCGGAAAGCCTCAACACATATACATTTGATTACAAATAAACTGCATCTGCAACTAAATATCTGGTTTTGCTGTGGTCAAATGAAAACACAAGATAAAATAAACCCGTGTAGCTCATAAAACTATGCTTCTTTCTTATTAACATGGTAGGAGATGATTCAACACAACTCCCTCCTTTGACGAATGACGACCCAAAAACAGCAGGGCAAAGAGGAGGAGAGGAAAACACTGGGCTGAGATAGTTTGATCACCAAGTAGGATGACAGTTATCATACTTGCATTAAGGTTTCTGCAGAACTCATAATTGATGCCTCAGAAAACATTCAAGGAAAACAGAGATGGACTGCTTGTGGCATATAGGCTACCTTTTAAACTTCACCTTCTTGATACTTTTTTTATGCTTACATGGTGTACGGTTTCCATCCCAGTTGGTAGTAGGAACAAAGCAGATGAGACAGCATGTGGTCTTAAAACCATGACTGCTTTAACAATTAACTTCACAATGTAGTCACACACCATTTTCCAAAATATTATGCTATGTGGCTAGGACCCATTAACCATCTATTGATTCACAATAAGCTTGATGGAATGCAGTGTGATGGTAGTTACTTTTTATTGGGACATGGAAAATGGTCGTGATTCTGCAGTATATTTATGTATTAGACAAACCTAAAATAATGTACCCGTTCTTCATGGTCTCTAAAACGTACTCCGGATATACAAAAAGAAATCTGCTCTTGATAATATTTTTGACATCACAACTCACTGGTATTTAATTTTCCTTTGAAAATTTGATTGAGAAATAATAACAATGAAAATCATGTTACTATCTGCTTTAGTCAAGATAGATCAAAATAAATGTGTTCTTGGTAATATTTGTGACACCACAACTCACAGGCATTTAATTTTCCGTAGTGGATCTGATTTCAGAAGAGTAGCAAAGAAATTTATGTTAATGTCTACATTCCAAATGTGGCCTAGTTCTACCCGAGTTAAGTTACATCAGTTAGTTAACTAAGTGATCAGAGTTACAAAAAGGTTCACTTTCCATCGACTGTCAGGTTGGAATGGATTCATCAGAGTTCCTAGCATCTGTGCACAACTAAAGAAATCAATGAAAAAACACTTCTTGTATTGTTTATCGCATTTAGATATGTAGATTTCATTTGTATTTTATTATTGTATTACTTGTTTTCTCTTACGATACATTTGATTGTTCATTTAACACACATCTTTCAGATTCAATAATATGTACACCCTACTGAATTAATTTCTTTAACTATTTATACTGTTACTATTATTGCAATGTAATTCGGTTCTTCTCTTGGAGACTTTTATACTGTATTATATTTATAAAATGCTAATAAATAATTTCAATAAAAAAAAAAAACACTTCAAAAGTAAAGACTTACACGGTTTTGAAAAAAAAAAGTAAAGACTTACGTGGCCACCCATGGATATACCAGTCAGGCCAAGAGGTCCATAACCTTCTCTTTCCAACCAATGTAATAGAGCAGCAGATTCCAATACAAGAGCTCCTCCCATGACAAAGAGGTCTGAGACATTTTGTAAACACGATCTCCTGTCCTCCACAAACAAAAGAAAAATAGCATTGACTTATTTTACTGATTCCGGTCTTGAATTCAAAGAATTTGCAAAACTGGATCATGGATGTAGCAGCAGATAACAGTACTCAAAGATACTTCATACTCCTTTCTAACGTGGATGGTAAAATTATGTTCCAAATGTATAATTTTTTAAGTTAGCACATCAAATAAGATATTTTGGTACATGAAACTAAAAATACGTAACATTATATCATTTAAAACATGAATAAAAAGACAAACAAGAAAAATAATGTTCGTGTGAAAGGGGCGTCGATAAATCACTCGCACCATTAAACTTTATGGACTAAAAATGTGTGGAAGTTCTTTATCATAAAAGATACTTACGTCGTAGAAACACTTCTTCAGATGGATGCTCTAGTAAGATTTCAGGGTCTCTATCTCTTGACAGCCCAGGCATCCAGATTAAATCCGGACAAGTTCTCAGTGCACATACAACGGGCAAAGGACTTCTAGCATGGATACACATCCAAATGAGATCTGGCTTTTCTAAAGAACGTCCTTCCAGGTATACAAGTTAGCACAGCTGTGCCAATAGCACCAGTTCAAGCTTCTTACCAATACTACAAATATGACGACGTAGTGAGGGCAACAAGGAGTCATCAGAAACCTTGATACTAAGTGATAAGCAACACCTTCTTTAAATGGGGATTTTAGTCTTGAAAATTCAAATTTTTAAAACAATCTTGATGAACTCCTACGCTAAAATAATGAAGGTGAGTCAGAATCAAAATAATGTTTCTAATCACACCCTGAAACAAGGCTGTAGTTAGTAGCTGTGTCCGTTAGTAGGATTTGCCTGGGAGACACCTCTGAGCAACCAAAGGACTTTAAAGGATACTGACCACCCAGAGGTGGTGCTTCAACGGCTTTACTAACCACGACCAGAATTACTTCCTTTTATTTTCAGACAGTAAGAGGAAAGACTCCCAGATGGAGAAGATGCCTTCTGAGCTGTCATGGCAAACAAATGGTTTTCATATTAGGGAAAAAAAATCATACTGCTCACTGTGGCATCTCTAAGAAAGGATAGGTCCAGTACCCATGCTCCCATGGTTAACATAGTAATCACTAGGGGGTAACTGTTCCTAAATAGGAGAAGTAGCAGACCTATTTGGTAGCTTAAAGAGGCTCGTGAGAGTAAAGCACTCACAGTAAAGGTTAGATATTGATGAAGGTGGGGCAATTCCTCCTTTTGGAAAGAGTGCCCTCACACACCCATGCGAGTGTCATGCTTCATTATCGGGCATTTGCTTCTCATGGGGGTGCCTACATTAACGTCCAATGGGCGTTCCTGGATCCAACCCCTCAAATAATAAAGGATAGCCTCATCTGCATGTCAGCGTGGTGATAAAGAGGTGAACAATGCCTCTCCTCACTTGCAGCCTATTATCTGCCCCTCCGCTGCTCGATTGCCGGTAAGAGGAGCATGGCTGCCATGAAAGGAAGAGATGTTGTGCTGATGGTGACCTTTACTATTATTTGTCTTACTTCAGTATTTGTGAGCACGAAGAGTGTAAACAGTTCTCAAATTTCACAGGATAGTTGTATCTTTTAGGATAAAACCATAACAGACTGAAATATTGACTGGATAAACAGAGGAAACTTTGAAATCTGATAGAAGCAATGCCATACTCCCAATATTCACCCTCTAGGAAATCTGAGCAGTCAAGTGCCAAACGGACTGCTAGTAAATCTTCTCATCAAAAGAAAGGAGCTCATCTTTCATAAGGGACTGAAAGAAGTAAGGCTAACTTGTTGTCGTCATGCATGTTTTTCCAATCTTAACAAAACCTGATCTTACTGAGACTTTGCTTACCTACCTTTTAGCTTGGAAGCATGGAGAGATAATATGATCCTACAGAGGGACATGTTGGTACAGTAAGGATTAGTTACTTACCTGTAATCCTAGTTCTCTTCCAGGGGTATCCTCATCAAAGTCATAAGCATTAGAATATTCCCGCCCATGCGCGGGACCCCGGAAACAATATATTATATGTGCCCCACATATATTATAGACATATATATAAATATATATATATATAAAAATAAGCAATTGTAGCCAAATAAACAATAGAGCTGTAATATGCAGTGAAGAATTTCCACAATACAGTGAATTCTGTATTAGAAACATGAGAAACAACACCAATGCTTGTTTAGAAACTGTTTTAATGCTCAGAAAACAGTAGAAATTCTCATAACACACTGTAAGCATATACAGCTCCCAGGCTGCATTGCAAAATCCCAGTCTAAAAAGACTGAAAAGCTAACCTGTAGCTGAATGCACTAAAAACTGACGCTGTGCCTTTAAGGCACCTCTGCCCCTAGCTTCCCATCATGCCTCAGGGGTTACAGTTAGGTCAGTTGTTCTTTTCGGAGACTGAAAACCAAACCATGGTAATAACAGGTTAAAAAACATCTCCTATTTAATAAACAAAGTCCTTTGCCCGGGGAGGCGGGAGGGGTGCTTATGACTTTGATGAGGATACCCCTGGAAGAGAACTAGGATTACAGGTAAGTAACTAATCCTTCTCTTCCAGGGGATCCTCATCAATAGTCATAAGCATTAGAATAGAGTAGCGAGCCTCACCTCATCCCTGCGGGCAAAGGAATCAACAGATAACATTTATATCCGTAGGCCCAAAAATAGGCCTTATTCTACCCAAATAGGTTTCTCAAGGAGGCTTGCCCTACTTGAGAATCCGCTCTGGAATCAGACTCTAGGCAATAATGCCTTGTAAAGGTATGGACTGATTTCCATGTCGCAGCCTTGCATATTTCTGACATAGGAATGTCATGCAAAAAAACTATTGTGGCTGCTTTCCCTCTAGTGGAATGAGCTTTGGGTGATTGCAACAAAGGTTTGCCAGCCAGCTGGTATGCTAGTTTGATACAAGAGACAATCCATCTGGAGATGGATCTTTTGGCTGCTGCAAACCCGGACCTCATTGCACCATAATTGACAAAGAGTTGGTCTGTCTTTCTGGTGTCCCTCGTTCTTTCTAGGTAAAACTTTAGCACCCGTTTAAGATCTAACGAGTGCAACGACCTCTCAGCTGGGGTCGATGGGTTAGGAAAGAACGAAGGAAGGGTAATCGTTTGATTTATATGAAAATCCGATACCACTTTTGGAAGAAAAGAAGGGTGAGCCCTCATTACTACTCTGTTGTGGTGAAACACAGTGTAAGGTTCCTTGGTGCAGAGTGCTTGAATCTCGCTAACCCTGCGCGCAGAGGTTATTGCCACCAAGAAGGCCGCCTTCCAAGTGAGATGCTGCAAGGAGGCCTTGTGTATAGGCTCAAACGGTGTAGACATCAGTCTGGAGAGAACCAGGTTCAACTCCCAGGGAGGAGAAGGATTTCTCACAGGGGGATAGACCTTCTTTAATCCCTGAAGGAAATCCTTCACCACCGGGACCTGAAAAAACGATGTTTGTGTAGGTGATTTTCTGTACGCTACTATGGCAGATAGATGAACCCTAATAGAAGCGTATTTCAACCCTGATGTCGCTAAGAATAGGAGGTATGGTAGGACTACCTCTTCTTGCCCTTTGGTGGGATCAAAGCCATGGTCCTTACACCAAATGAAAAATCTTTTCCACTTGAACGCATAAGACGTCCTTGTGGAAGGTCTCTTTGCCTCTCTTAAAATATTCATACATTCCGGAGGCAGATTTAAGTGTCCATATTGCAAGACCTCAGGAGCCATGCAGTCAGGTTCAGCGACTGGAGGTTGGGATGCAGGATCCTCCCGTCCATTTTGCTCAGCAGGTCTGGCCTGCACGGCAGCCGTCTGTGTGGACACAGCGACAGATGTAACAGGTCTGGATACCACCATTGTCGCGGCCAATCCGGAGCAATTAGGATCATGTCCATGCTCGATCTGATGAGCTTGGCCACCACTTTCGGAATCAGTGCCAGAGGGGGAAAAGCATAAGCGAACATCCCTGTCCACTCCAGCAGGAGAGCGTTCCCTTGCGTCCCTGGCCGGTGGAACCTGGACGCGAAGGCGTGGCATTTGGCGTTTTCGTCGTCCGCAAATAAGTCTATGTCCGGACGACCCCAGCAACGGAAGAGTTCTTCGACCACTTCGTCGTTTAGCACCCAGTCTGGCTGATCTTCGAAGTGCCTGCTGAGTGCGTCTGCTTTTGTGTTTAGCTCGCCTGGAAGGTGCACTGCCACCACCGACAGTCCCCGAGCCAGAAGCCAGTGCCAGATTGCCTGGGCTTCCAGAGACAGAGGGCGAGATCGAGTTCCTCCCTGCTTGTTCAGATAGAACATAGTTGTAGTGTTGTCCGTCTGAACCAGGACTTTGTCCGTTGTTATTGCTGGAAAGAACGCTTTGAGCGCCAGATGAACTGCTCGAAGCTCCAGCATGTTGATGTGGTATGTCTGAAGGTTGGTCGACCAGCGACCCTGAATCTGAAGATGACCCATGTGAGCACCCCAGCCTTCTAGAGATGCGTCAGTCACCACAGACAGCGAAGGAAGAGGTTGCTGAAAAGGGACTCCCTGCAGGACATTCCGAGGGCGAGTCCACCACTGTATTGAGGTCAGCGCTGCTTGAGACAGGATGATTCGATCCTCCCAATCTCCAGTCGCTTGGTCCCACTGATCCTCCACCGACTCTTGTAGAGGCCGCATCCTCAACCTGGCGTTCGGTATTAGGAAGATGCAGGACGCCATGGAGCCCAACAGAGACGCTACGTCTCGCACCTTTGGACGAGGAATCTGAAGTAACTTTTTGCATTTTCGTCCCATGGAAGAAAGTCTCTCTTGCGAAGGAAACGCTCTTCCTAACTTTGTGTCTAGAACTGCTCCCAGATAGTGGATAGTTTGTGTGGGCTGCAGGGTCGACTTTTCTGAGTTTACATGGAGGCCGAGCCTGTGTAGCTGTTGGAGACACAGGTGACAGTCTTTGGTGGCTTGTCGAGGAGATGGACTCTTCAGGAGCCAGTCGTCTAGATATGGATACACAAAGAGACCTTTCTTGTGTAGACACGCCGCTACCACTGCCATGCACTTGGTGAAGACCCTTGGTGCGGATTTGAGTCCGAAAGGAAGCACTTTGAACTGGTAATGCTTGGACCCTACCAGGAACCTCAAGTACTTTCGATGACCTGGTGTAATAGGAATGTGGAAGTACGCGTCTTGTAAATCCACCGAACACATCCAATCTCCGATCTGTAGATGAGGACATATTTGGTGGAGTGCCAACATGCGAAACTTCTCTTTGACCACCACTTTGTTGAGGAGTCGAAGATCCAAAATTGGTCTGAATTTGCCTTCTTGGTCTTTTTTGGGAACAAGGAAATATCTTGAGTACACTCCTTTCCCCCTTTGGGATAGGGGTACCACTTCGATTGCGTTTTTCTTTAAGAGGACGCTCACTTCCTTTTTGAGGAGCTCTAGTTGGTACGAGCGAGACTTTTTTGGAGGAGCCGGTTGTGGTTTCTTCCTGAAACATAGCGCATATCCATTGCGCAGTATATTCAGCACCCACCGATCTTTCGTGATGCTGACCCACTCTGCCAGATGATGTGCAGCACTTCCTCCCACTGGAGTGGGTAACGGTGACAGAGGAAGCCACTGCTCAGGCCTTGCCTCCTCTAGGTGTGGTAGAGGACTGATTATGTCCGCCTCTACCTCTGCTTGACCTTCCTCCTCTGTATTGCGGCTTTCCTTGCGGCTTGTTTTGAGACCATTGAGGGGTTTGAACCCTCTGTTGGCCTCCCCGGTTCTTGTTGGTCTTGAAGCGTCGTTTGAACGGTGCTTTCTGTTTCTCCAGACCTACTGCCTTTACTGTGTCTAACTCGGTCTTCATCCGGGCCATTTCCTGATCGGCATGCTCCCCGAAGAGTGAAGATCCGGAAAAAGGCAGATTGAGGATGCGCTGTTGGGCATCTGGCTTGAGCCCAGTTAAACGTAGCCAAGAGGATCTCCTCGCACATATCCCATGTGAGTAGTTATGTCCAGCTAGAAGGGCGTTATCTGCTGATGAACTAATCATTTGGTTTGCCACCAAACAGCCCTCCGTCACGGTCTCCTCAAAGTCCTTCTGGTCCTCCTTGGGCAATTTCTCTTTGAATCGTTCCATGGAGTCCCATAGGGCTCTATCGTACCTTCCCAGAAGGGCTGATGCACTAGAGACTTTTAGGGATGAAGCTGCTGTGCTGCATACCTTGCGTCCCCAAGAATCTTGCGTCTTGCTGTCTTTGTCAGGAGGAACTGACGAAGAGGGAGCGACCGTGTGATTCTTCCTAGCTGAGGCTACAATAACTGAGTCCGCTGCAGGCTCACCTTTAACAAAGATAGGATCTGAGTCAGCCGGCCTATATTTTTTTGGGATACGTGCCGGTACTGCTCTGATCGTTGCTGGCGTGAGGAAAACCTCTTTGATTGGGTCCATTATTCCTGGGACTAATGGGAGCAACGGCCTTGCATATGATTTGTGATGAAGAGTCTCAAAAATCACAGTAGTGGACACCTCTGGAGTGGTCATTTCTATATTCAGCTTGTGAGCACCCCTTTGCAAAACGTCCAGATACGTGTTGACGTCGTCCAGAGGGGAAGCTCTTGAGCGAGGACTGTCTGCCAGCGTCGGAGAGTAGTCCCCTTTCGAAGATCTAGGCGAAGATGGAGGGGAGGATGAAGGAGTTCTTCTACTCCTGTGGTGAAAACGCTCCTTCCTCACCGGTGATCTCCTAGGTCGTTCCTCCCTTCGAGGAGAACGTGATACCCTCTGATGTACTGGAGATCTCGATCTCTCAGTTCGTACCTCCTTTCTCGGTGTTCGAGATTTGGGTTGCTCCCTCCTTGGCGATCGGGAGACCCTAGGGGCATGCGACCTGTCCGCTCTTCTCTCTCGTGAGCGTGATCGCTCTGCCTCTTCTGGTTGCTGAAGAGGAGACCCGTGGATTGGACTCAGGTACCTTTGAAGTCTCTCTGGTGCCTTAGAATCCTTCCAATTACTCAACGGAGCATACCATCTTGGAGAGAGTCTTATATGTGAAGTGTAACCCCGCTGGGGATTCTTCTGAACCGGACTCCTACTCCTAGAAGATGACCCCGTTGACCCCGAGGCACTTGAGGAGGAATGGAGTGAAGCAGATTGTGTCACTAGGATTGTCGAAGGCACTGAAGGCGATCTCCGTCTCACCGGTGTTGGAGGACGTCTCAAAAGCCTTTCCCTCGACGTCGAACGCCTCTGCGGCGTCGACGGGGCGATAACCTTCGGCGTTGAATGCTTCGACGATGATCTGTGGTCCCTCGACGTCGATCGGTGATGATGCGCCGACGGCGGAGTCATATCCCTCGACGTCGAACGGCGTTGTCTTGCCGTCGACGGAGGTCTCGACGTCGAACGGCGTTGTCCTGCCGTCGACGGAGGTCTCGACGTCGAACGGTCTAGTTCTGCCGTCGACGGAGGTCTCGACGTCGAACGGTCTAGTCCTGCCGTCGACGGAGCTCTCGACGTCGGCCGACGTTGATCTGTCGGCGACGGAGATGTCATCGACCTGGCATGTGGCGACGGCGGAGGATCGGACATCCTCGACGACGAGCGCCGACGTGCCTTAGATGATCCCTTCCTCGACGTCGATCGTCCGAGGGGGCTCTTGCTCCTCGACGCCGAGCGCCTCCGTGGAGACGTCGACGGAGGTGTTGCACTCTTCGAAGCCTGTCGACGTCGAGACGACGGCGAGTGTGATCTGTCTCCCGACGCCGACCGTCGCCTGGTTGACGGCGGCGGAGTTGACTTATGTCTTGACGCCGAACCTCTCGTCGACGGCGATCTCGTGGCTTCTCTCGACGCCGATCGTCGCCTAGTTGACGACGGCGGAGCTTTCTTCGACGACGGCGAACCTCTTTTCGACGACGATTTCCTCATCGACGCCGATCTCGACGTCGACGGAGCTTTTTCTCTCGAACCGTCCATCAGATGTCGTTTTTTCAGCGCCGAGCCCGGTGCTGAGGTTGATGGACGCTCTGACTTGCCTTTGGAGGGAGTTCTGGGTCTCTTTGAACTCTTCCTCTCTGCAGATCTTCCTCTCATGGATCTCTGGGCCAGACCATAGAGCCTGTTCCTCTCTCTGTCTTTAAGTGTTCTGTCAAACAGCTTTTTACAATGAGAACAGCCTTTAGGATCATGATCCTCTGGCAAGCATAAAATACAGACCTCATGAGAGTCCGTTTTTGCCTTCTTGTGGCCACAAGAAGGGCAATCATCAAATAATGAGGGCATCCTGAAAGGAAAACCTCACAAAAAATTGACTGCTAAGCAGTTATTTACTTGACTATGATGTGAAAAGTCAAAGTAAATCAAAAAATTGTTCTTTTGAAGATTTTCTGACTGGAAAAGGCAGAAAAGTGTGGAGCTGAGTATCCAGGGTCCTTCCTGAAGGAGCCGGAAAGAACAACTGACCTAACTGTAACCCCTGAGGCATGATGGGAAGCTAGGGGCAGAGGTGCCTTAAAGGCACAGCGTCAGTTTTTAGTGCATTCAGCTACAGGTTAGCTTTTCAGTCTTTTTAGACTGGGATTTTGCAATGCAGCCTGGGAGCTGTATATGCTTACAGTGTGTTATGAGAATTTCTACTGTTTTCTGAGCATTAAAACAGTTTCTAAACAAGCATTGGTGTTGTTTCTCATGTTTCTAATACAGAATTCACTGTATTGTGGAAATTCTTCACTGCATATTACAGCTCTATTGTTTATTTGGCTACAATTGCTTATTTTTATATATATATATATTTATATATATGTCTATAATATATGTGGGGCACATATAATATATTGTTTCCGGGGTCCCGCGCATGGGCGGGAATATTCTAATGCTTATGACTTTGATGAGGATCCCCTGGAAGAGAACCACAGTTAAAGCCCTGGCAGGGATAGCACTTCTTAGGCACTGGACTAAGAACATTGTTGATAGTGAAGATGGACTGGTGCACACCACTAAATTAGAAACCACAATCTTATTCTAGGCATTTTTGTTTAGGGGAAGAATCTCTCTATCAGAATTCTCTTCTTTAGAATGTTTGAGGAGAACAAGTCTCAAGGTACAACATCTCCAATGTGACCTGACAACCGCAGATGTTCCAGTGCACATTTGTATTACCAAATACCTTTCCCTATCTCATCAGTGAATAAAGTCACAAATATATTTATTTAATTTACATTCTAGTTTAGCTTATGACCAGATATCCCTCTGGGAATAAGTACTTGGTCATGGACAGAATGGAAGGAACGTTAAGCAAACCTAGCTGAAGCTAGGGGAGAGGAGTTGGCCTAACGGCTTGGGCGGTCAACTTTGAATCTGGGGAACTGGGTTAGAGTCTCTTCAATGATGCTGAACATCCTGTGATTCTGGGCAAATCACTTAATTTCCCCGTGCCTAACAAAAATGAATGTGTCCTCATGTAACGCAACTGGTGCTATGTAAAGCGCTCTGATACCCGATACCTTCAGGTCAAGTTCGCCGCTATATAAAAGTCAGTTAAAAAAAAAAGTGAGAGGTGTCATGTGGGTGGTGATGGTGATCCTGTTGCTGGAGGTATAAATAGGGTTGAGGGTGTGGCCTGCTGTGTGTGTTGGTCCTTGGACAAGCTGGGTGACTCTGAGGTTGCTGAGACAGTTGAGGAGTGTCTTGGAGTTAGGGTCTGTGGTGTCTTCTAGGTGGTAACCGATGTCCCGGAGAAGGATGTAGTTAATCTGAAGAAGAGGGGAGCAATGAAGCCTGAGGTGTGGTTACAGAATCATACTTGGGGGCCTGGGGGTTGGTAGGTGAAGGTTCCCTTTAGGGGGGCTCTGGAGTCTATTCGTATTGTGCATTAGAGGTGTTCCATGAGGATGGTGTTCGAGTCAATCGAGTTGGTGCAGTCAATCGAGTTTTTGTAGATGATCACAAGTCCTCCGCCTGGTTTGTGGGTTCGATCCTGGTAAGATTTTGTAGGCAGGCGGAATGGCTGGGTTGAACCATGTTTCAGACAGGAAGAGAAGGTAGGGTGTGTTGCTGTTCAGTTGAGTGTTTCCACAGGGAACAGACATCGACAAGCATGGCGGACAATTGGTGCAAGGTGGTGGTGGTGGCGGCGTCCAATGTGTTGCAGGTAAAATCGCAATGGTTTCAGGAGAAAGGGTCTACAGTGGTGCTGGGAGATGCACTGCAGCAGCGTGTTTGCCGGTCTGCTTTGTTGAGATCGCGGAAGAGTAGTGGTAGCGTTTGTTGGCACTGGTGGTGGCTGTGGTTGTAGTGTTGCGTTAGATGATCATGGGGCAGGGTTCCTGGCACTGAGCGCGGTCCATGCACAGATGGGCTTGCCTTTTGCACGCCAGCAGTGCACCCACTGTGTGTATCCGCTGTGCGGTAACGCTACGGCCTGCATTACGTAAGTCTTGGAGTGGGCGAGGCTTCTGTTGGCAGGAAGATCAGTGAGCGTGAACAGCCGAGGCAGGAAAAACTCGGCAGCTGCAATGTCACTTGGTCAAAAGGCAGCAACTGGATCAGGGTGGAACAAACAGAAACTGGGGGCCATTGGCAAGTGGCAAGTTAGGTGCCCAGGTTGGTGAGGTCCCAAAGGCTTATGCATATTAACTCAACATTTTACTAAAACAGGATTCATATTCAACATTACCGAGAGTTAACACACATTTCTGGTGCAGAATTAAGAAAAATTGCCTTAGCATAACTGAAGTAAGGACAAGCATATTTTTGCTCAAAGATAAAACCAATGCTACCCAGCTGTGCCTGTCTCAGACACCTAAAGCCTCACATTCGTGCTTGGCATTAAAGAGAGAAAATTCTGAAATAGCTTGCCCAATTCTGAAAGTTTACATGACCCTTTCTATTTAAAGGTTGAGTCTGTATTATTACATAATGTAGTGTCTGCATTTGTTGTGTTTAGTTTTTTTCTACACAATCACCATTCCAGCCATGTTTAAAAAAACATAACTGTGTGTCCCATACATGTGTGCCTTTGCAACACCCTCACAGGGTGCCCAGGGGTCCCCATTTCAACTGATTCAGTGATTCATGCGCTAATTTTCTTTGTTTAATAAACACTTTCAGACTACAAGAGGAACATGAGCACAGGCTCTTTCACAAATAAGCAGATTTTTTCATCTCAATATACGATTATAATTAGATGAAACACTGATCTAGTAAATTGAGGTGTTTCTACAGTACAGTTACGCAATCGAAACAGACTCTTAACTGAATAGTATTGCAACTATGTTGTAGGACTAACATTTTAATGGAAACATAAAATAGGCATATCTGCCTCTTTGTAACAGGCTACATTGCAACATTTCATCCACCTGTGCAGAATTGATCAATGCTGATAAAGTGAAATAAAAAACTTACACTTGATCCTTTGGTTTTCTACAGCCATGTTATTTTATGTTAAGGACAATTATTCAAACACATGTTGTAGTTATTAAAGAATAGGCTAACCACATCTTAATTTTACCTAGCTCTTAAGGCACAAAAACAACATACATTGATTAACATTCCAATTGGAAAGTAGCAGTAGAGATACACACAAAAATGAAATATTTCAGGATGTGTTAGATTTTTTCCATTGCCCCATTATTCCACATTGGTCTCCCCCTATGTTGTAAAGGTCCCTTACCACTTACGTTTCAGGGACACAATAATGTGGCACTCCAAATTGGATATGCAAGACACTAGAAATGTATTTGCTTACTCCAGGTTGTAGAGAGGCTTAGAAACTCATTGAACACGATAGATAACCCACAATAAATTCAATGTAAATTCTTAACTTAATAAAAATAAAGTGCCTTATAAGTAAAATAGTAAACTTAAACACAAGAAATGCATTGAAATCTGGAAGGTACAGCACCTTCTATGCCCAAGACAAAACAACTGCAATGCATGCACACTCTGACGTCACTATTGAACAAGTTACTTACCTTCGGTAACACATTATCTGGTAGAGACTCTATCTAGCTGCAGATTCCTTACCTTTGATTCCTTACCTTTGAATTTCCCTGGCATCCGACTGGATCCAGAAACTTTTGCTGAGCAATACCCCCTTGCGCGTGACTTCGGGTGGCTCCTTTCGGCTCCGCGTGTCGTCGCCGGCATCGGTAGCGGCGGTTATGACGTTGCGGGGCCTATATAGGCGCCACCCAGGCACGCAGACGCCGTTTTTTCCATGCCAGAAGCGCAGAGCCACGAAGTGACTGATGTAATTGTTTGCAAAACTAGGGCCCTGAAAGGGGTGTAAACCTAGACCTACTACATAGGTCCGCAAAGCAGGGAGGCATGGGTGAGGCTGTAAGGAATCTGCAGCTAGATAGAGTCTCTACCAGATAATGCGTTACCGAACGTAAGTAACTTGTTCATCTGATAGAGACTTCTAGCTGCAGATTCCTTACCTTTGAATCAGATACCCGAGCCATACCATCCTGGCGGTGGGTTGCAGACTCATGACCTAGACTAAGTCGTCTTGCAAGACTGAACGGGCAAAATGCTCATCCCTGCGCACTTGACCGCAAAGGCGATAATGCTTTGCGAACGTGTGCAATGATGCCCATGTCGCTGCCTGACAGATGTCTTGGACTGGGACACCCCGAGCCAAGGCTGTAGTTGCAGTCTTTCCCCTGGTGGAGTGGGCTCCTAATCCTTCAGGGGGCTGCTTATTCGCCAAGGCGCACCAGATTTTAATAAGGGGTATCAGATTTTAATGCAGAGAAGAACCCAGCAAGAGATGGTTCTTTTCTGCACTGCCTTTCCCTTCTTTGCTCCCACATACCCCACAAAGAGTTGGTCATCCACCTGGAACTCTTTTGTTCGGTCAAGGTAGAACGATAACTCTCTTTTTGGGTCCAGACGGTGGAGATGCTCCTCTTCTTTAGAGGGATGTGGGGGAGCAAAGAAGGTGGGCAAAGTAACGGATTGGCCCAGATGAAATGGTGTCACAACTTTTGGTAAAAATTATGCTCTGGTGTGAAGCACCACTTTGTCCGGAAAGGACATAAGATAAGGAGGCGAGCTGGATAACGCCTGCAATTCACTCACCTTCCTGTAATCGCCACTAAGAAGACTATTTTGATGATCAACAGCCGGAGGGGACAATTATGCAAAGGCTTGAAAGGAGCGCACATCAGGTAAGTGATGACCAAATTAAGGTCTCATTGTGGCACAATAAAGGGCATGGTGGAAACAAGTGATCCAGCTCTTTAAGAGATCTATTTCCAATAGGAGATTTAAAGAGAGAAGGCTGGTCTGGCAGCCGCAAAAAAGCAGACAGAGCAGAGAGGTAACCCTTGAGAGTTCCCAAAGCAGGACCCTGCTGGGCAAGAGTTAAAATGAATAAAAGGACAGTAGAAAGAGGGTCAATGGACCTTTCTGTACAGTATAATACAAATGTGTGCCAACGGCAGGCATACACCAACTTAGTGGAGTGGCGTCTGGCCGCCAGAATAACATTACAGACTTCGGGAGGAAGGTCAAAAGCCATCAACTGCCGCTGCACAATCTCCACACATGGAGGCGCAGAGTTGACAGGTTTGGGTGGATAACCCTCCCCTGCTGCTGTGACAGACAATCCTCTTGAAGAGGCAGCCTGATCGGAGTATCAATGCTCATTCTCAGAAGCTCTGGATACCAGACTATCCTTGCCCAGTCCGGTGCCACAAGAATGACTTGGGCCCGGTCGATCCTGATCTTCTTCAGAACCCTGGGCAAGAATGGTATGGGCGGAAAGGAGTACACAGGCCTGAACTCCACTCGCAACGAAATGCATCGCCGAGTGATAGCCGCCTTGGAAACTCCAGTGTGCAGTACTGCTGACATTGGGCATTCTCTTCGGAGGTGAACAAATCTAACCAATGTTCTCCCCAGTGTTGAAAGAGACCTTGCGCCAACTCTAAGTGGAAACACCATACGTGGTCTGGCAGGCATCGTGAGATTGTCCACCCTGGCGTTTAGAGAACCTGCCAGGTTTTGAACCACCAGGTTCATGCCCTACTGTTCCAGCCATGTCCAGAGACGCAGGGCCTCTCGACAAAGGGTCCACAACCGCACCCCGCCTTGCTTGTTGCAGTACGACATGGCGGAGGTGTTGTCCGTGAACACCTGCACCAACTTCCCCTTGAGATAGGGAAGAAATGCTTTCAATGCCAAGCAAATCGCTCAGAGCTCCAACAAGTTTATGTGGAGCCCCATCTCTGCCGGAGACCAGGGACCCCTCATCTACATCTCTCCCATGTGGCCACCCATTCCAGAAGTGACGCATCCGTCATGATTGTGAAATCTGGTTGGGGAAGGGAGAGAGGTCTGCTAATGACTCAATTTCGGTTCGTTAACCACCACTGCAGATCCTTTGCAGTTACATCCGAGATCTGACCATTTCGGTGAGATCGCCCCGGTGCTGTGCCCATTGGAACTTCAAGTCCCACTGCAGAGCCCACATACGCCATCTCGCGCGCCTTACCAACAGGATGCAGGAGGCCAAGAGTCCCAACAGACTCAGAGCCAGTCTCACCGAAATTCAGGACAGAGGCTGAAATATCGGAATCATAGCCTGAATATCCTGGACTCGCTGCTCGGGAGGTTAAGCCCGAAACTGCACTGTGTCCAGAACAGCTCAGATGAAAGGGAACGTCAGAGAAGGAGTCAGGTGTGACTTCGGCACGTTTATAGAGAACCCCAGCGAATGAAGGAGGTTCGACGTAGTCTAAATGTGGGAGACAACTGTCTAGGGCGAGCCCACCTTCAACAGCCAGTCGTCGAGGTAGGAGAAGACTGACACCCCTAACCGGCACAGGTGAGCTGCAACCACCGCCATCACCTTGGTCAACATCCGGGGCACTGGTAAGGTTGAAGGGGAGCACGGTAAACTGAAAGTGCTTGCAGCCCACCTTGAACCACAGGTAACGCCTGTGGCGCGGCAGGATGGGAATATAAAAATACGCATCCTACAGCTACAACGCTACAATCCAGTCCTCTTGGTATAGGGCAGACAAGACCTGAGCCAAAATGAGCATTTTGAATTTCTCCTTTTTGAGGAAGAGATTGACGGTCTGACGATCCACAATGGGCCGTAGCCCCTTGTTCTTCTTCAGAATCAGAAAGTAGCGGGAATAACAGTCACTGCCTACTTCTGAAACTGGGACCCTTTCTATAGCTCCTTTGGCCAAAAGAGCTGTAACTTCCTCTTGGATCTGCTTTAAATTATCCTGCGCCTGCCGTTCCTGACTAGGCAGAATAGTAGGAGGAAAAGAATGGAAAGGAAGAGAACAGCCCTCCTGGACTATCTGCAAGACCCACGTTTCTGATGTTATAGATCTCCAGCAGGGGAGATGATGACAAATTCTCCCACCCACTGGAGTAGTGTGGTCCTGCAGAATCAGCCTAGGAGTGCTTGGAGGCTGTTGCTGCTGGGGGCAGTGTGGTAGACAACTTCTGGCCTCCATTCCTAGGATGGAATGTACCGCATCCACGTCCACCCAGGGCTTGGGTAGTCTGAGCGGGACGGTGGCTAGGATAGGACTGAAGCGGCTGGAAACCCCTTCCGTTGCCACGAAAGGGGAGAAAGGATCTCTGGCCACAAGGAGTGGCGGAGAGACCCAGGGATCTGGCAGTTTGCTCGAGAGTCCTTGAACCAGACCATGGCAGAGTCTGCCTTTTCCACAAAAAGGCGGGTTCCATTAAAGGGCATGTCCATCAAATTGGCTTGGACATCCCCAGAGAAGCCAGGTGTACTAAGCCAGGTGTGGCGCCTCAAGTCCACCGTAGTTAAAATCAACCTGGCCCGCAAATCGGTTGTATCTAATCCACACTGTACGGCAAAATTTGCTGCATCTCTCCGGTCCTTGACCGCTTGGGTGAGCACAGCCCGGGCCTCCTCCGGGACTTGTGGCAGCACCTGCGCAACCGTTTCCCAAAGAGAGTGGGAGAAACGGCCCTATAAGCATGTGGTATTCACCGAGCGCAATGCCAGACTGGACATCTCCTTCCCAACTGAGTCCAGTCTCTTGGCTTCCCTATCCAGAGGTGTGGAAGGGAATGCGCTCTGGGAAGTAGAGGCCTGCACCACCAAACGTTCTGGAGTAGGGTGTTGGCTGAGCAACTTTGGGTCACACAGAGCTGAGCAATGGCGGTGTACAATTGTCTTATCCACAGGAGCCCCTGTGCTAGGCTTAGACCATGTTCCTAAAAGGAGGTCCGTGAGTGCCTCATTAAAGGGCAATAGGGGTTCAGAGGTGGAAGCTCCAGGTTGAAGCACTTCAGTCAGTAGATTAGTCCTGACCTGCACTGAGAGCAGCTCCAGTCCAAGGACCTTGGCTGCCCTCTTAACCACCATGGCCTAGGACACCCCCTCCTCCATAGCTACTGTAGGCGGAGAGAGCATGCCAGTGTCTGGGTAAGTATCCAGACCACTGACTTCCCCAAGTTCCCTATACCAGTCCATTGTCTACTCAGACACATCCTGGTTCTCTAGTGGGTCTCCAGAATCCTTCCATTCCTCTCCTGAGCCCAGCACATCCACAAAGTGCTCACGCGATAACAGAACCCCTGAGTCTGTCTATGTCGGAATCGGCGTTCCTGCTCCGTGTCATTGGGGATGGGGCTTTCGCCGCCAACGGGCATCGGCGACATGGTTGGCACTGACTTCGGATTCGACGCCGAGGGAGGTCTCGTTGGCACGACCGGCATCAACCCGGATACGGGATCCTGTTGGGGTATCCCTCGGTGTTTTGTTTTATTTACATTTCTGGTCCATCCTTCCATGTGCAGAGTATTCCATTTCTAAGAACATCTGGACAACTTAAGCATGGGATTACAATTATACCCAAATAGATCAGGGTAGACAGAGGGCTTTATATGATGTTGGTCGTTTTGTATATGATTTTGATCAAGGTTAGAACCATATATATATTCCTCTATATAATTAGTGTTAATAACATCAGAAGCATTCTCTCCTATCCAAGGTAGTGTGTCTCGTAAATATGACAAGGCCCAGCACTCCCAGTACTATTGAGGTCGTATTATTAAACACATTTTGGAGGTGTTGGATGTTTTAATAAATTCCCACTGACTTAATATCTTTTGAAACAGTGTTTTATACCCATAAACCAATGCCAGTGTTATTGAAAGAATGTATCCAGATTTAAAATTCCCTGTAAGCGTTCTGGAGTGGTTCCGTAATGTAGAACTACTATTGCCATTAGCTCATGTATTTCTAGGGCGTACCTAGGGGAATAGTTCCGGTATGACCTTTTGAAACAAACAAGCGACGGCACGTATGCCTGCTCCCAGCCCCACACACTTTTGATGATTTTCAGAATACAACAGTTATTAATGGGCATTTAACGCTAATGAAATATAGCGACAACACTAAATATTGCCTTTTGATAGGAGTATGCCCGATTATAGAGTCAAGGTATTGTTATGGGCTTAGTGGGGGAATAACAATTACGCATTGAACACAGCACACAACCCAGGTGGTCTCTATATACCACCCCGTAGATTTTTTGAGAGCCTGCGTATTTCACGCATTTCAAATCCCTTCCCTCTTGATTGAGGAATACTAGAAATATGATTTCTAGAAAAAATACTGGGGATTCCTTTACATTGAAACTAGATGATCATCAGGATAGACTTTGTCGGTTTTACTATATGAAAGTTGCAAATATGGAATAGTGAGTTTCATATGACAGAGACACACAATTGTGATAAGGCTGATCAACAAGTGAAGTCTCACTTGCAACAGCACACACATTTACATCTTTCTGTTTTTCTACAATTGTTTTTAATCTGGCTCTGTATACATTGATGGGGACTGATATCTTGAGAATGGAATAGGTCCTTATACATCGGGTAAGAGCACTACCCCCTCCTTTTCTTTGACACGTTCACTACCCTTTCACAAGTGTGGTTGTTGGGGATGGACAACCTGCCGTACGCTACATTACCCCGAACTTTGATGAATCAGATGGCAACTAATGCAAATTTGAGCAACTGCTGTTTTCTTGGTCTTTTCTTTTTTCAGCGCCTTAGGTAAAAACTGAAGATAAGAATAATTCACCACGTAAACCACTGAGTCAAATGTATGGCTAGTATTTGATTTTACAATGAAAGCAGAGAAATGGCTTATCTCTGGTCCTGATGAATGCCCACAAACTTTAGACAGTCATTAAGGGGCTGTAACATGCTGACCAACTGATATAGCGTAGTTGTTACCCCCTGTCCTCACATATATTTAAGTCCTCTTCAATGGGGACAACAGAATAAAATTATAGTTTGCCAACCTAGAGATAGATAGTTTTAAACCACTATGATTTTCTTTTTGCACTCTGCCCGCACTCACCGACATTACAATCCTGCTAATCTAAAAACACCTCTGCTGCTCCTAGTGTATTTGTGAGTTGTAGCCCACACAAGGTACCTTACGGTCCTTGTATGAGGAGGGAGCCCTATGATGATGCATGTCACCTTCGGGTGAGTGAGGGTTCTCGTCCCTAACAGCTAAATGCTCCCCTTAGATACTACATCATGTACAAATATTGTGTAAGACTATCCTTTTAGGAGCAGTACTTATTTAGTAGCATTAAAATGCTCCTTTAGAGACCCTATGTGTGAAAAGGGCGGCAAATATTTGAAATTTAGTGCTGTAGTGACAGGTACAACACTAAAACCCTTTTTGGAAATCAAAGACGAGTTTGGTCTATCACACCCAGTTTTATAGATATTTCCAATTTAGACATTCTCAGAGACCATGCCTGTTGAACGTGAGGAAATACCCTAATACGGTCCTTGTATGAGGAGGGAGCCCTATGATGATGCATGTCACCTTCGGGTGAGTGAGGGTTCTTGTCCCTAACAGCTAAATGCTCCCCTTAGATACTACATCATGTACAAATATTGTGTAAGACTGTCCTTTTAAGAGCAGTACTTATTTATTAGCATTAAAACCCTCCTTTTTGAGACCCTATGTGTGAAAAAACGAATTAGTCAAATAACCATATGGCAAGCACAGTATTATCAGAAGTGACCTCAACAGAGGGCTTCAAGGGCGTGGCTTGAGCGCCGATGGGTGAGGCGGCGTGAGCAGGCAGCTCCGCGCTCGACCCCGCAAATATCCTGTAATAAATCCCTGAAACTGGCTGACATCGATGCACAAGGTGTCGGAAGGCAAGACCGAGAGGATCCGACCGGAGTTACGAATCCTGAGGCCCTAAAACGAACCGGGCATGGGGTTTTGTAAAATCGGCTGCTGAAAAGGGACGGCAAGATGGCGGCCGCAACCTAAGTCGGGAGCGGAACTGCACCGGCAGCGTAACGATCGCATGGGCAGAGCGCACACACGGAGCGCTGCTTGGCCCACAGAGGCGGAGAATAGACTGTGGTGAGCGGACGGCGGAGTGGAGTAGCAGTGCAGGCTAACTGCGGCAATCCCGGGTAAAGTGCTGCCGGAGCTGGGCCCAAGATGGCAGAAGTGACTCGACAGGTTCGCGGCCCCTAGCTTGAGCCCAGAGAGGAGGAGAAACCAGCTGGGACATATAAAGGTGCAAGCAAGCGGAGACGTCGGAAGCGAGTGCACGGGAGCAGCGGACTCGATGGACAGTGCCTCCGGGCTGCATACAGCTGCCTGACCCCCTGGAGGCCGCGCACGTCACGAGAGAGCTGTTGGGATGCTCGGGCCGCCGGCGACTGAAGGAGGAGGCACACAGCCCCGATGGGAGCCGACGTGTGATCCCTGGTAAGTGCGCTGGGCCGGGCCTGTGCTCAGTGCTACGGAGGTGGGGCGGGGTGCAGGACTGGTCCGCGCATGAGCTGGGGAATGGGGGAACGCGACCTGAAGTGTAGGCCTGGCATAGTGAGCCCAGTATCGAGGAGCTGCATGAGCCCTGACCACTGGGGGCTGATTTTGGCATCATACTTGGCTACCTGTGGCACCCCGGGGGGCCTGTGACGGACATTGGTGTATTGCGACCGTGGGGAAAGGTCTTGAACTGCACGGGGATACAGTCGCTACGTCACTGCAATAGAGGGATCGGTGTTAGACTTGGCAGGTGGCTTCACATCCTGAAGGGGGTCAGGACCACACAGGAGGGCCTCGTACCCCCCGACCAGAATAGGCAATCAGGCCCAAACATTGGTGTAACACAGGGGAGGCCACTACTCCGCAGTCTGATAGGGGCCCAGCAGGGGCGGCTGTACGATAACGACTGTTTCGGTTATTGAATCCTGATTTTAGCAGCACGAGTGGCCTTGCGGGGGCTATAGTGAGGAGCAGCCGTCGCTGGAAAGGGTTCCACCACAGCGTTAACTATGAAACCGAAGGGCAGGAAGGAGGATGCCGCAGAGCAGGACGCCTCCCGGGGTGCGAGCACTGAGCCAGAGGAGGACCTCATGGGTATAGGGCTGCGCCAACACCTGGACAGGATCTTGGGCGCAATAGCTGCGACAAAAGAATCTCTTCACCAGGACATTGCGCAGGTGAGTAAGTAAAATTCTTTATTGTTTGATTATTTAAAATCTTACAATATTTATAATATTAAAACATTGCACAGGTGGCTACTGGGCTCGGGCTCCTGCGCCCAGATTATGTGAAACTAGCGGACAGGGTGAGGGATGCTGAACTGACTATTCAAGAACTAAAACCGGCACAGACTATGACACATGCCAGGCTAGAAGATGCTCTTGAACGCCTTGCAGTGCTGGAAAGAAGAGCAGAGGATTCAGAAAGTAGGAACCGGCGCAATAATATTCGCGTGGTGGGTTTGCCGGAAAAAACAGAAGGTGCGGACATGATTGCATACCTAGAGACCTGGCTCAGCACGGACGTTGCACCAGAAGGGCTGTCTTCACTCTTCACGCTCGAAAGGGCACACAGAGTGCCGGCTAAACCGCCATTGCCGGGCCGCCCAGCACGACCAGTGGTGGCTAGGCTGCTCCATTATAAAGACAGAGACGTCCTGATCAATAGAGCAAGCATAGCAGGTCCCTTCAAAGTCGATAACGCCACGGTTACAATATTCCCAGATTACACCCACGACGTCCAAAGACGCAGAGCCTCCTATCAGGCGATCAAAAAGGAACTGCATGAGGAAGGGATTCAGTACTCCCTGATATTCACAGCGAAACTCAGAGTGATCGTAGATAGCAAGACACACTTCTTTCAAACACCTGAGGAGGCGTGGACTTGGTTTGACACCTACAAAGCAGGCACCGATCGTCGGGGCCGGGGGCATGCCGATCCGCCGAAGCCCTACCAGATGCGCAAATCCCAACGACTACGGAAACGATCAAAAGCCCAGCAGAAACTCCAACTGAGCCAAATGGCAAAGGACAGACAAGGAGCACTAGCTGCGACTGCAGTGATTACGGGATCACAGACTACGGAATCAGTGGTAGGGTCGGAATCGGAGGATGACAGAAGAAGAACGGAAGAAGAGCGGTCGGAATCGGACAGCACCAAGGGCCCTGAGATCACGCCGCAGACGGCGGACGGAATATTGAACGAATGATGTGAGAAATTGAGTCCTGGAAACGGAGGGGCAACCCTGACCGGCATATTTATGTGGCAAAGCCTGGCGACACTTGGACACTCCTGTTGTCAGATTAGTATTCATTGAGGCCTGTAGCGGGCGGGCCTAGGCGAGCGCTGCTCCCTGTTGGGCCGTACCGGGCTTCCATTGCCCTTAAGGCTACCTGTGGTGACTACCACAGTATAGGGTTGATTGGGGTGTTGAGTAGTTTGGATGAGGGCTGATAGTGTGCTATTGGGTCCCGTTCTGGGGGGGAGGGATGGAGGGGGTTCATGGGCTGTTGTATTTTGGGAACCTGAAGGTGGTGTGGGTGTAACGGCAATACCACAGGCTAGAAGGCGACGCTATCAAGATGGGGTCGTTACATGATCTGAAATGTATCACATGGAATGTGAGAGGCTTACATACTATGACTAGATGCCATAAAGTACATGCTTATTTATTGCGGAGAGGTATTCACATACTGCAGGAGACACATCTAACCAGGGCGGAGGCTCAGGCGCTGCAGCGTAGATGGAGGGGACAGGTTTTCAGCACGGGTTACTCTGCGTTTGCTAGGGGGGCGCTCGTCTGCGTCAGGGCGGGAATCCCTTTTCAGGCCACCATGCAGACTGTAGATCAGGGAGGCAGATATGTAGCAGTGGAAGGTAGACTTTATGGCAGGGACATTGTGTTATGCAGTATATACGCCCCTAATGTCGACCAAGGTCGCTTTTTGGCTGATTTGTCGAGTGCGCTGGCGCCCTTTCTGGCTGGCCCGGCTATAATAGGGGGAGATTTTAATGCTATTACAGATGTAGACAAGGATAGATCGCATCCTCCTCTGGCAGCTGCCCCGTTCGAAAACTGGCTAAGACTAGATCTGATTGGCAAGAAAGATGGGGGCGGATAGATGTCTGGAGAGCGCAGAATCCTAATGATAGGGATTACACATTCTTTTCCTCCATACATGACCTTCATGTCCGCATAGATGCTATTCTGTGCTCCCCCCTGATAGCTCATGTGGCGGCCTACACTGAGTACCTTGCCAGGACTATTTCCGATCACAACCCACTGCTGATGTCGATTAATTGGACAACGGAGAGAACGGCGGTTCCAACATGGCGCTTGCGCCCTGACACTCTGGAAGACCAAGTGTTCCGGAGTGAAGTGGAAGAGAGTATTGTTCGTTATTTCCGGGAGAACCAGGGTACGGCGACATCGAGAGCGGTGGAATGGGATGCTTTTAAAGTAGTCATAAGGGGGGTCTGCATTACTAAATACTCAGGGGCTAGGAAGACGGTGTACGTAGCAAAAGCGGAAGGGGCTCTCAGGGATCTGGAAAAGAGGAGGCCGGAACGACCGACGCTACAGACCCAACTGATGGAGGCTAAAGAACGGCTAGCAGCGGAGTCTGAAAGGATCCGATGCTATGACTACAATGGGTATCTGGCGAAAGTTCATGCAGAGGGAGACAAGGTGGGCACCTTGTTGGCCAGGCTGGCTGACCCAGTACCAAGATGCGGGCCGATTATGCAGATAGCCTTGGCAGACGACCTGGTGGTCCACTCGCGGGCGCAGATGCCGTCTCGTTTTGCTACCTATTATGAATCACTGTATAGCAGTAAGCAAGGGGACAGGGAGGCAGAAATAGCGGAATATCTAGAGGGAACACCGTTGCCACAGCTGGAGGAGGACCAAGCGAAGCTGTTGGGGCAGGACATCACCCTGGCGGAAATCCGTGTCGCAAGTAAGCACATGGCCCGGAATAAAACGCCGGGTCCAGATGGGTTGTCTATTGAATTTTATGCTCAGTATATTGATGCACTGGCACCGCACTTGCTGGAGGTATATCACGAGGCCGGGAAGGAGGGACGACTCCCGTGTTTGATGCGCGAAGCTCTGATTATCCCTCTCCTGAAGCCAGGACGCGTTGATGTGGATGTGACCTCATATCGGCCATTGTCCATGTTGACAGTGGACTACAAAATCTTGAGCCGAATACTGGCGTCCCGACCTCTGCCGCACATGACATCGCTGGTTCATACGGACCAGGCGGGATTTGTCCCCACACGGTGTACGGCCTCGAATATTATGCGCTTCTAACGAGTTATGGCAGACCACCAGGGAGATCTGGACTCTGCAGCAGTCCTCTCGGTGGACATCGAGAAGGCGTTTGATAGCCTGGAGTGGGCCTTCCTCAGTAATGTCCTGACTCGATTCGGACTGGGCGACCAGTTTGTGAAGTGGACAACGGTGCTGTATTCCTCAGCCACAGCCAGGGTGAAACTGGGTGAGGTGATCTCGGCCCAATATCCAGTCATGAGAGGGACAAGGCAGGGCTGTTCGTTGTCGCCATTGCTGTTCGCGTTGGCGATAGAACCCCTCGCGGTGAGGGCGAGGTCGGGACTGCTGTATAGGGGGCTGCTGCACCGAGATAGTCTTCACTATATTTCCCTGTACGCTGACGACTTGCTTCTCTTCCTTAAGGATGCTGAGACCGATTTACATGGGGCCACGTCCCTGCTGTCCCAATTTGGGAGGGTGTCGGGACTCCAAGTGAACTGGACTAAGACATGCCTCTTCCCGACTCGTCGGGAACTGCCGCCTCCCGAATCCCTTGGGGATATCAAATGGGAACCGGTGTGCCTCACTTTTTTGGGGGTTCGGATCTACAATACCGACAGGGAGTTACTGGAGGGTAATATAGGACGATATATTAGAGCCTTGAAGGGCTGTATGGAGTTTTGGGCGACGCTTCCGCTGTCGGCACTGGGAAGAGTGGCATTGCTTAAAATGGTAGCACTCCCCAGATTATTGTATTATTTCTGCACCCTTCCGATCTGGATCCCGCCGCGTATATTTAAAGACTTGAGGTCCTAGACTGTGGGCTTCATATGGGGCAATGGTAGACGGCGAGTGGCACTAACAACACTGATGAGACCACGGCTCGAAGGCGGATTGGCAGTGCCGGATTTCGAGCTTTACTACCTGGCAGCGCAATTGCAGGTCCTAACTCAAAACATAGCACGGGAATATTGGGGCCCGGAAGATGGATGGGGACAAGGGATACAGCGCCACGTCCTGGCCTACATAGTGTTGCAACAAAAACTTGATCTGCAGGGTCTAACTGGGGAGGAGAAGACCCTGCGGCTTTGTTGGAATAGAACTCAGCATAGGGCGGGGACCCTTCACCCGTATGCTCCGGAGATCCCGCTGGGCATGTTGACGGCTCTACCACACGGGGGAGATTGGACACCATTGGCGAATTGGGAACAGTTGGGTGTCCAGATGGTAGGTGACCTGTACGTGAACAGGGAACTAATGACATTCCCAACACTGCGCGACATGTTTGGGCTTTCTTGATTCATGCTGCGGTCACGGCAGCAATTCAAAAACACTGGAGATTGGGAAGGGCGGAACCGGTATTGACACTGGCTTGCCAATATGTTGGGATGGCGGCAGGGACAGTTAAGGCAGTGACGTGCCTCCAGTCCCGGCTGCATCGGGAGAATCGGCGCCCCTTGGATGCTCTTAAAGCAAAGTGGGAAGCGAGCATTGGCCGCCCGATTCCGGATACCGCGTGGGAACAAATCCTCAAAAGGGCATGGAAGAGCACAAGGAACGCCAGGCTACAACAAATCCAATTTTTTATACTACATAGGGCCTATTTAACTCCGGGGAAGATCCAGAAGTATTTCCGGGTCCAGGACGCATCGTGTCCCAGGTGCCAGGAGGAGGATGTTGAACTAGAACACATGCTGTGGTTGTGTCCACGAATGGAGAGTTACTGGTGGGAGGTGGGGGAACTCTTGAATGCGGTAACAGAGCGACAACTAGAATATGATATGGCCACCTGCTTGTTGCACTGGTTTCCGCACACAGCTAAGACCAAGGTCACCAGCAAATGTATTGATCTGGGGCTCCTGCTGGCCAAGCGCGAAATCACCTGGCACTGGAAGGCGAGAGAGGGACCATCGAGTGCGCGTTGGCGAAGGGAATTCTGCAAATGGGCGAGTTGTGAAAGTGTGGTGAGGCTTAGACAGGCTACCCGCTTAGGCAATGATAAGGCGTTAGAGGTGGCCAGGAGGTGGGAAGCTTTGGTTCAGACTTTAAAGGGTCACCAGTCAACAGAAGAGGAGGAATGAGTGCTCAATGTCCATGTGATAGTTACACATAATAAATAGCTTGGCTAGCCAATTGCTGATCTGCTATGATGGGTAGTGAGATTCTGGTAGTGCCCACACCACCGTCACTGTATAGGGGGGGAGGGCTCTGGGGAGGGGGGTGGGTATTGACTTGGTATTGCCCCTGCTAATGAGAATAGGCAACAACACCGATAATTGTGACTAATTGTTGGTTACATTGATTTGCTAATTTATACTTCAAGTGGAGAGGGATGTTGAAATCATAGAGCAAACACAATAGGTGGGGGAGTAGTTGAGAAAATGTTCTAGTCTAATTCCCAGGGATTGTTTCAGTTTGGCTGTTGGGGGGTGGGAGAAAAAGAAAAGCAGATGCAAAGGACCCCTGATGACCGATAATGGTTGACCTGATTGGGTTTTGTTCTTTTTTCTTTTTATCTCTTCCTGTGTTTTGGACTAATGCCGCCCGACCTTTGGGTTGTGGGCTAACTGGCCGTGTATTGAGTAAAAACATGTGATAAGAACGTGTCGGATGTCAGACGGTTATCCAAATTAGGTCTGTACCGTACTAATCTGCAATAAAAATATATTTTCAAAAAAAAACAGAGGGCTTCAAAGGGTGGCAAATATTTGAAATCTCTACATTTAGTGCTGTAGTGACAGGTACAACACTAAAACCCTTTTTGGAAATCAAAGAGGAGTTTGGTCTATCACACCCAGTTTTATAGATATTTCCAATTTAGACATTCTCAGAGACCACGCCTGTTGAACGTGAGGAAATACCCTAATACAGCCCCCTCAAAGCCAAACTAGCAACGTTTCCCCTCCCCCCTTGAGCAGAGCATCTCTTGCCTTTATAAGATATTGATTATTAACTCCTCTGATACTTTTAATAAATTGGAGAAAATGGGAGGCAGGCATAAGGGTCCTTAGAGGATGAGGAATGGATGTTTGCGCTTCTGGCCCCGAAGGAAGCAGCAATCACAATCAAACTAAGTCCAATATAGTTTAAATCTCTTCACAGCGCCTATTTGAATCCATCATATCTGTGCTTCCAATAGAGAAGCCCTGGGCCAGAATGTTTGTGAAGTGGGGCCGACTGCAGGCATGTTAACCACACAATCTGCACATACGATAGTTTGATGTCTTTCTGGGATGCGATTTTGATTAGTGGTACGAAAGCTGCTAGACTTTGTACTGAAGGTGGTGCTTCCAAACATATTGGAAGACAGAGGCTTGACAAGTGCTGAAAAGGATTAGGACTAGAACTGGGCAAAAGGGATATTGGGAAACACGATCCCCCCAGGAATACGATCCCACCCCCCCCTCCCTGCACCTCATTCTGGTGAAATTGAGACATGGTACGGACAGGCCTAGTGTACTAGAGATGCTGATTTATCAAGGTAGAGGCTGCTCATGCAAACATAAGATACACATGCTTAGAGAGCTTACTTTCTAGATAATCTTGATGATTGATAAGAATCTGCCGGGTCCTTGATTTTGAGCAAATTTACGAAGTTGTGGTAATGAATTTTTGAATTTAGGCCTTTTTTTTCTTGATATTAAACAACAAACCTCTATAAAAACTCAACAACAAATTTACTATCCATTCACTGCTGTAGGCAGTGGACTTACAGTTCACAGGCAGCCTTGTGGCTAATGTTACTCTAAGGAGGACAGGACAACTTGGTTTAGTTCTGAGATAGTTGGAAAGGGGCTATCATTAGACCGATGCATAAAAAAGGCGATGTAAATTCCCCTAAAAATTATCGCCTAATAAATCTCCTGGATATTGGGGGGAAAGTATTCTCCAAAGTAATCCTAGGTCTGCTGAAAGATTGGGCAGAAGATAACCTGATAGTACCCCCAGAACAGAGTGGATTAAAAGAAGGGCATTCAACGGTGGACCATTGTTTTGCTCTCTGGGCGGTCGCACGGAAGTCGATAGAGCAGAGGGGTAATTTATTCTGCTGTTTTGTGGACTTCCGTGCGGCATTTGACCTTGTAGGTAGGGAGCAGCTATGGTCAACCATGGTAGGTTATAAAATACACAATGATCTGCTAGCCCTTATACAGGCCTTACATACAGATAACTGGGCCCGGGTAATCTTGGATGAGGAGGAAGGATTATCCGGGAGGATCCAGATTGGAAATGGCCTGAGGCAGGGGTGTGTATTAGCCCCTTTGCTTTCTTCCCCTGTTCATAGCCGATTTACCCCTGAAATTAAGAGAGGTCAGAGGGGCTAGCCCAAAATTAGGAGGTAATCATATATCCTGTCTGCTATATGCAGACGACCTGGTGATTTTGGACCAGACAGAGATAGGACTTCAGAGAAAACTAAACATGTTTAATGAATACTGCATAAAGAAAAAATTAGTAGTGAACATGGAGAAGACCAAAATATTATGTTTCGGTAGAAGCAAGACTAGGTTCCCTTGGTGTCTTGGTACAGAATTATTTGAGAGGGTAATAGAATATAGATACCTGGGACTATGGTTTATGAGCAACCTGAAATGGTCTACCCATCTGGAGGCCTTAAAAATTAGGCCAACGGCTTCCGTGTAGGCTCTAAAAAGATTCAACAGCATTTATGGCGAAATGTCAGATGGGCCGGTTATAAAGGCCTACCTACCAATGGTCCCCGTACAATTTCCATATGGGGCAGAGGTACTCTTTCTAAGTGGGAAAAAATGTTGGGATAAAGAAGAGGGAAATATCCTGAAAAGCTTGTTCTCGTTGCCAAAATCATCAATGGTACAAGCAGCAAGGATAGAGCTAGGATTTACCGCTTGGGCAGTAACCGCCAGTATGGCCCTAATACGTTTTTGGCAGCGCCTAGGGTTAGGGGAATCCCCCCAAAAAATTTCTCAGTGGTGTAGAGGCGAAATTGCCATTAGTGAGCTGATCTGGGTGAAAGAAACTAGAGCCTCATTAAGAGAAGCATATGGAGTGCTGGGATTAAAGTTATGCCCGCAGCTAGGACACACAATAATAGGCAAAAAAGAACTAAGGCCACTGGGAGCCGACATGTCCCGTATATGTGACCGAGAGTATCTGCTGCGGAAAATATCGGTGTCCCATAAGACCCAGGTTTGGGAATCAGAAGAACAACAGTATCCCTATTTAGACAGGTGACCGAGTTTCCGTCTAAGACGTGAGGTAATAAAAGTGAGATTGGGAATAAACCCCTGTTACGCGAATGATGGGGTAAAAAGTTTCATGATAAATAGTGATGGTTACTGTACTTGTTTGTTAGGTACCTGCTGTGATATTGTACATATTTAATTAGACTGTATGATGGTTTTAGATATACGAAAGGAGATTTTATGCCCGATATTAAAATAATACAGTATTATGAATAGGATGCAAGCTGCTAACCTTCTAGTGGAAATGGCAAAATTAGATATAGCCTGTGCTTTGAGGAAATTTATGAGTAGAGTTAGGGTGTTTTCTCCAGTGTACAGAGTAACAGGAGCGAGCAGCTCCGTTAGTATAAATTGAGATTACATTTTTAAAGGTAATAGTAATGTATGTATTTTATTGGAAGGATATATGTATGAATTATTGTGATTTTATTAATTTTAGGAAGATATTTGATTAGTACCTAAAGGAGCTGCGTTATCTTTCGTGCAATGACTATGTGCTGCATTTTTATGATTGTATTATGCTATGTGTTTTTAAAAAGGTTTATAAAATGTAAAGTGTATAATTTTATGGTTGTAACAAACCAAATAAAGTTCTTATTGACTGACTGACTGGTTTAGTTCTGTAATGTTTGGAATCACTTTGGTAATTCAACTGAAAATAGATTTCTGAGTGACTGGCTGCAGGCAGGGACAGTAGAACCTAAGATTAATTTGATTGTGCCGCTAGTGGTACCCCAGAAAGCATTGAGTAAAAGGAAGCATCCGCAAATGTAATCAAAGCTATGGCCTTATAAAATGGATATCCCAGAACCTAGCAACCAAATAAGCAGTTTATCATGAAATGGATTCTTGCAGTATCAATATCCAAGTGGCCAGATAGCTAGCCAACAATGACCACTAGGGGTTAGAGACCAAGTCACTGAAATCGAGGGATTAGTTAATGGCCCAAGTGCTACGGCAATTTGTGATGGGCAATATAGTGAGCCAGTTCTAAGTCCCAATAGACTTTGGAATTCGCTCCCGCTAACCATACGAATGGCACACTCCCTGCTTCAGTTTAGGAAACTGGTGAAGACATGGTTGTTTAACCAGTAAGAAATCTCTTGCCTCAACTGTTGAAAGTTGGGCTGAAACCGTCAACATTATCGGCGCCCTCTTGCTCTCCTTAAACCTTTTGTGCGCGTAAAACAGCCGCCATTTTGGGCACCATGGCTTCCCTGCTCTCGCCGAGGGCCAGCGCGCCTCTCTCTCCCACTCCTAGCTTCGCCGGCATCCCCCCCGCATACTGACAACCCCCCTGCCTGCACCTGCCGCGAATCATAAAACCCCTCTTCAGCGCTGCTCTGCCCCAGGCCCTCGTCCTGTTCCCAGCGCGACACCTCCCTTCTTCCCATTTATGATCCCCGGCCCTTTGATGCAAACCCCTTTTCCCGTGTGCCCGTTCGTCTTCCTCGTTCCCAGGCCGACACCCAGCTCTGCCGATACTGTTCCTTGCCCCTCCCCGTACAATAGAAAGTTCCCCCCCAGCAAGGGATCCCCGGGTTGATCAAAGCCCCCCGCCCTACGAGACCCGATCAAACCCCACACACACCGTGAATCGGCGGAATATCCAGCTGCGCGATGATCATCACCTGTTGTGAACGGGGCGGGGACTTCCACTGTAACCTTGCGTGGGAACGGGCTGGGAAAGGGGGGGATTCTGAGGATGTCTTTCCGTACATCAAAGTATCGACGAGAATGTGTTACATGCAATAAACAGATAAACATGTGTATAAGAGGCCAGGCCTCAGGGATGCAGTTAGAGCACCTCAGAACGATACCTTCTGTCCGTTTCGTTGTGTTCTCCTCCGGAGAAAATAAAAACCTTGTTTCCTGCCTTCCAGTCTCCAGCGCCTGCCTCTTCAATAGTTTAACTTCTTTGTGGGTTCAAGAGGCGACACCGCCGGGCAATACTTAAGGATCTTATATTCTGGTTGGTAGTGCCCCCCAATTATTTTCTACAATTGGCGTCCCAAGCGTGGGGCCCATCAGCGACCCATGGATCCAGTGGGAGAGGTCCTGACGACAAAGTGAACGACTGCAACGATCGGGAACGCGTCTGTCCGATAGACCCTCGTCTGACAGCCGATCATCCGAACTTCACTGGTTCCGAACAGACCTCTCTCGAGTGATCTACGGTCCTGACTGGGAACCATCAGGAGTGCCGCGAGGATAACGAAGAAGAGAGGACGATCGGGCGCTGGATTCGGAAGACAGGAAACTGTCCATGCGGTCCGGGTAAGGTCGTGTAACCACGACAAGTCGCGAAATAATTGCTTGATTGCTTGTTTGTTTAAAAATACTAGTATTGCTCTTTTTATTTATTTGGAGATTCACTGTCTGCAAACGGAGAAACAACGGGCTCTCTCTTTGCAAGCAGTGGAGGATAGGTAGGGCAGCAGCCGTGCTTATTTTTTCTCCCCCACTCAATAATCACCTGAAACTGAACTGTTGTTCGCAAAACTATTGTTTCCTGGAGATTCCCTGTCTGCAAACAGGGAAGAGACCACCCTTTTTGCAGATAGTGAAAAGGGTAGGTAACGCAGATCTTTGCGGACCTGCTCATTCTCCCCATTGTTATTTATTGGTCTTTTGTTATTTTTGATCCATGAGGTATTCACTGCCTGCAAACAACGTAGAATAGAAATATTCTGTCCAGTCTTTGCACCTAGTGATAAGATAGGCAGTGCTGACTTTTTAGTCCCTCGTTACGAGCCGTCATGTCTGTCTTCTCCCCACTGATTAGTAGCCTGTTTAGCCCGGACCGCCTATTAGAGATGGACCATCCAGCCCCACTGGAAGGCACCCCTAATAAGGACATGTTCATGAAGCATGGATTGACCGCTATAGCCTATAGTAAACTATGGCATAAATATACAAAAAAGGGTCAAGAAAGTCAATGGCCCCTGATAGGATCCTTTGATGATGATAAAATAAAAACGCTAGAAACTGCCCTGGGTAAAAACAAGACAACACCTACTATGCTTGACAGCTTCGGCATGTGGCGAAAAGAAACTGAACAACGTAAAAAGAAAACTGAGAGTAGGTTGGAAAAAGAGCTGCGAAAAGCAGCCCACCTAGCTGCTCAGAAACTAGAAAAAGAGATAAAGGAAAGAGAGAAAGCTAAACAGAAACTAGAAATGGAAACGCCAAGCCAGTGTCCGGTTAGAACCCCCTCCATGCTCTACCCTGATTTACCCTCGAAACGACAAGCCAATGAGGACCTGCTGTTAGGTCCTCCTATCATCTACATGCCCCCTCCATATGCCCCTTCTCAACCCGTGGCGCAGCACGCGCCACCCCCAGGTACAAACGAAGGTACCGCCACAGCGTCGGCCCCAATGGCCTCTGTGCCAGCCGAACCCCTTGTATTAAAACCCGCATCAACAACGACGTTAGACGACCATGAGACTCGAGGGGCTGGCCCTGCAAGAACAAACAGACTAGACAAAGATGAGCGAGCGGGGATCGACAAAATAGCAAGGACACTGGTAGAAAGGAAGGATGATGAAGAGTACATCACAGATATGTTCAGCTCGTATACAGGGAGTCACAGACGACATTTTACCGTACGACTGTGTTATCATGTCTTGAATGCATACGAGGACCGATATCGAGACAAAGGTCCCGAGAGCCTAAGGACTCTGTACCGGAAGGTCGATATCGGGGATGAGGGCGAGTGTGATGTGTCGGACCTCCTTACGCGTACGCTTGAGGTTTTCCGCCACCTCACTGAACGAAAGCCGGGAGCTAAATCCGCAGCCCCCGTAGTGACCGAACCACCAACCGAGCAATCTAACACCATGATGCCGATACGTGAGGCTGCCCCTTACTGGGTTCCTCCTCGGGGTACAGGGACTCACGATGATGCAAACAACCAAGATGCGAAGGGAAGGGTAGTATACAACTGGGTCTACCAGCCATGGGACCGGCAAGAGATACTGACATTCCGGAAATCTCTACCCGACCTACGTAAAAACCCCACTGCCTTCTATACTGAATTGGGTACAGCCCTGGGTTCAACGATCATGACCCTGGCTGACATCGACTTGTTCTTCGGGTTATGTCTACCAGCTGATGTGTGGAAGCAAATCCGGAAAGTCGACCACCTTGAGCTGTTTGGACATACCTGGTCACAACTCGATGACCTGGACAAACAACGGGGACCAGGACAAAAGCCGTTGAAATCCATTCTAGACCTCCCAGATAAAATCGTAGAGAAATTAAAAACCCTAATCCCAGAAAAGAAAGTGGACTGGTCGATAGTAACAGCCTGTCGCCAAAAACCCCAGGAGGATGTATCGGAATACTTCTCCCGGTTTGAAACGGTGTTCTCCGATTACAGCGGCCAGGACATGACCACTGCAACCGGACACCATCTGTTTGTCCAGAATTATGTTAAGGGCCTATCATCGGAAATCTCCCAGAAACTACAGGCCAGCGAGAGTAGTTGGGCAGCCTCCAAACCTACAGCGATTCTCCAAATGGCCCAATATTATGAGCATCAGAAAAATTAAAACGATAGGGCGACAGAGAAAAAGAAGAAGGACTTAAAAGAGAGGGTGATGATTGCCAAACTGCAAGGGGTGACTATAGGACGAGACCAATACCGGGGAAACTACCAGACAAACGTCCCTAAGACTACATTTCCCCAGGACCGCACTCTGACTTCCTACAATGGACGCACAGACCTTAGAGAAGACCAGTGCGCTTTCTGCAAAGGGACTGGCCATTGGAAATCCCAGTGCCCAGTTCTTCTGGAAATGATCAGAAACAAAGACCCCAGGTATGTAGCAAACGGACCGAGACCTAAGGGACAACAACGAGGGCCCCCAAATGACGCGACTAATGACAGATCAAGCAGACCAAATACGTTCGATCGACCCAGGCAGAACCAATATCAACAATCTGACTATGACGACACTCACACCTTCGCATAGGACAGCCAAGGGCGAGGGAGGGATCCAGTCGAGCTCTATGTTGACCAGCAGGGCCCTTATGTCACTGCTAAGGTCCTGGGTACCAAGTCTCCATTTCTGGTAGACACTGGCGCAACACGTAGTGCGTTATCTAAACGACTGATTCCAAGGGCACCCTTGTCTGGCTCACTCATAACATCGACAGGTTTCGATGGAACGCCCTCCACCAACCCTTTGTCTGCCCCGATTCTCTTTGACGTAGAAAACAACACCACCGACACCACGTTCTTGCTTTCCTCCAATAGCCCTGACGCCATTATGGGACTTGACTTACTGAAACACTTCCGAGCGACGATTAGGTGTTCTCAAGATGGAGTTCGAGTGTTTCTTTACGACAACCCCGTTCTGCTTAGACATTGTTCCCCCCGACACATGTTTTCCATCACCGACGTTGACGCGTCCCTGCTTGACACTCTACCTCCGTATCTGTGGGCCAAAGCGGATTCGGACGTAGGGCGTATGTTAATTGACCCAGTGCACATTACTGTCCGACCAGACGCAACACTCCCAAAACTCCCACAATATCGGATATCGCCAGAGGGCGAGAAGGCATTGGTAATGATTATCCAGTCACTGATAGACGCAGGAGTGGTAGAGGAAGTGGTTAGCAACGTTTGCAACAGCCCTATCTTGCCCATTATCAAGAAGCAGGGAGAGGGAGATGAGAGAGCATACCGTTTCATCATCGACCTCCGAGAGATCAACAAAGTGGTGGTACCCCAGTACCCTGTGGTCTCAGACATCACCACCATCCTGACCTTGATTCCATCCACTGCCACCACCTTTTCCGTCATCGACCTCAAGAACGCATTCTTCTCCATCCCCATCCACCCAGACAGCCGATATCTCTTCGGCTTTACCCTAAAAGCCCGCTCATATAGGTTTTGCCGAGCGCCTCAAGGCTACACGGAAAGCCCTAGCATCTACAGCCAGGCCCTCAAAAGACAACTAGACCAAGTCCAGTTACCCGACGGGGTGGTGTTGGTACAATATGTCGATGACATCCTTTTGGCAGCCGACACCACCCCTCTAGCGGTTACCGCCACCATTCAACTCTTGCACTTCCTTGCGGAAAATGGCCACAAGGTCTCCAAGAAGAAGTTGCAATTCTGCCTACCCCAGGTCACTTACCTAGGCCACCTTTTGTCCAAAGATGGAAGAAAACTCACCCCTGATCGAATCCAAACCATTCTAGATACCCCTGTCCCTAAAACCCAGAAGCAGGTTCGCTCCCTATTAGGCCTCACCTCCTTCTGCCGACAATGGTTACCAAACTTCAGCCTCGTTGTAAAACCACTGCTTTCTCTGCTAAACAAAGACGTCCCTTTCCCACTCCCTTGGACTCCTGAGTGTCAAACTTCCTTCACAGAACTGCGAGATGCCCTTTGCTCAGCCCCTGTCCTGGGTACCCCTGATTACAGAAAGCCCTTCTCCCTTTACACTCACGAAAGGGAGGGGTGCGCTTTATCTGTCCTGACCCAGGCCATCGGCCCTAAGCAACGACCGTGCGCTTACTTCTCTGCCACTCTTGACCCTGTCGCCAGAGCCTTGCCTGCCTGCCTTCGAGCTGTAGCTGCTGCTGCAGTCTCTATCCGACAGAGTGAGGGGATTGTACTCTCGAATTCCCTCACGGTACTGGTACCCCATGCAGTCGACACCCTCCTGAACCAAACCAAGACGCAACATCTGACGAGTGCACGACTGACTGGATACGAACTGACCTTGCTTGCCCCCCATATCACCCTGAAAAGATGCACCACACTGAACCCAGCAACTCTGTTACCCTTGCCAGAGAACGATCCCAATGTGCACCCCGTACATGACTGCGTGACTCTTACGGACGAACAGACCAGGAGTAGGGTCGATCTCAGAGACACAGCTTTCCCTGACCCCGACGGGGAGTTGTGGGTGGACGGTTCTTGCATCAAACTCTCCGATGGTACCACTTCCGCTGCCTATGCAGTCACCACGGCTCGAACTGTAGTAGAAACAGCCCGCATCACCCAGCGATCTGCCCAGGCAGCGGAACTGATTGCTTTGACGCGAGCCTGCATCCTGGCAACAGGAACCACAGCGAACATTTACACCGACAGCCAGTATGCCTTCGGGGTGGTTCACCATTTTGGGCTCCTCTGGAGGGAGAGAGGATACTTGACCTCACACGGCACACCCATTTTGCGCGGGGATTTAGTCTCCGCCTTAATCGAAGCTGTCCTCCTCCCCAACAAACTTGCCGTTATCAAATGCCAGGCACACAAGAAAGTGACAGACATTATTGGACAGGGAAATGCACTAGCCGACATCACCGCCCGAACGACAGCTGAAAATAGAACGACAACACATATGTACGTGACCAGGTCACAAGCAGAAAACTGGACTGACGCCAAGGACACAATTAGAGACATACAAACGGCTAGCACACAACACGAATTGACTGAATGGACACGGGTGGGATTGAAAGACGATGAAGGCTGCTGGCGGACAAAAGACACGAACAGATGGTTGCTACCTGATTCGTACTTGATTCCCATATTAACCATGGCACACTCCCCTGCCCACATAGGATCAGCCCCCATGATCGAACTTGTCTCCAGGGTTTGGCACAATGACAAGATCCCAGATTCCGCCAAACGCCTGGTCCAACAATGCTTAATATGCCTGCAACACAACCCCGGGAAAGGAACTGTAGTACCCCGGGGGGGATTTGGGGTCCCAAACCACCCATTTGAAGTCCTGCAGATGGACTACATCCAGCTAGACAGATGCCAAGGCCTGAAATATGTACTCGTCGTGGTGTGCGCATTTAGCAAGTGGGTGGAAGCATATCCAACCCGTGACAACACCGCTATGGCCACTGCAAAGGTTCTGTTAAAGGAGTTTTTCCCCCGTTATGGCCTCTGTCGTGTTTTATGGAGTGATAATGGCCCCCACTTTGTAGCCAAAGTTATCCAGCTCATCCTAAATGGGCTGGGTATTAAACAGAAATTCCACGCAGTCTTCCACCCTCAATCTGCTGGGCTTGTCGAACGACACAATGCCACACTAAAGCTTAAACTGGCCAAAATAGTGGCTACGACGGGCCTGAAATGGCCAGACGCCCTCCCATTGGCATTGCTATCGATGCGCTCTACCCCCACCCGACATCACTTAACCCCTTATGAAGTTGTCTTCGGTCGACCCATGAGCGTCTGGTCTGCCCCGAAACCAACTTCCATTCATGACGTTCCGGATGTCCTAATGTCTGATTACCTGTACAAATTGACTGAAACTTTGTCTGTCCTTCATCAGCAGGTGCAGCAGGCCATCCCCGATGCTTCCAGGGGTCCGGGTCACGCCATCCAGCCGGGGGACTTCGTGCTGATCCGAAATTTTCAGCGATCAAAGAGTTTGGAACCCCGGTGGACGGGCCCCTGGCAAGTGCTGATCACCACTCGGACCGCACTTCGAGTGGAGGGGAAGAAACACTGGCTGCACGCTCATCACTGCAAAAAGGTCTCTCCAACCCTGGCCACGACAGACACCGTCAACACCCAAGAAGAGCTCCTGAACCAGGACCGACCATCGTTGAACTGCTACCCTGATACTGAGACACTTGAACTTTCAAAACATCCTGACCCCACTGTGCCATCTCGAGAAGGGTATTTCCTGCGTCGAAAGGAGGGAGCTTCGGCTAAGTAGGCCACGGACTAGGTTAAAGGATCTCAGAACGGTGACCCAAACTACCAAGGGTTACCTGGAGAGAAGCTAAAACTAAGTCTGTGGTCCTGCCCACTACCGAGCACCTTGAAGACGAAGATGATGGAAGCGCCAGATAAGAAGATGATGGAAGCGCCAAATAAGAAGCCGACGGAGACAGCAGGAAATACCCACTACAGAAATCCGAGAATAGACAGACTCCATAGCTCAAAGACAATTGCACTCTTCATCGTAATCCTCCTCTGTTTTCTCCTCATGACTACGCTCTGGATTATGGAAGAACACGCACCTGCTCACGAAACATTCCTAACCACTGCTCAGCCTACCACCATGAAGGAACATCATCTAATTTCGCTCTCTCCTCAACTAAGAGAGAGGCGAAAGGAGTTTTGGAACAACTCTTTCGTGCAGCTACTTCACCAGCACAATCTTGCCACCAACACCACCAACTGCTGGATCTGTGGGTTGCTACCCCATGCCACTGGACATTCAATACCATTCATCCCTTCACCCTTCTCCGTCCACGGCTCCTGCCTTGCTTGGCTGATCCTCCTGCAAGAAAGCTATACGGGCAATGCCACCTCCAGCAGAACTGCAGCACATTCTTCTCACGGGGCCGGGCGAAACAAGACAAAGACACACTTCTGCCCGCTGACCCCCAGCGACTCGAACCAAATGGACATCCCGGCTAAAGAACGAATCGAAATGCAGGTGTTCAACAATCCAACCAGACCCACCTTCTCCTATCTGCGGAAACGAACGGCTGCCACTCTGACTGTGGCCCTGACGGTCATCAACGTCACAGGCCACATGTGTGTAGAAGGACTTGGGACACAGCTGGTGGGTCGCAGCGCTTGCCGCTTTACCAGAACTTTGGACTCCACGGATCCACCTTCCTTTGTGTCATCCCCAAACATGTATTTCATCTGCGGCACGAAGGCCTACACCTGGCTCCCCAAAGGCTGGGGGGGCACTTGCTACATCTCCTTCGTCCTTCCTCCGACTTATGTAGCCCCAGCGAATCACCACCGGCAAAAACGAGCCAAAGACATTGGACAAGCCGACTCAACAGGGGCACAGTTCCTCGATGCTATGAAAGGACTCGTCCCCCTCTGGGGCCCGATGGCAAACAGCCGTGCCATCCGACATTTGACTCAGGCAGTCGAGACAACCATGAACATCACAGCGGGCATCTTTGCCAACAACACTGCCGAGCTCCAAGCGGTCCGTTTGGTGGCTCTGCAGAACCGCCTCGTTCTAGATGTGGTTCTGGCGGACCGTGGAGGAGCATGCCGCATTATTGGGTCCAGCTGTTGTACATACATACCGGACAACTCACCCTCAGTGTACAAAGCCATCGAACATCTTCACAGACTCTCTTCGGAAGTTCACCAAGAGCAAGAAGAATGGTCGCTTGGTGGTTGGTTCTGGGACACCGTCAAAAGCTGGGGCTGGAGACTGCTCACCATTATCCTGATTCCCGTAGTTGTACTATGTGGCCTATGCTTAGGAATTCAATGTTTGCCACCTATGTGTTCTTTATGTGCGAGTTGTATTTTTCCCAAAACTGTGGACATTGGAAGCGAACATATGAGAGCATTGTATGATACCGAAGTTAGGAA